>NC_045604.1:76875938-77500938 GCF_009762305.2 Zalophus californianus
CAGATCCATGCCCTCTAAAATGCTCTTGGTAAGATCCCATCAAAGTGGTGCCACAAGCCCGGCAATGTGCGCACAGCGCAGACAAGGGCCAGCACCACTCCAAAGTGAGTCTTGCTCCAGGGAGGGGAAAGATAACCCCACACACCAGTCTGTGACCCCAGCAGTGGGCTGGGGGCAGGCAGTTGGTCTGAGTGCAGGCCCTGCCCACCAACAAAACCTTCTTAGGGGACAACACAGGGACAGTGCCCTGCAGTTTGGTGCTACTGCATCTCTGATAAACCTCTGCTCTGACTCAACTCAAGCCCAGGGCAGCCCCGGACCAGCCCACTAACACCACAGGCACCAGACTCTGCCCAAAACAGGCAGAGAGCCATCGCAGGCTAGACTGAAGGCAAACAGCTCCGCCACAACAGCAGGACACCCCTGTAGCAACACACATAGGAGACACCCCTGAAGCACCATTTTCTGGTGAAAAGGAGACATTATACTGCAGGACCTCTTCTTCATAAAGCCACTACTTTCAAGTGCAGGAGACGTAGCTGACTTTTCTAATGTGTAGAAAAAGACACAACAATAGACAAAATGAGGAGACAGAGGAATACGTCCCAAATGAAAGAGTGGAACAAGGGGCGCCTGGGTGGCTCAGTTGGTTAAGTGACTGCCTTCGGCTCAGGTCATGATTCCAGGGTCCTGGGATCAAGTTCCTGCATCGGGGTCCTGGCTCGGCAGGGAGTCTGCTTCTCCCTCTGACCCTCACCCCTTTCATAGGGTGGGCGAGTGGAACAAAATCAGAGCAAGAGACCTAAGCAAAATGGAGACAAGTAATATGTCTGATAGTGAATTTAAAGTAATGCTCATAAAGATACTTGCTAGAATTGAGAAAAGAGTGTAGGACCTCCATGAGACTCTCCACCAAGAGATAGGAGACATAAAAAAGAACCAGTTAGAGATACTGGACTCACTAAATGGAAATAAAAATAGAACACCTGGAATAAATAACAAGAGGAAGTAGAAGAACCGATCAGCCACCTGGAGGACAGAGTAATAGAAAGTAATCAAGCTGAGCAGATGAGAGAGGGGAAACATACCCCAAATAAGACTAGACCCAGGGACCTCAGTGACACTGTCAAGCGCAAAAGTCTCATGACAGGGATCCTAGGAGAAGAGCAAGAAAAGGGGGCAGAAGATTTGTCTGAAGAAATAATAGCTGAAAACTTCCTGTATCTGGGGAAGGAAAGAGAAATCCAGATCCAGGAGGTACAGAGAGCCCCCAACAAAACCAACCCAAAGGGGCCTGCACCAAGACACAAAGTAAATAAGATGGCCAAAAGTAGTGATAGAGAATTTTAAAAGCAGCAAGAGAAAGGGAAGGAGGGACATACAAGGGAAACCCCATACGGCTATCAGTGGATTTTTCAGCAGAAACTCTGCAGGTCAGAAGAAAGCGGCATGATCAACTCTAACTGCTAAAAGGAAAAAAAATCTACAGCCAAGAATACTCTATCCAGCAGGGTTTTCATTTAGAATAGAAGGAGAGAGAATTTCCCAGAAAAACAAAAGTTAAAAGCAAAACCATGTCCCTGTCACACACGATGCCATTGGTCTGTGGGTCCCAAAATCACAGTCCTGCCACCCTCATGCCCGAGTCAGTATGCACGGCCTGCCATCTGCTCAATGCCAAGTCAACATGCCTTCACCTCAGATTGCCAAGGGCTCAAACTGGCACTCTTCCCCTCAAATTACAGCCCCTGTGCTCAAGTTTGTGCACAAAAGTGCACATAATTATAACAGCAGAATGAAGCAACCCAAACAGTGACACTAATTCTGTGGAATACAGAATGGATAAAAGGAGTGTGCTAGGCTGAGAACATCTCCAACAAGCACATCAAAGAACAATACATACAGCCTGATTCTGGTTAGTAAAAGAAACCCGGGAAAAATAAAATAAGATGAAAAGAGAGAGGGAGACAAACCATAAGAGACTCTTAACTATAGGAAACAAACTGAGGGTTGCTGGAGGGGCAGTGGGTGTGGGGATGGGGTAACTGGGTGACGGGCATTAAGGAGCGCACGTGATGGAATGAGCGCTGGGTGTTATATAAGACTGATGAATCACTGAACTCTACTTCTGAAACTAATAATACAGTATATGTTAATTAATTGAATTTAAATTAAAAAAAGGACCCCCCCCCCAAAAAAACAGAGAAACAAGAAAAAAGACCTGCGTGTTTGGCACTATATTCGTTATCTGTCGCTTCCTAACACATTACCGCAATCTTGGCAGCTCAAAGCCACACACGCTTAGTATCTTGTTGAGGGCCAGTGGGTCAGAAGTTTGATCAGGGCTCAGCTGGGTGCTCTGCTTGGGGTACCATCAGGCAGCTGCCGGGGCGTCAGCCAGATGGCATTTTCATCGCAAGCCTCAACGGGAAGGATCCTCTTCCAATCTCATTTTGGTTGTTGGCAGAATCTATTTCCTTGTGGATGCATGACCAAAGGCCCTGGCTTTTTAAAAGCTGGCTGCTTGCTGGAGGCAGCTCTCAGATTTTAGAGTCTGAAGTTCTAGAGCCTCCCACAGCTGCCTGCCATATGGGCTTCCTCAACATGACTGTCCACCCCATCGAGCCGGCAAGGAGGGTCTCTGCTCATGGAGACCCCAGCCCTTCTTTGAAGGGCTTTCCCCTCATCAAGCCAGGCCCACCCAAGATGATCTAGCTTTTGATGAGCTCAGAATCAACTGGTTTGGGACCTTAATTACACCCGCAAAATCTCTTCAGGTGGCCCTGTTCTATTGGCCAAGGCAAGTTCTGCCCATCCTCAAAGGGAGGAGACTAGACAGGATGTGAGCATCAGGGGGCAGAGGTCATGGGGCCTGTCTTCAAATTCTGCCTCCCACAGGCCCACTGTGAGTGAGAATGGCAGCCATGTGGTAGGCCATTGGGCAGACCACAATATCTAACTCCCCTTTCTTCCTTGTCAATAAAGCCTGACTTTCTTCAAGAGGGAAAGTGCCCATCTTCCTAGGCTCCCTTGGGGCTACTACTGGTGATGTGATAGAGTTCTGGGCAATGACTTGTAACAATCTAAGGAAAAGTTATCCATTTCCTGATAAAAAAAGGATAGACCCAACTGGCATGTGCTTTTTCTGCTTTGCTTCTTTCCTTTCTTCCTGCCTGGAATGTAGACACAAAGCCTAGAGGTTGAGCAGCCATCTTGTGACCATGAGACTTCTTATTTACTGAGGACAGCGGAGCAGGAAGACAGAAGGAGCCTGGATCTCCAAGGTCATTTTGGAAGTTCTTTGGACCACTCTCGGACTTCTTGTCATGTGAGAAAAATATCTCCCTTTTTGGTAATATATGCAAATATACTTAAATTTCTGTTACATGGAACCAAACACGATCCTAACATGCAACCATATCAGGCAAAAGTCAGGTCGTGGAGGTCCTTGTTGGATGCATTACGGAGTGTGCGTTTTATTCCTTCTCTGTTAAATGGCAAGATGTTGAATCAGTCAGGTGCCTGGATTTATATTTTGGAAAAATCTCCTGGCTCCTTAGCAAAGAATGCACCTGGAGATGGGACATGTGTGCGAGATTGGAAGTGGAGACTCAGGGAAGGTAAGTGGTCCAAGGTAACACAGCTAGCGAGGGGCAACAATGGGATCCAAACCGCTTGTTTGTTTGTCTCGACAATCCTGGCTTTGGCTGTTGTCTTGGATTTTGATCAAGGCCTCTTGTCTACCTGCTGTTGCTGGAGGAGCCCCAAAGCTACCACGTCGCTCGATTGATCTCTGGGTGTTTCATTCTCTGAAAAATCTCATGATCTTTATAATCATAAAAGAGAGATTCATTCTGGGCCTGGAAATGCTTCCAGATCAATTTGGGCCAACCTAATTAAAGCTAATGAAAGAAAGGTGTGTGTGTGTGTGTGTGTGTGTGTGTGTGTGTGTGTGTGTGTGTGTGTGTGAGAGAGAGAGAGAGAGAGAGAGAGAGAACTTCTCTATTATGATTTGCTTACGATTCCTTTTAAGTCCCTATTAACTAATACCACCTGATACTAAATTGCTAAAGCCTGGAAATAAAAATGATTCTGCATCCTAACCAGAACTCTAATCAGCTCTAACTGATGCTGAATGCCAAATGAGCTTGAAATGGGACACCTCCCTTGGACAGGATGTTGAATTTCATCCAGGGGTCTCCAAGGGAATCATGCAAAATTTGACACGGCAAGGCGGGGTGGTGGCAAAGAATACTGGACTTCAGATCCCTGTCTCCACCGATTTACAGGGTGACCCGGGTAAGTCACTTCTCCTCTCTGGTACTCAGTTTTCCCATCTTCCAAGTGGTGCTCCCAAGCCAGAGCAGAGGTTTCTAGTCCGTGTTCTCCGGAGTCCTGGGGTTTCAGGGGTTGCTCCTGAGAAAACACCTGCCTCTTTGGATCAGCTGAGTCTGGAACTGAAGGTTGCTAGAGGACAGGGAAGGAGCTTCAGAAGTAGACACCTACAACCTTGTCTATGAGAGAGCTCATTTTCTATCACAGCTCCAGTGTTTTGCTCCAGGGGAAGAGGTGGGAAAGGAGAACAAAGCTCTATAAGTCACAGAAAAAAGCATCTGCTCTAATTAGACCCTTCATGGGTGAGCAGGTGGCCTCCCTCCAATCCACCTGGGGGGTTGGAAGCTAGCCATCTGCTTGCTTCCCATGAGCAAGGTCTCCTTTGCTCTCTTAGATCTGTGGGCAAAGCTGATGTGGTGAGTCAGGGGGAGTTGGGGCAGCTCCTGGAGAAGAGGAATGAGGGAATGATGGAGAGATACAATGAGAGGGCTTGGAAGAAATGCTCTAGAGCTTGGAAACATTAAACCTGGAGGAGAGAAGCCTGGGGTAGGGGGTGGGGGAAGATGTGTGGGACAGTCCTCTGTAGGATACCAGCTATGGAGCATTCTGAGAGTATCATTCACTTCCTTCATAAGTTTGATCTGGTCATATCAACACAACCCAGCAAACCTATCCCAACACAACTAACCTAACCCAACCCATCCTAACCCAACCAACCCAACCCAATCTGTCCATCCATCAACCTACTTATCTATCCATCCATCCATCCATCCATCCATCCACCTATCCTTCATTTCTCCACTCATGCATTCACTTACACGGGTCCATCCAACCATGCATTCATTCATTTGGTTGAACCACTTCCTACTCCCCTCTCTGCCTTATTCATTTATTATTTCAACCATTCTATAAATATTTGATGAGCACCTACTATCACACCTGCGAATGTAGAGAATGAACTCTTTGGGTAGCTCATAGTCCAATGTTATAAACAGATATGCAAGCAAGTCTGAGAAGTGACTGTAATATAGGGAGGAGCAAAGTGCTATTAAGTTTGGAAGGGGGAGGAACTGTTTAGGGAGGTGAATCAGGGAAGGCTTCAAGGAGGCAACGACATCCAAACTGGTTCCTAAAGGAGGAACTTCAGTTTATTGGCTGGACAGCCAGGGAAATGGCAAAATAATCTAAGATTTATTTTAAACAAAATAAATCTAAGGTTTATTTTGGGGGGCGTGGCCAGTTTGAGGAGCTGAGGCCAGGCTTACTCTTTGTAGCTAGTATCAACTCTACTTCCCTTTTTCCTTCCCTCCAAGCTTCAAAAAAAGTCCAGATTATTCAACTCAAATTTCTAGGCTGTTGAAATTCAGGTTTAATTCAACAACTGATTGTTCTTGTTCAAAACATTGGAGGGGAAAAAAACCATTCAAGGAAAAATCATAGAAGCTCATAGGAGGAAGTTACCTTAAGCAAACCTCTTTCTCTGTGTGGCATCCCCAGCAAGTGAGAAGCCAACATAACAGCTACCAGCCATTCATTGTGCTGAGAGGCCAGGTCTGTGTGCATGTGTACGTGCATGTGTGTGTTTCTGAACTGTTTCTGCTTCTATCAGACTGTTTCTTAGGGTTTGGTACTATCTCGCTGAAGGTATCCCTTTTGTGCTAGCATATCACATTGTCACCAAGCTTGACTCTTCAGCACACTCAACATTCACCTGTCCACCCAGGTGAACGTTCCTTAAGTCTGTCTTCCAGGCTTGACACTGGATGCTGATGGCCACGCTCTGATGGACAAGAAACAGAGTTTGCCCTTAGGGAGCCCACGGTCTAGTGCAAGGGTCAGCACACTTTTTCTGCAATGGGCAGATAATATATACTTTAGGTCTTGCAGTCTTGGTCACCACCATTTAATTCTGCTGTGGTCCAAGCTCTCCTGACTTCCAAGCCCTTGTACATCCTTTTCCTGCACTGAGAGGCCTGTGGTTTCCATCTTGTGATTTATTGGCCAAAGCAAAATGCTGTGAAAGTTGAACCTGTAGAGACCCACACAGCACCGCTTTCTGCAGCACTAAGTGAAGTTCCCAACTCAGCTCTTCGAGGACTGACGGCCCCTCGTGAGAATGGGATGTGCCTGAGAAACGTTTCCAGAATGGGCTTCTCAGAACAATGCTCCTTTAAAAAGCAGCTCCGGCCCTGGCCTGATGTCCTTGTGCAGCAAGGTCAGCCTCTTCCAATACGAGCTTCAGTGGTGGAGCTGCTTTCCCGCAGGAGAACAGTAAATCCTGCTATGAACCCAGCCCCAGGGCCCTGGGGTCCTCTTGGCCACATCCCCATTCCTTACTCTGAGATGGAGGAGCGCTGTATGCTCAGGGTCTGTTCTGAGATTTTGGCTTCCTGATGCCTGTGTGACGCTGGGTGAGTTACTTGACTGCTCTGAGCTACAACATCCCATCAGACAAGTGAATAGAATGACAATACCCGTAGCTTCTGGTTTTCGCAACTCCGTCTTTGGGACAAACTGTCCTCTGGGGGCATTTACCCGGAAGCCTACGCGCTGCTTTTTCCATGTGGGTTTGGGTTTTTGTACATCAGCTGATACAAGGCCATCCAAACACGTGTGTGATGATGTCTCTGGGCAAAGAGCTCTTCTCCAGGAGGGTCTCCACCTTTGTCTGTGCAGCAGTGTTTGTGCCAAGGACTTTAATATTTTATTGCATTTTTGCAATTACTGTATAAAACCAAGCAGAAAGAAGTGCTGATCCTACTGGTAAAGGGGCATGAATCTCATAAACTAAATGCAACTGAGCCAAAGAAAGAAAGAACGAAAGAAAAAAAAGAAACAAAATCCCAAGCCACCAGCACAGCAGATCTTTACCTTTAGCTGGAAGATCTCTGGGCTCAGCTTGCTGTCTGTCACTCAGTTGTGAAAGACAAGTATAAAACAGAAGAACAAGGATGAAAATGCCAGAACTCTGTGGTCGAAGGCGGCATCAGAAAAATGAGGTGTAATTGCGTACAGAGGTGACCTTTCCCTCCCCCAATAGGAACTGACTGTTTAATTTTTATACACGTTTGCAGCCGGGCATTGCATATAAGTAGGGCTGGTGATTGCTCTTCCGGTAAAGGCCCCCCACCACAGTGCACAGTATGCAGGGGTGCCCCCCAGCTGATGGTGGTCATCCCCATCCTCCTTATGCTTTTCTCAAAAGATTCAGGGTGAACTGAGTGTGGACCAAAAGCATCAGAACATCAGCCATCACTTAGGTGATTCAGACACTAATGATGATTTCCCTGACGAGTGTCCCCTCAGCTTCTGCTTGGACTCTCCCAGTCTTCGGGAGCTCCTTGCCTGCTCTGCCGAGTGTACCTACTTTAGATGTGGCTGAGTGTACCTACTTGGTGTCAGCATAGGTTTCTGGGACAATTACCTACTCGTGGCTTTTATGCTCCTCATGGAGCCACGGAATCAGTGAGATCTCTTTTCACACAGGAGGACACCCACACAGACTATCCATGCCTTAAAGATGCCTTCTTTCATTCACCCCCAAACCTTTCCTGAGCACCTACTTCAGGCTGGCCTCTTGGCTCAATTTTGGAGAAGCTCCAGGGCCCATAGAGGAGACAGACAATGGCAATCTGGAATGGTCATTACGGGGCAATTTCAGTCTGGAAAGGTAGGGCAGCACCATGGAAAGCCCCAAAAAGGTGCCAAGCCCAGCCGGGGGTGGTGGTGGTTATAGAAGGCTTCCTGGAGGAAGGGACATCTGAGCTGAGTTTCAGGGGATGGGGAAGAGGAAGGCCTTTCAGAGAGTATATACAAAGAGATATGGAGCTCACAGACCGGTGGCTATGAGTACACATGCAGGTTGAGAGAGAGAGAGAGAGAGAGAGAGAGAGAGAGAGAGAGAGAGAGTGTGTGTGTGTGTGTGTGTGTGGAGGGTGGAGGGTGCTTGAGGAGGGAGCCAGTGAGGTTGAAAGGTCCAGGAGAAGCCTCAGCCCGGCTCCTTGACCCCTGGAAACTTCAGTCGCCTTGCTCATAAGGTGGGGACCACAACAAAAGCAAACATTTATAGGCAGTTGCGTGTGGCAGACACTGTTCTAAGCATTTTACAAGAGTTATTCACTGAGGGGGCGCCTGGGTAGCTCAGTCGGTTAAGCGTCTGCCTTTGGCTCAGGTCGTGATCTCAGGGTCCAGGGATCGAGTCCTGCATCGAGCTCCTTTCTCGGCATGGAGCCTGCTTCTCCCTCTCCCTCTGCTCGTGCTCTCTCTTTCTCTATCTCTCTCTTGAATAAATAAATAAAACCTTAAAAAAAAGAAAAAAAAAGAGTTACTCACTGAATCTTTACAACAACTCGGTGAGTTCGGTACTATTATTATTCCCCTTTTATAGATGAGAAGACAGAGGCACGGAGAGACCCAAAGCCTTTCATCTGATAAGTGGCAGGGCTGGAAGCCACTAGAACCTCTCTGCTAGAGCTGACGTGAGGACCGGAGAGAGCTAATAGGAGCAGAGTCCTTGTAAGTGACAACTGTCATAGTTGCAAGCATGACGGAGAAACATACGGAACGACGTCATCAAGGATAGAGCAGTCCCCAGAGTTAAGCAAATTCTCTCCATCCAAGGGAACCCATGGAAGGCCCACGTCAAGCTGACTCATTAACTCCAGACAATAGAAAGTGACAGGTCGGGGCTTGGATGAAAAGATTGGAAGAGCCACTGATTAGAAGCCAGACTTGTTTCTTTCTTCCCCAGTGGACTGACCGGCTTCTGAGGGCTCTTCCTGTGGAAATGGAGAGCTAACTGAGCTGTCAGGCATGTTCCCTTCATTGGTCATCATCGTGAAGGCGGGGAGGACACCTGATATACCATGGAGCTCCTTCTGCCCAGTCCCTCGGCTGCAACTCCAGCAAATCATTGCAAGGCAGGAAGAGAACTCTCACCAGGAACCAAGTTTGTCTGCACCTTGACCTTGCACTTCCCAGCCTCCAGAACCGTGAGGCATAAATGTCTTTATTTAAGCCACATGCTCCATGGTGTTTAGTTATAGCAACCCAAGCGAAGACAGGGCACTTCAAGTAAGAATCTTGTGATAGCTCACTCTTTCGGGGAGCTACTGGACCAGGCTTCTCCCCTCTCCCTTCACCCCTAACTCTCTCCTGAGTAAGGAAGAGAGAAGATTTTGGGAAAGAGAAGATTCTGCCTTAAGACCGTGACATTAAAGTCCTGCCTGAGTTTCCAGCCTGCTGGCCTGCCCTGCACAGTAAAGATGAGTCTCTCCCAACTGCCACCCATTTGCTGCCTTTGTATCTCTTTGCCCGATCACTTTGTAAAATATTCCCGGTTTGAGAGGTTGGCAGACCAGAGTTGAGTCAAGCACCCACCCCTAGGAGTGACACCGGATCGACAGCCTCAGAAAGGCTGCGTAGATTTGCAGAGGGAGAATTCCCCAAAGGAAATGGAATTCTCCTATAAGTGAGGTGGGGAAGCTGGCTGAACTAGGATAACAAATCACCCAGACTTTTTTAAAAGATTTTATTTATTTAAGAGAGGGAGAGAGAGAGTGCACAAGCACGGGCAGTGGAAGAGGGAGAAGCAGGCTCCTTGCTGAGCAGGGAGCCCGATGCGGGGCTTGATCACCGGACTCCGGGATCATGACCTGGGCCGAAGGCAGACGCTTAACAACTGAGCCACCCAGGTGTTCCCTCCCAGACTTTTTTGACCTCTCTGCTGAAGAATTAATTAATTATTCCTTCTTCTGGTCTTTACCTTGTACATATAAAAGATTAACACTGTGCATATAATTTCACTGACCATATTGAATTATGGTTCTTTATGTACTTTGCTTTCGCACTTGACTATGTATCTTTGTGAACTGGATTCCGAACGCAGTGCCTAGCATGCAGTAGGTGCTCAGAATTGCTGGTGGCATCGAAAGAATGTGCGGTAAAATGAAAATTCAAAACCTGGCTGTTTCAAGGTCCACCTTTAAATATGGGCTTTTCTTAACAGCAAAGTGGTTTTGACTCTGAGACGGCAGCTCTTCCATTTCTTTGTTTTTTTCAGGAGGCTTTGGGTCTTGAAACGTCTATAAGGAGAATTTGGGTTTAACAAAATCGATTTGCTGAATGGTTATAATGATTATAACCAGATATATCATTCCTCGCAAAAGATGATGCCTGAGGACAGAAGAAGAAATTAGGCCTTGTTCATATCAGAGATTTAAGGGAAATTTAAAGGCGATTTAAAGGAAAAAGGATCATTTTGGATAAAATAGGTAATAATGAGGCATAAAAAGTGATAGAATATAAATGCAAAGAAGTCTGGGTTTATGTTATGCTTGGAGGAAAAAGGAAAAGAAAGAAGAAAGGAACACCCAAGATTAAGTCTGTAAATGGATGGAGCCCTTGCTTGAAAATATCCTCTCTCTCCCAACAGCTCCTGACTATAGTATCTACTATGTGGCAGATACTAAGTCAAGCACTTACACACACGATCACCTTTAATCCTGACAAATCCCATCTTACAAGTGAGGATACTCATGTTCAGCATAGTTAGGTGATCGGCCCCAAGGTCATGGAGTTAGGAAGCAGCGGAGGCAGGATTCTAACCCAGGTCTTCATGATGTCAAAGCCAACAGCCTAAGGGTAAAGCACAGGCATCACTTCCCCAAAGGGAGCCCAGTGTGCTGACCCCACAAACCCCAGCTGTTGGCCCTGGCCTCTTTCAATCCAGGGTCAGGACTGGACCCGGGTTCCTGCAAGAGCTGAGCTTCCCTGTTGAGGTTGAGGGATCCACTGGAAAATTCTTGGTGGGATTTGCAGGTGAAATGGTTTAGCTCCGAGGACAAATCCTGGAAGGAGAAAATCCACTCCCAGTAGGGGGAGGATTTCCCTCTGCCTGCCTGGGGTTGATGACGGTGAGTGTGTATATGCACGCAAGTCAGTGTGTCTGCGTGTGTGTGTGTAAACCCATGTGCGCTTGCACAAGAGGGCGAGCATGTCTCTCTGGGAATATCTATGTGTCTCCACGTGTATACTTTTGTGTGTGTCTTGGTGTTGTACATTTCAGGATCATTTATGTCCGTGTGTGTGTGTGTGTGTGTGTGTGTGTGTGTGTGTGTGTGTAGAAAGACTTAACAACGAGGAAATGTGTATATAGATACCTCTGACTTCCTACCAACCTGTTACACAGGTGCTGGAGAGTGTCTGTTTACCTGTTATTGGAATTGCTCTCCTCTGCTCTGCAATTTCATTTTCCATTTGATCAAATGGGTTTTGTTTATCTTCCATAGATCTCACTTTGGCAACTCCAGCCCTGCTGAGTACCACATCTCTCGTGGCTCTCAACATTGGAGTGTCTTTTATGAGGTTTAATATTCTGCCCCAGCCTTCATGGGGTGCTCATTTCCTTTCGGGCTGTGGGTCCGTTTTGTTGGCCTGAACATGGAGGAGTCTGGCTTCCACAGCTGATGTCCGTACCTGTCCTTTTACCTCTCCTGAAATACAGAGATGACCTTGGGCTTTGGCAGATTCAGCATCATCATACGCAGCATGATATGAAGCACAGATAGGGGTTTTGAATTAAATGAAGCTATTTTCAGTTCTGGCTCTGGAACTTACCACATGAGTGACTTTGGGTAAGTTCTTTTTGTTTCCTTCCTGCAGTGAAACCTCTCATAAGAAAGAGAATTATAATTTCTTAGTTGCAAGGATCAAAATAATATATTCAGAACACTGTTTACTTAGGAAGTGTGTCAGACAGATATTGCTAGGCGACAAACCATCTCAAAACTTAGTGGCTTCCAAAACCACAAACATTTGTTTTTGCTCCCGACTCTGTGTGCTGGCAAGCTGCTGCTGCTGGTGGGGTGCTGGGCAGTCCTCCTTCCCCTAGGGTAGCTCCCTCACATGTCTGCGATCCATTGAGCATCTGCTTGGTGGCTTTTTCTGGGCGTTGGCTTGCCGGTGGCTGAGGTGGTCTCTGGGTTCCCTTCTGCATGGTCTCAGCCTCCAGAGGGCTCGCCTGAGTGTGAGGCAAGGGCCCAAGACAGGCAGTCGAAACCTGCAAATGCTCTTGGCCTCAGCTTGGATCCACTGCACTCTATTGGCAGATCAGGCATACGGCCAGGGAACTAAGGGGAAAGAGACTCTACCCCTTGATGGGAGAAGTCGCAAAATCATGTTGGAAAGCTCTGGAAGCAGGGAGGCCATTAATTTGGGCAATCAATGCAATCCACCCACTGTCACGGGCACTGTGGTGAACTGCCTGGAAGTGAGGAGGCATTTCATGAATATGAATTAATGGCACTTAGGGTAACCTGTATAAATGCGAATGTGTATGTGGTCTAGTCTCAGCACAGATTTGCTTTTGGAGAAATGGCATTAAGGGAATTTCTGGAAGAGAATTTAATAGAGAGAAGTAAAACTCTTTCCTTGGTCTTTAAAAATCTCTGGGGTGTCTGGTGGGCTCAGTCAGTTAAGAAGCGGGTTCTTGATTTTGGCTCAGGTTGTGATCTCAGGGTCCTGGGATCGAGCCCCAAGTTGGGCTCCGTGTTCTGTGGGAGTCTGCTTGAGATTCTCTCTCTCCCTCCCCTTTGCCCCTCCCCCTGCTCTCTCTCTCAAATAAACAAATCTTTAAAAAGCTATATATAGAAGAATTAAACTGGACCCCTCCTTTACACCATACACAAAGACACACTCAAAATGGATGAAAGACCTCAATGTGAGACAGGAGTCCATCAAAATCCTAGAGGAGAACATAGGCAGTAACCTCTTTGACATCGGCCACAGTAACTTCCTTCAAGACACATCGCCAAAGGCAAGGGAAACAAAAGCAAAAATGAACTTTTTGGACTTCATCGAGATAAAAAGGTTCTGCACAGCAAAGTAAACAGTCAAAAAGACTAAGACGCAGCCCACGGAATGGGGGAAGATACTTGCAAATGGCATTACAGATAAAGGGCTGCTATCCAAAATTTATAGAGAACTTCTCAAACTCAACACTCAAAAAACAAATAATCCAGTCAAAAAATGGGCAGAAGACATGAACAGACACTTCTCCATAGAAGACATATAAGTCGCTCACAGACACGTGAAAAAATGTTCATCATCATTAGCCCTCAGGGAAGTTCAAATCAAAACCACATTGAGATACCACTTTACACCAGTTAGAACGGCAAAAATTGACAAGGCAGGAAACAACAAACGTTGGCAGGGATGTGGAGAAAGGGGAACCCTCTTACACTGTTGGTGGGAATGCAAGTTGGTACAGCCACTCTGGAAAGCAGTATGGAGGTTCCTCAAACAGTTAAAAATAGAGCGACCGTATGACCCCGCAATTGCATTACTAGGTATTTACCCCAAAGATACAGATGCGGTGAAAAGAAGGGGCACATGCACCCCAACATTCATAGCAGCAATGTCCACAATAGCCAAACCATGGGAGGAGCCGAGATGCCCTTCAACAGATGAATGGACAAAGAAGATGTGGTCCATATATATATAATGGAATATTACTCACCCATCAGAAAGGATGAATACCCACCAGTTGCATCAACGTGGATGGGACTGCAGGGGATTGTGCAAAGTAAAGTAAGTCAACCAAAGAACGACAATTATCATAGGGTTTCACTCATATGTGGAACATAAGCAATAGCATGGAGGACCACAGGGGAAGAGAGGGAAATCTGAAGGGGGAGAAATCACAGAGGGAGACAAGCCATGAGAGACTGTGGCCCCCGGGGAAACAAACTGAGGATTTCAGAGGGGAGGGGGGTGGAAGGAGTGGGTAACAGGGTGATGGGTATTAAGGAGGGCACGTGTTGTGCTGAGCATTGAGTGTTATACATAACTAATGAATCACTGAACACTGCATCAGTGGCTAACAACATAAAAAAAAAAAAGAAATCTTCATGAGCACGTCTCTCGAATCTCTGTCTAAAACTCTGCACTGGCGTCTGGGAACCCACCACATCCTCTCTCCTTCCCTGTTCTTAATTTCTGAAACCCTGACACACAGCCCAGACAACTTGTCCTCTCCACTCTTGTTTCTGCCTTTGTTCTTTCCTTTGTAGATCAACTCCACCATTCTGACTTTTTAAGCTTTCCTTCCACTCTGCCCTTTGAACACATGAATAAAGTAGCATCCAGGAGCCAACCCTGGAGGAGAGAACTCACTCTCCGTAAAAAGTCCATAGGGAGGGAGCAGGGAAGAGAAAGGAGGTTGCAAATACTTAGAACAGTTTCACACCGTGTTTTATTTCTGCCACTGAAGTATTGTTCTATTGAAAACATCCTTATACTCCCTGCTCCAAGCTCTTTCTCCAGCTTCTTCTCTCCTTCCAGCTTGACTGTTTTTGTCTACAGAAGAGTCAGTTGGCAGGTCAGTCTCCTGGGAGCTAACATCAGGTGGCATCAGGTGCATCAGGCGCCAGTGGGGGCAGGGAGGAGAAGCATTCCTTCCCCAGAATGGTCAAAGAGGAGGAGGGGAGAGGTGACGCCTCCAGGTTATCGGCTGCTCACAGGGGGGCATTTCCTCCTTCCAGAAGGAGTCTTCCTTCTCCATCAAGGGGGAGCCCCAGAGCTGTGGAGCCCCTGAGACATTAAGGCATCCCAAGGAGCGTGAAATATTACCCCCGAATCTCTCCCCAGTGCCCCACCTCACCCTCTCCAGTCCCTGCTCTGCACTGGTTTTGCTGACCTTTCCCATCTGCTCCAGACATTCGTGGCCCTTCAATTCCCATTTCCTGCTGTCCTGCGGCACGCCCCCACATTTGGCTTGATTCTTCCCTTCCCGCTTGGTAGGCATTGAGAGACACCCTGGTATCTCACTTTTTCAGAATGGCGAGCAGAAAAATGCACTCGGTGCCCACTTGCTCCGGGCCCTGGCTACACACTTTGCTTGCGTTATTAATCTTTATCTTCCCGCAGCTCTGTGAAGGAGGCACCTTCCCCACTCCCCTGGCAGAGGCAAGGGGATGTGAGGTCGCCTGCCCCCAGGTCACCGAGCTAGCCAAGCTGGGATTCAAACCCCAGTCTGCCCGACTTTAAAGTCCACGCAGGAGGAACTATGAGAAACTGTGTCTGCTACTGAAGGTGACCAACTCTTCCCGATTTTCTGTGGGACTTTCCTGGTTTTTCAGTGGAAGTCTCTGCATCCTAGGAAATCCCACTGTCTTGGGCAAAGTGGGATGGTTCGTTATTCTACCCCAGCCTGAGCCTTCTTGCCTCGGGCAGGCCCGGTCCCGCATTGGACACCCCTCCTGGCAGTCCCGATCGGAAGAGGAGGTTCCCATGTCCTGCTGTGTCTCCCGCTTCCCCTCCGATTCCAGACACCTGTCTTATACTTTGCCGCTAGTTTCCTGCCTGTGCAGTTTTCTGGGCTGTCAACATCTGGCAAGTTCCGCTTTGGAAATGCACACGGCACTGCAGGCTGCCTCCACTGGGATTCCCTGTCCCCACCACCCTAGTAGAGGCCTCCTTGGGCTCTCTAGTGATGAAACAAAGTCAGAATCCCATCTGGTTTGCAGAATCTTTGGAAACTTGCTGTTTTCTCGATGCCCTCCCAGTAGCACCAGGGCGGGGGGGTGGGGTGACATCTGTGACATCTTCTGTAAATCCCTCACACCACCCTCCAGCCCAACCGTCCTGATAAGCCACGGCTATTAACAGCAAAGAGCGGAAAAAACAAATACCCAAAGGACCTCCCCACCGCCGCTCAATCAAACCTGCTTGCTCTTAAGGATCTTATCTTCTTTTTATACATTCCTAGATTCTTAAAATAGAATGCTCCTGACAACCATCACTCAAACGCCCAGGTGAATCAAGGACTACAAAGCTCGAGGCTCGGCAGACACTGCTCCGAACATGGTTCTCCCCCACAGGCAGCATGGAGAGCTGCCTAGTGCACACGGAGCATGCCAAGAAAGAGAAAAAGGGACGTCACATGTCCCCGAGGGCTGACTTAGCCAGTGCAAAAGCACAAAAGGACAGATCTATCAGAAATGCAAAGCCAGGCAGTACCGCGGCAGGGAGGCCACAGAATGTGCACTGTTCCAAATGAGAGGCTCCCCTTTCCAGCTTCTGTAAGCTTGACCTCCATGGGATTTTGAAGATACCCAGCAGAGCATCGGTGGGGGAAGGAGCCCTGCCCCGCGTGTCAACCACGGCCATGACTTTTCTGTACATGACATTCGTAACAAAGACATCCAAGGGAACAGGTGCAGCGACCAAAACCAAACCTGACGCAGGCACTCAGATGGCTCAGAGTTGAATAGTAAACAAAACCCTCCATGCCCCACGTTGCTGGAGGTTGATGAGCATTTGTGATACACAACTCAAGTCAAATCAATATTCACCCAGAGAAACAAATTAGGAGTGAGCAGTTCCATACTTAGCCAAGCGTGCCAAGTTCTCCAAGGAGGTAAAAAAATGAAAGATTTCCTCAGTCTTTTGTGCATGCGTGCCCCAAAGAACACCTAACAGCTCCCCAAGGTTAACTCGGGAATAAAAAAGATCTTTGGCAATTGTGATGTGGTGAGAATTTCCATTAGATAAAGTTAATGGGATTTGTAAAGTACTTTTTGGTCACGATGAGGTTCGTGCTGGGAAAATAATGGAAATAAAACCCCAGCTCACTCACTCGGCAGGTTGGGTGAGTTGAGGGAAAGATGGGGTTAGCGTGTGCCTCCTGTCCTACACCGAGAATCAGAGTCATGGTTTCCGGGTGGGTGGGAGGTTGGAGGTTGGCAACCTTGTTTGTCTCCCAACAAGGCTGCCCATCACAAGTCCTTTGGAAGATTTAAAAAATGCATTCTCGGAAATCCCCACAGACACCCTGAGTCAAGGTCTTTGGGGTTGAGGCCCAGCAATCAGTACATAAAAAAATTACTATGTCAAAAGAGTTCTTACCTGGGGAGTGTGTGTGTGAGTGTGTGTGTGTGTGTGTGTATTATGTGCACTGCATGGTATATTTCAATTTAAGTAAACAATCCAGGTGATTCTGTAGCAGGAGCAGGTCTTTTTGGAAAGACAGGGCTAGTCTCTTCTACCAATAAGGAAACTAAGTCCCCAAGAGAAAGGGACTTGCTTAATAACCCCTGTCACAAAACCATAACTACAGGCTTGGATCTCAACTCAAAGTGAAGGCCTTCTCCCGTAGGCCAGGCCACAGCTCATGTAGTAGTTCTGAAAGCTTCTGGAAACTTACGCTACTCCCCACAAAGGCCCCGAAACACATCCAAGGAGAAACTGGCTTATTTGGCAGAATATAATGGTGTTACCAACTCTGAGAGCTGTTCTACTGGATCATTCCCCAGAAGCCCCCAAATGCAGAGATATGACCTCTTCCTCCCACTGAGTGCTCTCCATGGGCAACTGGACAAAGCATAGTTCTGCAGAGATGGATGGATTAGCATGTAACATTTATTGAGCATTTACTGCCTGACAGACACTTTTCCATCCCCTTGAGTATCCTGAGGATTAGGAATTGTGAACACTATTTCACAAGCAAAGAGGCTCATTTTACAAAACTTACAAAACAGAGGATCAGAGAGGTAGAGAACCTCACCCAAGATCACACAGCTCTAAGATTTACCGGATCATTATGTTGTACATCTGACGTTAATGTAATGCTATATATTAATGATACCTCTTGAAAACTAAAGAACCTATCAAAAACAAAACGAAACAAAACAACAACAAAAAAACCAAACCCACCCAACACTACCAAAGATTCGAGTCCAGGGCCTGTGGCTTCCTTGCTTATATGGGGCCTCTCCTAACTCTGTCATCACACTCAAAGAATTCCAGTGACTCTCATCTAGTTTAGAAGCCAACCCGCTCTCTGGGTTAAAAACAAAAAAAAAAATCTGAGTCTCCTTTTTCAGGTGAAAGTAAGCTCCAGAGATGTTATTTAATACTTTATAAAACTTGCAAATGTATCAAGGCAAGAAGGGAATTAGGACCATGCAGAGTGACCTCTTTCCAGTGGATCTCAAAGAACTTTGAAATCAGAGAATTCTCAAATGGTGAGCAGGCCTTGGTGAGGTCGGCCTCCGTGTTAATGATGTTTTTCATGCTCACGACATTTTTTGAGTACCGGGGGTCAAGTTCAGGCATTTGTAATCGACTGATAGAAGACATGTGTGCACAGCCATGTGGGAAATCTGTGCATATTATCAAATAATGATGTAGAGTATAATTAAGGTTGAGCTATTAAGCCCTAATTAATTAAGCTGTCAGATTTTAATCAAGGAATTGATTGTTTCTGTAAAGAGCATGGATGGTTCTGCATCCTTGCAGAGGTCTGGAACACTGATTTGCAAAGATGAGCACATTAAAGGGCCACTCCAAGAGGCAGCGAGCTTCTGTGCTTCCCAGCGTGCAGACCCAACAACTCTGATTCTTCCAGAAAGCCAAAGAGGAATGTGGGCTCTCTTGGCCTAAATCTGGCTTTCCTACTTACTGGCCATGAAAACTTGAACACACGTTTTCATTCCACAGAGCCTCAGCTTTCCCATCGGCTCAATGGGAGCCAGGCCACCCCCGCCACCACCTTGCAGGGAATGAACTGCTGGAAGAGCTACACTGTATCAAGCATCTCCTGTCTGCCAAGCGCCGCGCTAAGCACAGCGCGCTGATCCATGCATTTGATCCTCGTGTAATCCTGAGACGGTGCTGCGCAACAAACCTTCCACACTGATGAAAGTATTCTATATAGCTGTGCTGTCCAATACGGTAGCCACTAGCCACATGTGGGCCACTGAGCACTTAAAATGTGGCTCATGCAACTGAAGGACAGAACTTGAAATTTTCTTTAATTTTAGTGGACTAACGTTTAAGAACATCCACATCCGGCCGAAGGCTGCTGTATTAGCATGGATCTAATGATGGGCGCTCCTGTCCTCATTTGCCAGACGAAGGCCAAGAGAAGCCATGCTACTTGCCTATAGTCCTACAGCTTGTAAGTGGGGGAGCTTGGATGTGAACACCAGCAAGGTGGCTCCTCACCACCGCATGATACCCAGTGAGAACTCTTCAGGAGGTCAGGGCTTACGGACGCAGGGGTCGAAGCATGCCTCCACGGCCCTGTGTTGATGCGCTGAGCCTCCCCCCTTGCTAGTCCCAGTGCTCTGGCCCTTCAGAAGGGCTAAGGGACCCAGCAGAGGCCAGGCCACCAACCTCGTCCGCCCTGGGTGAGTCCTCTGTGTACAGTCAGGAGAGGGAATGGACGTGGGCAGCAGGCTGGCTGCCAGGGTGGAGATGAACTGCATGGGCTGAATGTGCTTCTTGGCTGGGGTGATCCCATGCTTTGGCCTTCGGTTGCTGGGGGAGGGAGCCGGTGTCCAGTGAACGTTGTGTGTGTGCCAGATGCCGCATGGGTCTTGTCCATGGGTGATCTCGTGGAACGCCGTATGGCAGGTACCCCAGAGATGAGACAACCAAAGCTCTAAGAGGCTCAATGACTTGCCCAAGGTCACACCACGTGGAAGGGCCAACGTAGGGGGTCTGAAGGCAGGCATTTGGCTTTGTGATATTTTAAGTCTTCACCTGCTTTATTCTTTTTTGCTGAACTTTTCATCGAGTCTATCCCAGCCTAGGTCTAGCTTAGGGTGGGATAGGCCTTTGGGGTCCATCACCATAGGCAGGAAAGTAACAGAGGAAATGGGGTTATGTTGAATTTGGTCGTGGGAGCTGTGAGCAGGGCAGGAGAAGGGAGGTGGGAGCTGAGGAGGAATATGAGTGATAGGGGAGAACACCAAAGGCAGTCATTATTACAATAATAATGATAATTACACGGATTCTCCAGCCCTCTCCCTGGAAACCTGTGACTCCCCCGTGTCCCATGCAGCAGCCCCCTCTGGAGCTGTCTGCTGGGATGGTATCTGTCATCCTCCGAGGAATTATTATACAAGATTGGCTGTCATATCCGGAGCCCATGGAAACAAAACTGCCAAGATTTAAGAAAGTGCGTCTGCGTTTAATACTTTGTTTCTTTTATGAAGCAATAAGAATGCCAAGATTTACACATTTCGGGATTCCTAATTGAATTGTAGAAGTGTGGAAAATGGGAGCTCTGGGAATCTTTGGAAACGCGGGCGGGCCGTTTGTCAACATCAGGTTGCACCACTGCCTTCGTGGACGCGTGGGGGCTGTGCTGGTGAGTGGTGGAGAGTCTTCTGCACCGAGGCGTGTCTGTTCTGGCTCATCGCCTCCTGGGCTGTGCTGGTCCCCTGCAGGGAAAGTCTTGAAGAAACAAAGGAAAGCAAAACAGGCTCTCTGGCCCTTGGAAGGTGGTGCCCCCTTGCCTTCTGTCCCAGCCACAGCTGACTTCCAGAGCTACAGTTTTCCGAGATTTTGAGGTGGTGGGTGAGGCGTCAAAGCCTTGGGGGCTTGGGTGCTGGCTCTGCTCTGTCCTGGCTGCGTGACCTTGCCCAGGTTCCTGAACCTCTCTGAGACTCACTATCCGATTCTGTACAATGAAGAGCATTAAGGGTTGTGGCAAGTGAGATGGTGTTCCTCCAAAAGGTCTGCTGGAGTCCTAACACCTAGGACTGGTGAATGTGACCTTATTTTGAAATAAGGTCTTTGCAGATGGAATTTCATTTCCCAGATGAGGTCATGCTGGGGTAGGGTGGTCCCTTAGTCCAGTGACTGGTGTCCTTTTAAGGGGAGAAGGCACACAGAGGACATGAGGGGAGATGGCCATGTGAAGACGAGACATAGACTGGCGGGGCGCAGCCACAAGCCAAGGAATGCCTGGGGCCACCAGAAGCTTTTTAAACAAAAAACCTGATACTTCCAAAAGTTACACTCTGGGAGTGGGCTGCTTTGGGCTCTGCTCCCTGATTCCCCCACCTCCTGTGATTGGGAGCGCTGGGAAAGCTGCTCTCCTAGGGAGGAGTTCCAAATCCGTAACACAGCCCAGGTGTCTTCCACACTCAGCCCTTTGTTCCTCTCCCCAGTCTTGTCTGCCCTTGGGAATATTCTCTGGCCCCTCTGCGTCATGCAATAATAGGAAGTAACGTGGTTTCTATGGGACAGGCACTGGCTAAGCATTGTTACAGACGTTTTGTCCTTTATCCAAAGTACCAGGAGTGCCCCCAGACAGACATTCACTTTTCTGCCTTTGAGCTCAAAAGTCCTCTATGCTCCCTTTCTTGAGCAAATAAACTCCTACTCATCCCTCAAAACCCACTTCAGGCAAACCCTCCTCTGCCAAGTGGTTTCGAGCATGGGCCCTGAAGCCAGTGCCTAGATTTACATCCTCCTTGGCCTCTTCCTTGCTGTGTGTTCTTGGGCAGATTGCTTTTCGTCTCTGTGCATCAGTTTTCCTTCTAACGAATGAGATGATGAGAATACTATTTCCCTTACTGTGCTGTTGTGAGAATTAAATGAGATAATATGTGTATGAGCTCTTGGAACGTAGGTGTCACGTAACAGCTGCCTAATAAATGTGAGGCTTTCTTTAACCTCCTTCCCATCACCCGCACCATCACACCTCGTTAGACCCTGGGTCTCAAAGGGCATGTCTGGATTTGTCAACAGGTGCTCGTGAGTGCTTGTGGAAAGAAAGAATGGGATCGGGAGGTGATATCCAGTAGCCACGTGTTGTAGGAGTGGCTGCTAAAACCTGAGCACAAATCCCAACCTTAAACAAAACTCTGAGCCCCAAATAGATTGAGTGCCATTGAGGACATCCTATTACAGAGCTAGCAAGAGATGTATATAATCTGCTCTTGAGGGCCAGCTCCAGCACATGTGGTTAAACCTCTTATAGTAACTCTACTTTGCTATTCGGTGGTGTCCCTGTTGCATGGTGTTGAGAGAGCTTCTGAGGCTGTGTCTGGGTACAGAGAAAAAGAGTGACTGGATCACTCACGGCTGTCCTCCGGGGTGGTGCAGTAAGACACGCAGGTGCTTACTATCTCTGGATTGATGAGACTTTCTGGCAAATTCCTTTCAGGGCCAGGTACCAGTCGATGGTACAGATCATAGCTGGGCAAAGCCATCTCTTGTTCATCTTATACTGACACCTGCTGAATCCAGGTGGCACCATCAATTGTACCCAAAGTTGACAAACACCACAAAGGCACAAGACAGCACGGTGCAAAGCAAAAAAGTTTGAGTTTTGGCGTCAGGCTGAGCCGGGCTGGTATTCCAGCCCATTAGTGGCACCACCCCGGGCAAAACTGCTTATCCTCCATTTCCTCATCTGACATGGGGAGGAGTGGTCATATGCATGAGGAGGAAGTGCAGGGCTCATTGCTGGCGTTGTGTGAGGGGCCCTTTCCTTCCTCTGGTTCAGTTCGAAACTGCGAATGCCTTGCTCGAGCAGCAGCCGAGTCAGCATCATAAACCCTGTGAAAATCCTGGTGCTGATTTCCAAGCAGCGGTAGAACTCAAAATCACTCTCAAGGCTTCTCGTTCCACTTAAAAATTTCCCGAGTTATTCTTTTCCTTTCACAAATAGAAAAAGAATAAAAGAGAGAGAGAGGGAGAGCAAAAAATGCTCCTCACTCACACTCTACAGATAAACATCCATTAAGTAGTTCAAGTGCGGGCATGGTCTTTCGTGAAGGACAGGGTGGGCTGGTCTGTCCCACATGCTGCGTTCATGATAATGCCGGGACAAAGCAGGTTCCCTGAGAAATGCTGACACGGGTCGTCTCTGTGTGGCTTTGTGTGATACATACAAATGTGTGATACACACACGGACTGGATCCTGAGATACGGAAGCCGAGCTTGTAGTCACCAAATACCTGCCTGTTTTGTGAGAGAGCGTCAGTCCCTGTGTCCTGCTGAGTGCCACCATTTATTTCCTGGGTGGCTAAGTAGACTCCTTGATTGTCCCCACAATTTAGTCTCCTTTCACTTGGAAGATGTGAGCAGGAGCTTGGAAGCAAGTAGAGAAGGCAGTGCCTCAGTGAAACAGATGCTCAGAAGCACAGCCCCCGGGGAGTGAGGGGCCAGGTGTGCATACTTGGCCAGAGCTTGCTGTTTCACTGTGTGTCTTCAGGCAGGTCGCTTCTTGGTTCTGGTTACGATGAACCAGAACCTTTCACCTTGGCTGATTGGATCTGGGGTCCTAAGGTCGTGCCTCTTGAACTCTGATGTGCACATAAATCATACGGGGGTCTTGTTATAATGCAGATTCTGAGCAAATGGGACTCTGCATATTTTCCTCTAAAAATGATGACACTGTTGGTCCCTTGTCGCTACTTTGACTAGCTGGGTTTGAAGACGCAGGGAAGTGCTCAGCAAATGGAGTGTTTGTGCTGTTGTCAGGCGCTTAATATGGGAAACAGACGTGGAGCTGCTCAGCGAGGCATTGCTTATCCAATGCCTTGGAGCTACCTGACAGTGCCCGAAATTCAGAAGCAATGGCCTGATGGTAAGTCCCTGCCTCCTCCAGCATGGTGATGGGGGAGAGAGAGCACAAAGGTGTCAGTCCCAGACAGACCTCAGTCTGCATCCCAACTCTGCTCTTTCATGGTTGTGTGCTTATAAGCAAGTCAGCTCACCTGTCATGGCCTCAGTGTCCCCATCTGCTAAATGGGAATAACATCACCATCACAGGGGGAACAGAGAGGCTGAAGCAAGACGGGGCAAGCACGCGGTGCCTAGCCCAGCACCGGGCACGTGGTAGCTACTCCTTCTGCACGTGTCACGGACACACACCCGGGTGGGAGTCCCCACCCTTCGGGAGCTCGGCTTCCTCAGGTCAGGGCTAAAAAGGGAGGGTGCAGTAATGTCCCCAAGGCACCCTTCAGCTCTCACGACTCCCCCCGGGGCCAGGGGATCTCTCTTCAGGGACCTGGACTCCGTTCCTCCCAAGTCAGCACAAAGGGCTTCAGGGAGTCAGAGCCCACGTCCGTCCGTCCGTCCTGAGGTGCGACGTGCCTGAGCCCCTGCCAGCAGTCAGCAGGCTGTGCTCCCATGAGGACCAGCAACGCTCACACCGAGGGCAAGAGCCTTTGAGCAGAGACAACACGTCTTTCCACACCAGACACACCTGGGCTCATCTGAGGGGCCTCAGTCTTCTTATCCGTAAAATGGGGTTCCCCCTGTCTGCCTTGCAGAATTAGGTGAGGATCAGAGAGAACAATGATGATAATCAGAGCAGTTCTCTCCTTACGTGCAGACTGGGCTCCATGCTTTGCGTGAAGCAGAGTCCTCACAACCCCCAAGGCACTGGTCTCATGAAGCCGCCCCACTACCCGTCAGGAAACTGAGGCTCAGAGAGATTCAGTAACACGCCTGCAGGCATAGAGCCGGCAAGGGGCAGAGTCACGATGTGAACCCCAGGAGCCCCGGAGTTCGAAAGCTTAGCCGCTAGACTCCACTGCCTCTCCATCAGTTTTCTCCAGAATCTACCCTGGGGCGGGGCTGGGCTGGGGCGGAGCTGGGACCCCTGCTTGTGGGGGAACGATTACAGGCAAACCCTTGCTTGGCTTTGGCCTCCCATCCGTCCGCAGGCATGACGTCATCATCACAGTGCGGCCCGACAGGGTTAAGCAGTATAGTGGATGTGAAGTGCCCGACCCATCATACCAAGGTATGACCTCGACAGCGGATGCCAGTGCTTCCTTACTCTCCCTTGCCCTGGACCCCAGCCCCCCAAACTACACTTCTCTTCCCTCCGTGTGTCTAAAAGTTTGTCTGGGGCACAGGCAAGGAGCTCACCAATTGCAAGTTAAATCACCTGAGCAGGAAGACCTGCACCCTAGGCGTCTCTAGTCCTGATTGGATCCTGTATTGTCAGCCGGGGGTGGGGGGGGAAGAACTTCTGGGGCCCTGTCAATGTTTCTAGAAAGGAAGAGAAAAAGCCTTGAGATGGCTGGGTCATGGGCAAAGCTGCCGCGGAAACCAGCTCACTGTGCGGCCACAGCTTCCCAGGGCTAAGGAGGTCCTGCTTCTCAGAGCACTGCTGCCTGTGCATTGCAGCAAGTCATGACTAATAAAGCTGTCGGAGCTGGGCTTCTTCCTGCTGGCACAGAAGCCTCGCCCGCCCCGGGCTGACCACTGCGTGTGTATCTTTGCTCCACCCACCTCGCCTCTGACCTGCCTTCTGGAACCTGCAGCAGAGAGGGAACATCACCATGCCTCTGGGATTTGGCGGGGGGGGGGGGGGGGGGCTGCATTAGGCCAGTATGTGGAGCAGCTGGGGTGCAGGGCAGAGGACAGCGGACTTGGAGACGGACTCCAAGGCGCTTAACTCTATCCAGCCTCAGCTCTCTCATCTGCAAAATGGGATCACAAACCTTGATTCCAAGAGGCGGGGTGGCAGAGGGCAGGAGCTTGGCACGTCTAGACTTGGACGTTGGCTCGGCCACTTGTAAGCTGTGCCTTCCTGGGAAAGTTCCTTCATCTCTCTGATCCTTCGTCCAGACTAAAACAAAATAACGTGTGCAAAGTGCTTGGCCAGCTACACGGCCGACTGAACGCTTGGTCTTGTTCCTCACGGACTTGTTCATTTATTCCTTCTGGTGGTGCGTTGGAGTTGGAGACGCAAAAGCAAAAAGGCCACTAATTGAATGGACGATTCTCGAGTTGTTGGGGCAACTCACTGAGATGATGCACGGGAAGGACCCAGCTCCTGTGCTCAGGAAGTGTGTCCCCCTCACCCACTGTCCCCTGCTGCCAATCTAACAATCACAGAGAGATAACCCTTCTGTGGCTTGTACTATGTACCAGGCATTGTTCTAAGCACTTTATAAATGCTAATTCATTTAATTCCACAGTATACGAGGTGTGTATCATTATCATCCCCATTTTATAGATGAGGAGACTGAGTCTCAGGGAAGTGAAGTCGCTTGCCAGGGTTACACAGCTGTTGGAAGGTGAAGCCAGGAGCACGAACCTGCTGGTCCAGTTGCCAGGTCTTGCTTTGAGCCACGGCCCCCCGAGACAGAGTCCCAGGATGGTAGGCTGGGCTCCTGACGCTGATTTCCACGTCTCCCCTCCTGTCTACTGCCCATGACACCATGCTGTCCAAACCATTACAGCCCTAAGAGCCCCCTGCCACGACTCAGCTCAATACCTGACCCAGTTCCACGTGACTCAACTTGACTCAACTTAGTTCATTCGGCTGACCTGGCTGGCGGGGCGGGTGTCCCCTTTCTCTCTCACTGCTCCACGTGCGTCCCTCCCGAAGCTGCACACTCGGTCGAAGAGGACGACCTTCCCCGATAGAGGAGGACCGTTTCTTTGGTCAAGGGCATAGGAGTAGCTGCACTCCCCTGCTAGAACCTCCAAACAGGCTCTCAACTTAGTTCATCTCAAGCAGAACATGTGCCCAGGGGATCTTAGACCAGATGTAAGGGACTCCAGGGAATGATTCAAAATTTGGGGGTCATCTTCCATGCTTGTTCCATTCCCTAGGGCCTGATAGGAATCTTATGTCCCCCCTTCATGTAGAATAATACCAAGACATTATGGGCACAAAGTTTTAGAAATCCTTTTACGTACGAGCTTTCTAACACATGTGTGCTAAGCCAAGCCTGCTCAGAGGTAAAGAAAAAGAGGAGATGGGGTAGAGATCAGTTAATAAAAAATACCTACTATTCATTGAGTGGCCCCTGTATTCTAGGCAGAGCGCTAGGGGTTTAGCAAACATTATCTCATTTAACCTGGAGACTCGGGGAATGAGATTATTCTGGGTATTTTTACGGGTAAGGTATCTGAGGTGTGGATAGGCTGAGTAACATTTCCAAGTCACAGAGCCGGTCGGAGGCTGAGTGGTCTCCGAAGGCTGTGTCCTTCCACGGCTCCCCTGCCTCGGTGGGCTGGGGAAACCAGTCTTTATGTCTCCTCAAGAAATCGGGGCACGGGGGGATAAGGGATCACGGGAGGTGGGTCCTTCTGTTACCTGTGAGCCAAGACCGAAAGGAGCTGGGAGCTCTGTACCAGCTGGAAGCAGCTTTCCTGCCGTAAAGCAAAGGCTGCTTCATGGACCTAGTCCGTATTCACTCCTTACCGGAACATGCAATTCTTGCTGAGTTGACACGATGCCTCTGTGCTGCGGACGCCTTAGCGTTTGAGTCGGAAGGAGGCCCAGCGCCCTCGACCTCCTTGCCTTGGGCTGTGCAGACTACGGCCACAAGAGGGGACACCTCAGAGCCAGGGAGCAGAGGCACCAGAGCTCAGTCCTCCCCACAGCGTTCACCGGGGCTAATGAAATCAAAAGCTTTAGAAGGAAGGAACGTTGAGATTTGGCTTTTAAAAAAACGGACATCAATCACATTATTGATCCTTTCTTCTTTTTTTCTTTCTCTTTGTCTTTGGGGGTCCCCCGGCTGTGCTTGCTGCAGGCTCCCTACATGATAAAGAGGATGGTAATTAAAACGCTAGCTTGGACTGAAAAGGAGAGCTCGCTGCGGAAAGCGGTAGAGAGTCCATCGAGTGAGCCCAGAAATGGCATGCCGCCGGCTCTGAGGTCCTCCCGCTTCAAAGGGAGGTGGCTTCTGCTGAGAACAGCTGCTCCAAGGCCCATCCATCTCTATTTTTTTTCTTTTATCTGGATCCATGTTCTCATTTTTCATTTGCCTTGAGACGTCGGCTCTGGGAGGTGGCATGACTTGGTGGAACAGCCACTTCGAATCCCGTGGGCACCGCTGTCCGCCCACGTGATCTTGACCATGGTTCTCACCCTCACTCAGTCTAACCATTCATTAAATTAGGATGAGACCACCCCACATGCTGGATTTCAGGGCCTGCATGACTCAACAGCTGGTAATTCATTATTAATATTATTTGGGGGGAGAGGGGAGTGCCTCTTAATAGCTAGAGTATAACCTGAAAGTGACAAGAACAGACTTTTCCCCTGTGGAATATTCCTAAATTCTCTCTCAGCTCTTAAATTATGGAACATCTTTTTCCCTGCCAGGCCACCAAACAACCTGGCGGAGCTTCAGACCTCGCAGGGCCCGAAACGGGCGCCAGATTTGACGGTGAGCAAGCCTGACTCGCCGCCACGTGGGTCAAGGAGAGGCTGCAGACGTTCCCCGGCTGGTGCACCAGGCTTTTCTCAACCTCCTGCTGTTCCGAGAGGTCAGGGTGCCTTTAGCTCTTGGCTCATGGGCGATGCCTGGTTCTCCCTCTGGCTCAGCCAACAATTTTCTTGCACACAGCTATTCTGCTCAGGGACAGAAGTTAGAGAGCTGGGCAAGGCATGTGCTATAGTGAGGCAGGGCAGAGCTTGTCCCCAGCTTTCAGCCCTGCCTGTGAACTCTGTTACCATGGAGCCGCTCAGTGATAAAATAAGGCAGAGTAGTCCGACCTTCCCCATGGCTTTGTCATGGGGAGTATGTGAAATGCATGTAGGACAAGCGCTTAGCTTAAGGCCTACACACTACCTGTTATTATGTCTGTCTGTTTGTTTGTTTTTTTAACAAGAAACTATTTCCAACTGTTTCTTTGCCCATCTTGCTAAAATCTGAACACAAAGGGCCCCCTAAAAGAATGGGCCAGCAGGACCTCACTCTGCCATCTTCCTCATCAAACAAAGAAGATTCCAAGCGGACCAGTGCTTTCAGACGGGATGGCAGGTGTCGTTCGTAGGAGAAATCAGCAGAGAAGAGATGTCAACGTCTTTGGCTTGGTTTTTGAGACCGTCTGCGATCTGGCCCTCACCTGCCTTTTGGCCTCCTTGCCTTCCGCTCCCGCTCATGGCCACACAGGGTGACTGAGATGGATGGGGTCACACTTTCCCACCCGCTCTGTGCTGTGGCCACCCCCGGAATGTCCTTCTTCGTCTCTGCATTCATGAATCCTCATGGATCTATCCCGCCATCTCTGCGTCTTCCCTGGCCTTCCCACACAGAGGCGGCATCTGTTACATTGGCCTTGCGAAGTCCTTCTTTTGGAAACATCCCTCCCCCAGGGAGTCAGCCTGGCATCGACCCCCATCTCTAGGTTACTGGAGTGGGCCCCATCAGAGCATTTCATTTCTGTGGCAGCAGGAAAAGGGAAGGGAGGAAAGAGCAAAGGGGGATCTTTTGGGTCAACTCCTTCTAAGAATCTTCCTGGAATTCCATCCCCCCTCCCCACCCCAGCACCCCCACCCCGGCCCCATGCCAGAATGTGGTCGTGTGGCCACACCTGGCAAGGGACTCTGGGAAATGTAGTCTTGTAGCTGAGTGCTGAGTCCAGGTGTTGATACTGGCCCATAAACGGAAAGCAAAGAGGCACCGCGAGTTTACCCACCACACAGACAGCCAGAACAATGGTGAAGGTTGGGGAGTCCGTTTAAAATAATTTGGGAGCAAAGCATTGGACTTTAGAGACTGGCTGGGGTGGAAAGCCCTCTGGAACATGGGACTTGGCCTGGATTCTTCCTTTTGCTGTGCATGAACTTGGGGGACCCTCACAGGAGGGGGAATGACTGGTGGCCTCTCAGGTTCTTTCCATCCTTCTGGGATTCTAATGGAAGCACCCCTGCCTATCCTGGTTCCAAGTTTCTGTTGTCCCTAAGCTTCTTACCATTGTCTTTGCCTCCCACTTATAAATGTTTAAAAATATTCACTTGACGCACGGTGGGATTATAGACTCTCTCATTTCCGAAATGAAAGGCAGCTCATGCATTATTCAAGAAAAATATTGTATTATTGAACAAAGGACGTGTGCATTCATCCCTCATTATGCATTCCAGTCTTTGCTATCTTCTTAGTAGCCATGTTCTGTGAGGATTTTACTGATGGGGTTTGTAAACAAAGGCAGAGATCAAACGTGGGTGTATTTCGATAGCCAGATTAAGAAATGATCATAAAATTATCAGATTGCCTGCCTGGGTTCCTTCTCCCTGTTCCTACCAAGTGGAAATTCACCCTTGGCTTAAAGTCTTCCAGTGATGGGAAGCTCACTATCCCGATTTCGCCTTCGTGGAGTTTGTGAGGAGGTTCATCTCATGGTGGGCTGGAATCTCTCTTCCTGGGGACTCTGCTTGGTTTCTACACAGAACAATCCCGTTCCCTTTTCTTCATGACCACTCTCATATGTAGATGGTGATTGCCATAACCCGCCCAGGTCCTTGAAAGACTAAATATCCCCTGATTCTTCAACCAGCTGCCTCTCACAAAAAAGGAGAGTCAACTGAACCCGCCAAATATTCAAAGAGCCTGTTCTTTTTTTAAAATTTTTATTGTTATGTTAATCACCATACATTACATCATTAGTTTTGGATGTAGTGTTCCATGATTCATTGTTTGTGCCTAACACCCAGTGCTCCACGCAGAACGTGCCCTCTTTAATACCCATCACCAGGCTAACCCATCCCCCCACCCCCCTCCCCTCTAGAACCCTCAGTTTGTTTTTCAGAGTCCATCGTCTCTCATGCTTCGTCTCCCCGTCCGACTTACTCCCCTTCATTCTTCCCCTCCTGCTATCTTCTTCTTCTTTTTTTTTCTTAACATATATTGCATTATTTGTTTCAGAGGTACAGATCTGTGATTCAACAGTCTTGCACAATTGACAGCACTCACCATAGCACATACCCTCCCCAATGTCTATCACCCAGCCACCCCATCCCTCCCACTCCCCCAACACTCCAGCAACCCTCAGTTTGTTTCCTGAGATTAAGAATTCCTCATATCGGTGAGGTCATATGATACATGTCTTTCTCTGATTGACTTATTTCACTCAGCATAACACCCTCCAGTTCCATCCACGTTGTTGCAAATGGCAAGATCTCATTCCTTTTGATGGCTGCATAATATTCCATTGCGTATATATACCACCTGTTCTTTATCCATTCATCTGTCGATGGACATCTTGGCTCTTTCCACAGTTTGGCTATTGTGGGCATTGCTGCTATAAACATCGGGGTGCACGTACCCCTTCGGATGCCTACATTTGTATCTTTGGGGTAAATACCTGGTAGTGCAATTGCTGGATTGTATGGTAGCTCTATTTTCAACTGTTTGAGGAACCTCCATACTGTTTTCCAGAGGGGTTGCACCAGCTTGCATTCCCACCAACAGTGTAGGAGGGTTCCCCTATCTCCGCATCCTCGCCAACATCTGTCGTTTCCTGACTTGTTAATTTTAGCCATTCTGACTGGTGTGAGGTGGTATCTCATTGAGGTTTTGATTTGGATTTCCCTGATGCCGAGCAATGTTGAGTGCTTTTTCATGTGCCTGTTGGCCATTTGGATGTCTTCTTTGGAAAAATGTCTGTTCATGTCTTCTGCCCATTTCTTGATTGAATTATTTGTTCTTTGGGTGTTGAGTTTGATAAGTTCTTTATAGATTTTGGATACTAGCCCAAAGAGCCTGTTCTTTAAGTTCCAGGAACTTAGATAAGCATGTGTGTAGCTTCTAACACTTTGTAGTTCAGGGGAGAATTTGTATTCAACTAGCTGCGTTCAAAATTCATACCCGCTCCACATCTCTGCAGCTCTGTCCTCCAGCACTCTCCCCTCACCCTCCTTCTTCAGCCTCCCTGACTTTATAGTGCTCCAACACACGGAGCTCCTCCCTGCTCAGGGCCTTTGCACATGCTCCTCTCACTGCCTGGGACGCTTTCCCAAGCTCTTCGTATCTGCTGCCCACTTCTCACCATGCAGCTGTCAACTGAAAGGAAACCTACTCCAAGAAGCCTTCTTGGACTTCTGTCTAAACCAGAATCTCAGTCTTCTTTCTACCCCATCACTCTCCACCCTGTTACCCTGCTTTATTTGTCTGTAGCACTTTGCATTAAATCAGTCTATTCAACAAATCTTTACTGAGGACCTACTATGTGCCAGCGATTGCTAGGAACTTGGGCTACACTGGTGAATGTAACAATGATTCTTGCCTTCATAGAGCTTCCATTCTCTCAGGAGAGACAGAAAATATACAGTAAACATGGATGAATGACCATTTTATCATTTCAGAGATGAGATTTGAGCAAGGACAATTTCAACATATAAAACGATCTTTTTTATTTGTTTATATATTTATCGTTTGTCTCTCCTTCCTAGAATGCAAGATCTGTGAGGGTAGGGACCTTGTCTGTCCAGTTCCCATCTGTACCCCGTGCCTGGCACATTGTAGACACTCAGCGGATTTTTGTTGCATGACTCTCGAATGCCTATATGACGAGATAAGAGGTCGTGGCAGAAGTTTTTGTCCAAGGTATAATGTAAAATCCAGAGAATATCTTCATCCTTCACTTCTCCCTGGGATTTATTTATTTATTTTTAAAAGGTGTAGCCTCTCTCCTTCCTTTCCCGTAGAATGGCAAGAAGAAAGGAATTATATCCACTTGTGGCCGGCACATCCCATGATGTGGCTAGACACAGCAGAAGCTAGTATTCTCATCCTGCAGATGAAGAAACCGAGACCAGAGAGGTCAAGGTCATGACGGTCTAGTGGCAGAGTGTGGACTTGAACCGGAGTCCTTTCCATGAACCGAAAGACCAGCAGCAAGCCCACTCCCCCAGGCTTTTCTGCACCATCCGCAGACCAGAGCTTCTGTGAGCAGCAGGAGCGATGTGCCCTCCACCCGGGGGCTCTCAGGAGAGTGGCCTCTTGGCGCCTCCTCCAAGTCAAGCACTGAGATGGAATTTTCCTGAGAATGAACTTCCCGCTTCACAGCTCCCTCTGAACCAGTCCCGTCAGGGCAAATCCGGCTCAGCCTGATGGAGCCTCTTAAACAGATCCAAATAAATAAGCAGGAAGCTTTGAGTAATTGGCTTTTGCTTCTCAAAGCCAATTGTTATCAAAATGAATCCTCATTCTGCTTCTTTCATTACATTTAACTAAATTGTCTTTGGGTCTCGGCAAAAAGCTTAACTCTTTTCCTCCCGGATGTTTTCAGGGCAACCTTCCCTTCCCTTTCTACAGAATTTTAGGATCTACAGAATACTTTCCTACAAATGACATGATTTCCGTCCAGACAGTACACCATCCTGTGATGTATAAAGGCACTTCGAAAAACCGGGAATCCATGGCTGGATGCATTCGTTTTCCAGCAACAGAAAGCCCATCTCCAATGGACATAAAAATGAAGGGAATCTACTGACAGAGAACTGAAATATCCAAAGGAAGTACCAGTTTTGGGTGCAGTGTGATCATTACTATGGCTTAATTTCTCTCTCTCTCTTTTTTTTTTTTTGGTAGTTATTTTGCAAGTCAGATTCATTCTCAAGCTGGTTTCTTTCCTGACTGTAGTGTGGATACAACCAAGTGATGCTTCACGCTTTTCTCATCCGCATCCCCGGGGCCGAAAGAGCACTATCGACTCCACACGAGAGGCTGGGGACTCAGGTCCTTTGCACCTGCATGGGTCACGTGCCCACCCCTGAACCGGGGACTGCGGTTGGGGACTGACACATGCTGATGGGCTTCCGCCAGCCCGTTTCAGGGCTTGGAGTCAATTTCCCACAAAAGCATATTGGTGCTGGCAGGGCGAGGGGGGCAGGTACAGAGGCTGGAGAGGTGGCCAGCACACCTGTACTACAGATCCACGGGAAGACAGGAAAACTGAGGAGGGAGGGATTTCTTGAAGGGCATTTGGTTACTTGGCCATGGAGCGGAGACGAGAAGCCAGACTCATGTCTGTCTTTGTATTCGGAGATCTGTCCAGACATCAAATTCTCCTCGTCCTTTGCCAGGGCTGAGTGCTTATCTTTTCTGGTCAGAGGCTGGGCAGTATCAGCAGAGTAAGACATTAGGGGTGAGGGAAGCCTCCCTTTGTGTCTTGTGGAGACCAAAAATCCCACGGAATTACCTTCTTTTGGGTTACAGCATTTGCTCATTCAGTCATCAACAAATATCCACTGAGCTAGGGATATTGGCTGGCCTGGGCCATCTGGAAACTTGTCTTTTAATCAAGCATCTTTTAGTTGCAAGTAGTAGAAATCTATTCAAGCCAGGTGGAGAAAAAAAAAAACAAAATGGAGGGGCTTTATTCTAAGTATAGGATTCTCCATCTCGTCCCCTAGTCTCCTACAAATTACCACACAATGTTATCGGCTGAAATGTTTACTGCGGGAAACTGACTGACCCTCAAGGCCCCTGTATCTGTGGGGTGGCTCTCACGGGTCTTTCAGGGTGCCACGCAGCTCCTGTCATTCTATCTGGGTTTAGGTGACTTCAGATAAAACCTAACTCCATTTGCATCTCTTCTGGCTAGCTCATTTAGGCTGAATTCTGTGTATGTGTTCAAGGAGAGAGAGCTGAAACAGCTTCTCAGGAATGAAGGTAGGGATGAGGCAGAAATCTGGGAGGCGAAGTCTGCTCACCTCCCTATCCGGCTCGGATGCTCCGGAGCTGAGGCCTCGATGGTGAGTCACTTTGTGCCGAGCTTGCATTCTGGTTCTGGTCCCACAGGGCCAAGCCGGAGACTACTCTGGGCTGCCGGGAGGTGTGTTGGCTTCATAAACTCTCCTCCATTCTCTCTCATGTGAGAGCTGGGACCATGGAGAGTCTCTTGGCCATTCAAGTATTCAAACGCCATCAAGACAGGGTGAGAAGACTTCTCCTCCTTCATGTCCTTATGAAGACACGGGACAGCCCTCTTTTGGGGACGGTAAGAGACCACCTTCCCCGATATCTGGATTAAATCATTTTGAATGACCGTTTCCAGTTCATGGACTCTGTAATTTCCTCCTCCTCCCAGAAGGATTCCAACGTGGGGATAACCCCATGAGAAAGCAGATGCCTTCCCCCAAGAAGGAGTTAGTTCCTTCTTTGCTTCCCCAGTGAATTCTGTAGAGTTTCTTTCCTCCACCTGTGCAGCATCAGCACAGCTTGCTGGAAATGGAGACTCTTGAACCCCATCGCAGACCCTGAAGCAGAATCTGGATTTTAGTAATATTCTCTGGGTCACTCATGTGCCCACTGAACCTTGAGATGCACTGCTGTAGACAATGCATCTCTATCCTGCAGTCTTCCAGTGCACTCATTGGATTGCTTACCTGTGTCCAGGAGAATAGCCAAGGTCATGTCTGTTCACCAGTGTATCCCCATCTCCTACGGAGACGCTGGTCTCTAGGGTGTATTCCATAGCTCTTGCAGGGATGGATGGATGATTGATGGATGGATGGATAAGGCGAGTTTCACTGCCTGTCAGGGAGGCCACCTGTCCTAGTGGAAGAAGGAAAGGGACAAGGTCACTGAGCAGTTTGGCTGCCATGACTGTTTCTTGAGCATCCAACTTCTGCGAGGTGCTTTACCTACATTTTACGATGAACTCCCCATAGAACATTATCAGGTGGGTATTGATATGACCATTTTACACCTGACCAAGTGGTGGAGCTGCAATTTGAACCCGGAACAATACTCTTTCTCCCTCGCTGTGCTGCCTCTCAGAATATGTATAAGCTTGCATTTGCCACCTGACCCCCAGGACTCTCTTTTCTGCTTTGGTGCTCCACTCATCTCTCCCCCAGCACTTACAGTTCCTGACAACAGCTTCTGTCTGCAAGGAGACCGCATCTTGGCCTGAGGGCATCCTCCAGGTCTTAGGAGCATGACTGTCTCGAGTGCAAGGCAAGTCGGGAGTGCAGGGGAGAGAACATCCTCACGAGGAGCCCTCAACAAACAGGAATGGGAGTCAGTGGGAAAACTCTGGGGGTGTGTTCTACCTTGTCTCTCAGAGTCTCTTTTGGAATGGAACCCTAGCTGCCCACAAGGGTGACCTACTCAAAATATACCCTTGGTTCCCTTCCCTTCCCTGTCTTACTTCCCCGGGTGCTTCCTAGGGTCTCCTCACAAATCCATGGCATTCAAACCCTTATCTTAGGATCTTCTCAGAGCCCAAATCTGAGACAGCATCTTCTAATAAAAACCACTGCAGCCAAAATGCTCAGAGTGTCTGACATTGTGATAATTGCATGATCTCATTTAGTCTTGGCAACAGCCCTGGGAGGTAGGTGCTGCTGGATCTCCAGACAAAGGAAATGTGGCTCAGGTGGGCAGAGCAATGTGTGAAAGCTCCCAGCTGGTAATGCGTCGAGCCAGGGTTTGGACCTATTTACATTTGGTGTCAAACTCATGGTCTTTCTATACTCACCTCCCAAGACTATTTGGATTATCACCTGAGATCATGGATGTGAATGAAGATGCTTGGTGACGATAGAAGCTCACCTGTCATTACCATGTTTCTAGAATAGGCTGACTTTGTCAAAATCTTTCTTTTTAGGACAAGTCGGCCAGGGCTTGAGTTGCAAGGGGTGTGATGAGGATACTTTGGAGGGCCCTAGTGTCAGCGTTCCCAGCGCCCAGAGGAAGATGGGGAAGTGTCAAGTCTAGGGACAGGGGACAGCTTGTTGAGAGAACAGGCTGAGGCTGGACAGAGTGAAGGATAAAGCAGGGGGAAAAGCAGGAATGTTCTGGGTCTGTCTATGGACACAGTCCGTGTATGGCACATGAATGCTGGGGCACAGCTAAGGACTGTGACAGAGGAGAGTGGAACTAGGAAGCAGAATCTTATGTCATCCATGGCAGTCAAAGCTGAGGGCCTGGTATGCATAAATGCTCCATGGCAGAATGGCAACCAGCTTTTATCTCACACGTCAGTTCTCGGGGGCCGACCATGGCTTCCTGGGGCCCTGTATAAAGGGCCACTCTGAGGTTGCTTCCCCACCTCAGAGCGAAGGAAAGTCACGATTGATTAGTGATGTCTGCCGGGGGTAGAGGTGTGGGGAGTGGTGGTACACATGCCGCATGGAGGCACAGACTGGATTCCGGCATGAGTCAGATTCCTTCGGTTAGGACTGAGGCATTTACATTTCAAGTAGGCTTCTACTTTCGAAAGGGATGATTTCCCCTTGAAGAGAGTTTATCTTTAATTTGAACATATGTGGCTAAACCCAGGCAATATGCAAAATTAGAGCTTGATTATAACTCTCGAGGGGCAAGGCAGAGAAAAATCAGCACACAATTTACTGAGTAGGACGCACATAGAAGAGGAACCCATATGCATTGAGTGACTTGCTTTCTCTCTCTCCCTCCTTCCTTCCTTCTTTCCTCCCCTCCTCCCTCCCTCCCTCCCTCCCTCCTTCCTTCCCTCTTTCTTTCCTTTGTTCCTCTGCACAGTTTCCCCTGTGTTGGGTGGGCTTTGATGATGCCGTCTTATGACAACCTTTCCCGAGTCTGTGCTCTGCACCTCCAGGCCCTCCAGCTTCTTGGTCTCACCTAAGCAGCAGTGACAAGTCGGGATAGTTGGAGTTTTGTTTTCTCGACTTGCTGCAGCTGGGGGAGGGAGGCAAAGTGCCCCCACACAGGTCACGGTGTATGGTGCAAACTGCCTGTGAGGAATGCTGAATGGGAACTCTAAATAATGCCGCACCTTCCGCCCTTGAGTTTGGAGCTCATGTAGAATCTGCTGCATCATGTCACTTTACTGAAGCTCCACGCACACCTGTGTGGTGGGGAGGTTTAGGCTTACACTCAGAGTTTGGCCCAGGACTGGTGCCCTTGACTGCAAAGTAACCTTGGTCATGAGCTGTTTCGACCCTAACATTTGAGACGTTTTGGAATTCGGCTCAAATTTCCAAAGGGAATTGAAATATGTAGGTGAAGTCACATGGAATGGGCTCGTCAGGAATTCACCTTGGGACAATTTCTGTTCCTATTTAATTAATAATGACCAGGTTAAATGGTTTCACAGCATACTCCACACCAAGATTCTATAATAGGAAGTGGCTTTTCTAAGCTGAGTCTTGCATTCAGCCGATTAATGAGGGGAGAGGGGAGATACTGATCTTCTGGTGCAAAAGGCTGGTTTGGAAGCTCAGCTGGGTGGAGCACTGCCATAGAAGGAGGGGAAGCAGATTTCCTTGGTTGGCAGTAGATGCTTGGTGCTTCAGTAAATAAAGACTGAGGCTGAGGCTAGGACCATTGGGATGAAATGCCAAGATTGATTATAAATGTCTGCCATGGGCAAAGTTGGGGAAGAAATGGTACACGTGCTTATGGGCCATCTCTTTTCCAAGAGGGAGTTGTCTAGAAAAACAGGGCATGTGGAACAGACACCAACCATCCATCCTGGAAGTGAAAAAAATTGGACAAGGTCCTTCCTGACCACCCGTTACTGGAGGGAAACTTGTGATTTAGACATTGGCAGTCTCCAGAAAAAGCGAGTCTCTCCATCCTCCACTGTTTCCTAAGAGGATGAGCCAAAAGTATTGTTTAAGACCTCATGCAAATGAGGTTTTCCAGGCAGAGGAGAGACAAGCGAGAGAAAAGCAAATGCCTCCTTTTGGCACTGGGCACTGACTAGCAGAACCGTGAAAGAAATTGCTTTGTGGAACCACCTCAAGAATGGTGTTGTGATTTTCCTTGGAATTTGCATCTCTTCTAAAGCAGTGCAGTGGAAAGAGTTTGTTCAGCTTTGGACGCGGATTCAAATACTGACTCCGTCATCTACTGCCTGAGTCACCTTGGATAGGTCACTTGAACTTCCATTACTTTCTTTTTCTTTCCTTTTTGTTTTTTTAAAAGATCTGTTTATTGACTTCAGAGAAAGAGAATGCGCACACACCTGTGTGAGTGGTGGGGGGCAGGAAGAGGGAGAAAAGCAGACGCCCCCCCCCCCACTCCCGCCGAGCACGGAGCCTGACACGGGGCTCAATCCCACAACCCTGAGATCATGACAGGAGCCGAAATCAAGAGTTGGAGGCTCAATAAGCCGAACCACCCGGGCGCCCTGTCACTTGAACTTTCTGAGTCTAATTTTCTTCATGTGTAAATTAAGACTAAAAATGAAAACCCTATTTAATGGACAAGATTTTGCCCAAAGTAGAATATTAATACCTTCCGTGTGGAATCAAGAGGTGTGCATGCAACTAGCAGAGTGTCAGGCACCTAGTATGTATGCAACAACATGAATTCACAAAGGGAAAAATCTGACTAATAAGGGCCAGACCGCCCTGGTTTTAGCCTCCTCTTGAGGTCCTGGATCCTTTCTTCTCAGATGTGATGCCTTTCAGAATGTCTCCAGAGAAAAGAAGCAGAGCTTCCGATCTCGGTGGCTTTGGTCATTTTATCACGCCTGTGGATTCAGGAGGCTCTGCAGAAAACAGCGGGGTGGTGGTTTAAGCTTATCTCAGAGGCGAGGATTCGGCCAGGCGGTCTGAATCATCAGATCCCCTTCTTTATGAATGTCCTGGTGTTGAATTTTAGCTCCTTGATTTTCTGTGGTTGGGAGAGGGAGACTGGGAGTGCCTCCTACCCAGACCTCTATATGAAGCTCCCAAGCAAGGGTCACTACCCGATGCTTTCCCACCATCTCGTTCCTTCTGGAGTTCAAGTTCTGCATCTCGTTTTTGAGGTTCTGGAATCATGCAACCCTTAAAGACCAAAGGAGAATGAGTTTCCATCCGAGCCATCAAAGGCCTCAGACAGGAAGGACCTAGGGGGATTGGCATGGCCGTCCTCACCCAAATAGCTCTGCTGGCAGAAGGGAAGTCTGTGCAGATGTCTGGGCCCACAGCCCTCTCTGCCTCAAGGTGAGCCACGACTCTCGAGCAGCCAGTGGATGGGGAATTCAAGCGTTCCTAGCTTGTGTTTTTACCACCCTCCATTCTGGTTAAATATAGTTGAGCTTCTGTGATAGGAATACATCCAAATAGTACATTTTTCTGCCAATCCTGCACCCAAAACCCACCCATCATCCCTCCATCCTTGGCCCTAGCTGTGTAGACACTCGGTCTACCAGGGTCCTTCCTTACTTTGGAATTTAAACCACAGTAGTTCTGTTTCTGTTTTGTTTTTCCTCCAGCCTGGCTACTGAGAAAAGATCAAGGCTGGTGTCCAGCTGGCCCCTGCTTCTCCCCTTGCAAGCCGAGAGGCCTGGAAGTCTGTGTCCAGAGTCAGGCATCTGCTGGCTTTTGGGGTTGGGTTTATTCAAATGTCTTGCCCATGGAAAAGAAAGGCCCCGGTCTCTGGGCCTCTTTGAGAGCACTGAGACATGGAGCCCGCAAGGCAGCTCCCCACGGGCAATCAAGGGAGAAGCTAAAGCTGATTTTTCTGTTTTCTGGCAGTAGCCTTTGCTTGCCTTCTCCCTCTGGGGAAATTAGCTTGCTGGCTCAGAGACAGGGAAAATAAACAAGTCTAACCTGAAATATGCATTAGAGTTTAGCTATTTTTGGAGGTTTCCGAGATTGAAAATGGCTGAAGGCTGACCAGTTCGCCTCTGTCCTGAATGAGCTCTTGGGGGCTTTGCAGGGAGAGGGAAAGGGGCCCGTGCCCATCACCGGGCTTAGGCTGGCAGTGATCTGTGGGGCTGGTCAACAGAATTGGGGCCTGAATCAGCCTGTTGCTCTTAGTGCCTGGCTCCGAGAGGAGGTGGAGAAAGGAAGCTGTGTCAGGATGGGTACGTAAGTTTGGAATTCAAGGGGCAGCTGGGGCTCTCCACCATGACACCGATTATATCTCCCCCTGAGTGACAGAGTTGGGACTTTGGGCATGTTTTTGTCCTTCTGTAACTGAAGGGAGGGGAGGTCCCTTTCATCCACATTAGACTGTGAGTTTGCCAAAGGCAGGGATCGCCTCTGCTATGAACTGAACGCTGGTTCCCCGCTCCTCCCCCACCCCCTGCCCAAACTCATATGTTGAAGCCCTAATGTGACGGTATTGGGAGGTGGGCCTTTGGGAGGTGATTAGGTCATGAAAGTGGAGCCCCCGCGGTGGGGAAGAGAACTAACCCTTTCTCCTTCTCCTCTGTGTGAGCACACAGCGAGAAGGTGGCCGTCTGCAAACCAGGAGGAGCCCTGCACTAGAGACCAGATCTGCCGGCACCCTGACCTTGGACTTCCAGCCTCCAGAACCATGAGAAATCAATGTTTGTCACTTAAGCTCCCCTCCCCCTACCCCATCTGTGGTATTTTGTTACCGTAGCCCGAGTTGACTAAGACAACCTCTCATCTCTCTCTGCACCCACAGCCCTCAGCTCTGTAGGATGCCTGGCATGCAGCAGGTGCTCAATAAATGATTGTTGAGTAAATGGGGGTGAAGGCGGGGAGAACAAGTGTTGAACACTGCCACGGGCTTGCCCCTGTGCTCTATATGTGACCTCATTTGCAGACCCCTTTCACAGAGAAGGAAAGATAGATGAGAGCACATTATATCAGTGTCCATCAGCTCCCCTTGTCACTGTGCCCGTCCCCACCTCGGCACTGGTCACTCTCTGTGCCCACAAGCATCATGGAGTTAAAGCCTCAGGAGCCATGATGGGTGGGGGATTGGAGGATGAACACCCCAGTGTCTTTTCCCTACAGGTGGGGCAACTCAGTGGCACCATCTACACCATCTCATAGAGATAACTCACCAGGGGGCTGACACACTCACCAGGTTGCTGACACACTCACAGTGGGGGGTTTGACACGCTCACCGGGGAAGAGGAGCAGCAGAGTCAGACGTGACCTTGTCTGTGAATCAAGAGGCAAGGGTCCGAGGCTCGGTCTGCCTCCCAGAGCTCTGTGACTCCCAAAGCCTCCTGTGCTCACTGGACCTCACTTCCTCAGCTCTCAAAGGAGGTGACGGAAAACAACCCAAAAGGTCCAGTGATGGATGAGTGGATAAACAGAATGTGGAAGATCTCTACTTGGGATATTCACCCACGAAAAGGAATGAAGTCCTCATACATGCTGCAATGGGCATGGACCTTGAAGACACGATGCTGCATGAAGACACCAGGCAGGAAAGGTCATAGGTTGTACGATGTCGTTTCAGTGAAATTTCCGGAGCAGGTAAATCCATGGAGACAGAATGTAGATTAGTGGTTCCCAGGGGTTGGGGCAAAAGGGAATTGGGGGTGCCTGCTCAATGGGTATGGGGTTTCTTTTTTGGGGGTGCTGAACATGTCTTGGAACTAGGTAGAGGTGGTGCTTGCACAACATTGTGGAAATACTAACCGCTGTCGAATGGCTCACATCAAGGTGGTTCACGGTCAATGTTATGTCAGGCACGTTTTCCCTTAAAAAGAAGAAGGATGTGACTGGCTAACCCATTGGTGCTCCTTCCCTGGCTGCACATTTGGGTCACTGGGGAGCTTTGAAAATACCAACAGCAGGCCCCATTCTAGAGATTCTGATTCCCTTAGAAAATTTTAAAAGTTCTTCTGGAGATCCTAACCTGCAGCAAGATTCAGAATTCACCGAATGGCGTCGGAGGTTCCTGCCGTCTCCGTGCCTCCCTGCCTAGTGTGAATTTGAGTCAATATACCCCTTCTCTCAAGCTATTTTAAATCTTCTTTGCTGATTGTGGAGGAAAAGCCTTAAGAATTGTTGTTGTGAAGATGTTAGAGGCACAGGCTTGTAGGAGAGGCATCTTTTGGCGTGGGGGGGATGGTGTGGGAGGAGAGGAGTTCCGGACACGTGGAACCATCCGACCCCCAGTCCCAGGCGGCCAGCCACTTTCAGCCACAGGAAAGTGTCCCTCCCAGCGGTATCCTCTGCAGAGTTACTACCTAAGATCACACGGACAACTCCAACCACTTCAAGATATTCAGGCTAAAATGGATTCAGTGCAATTCAAACACTCATCCTGAGGACCTACTGTGTGCCAGGCAGTCCTGCGTGAGGACCTACTGTGTGCTAGGTGACGGAGAGGAGGAGGGGAGAGCAACGGAGAGGAACTCAGTTCAGGACGTCCCTGCTGAGTTGCGCCAGACAGAAACGCGTACAAGAAAACAGTAGTGTTCCTAACAGTGGTTAACCCAGACTGATGACCTACTGCGTGCCAGGCCCTTCCCTCAGACCATCTCACTGCAAGGTGCCTAACTCAGCTGCTCCAAGTGGAGGTTAATTTTGTGCGTCAACCTGACTGAGCTAAGGGAGGCCCACATAGCTGGTAAAACCTGACTTCTGGGTGTGTCTGTGAGGGTGTTTCTGGAAGAGAGTAGCATTTGAATCAGTTGACTGAGTAAAGAAGATCGCCCTCACCCATGTGGGTGGGCATCGTCCAACCTGTTGAGGGCCCAAATAGAACAAAAGGGTGGAGGAAGGGCAGATTTGCTCTCTCTGCTGGAGCTCAGATGTCCAACTTCTCCTGCCCTCAGACATGGGCAAGCCTGGTTCTCAGGCCTTTGGACTTGGACTGGGATTTGCACTATTGGCTCCTCGGTTTCTCAGGCCTTCAGGTTTGGGTTGGAACGACACTTCTTGCTTCTCTGGGTCTCCGGCTTATGGACAGCAGATCGTGGGACTTCTCAGCCTCCTTAACTGCATGAGCCAATCCCTTACAAGAAACCCCCCTCTCTCTCCCTCCCTCTCTCTCTCTCTCCTATTGCTCTGTTTCTCCGGGGAACTCTGGTTACATGGCTGGGAAGGGGCTGACTCAGCTCCTGACCACCATGTTTTCCCTCATGGGTTTCAGGGCTGACTCTGACCTTGCTGCCTGGAGACAGGGGTGGTGTTACAAACAGAGAGGAGGAGGCGATTTGTTCCACACGAGGGAGACTTTCCTCAGGGCCCCCACCCACTGTGTAATCACCTGGAGCTTTGCTGCCTAACAGGGTGGCCACAGGCAGGTGGGAGGCAAGGCTTGGTGATTTTAAAAGCAGTGTAGGGCGGACAGAGGGAAGGCTTTCTAGAGTCAGACTGCCTGACTTTGAGTCTCACCTTGTGACCTCGGACGAACATCTCTGAGCACCTGTCATTTCACCTGTAAATGGAAATGATGAGAGGCATCATCATGGTAAAAATTAGAAGAGAGAATTCATGTCGAAGCTTGGCAGATTGTAAACCCTCAAATGTCAGTTACCATTTGGAAGCTAAAAATGCCTTCACATTACGGTCTGAATGCGTTCTAGCTTTGGAAATAGCTCCGAATTCCATTTACGTTAAGAACCACATTCTGTTTCCCATGCCTGTGTGTGTGATAGCCCCTGGGAGTTGGGCGGCCATCAGGTGCTGGGTGGAAAGAGGTCCTGTCTGTTCTGAAGGCCATGGCAGGAGACCGGGTGACCCAAAGCGACTCCCTTTTCTATGCTAATAGATTTGGGGACTTGGAGGTCAAAAGCAAGCTATGCTTCTACACATCTAATAGGAATTCTTTCCGCATCTTGAGTGCGATGAAATTAGCTGGTGCTGATATATTTCAGGAAATTCCTAGAATTCCCGGGTTACAGGAGAATATATTTGGACCACTCTAACAATGCTTGAGTATTCTTTGTGATAGTCTGCTAAAATAGTCATCCCTGTTTAAATGGCCCAGAGATAGCAATTGTACTATCTTTTAAATTAAGAAAAAATGAATAGGTAATATATGCACATGGCATAAAATTTAAAAGGGTATGCGGCCTCAGCGAGGCAGCTTCCCTGTCCAGAGTCAACTACTGATACTGGTTTCTTGTGTGTCCTGCCAGATACAGCCTATGTATTTATGCTGTTTACTTCCCTCCCTCCATCCCCTGCACCCCTGCACTCAACGGTCGCTTACTATAATCACCATTTCTGTGCCTGCCCCCACCCATCCTGGTCGATTTTAACAATATGTCTTGGGGATCGTTCTATATTGCTCCAAAGCAGTGTTCCATTTTCAGGATGCACCATAATCTATCTTACCAAGAGCTTATTTCTAGTTTTTAGGTTATCCTGTTTCGCTCTTGCAAGCAATCCTGCAAATAACCTTTGTATTTACAGCATCTCCCACTAGTCCAAGTGTGATTGTAGGATAACTTTTCCCAGTGGAATTTCTGGGTCACACAGCATGTGCATATTTAATTTTAAAAGTTTGGGCCACTGTTGGTGGGAATGTAAATTGGTGCAGCCACCATGGAAAACAGTATGGAGGTTCCTCAAGAAATTAAAAATAAAATGACCCTATGATACAGCAATCCCACTTCTGGGCATTTATGTAAAGGAAACGAAATCACTGTATTGGAGAGATACCTGCAGCCCCATGTCCCTAGCAGCATTATTCACAATAGTCAAGACATGGAGACAATCTCAGCTGTCCATCAGCAGATGAATGGATAAAGAAAATGTGATACACACGCACACGCACACACACACAGACATACAATGGAATATTATTCAGCCATAAAAAGAAGGAATTCCTGCCATTTGTGACAACATGGATGGACCTTGAGGGTATTAGGCTAACTGAGATACGTCAAACAAAAACAAATACTATATGATCTCACTTATATGGGGAATCTAAAAAAAAAAAAAAAAAGGCCAAACTTACAGAAACAGAGTAAAATGGTGGTTGCCAGGGGTAGGGGTGGGGGAAATGGGTAGAGAGTGGTACAGAGTGCAAGTTATAAGATCAACAAGTCATGGGGATCTAGAGCACAGCATGGGAACTACAGAGAACGGAGAACAATTCCGTATTATGTCCTTGAAAGTTGCTAAGGGAGCAGCTCTAACTGTTCTCATCACAAGCACACACAGACACACACACTTGTAATTAGATACATTTTATCTATGGGTTCATGGGTGGGTTAACTAACCTTATTGTGATGATCATTTCACAATATATACGTGTATCAAATAAAAAATATGTGTACGCCAAATTACTCTTCATAGAGCTTTATCAGTTTGTCTCCCCAACAGCACTGATGGGGGGTGGCTGTGTCCCCACAACCTCAGTGACATTTTGTTAACAAACATTTTGATTTTTGCCCATTAGAAGTTTGAGACATGTGATTCTAGCTTTAATTTACATGTATCTTATAACTCGTGTGGGTGAGCATATTTTCAGATGTGAAAGAGTTATTCATATTTTATTTTTAAGTGAAGGACACTTGCTGCATTTTTTTCTATTGAGCTGTTGGCCTTTTTTGAACAGATATATAGGATTTCTATTTAGGAAATGACCTTTCTTTCTGGTTGCATAAATATTTTCCCCACTATGTCATAAATCTTTTAAAACTTGGTGGTTTTTAAAGGTAGAAATTGCTTACATATTTGTTCAAATGTACCTTTCTTTTATCTATGGGTTCCGAATTGTAGTAGTGCTTCATGTTTTCTTTCCACCAAGATTTTATAAAAAAAAAAAAAGAAAAAGAAAACCCTTCATGTTTTCTTTTAGTATTTTAATGGTTCCATTATCTTATGTTTAAATCTTGGCTCTCCATCTGGTGCAAGGTGTGAAATGAGGATTCCCCCTTTCTATCTCTCCAGATGCTTTCCCAGTTGTTACCCTTATGGAGTAATCTGTCTTTCTCCCACTGATAAGCGTGTGATGCTATTATATATTAACATCATGTATGTATTGGGGTCTGTCGCTGGCGTTTTTCATCTGAAATTCTCCACCCTTGGTCTCTGCAGATCTCCATTCTTTTCGTCCTGAGTCCTCTAAAACGTGAGAAAGGAAGTTCCTGTGTATTTGCCTGGATTCTACTTTTGTGATGGCTTCTATTTGGGACCCAACTCAGGCGAGAAAGGAGGGCATACAGATCAAGAAATTCATCCCCTCCATTAGGCGCAACCACAGTCTCTCAGAATTCAGAGGTTCCAAATTGCTGCACTGGAAAGATGGGATGAAAAATGGGTTGACCTCTTCTCTTGCAGAGAACCAGTTAATGATAACAATGACAACATCGATGATTATAAACTACTATCCTGGTGGGCTCGGCAGGCAGAATATGTTATTTCATCGATCCCTCCGGCAACTGGTAAGTTTGCATGTTTTATCCACATGGTACAGAAGAGGGAAGTGAAGGAAGGGGGGCATCTGAGACAATATAAAATAGAGACGCAGGTATAAGTGATTCCAAAGCCAGGTCTTGTCCTTTCTGGAACATGGGGTCTCTGGCAGAACATAGCCAAAGAGATCACACTTTGTTTACTTACTCCCTCCTTCATGAATTCATTCCATGATCAGTTTTTAAATAAAGATTTTATTTATTTGAGAGAGAGAGAGAGAGAGAGAGAGAGGGAGAGACAGTGACAGAGAGTACAAGCAGGGAGAGGGGCAGGCAGAGGGAGAGGGAGAAGCAGGCTTCCCACGGAGCAGGGAGCACGATGTGGGGCTCGATCCCAGGACCCTGGGATCATGACCTGAGCCAAAGGCAGATGCTTAACCCACTGAGACACGCAGTCACCCGCCCTCACCCGGCCCCACCCCGCCAGGATCACTTTGGAGCACTTGGTCACTGTTAACAGGAGTCAGAAAATCATCTGCCTTTGGGGCAGACAAGTGACATAAATGAATGAAGTTGCCCAGATGGGATCAATAAGGAGCTGTGAGGACTGTGGGAAAATGAGAAGAGGGAGAAGCAGGCTCCCCGCTGAGCATGGAGCCTGACATGGGGCTCAATCCTACGACCCAGGAGATCATGACCTGAGCCAAAACCAGGAGTCAGATTCTTAACTGACTGAGCCACCCAGGTGCCCCAGGAATCTAGATTTTTATGTGAAAGCTCCCAATTTTTAGATGTCAATGAATTATAAAAGCAATTATTGTATGCTCTTTAAAACTTAATACTTAATTCTAAAAGTTTCCTTGTAGAAAGTGCATTAAACAAACATTTATTCAATCAAACATGACTCAGCAACGGAAGGGAATGAATTACGGGTACATGAAGAAAACGAGTGATTCTCGGAAAGGAAGTGCTGAGCAGAAGGCAGACACATAAAAGGACACATGGAGTACATCCACTTATTTGAAATTCTAGAACAAGCAAAACTCAGCAGTGACGAGGACATGGACTGGCTGGGAAGGGAGAGAGGACACTTTCGGTTCTTCCGTATCTTCACAGGGGTTTGGATTATACTGATACATGCTTTTATCAAAGTCTAGGGAATGTATGCCTGAAATGTGTATATTTCAATGTGTGTAAATTGCACACACACAAAAATCTAGAAACAAATATTGAACTCTACTTAAGGACAATCCTACCCAAGTATTTAGGAGGAAGTAGACTGATGTCTGCAACTTACTTTGAAATGAACTGAGAATTAGAGGGATTCAGGGATGGATAGATGAATGGAGGGAAGGAAAGACCAGTAGTAGGTCAAGCTTAGTAAAATGTTAACGAATCAACATTGCTGTGCACTTGACAATTTCAAGTTTAATTTCACCAATTAAATTGGTGGGGAAAATTAGCCAAACAAACAGAATTACATATGGGATAACACGCACACACCTACTTCAATCATCTCTGACTTCTGCACTGTGCCACCATGCTTCCCCACCATCCCATGACATTATGTCATCCCAGTAAGTTTATTATCAGGGGATTGTTCCTGCAGCCAGGCTCTTTGTTCTTCCATCCACCTTGCACAAAGCTTGATAGATCTGGCACGGTTCAGTGAGTGAAGGTATGAGAAGATCCATCACCTGATGACATCATTAACATTTCTCCACCATGACCTGTCTGAGATGGAAGCAAGCCTGGCCACCTTCTCATTAATCAGCAGGAATGAAGAAAACCATTCCACGACAGCTCCTTAGCTCCTTCTGCTAATCCATCTTGCTGCATCGGCATTCTCTCTCCACGTTGGGACCCAACTCAGGCGAGAAAGACAAGACCCTGGCTTTGGAATCGCTTATACCTGCGTCTCTATTTTGTATTGTCTCAGATGCCCCCCTCCCTTCACTTCCCTCTTCTGTACCACGCGGATAAAACATGCAAACTTACCAGTTGCCGGAGGGATCGATGAAATAACATATTCTGCCTGCCGAGCACCACCAGGATAGTAGTTTATAATCATCGATGTCGTCACTGTTATCATTAACTGGTTCAAGTCCTTTGCCCCTTTAAATTCAGAGGGGACAAAGATTAGCTCAGAGCAGTCCCTTCAACAGAGAGCAGGGTTTAGGAAGAGTGTTTGCAGTCTGGTTTTGATGTTGCCTGCAGAGGCTGAGCAGATGCAATCTTCACAAATCGGCAGCATTTTGGAGCGAGTGGCTTGATCTGTGTTGCGTACGCACTGTGTGTCCTGGGCCGTGGTCGGGACACTAGAGACTATGACCAAGGAGTATCAGAATCTCGGAGTCACGATCAGAACCATGGGGAGAAGGCAACAGGGGAGGGTGCTTTCTCCTCTAAACACACTCTCCAAAAGTGGCACCATTTCAATAATTTTAAAAGGCAATTTGTTATCATCACAGTTGTTAGGACTATGATGCACGCAGATCAGAGGAAGCAAGGGTCAGTCTTGTAAATATGTGATTGCGATTGATCATCAGAGGTTAAACCTGCAGCCATTTTGATTGTAGTCGAAAGGGAGCACCTTTCTATGGGTCTGCCCCCTAAACTAGTTGCATTATTCACTGGGATCTTTGCTCCCTCTCCCTCCTTCAATGATATCATGCTTTTGACTTGTGTTGGCCAATGAAATGTGAGCAGAAGTGACTGGGGTCAGGTCCGAATGGGAAGATTTAAGAGCCATGTTCTTTTGTCCCCCTCTGCCAATGTCAAGCCCCAGACTGTGGCTGTCCAGCAGCCTAGGTCCTAGAGAGAAGACACAGAACACAGCGCTGGACGGCTCTGCTGGACACGTAACACGAGTGAGAATCCAATATTTTTGCTGTGAAGTCACTGGGCTTTGGGGGTCATGTGTTTCTGCAGCATACCTAGCCTGTCCTAACTGATACGCTCCCAACTAGCCATGAGGGCTCCTGCCCAAGTGCCATGGACACGGTCCTCTTGACATTAAGACCTCCCCATAAAACTTCTGTCTCGTTTTGGAATAACGAAAACTGCGCAGAATAAACTATCTTGGATAAAGATAAAGATAAGACAATTTGGGTGTCATGATGCATCGGGAGGGTGGTTGCTAAGCAGAGAGACTGGGGGGGATGCTGGTGAGGATGGGCTGGCCGTCAGAGGCAAGGAGGCGCAGGGCAACGTGGAGCCCTGGACCTACTTGTCGTGAGCTGTGTGGCTTGGGCCCAAACCCTTGGCCTCGCTCATCTTCTGAACCTACTAGACGGGGTGGATGTGAACTCAGTCATATGGAAGAACTAGGGCAGTTGCAAGGCGTACTGCTGGGGTTCTTGTTGCTTTTTTTTCTCCTCCTCCTCCTCCTTCTCTTAATTGGCCCGAATAACATGGAGGAAGGGTGGGAGATTGTAAGTGGAGCATGAACAAGACAGGATGAGCTTGGGGACTGAGTAGGCCCCAGGAGGAGGTCCCGTGCTCAAAGTTCCTGGCAGATGCACTTGGATGGCAGCTTGGCCTTTCACTAGCTTTCTTAACTTTCTTGGCAGCATGGGCAAAAGCTAAGGTGGGTGAAGATAGATCTCTTCTCAAAAAAGTTCTTTTTTTTTTTTAAATGCATAAAATAAAATAATCAGAATTACATAGGGAACCAATTTTATTGCTGCCAAGATATTTAAAAATACCCATTTGTGATGGAATTAATACACATACTTCCTTGTTAGTGAGTTAAATGATTAGATCTATTGGCAGATCTAATAAATCCCAATACTTCAGAGCTGTACTGAACACAAAATGATGTTTTACGATGTCTACAACTATTGTGATGTGACAGGCAGATATGTCTGGTTTCCCTTGGGAACAAAGTCACGATACAGTAAGTCCTACCATGCCTGGTTGTCCATGCTCAGTCGAAGGAAATGAAAATGTCCAGGTAGAGGTCATTGAAAATCTTTTCCTAATTTGTTCCCATTCAAGTCCATGGACTCCTAGAATTAGATCCAGGGCACCCTGAGGGTCTGTGGACCCCAGGTTTAGGACCCCTGCTCTAGTTGCATTTTCTCAAGGCGTTCACATCCTTTCTCTGAAGCCTCAGGGTCCTCGTGAGCAAGATGGTGTTCTCTGTTCTTGGTGTTCTTTTTAGGTGTGGAATTTATTTATCCTAAGGTGAGCAGCCCTTTTGGGGGCCTTATTCCCTGGCTGATGGCTTTCAGGGGATAGCACCAAGCAAGGTAAGGCATGAACACAGCCAGCCACTCTTGCTCTTCCCTGAAGTCCCACGAAAGGACAACAGAGGGAGAGGGACAGCGGAAGCAATGAGAGGACATAAAGCAACAGACCAGAACACAACAAAGGGTGACATCCACAAACCAGAATTCTTGACGCATTCCTGACGGATCAAAACCACCTCGTGTTTTTGTGGAAGGCCGGCCATTGGAAATCACAGCCTAGAACATATTTACAAGAACATCTAACTTTAGGGAACACTTAACGTTGTGTCAAATCTTCGTGCTCCCATTGTCTATCTGAATCCTCATAATAACCCTATGATGCAGATTCTGATACTATCCCCAATTTATGGGTGAAGAAACTGAGGCTCAGCGGGTTCAAGTTCTTTGCCCAAGATCGCACAATGAGGCAGCTTCAAAGCCCATAATCTTGTCTCCTGCCCTCTGCCGGTAGGCAACCGCTGCATTTAATTCTTATGCAGGAAGAAGCTTTTTTTTTTTTTAAGTCCTGCTAGAATCTGGAGGCTTCAGAATGAGGATGTATGGGGCGCCTGGGTGGCTCAGTCGGCTGAGCATCTGCCTTCAGTTCGGGTCATGATCCCAGGGTCCTGGGATCGAGCCCCACATCGGGCTCCCTGCTCCGCGGGAAGCCTGCTTCTCCCTCTCCCACTCCCCCTGCTTGTGTTTCCTCTCTTGCTGTGTCTCTCTCTGTCAAATAAATAAATAAAATCTTTAAAAAAAAAAAAAGAGAATGAGGATGTAAACTCTTTGGGCACCCCTTCTGGGCTGGGAAAAGCTTAAGCTGCTCTATTCCATTTTAAGGGCAACACGGTCCTCATTAAGCCCTCTCCAGGTCAGCAATGCAGGCTGGAGCCCACTGCCTCTGGGGACTGCTGGCGGGGGGACCCCACGCTAATCCATTCAGGAATATCTGCACTTGAACACAAAGACCTCACTGTTTCTCTTCATCTCCCTTCTGAACACCATTTGCCCTAAAAATACTCCTTGACATTATGCACAAACATTGGAGAGACACTTATTTGGCCCTGACCTTTGCCTGGTTCCTGCTAAAAGAGATTCAGTGACACACAAATGGGGCTGAATTATTTATAGGCCCCAGGGGAAACCAAAGTTGCTTTTATTCGTATTAAAAGTGCAGAAGGCCAAAGGGCACCACGCTAGCTTTGGCTCCTCCCAGAGGGACTCCAGCCAGGCTCAAGGGTGCTTCTTATTAAGGTTAGGGGTACGCTCCATGGCTGGGTCTTTGGAAATCCCTGTCAAACTGGGCTGTTGTTCTTTTCAAATGCCTTGTCGGGGAACAGAGGTCTGCACCCTCCTTGGCAAGAAGATACCAGGATGAGAGAATGGAGGCAAAAGGAGTGTCGGGGAGCTCAACACACCCATGCGGTTGGTCATTTACGAATGTATTGAATCAGTCAGGCGATATGGATTGAGCACCTACTTGAGGCTGGGCGCTGGAGAGGGAGAGAGAAACTCATTAACTTATTTGTCTGGTGATCCAACAAATATTTATATGGTGTCTTCTCTTGCGAGGTACTGCTCCAGGCACTTGGGAAGGGTGTGGCAAGACTGACAAGGTCCTACACTTGTAAGACACTGTTCCTGTCCTCAGGGAATGCAGCTTAATGATGCCTCTTCCTTCTCATCACCAGCACCTTCATGATCCCATTCATCTTCATCATCATCATCATCATCTTCAACATTTATTGAATCCTTACTACTTCTTGGAGGTGCGTGAGGGCGGGGGCTGAGGAGAACACCTTTTCCCTCTCTGTTCCTTCATGATGCGTTCAGTCCCGAGCCTGATGCCCCAGAGCATCTCACACTAAGCCTCAGACGCCAATCCGCTCAGCCCTCAGGGCTGCCGGGCATCACATGAAGATTACGATTGTCTACATGAGCAGTATGTGGAAAGCTCTAATGGGAAAACAGAAGGCAATCCATTCATTCTTTTTGATTGTTTACTTCTCTTAGAAGTGCAGGGCGGGGCAGAAATTTCCGACGGGATCAAATTCTTGGGGGCTCTGTCAGTTCGGGGGGGGGGCCCATGATCACAGCCGGACCTGGGCATCATCAACACGTGCCTTTGAGCTCACTGGCCCGGATTACCATTCTGGGCTAGTTCCCTCTGACACCAGATTTTGGCTTCATTCCATGTGGCTTTTTGGTGAATACAAATCAGAATGGTGGGGGTTTCCCTCTGGAGAATCGTACTGCATTTCCAGCCATTTCAGTTTACCAAGGAGGGCTTCATGGGGCGAGAAGGGGGCCGGCCCTGAGCTTCAGAGAAGTGTGCATGCACTGATTTGAAGCATCCATTTATGACAGGTATGAGGTAGAGACTAAGGTTGGGCCTCCATGTCGTGGGAAAGCAGCAACTTGAAGAGACAGAACTCGGGTCTTTTCTCCCAAAGGAGAAAGAGAACCCGTGTTGTTTGCCTGGATGTGGGGGTGCATGTTGGGATGAAATGCCATCAGTTCCATCTTTCCGGGGATCCAGAGATAAGGGCAGAACGGATTAATCGAGGCTGGAGCTCCTTTGAGGCTGGGGGTGTGAGAATCATGCCTGTTTTGCCCCATTGCTTTTGGCCTAAGTACCAGGAAGTGGGATCTTTTTGAGAGCAAGTGTTTTGTGTGTGTTGGGGGTGGAGTGCTGGTGAACCGGGAGGAGGTTACTTCAGTGCTTCTGGTGCCAGAAATCTCCACCCTAGAGCCAATGGCTAAAGACAAAAAAAAAAAAAAAAGCATTCTGGAAACATTGTTGCTGCCTGTGCCTCTTATGGTTACTTCTCTCATCTGCTTTTCCCAGAAGATTGGCAACAAGACTCCTAGAGCTTTTTGGAATAGCCGGCACCCCAGCAACCCCTACCGCCAAGTTCCAGTGGGAAGCAGAGTTACTGAGGACTAGTGTGTGTGTGTGTGTGTGTGTGTGTGTGTGTGTGTGTGTGTGTGTGTGTGTGTGTTGGCAATTCTAAAATAACATCAAGATAAGAGACACCAAGCTGTGGGCAAGAAACACTTTCCTGTTCTCTCCTGTGACACTAGGGCCCAGCAGTTTGTGGTATGTTGGCCGTATTTAAAATATGTTTTGAATGAGTGAATGATTAGAACAGAGCAATGGGATAGTAACATTGGCAAATTAGTATTTATTAAACTCCCAGCATGCACTAGGAATTGTGCAATGTGCTCACTCCTTGGTGACCCTGTGAAGCATTATCATCAGCCCCATTTGATAGATGTTGAAACAGAAGCTCAAGGATTTCACAGGCCACGCCCAAGGGCCACAGAGCTCGTGCCTGGCCTGGGCTTGCAACCTCGGTTTGTCTGATTCTAGAGTTCTGCTCTTCACTGCCAGGCTACAAGGCAGAACAGATACACCTGAAAATAGGAAGGGGGTAATAGGAATGCAGCTGATGATCGAGGTAGGACCATAGACATCTTGGGGAAAGGAAATGGTACGAAAGAGACAGGATCCCATTCAAATAGTTGGTGACTTGGTAGAAAAAAATTCAGAACTCCCACCCATCGTGTATAAAATACAATTGCAGATGGACTGAGGAACTACATGCAAAATAAAAACCCATCTAAAAGCCCTTATATGTGACTAGGAAGGTAAAAAGGAACTACAGAAAAGCGTAAGAAAGATTATGCGTGACTTACTTTATTCTATTTAAGTTTTTTTTTTTATAAGCACCTACTATTTTGAAACTGGGAAAAACCCAGCAATCCATCCCCCCTTCCATTTCTTCCTGTTATATTCTTCTGTTCCACTCCTGCTCCTTCTCCTTTCCTCTTTTCCTTCCTGCCCTGTCCTGAAAGGAAATGATGAGCTCCCAGACACTCTGGGAGCTGGGTCTGCCCATGTGTCAAGAGACTGAGGAGCAGAGGAGGGCGGGAGAGGGGGTGGGCAGAGTCACTCCGCTGGGTGTTTTACGCTTGTCTTTTTTCATCGGCCTCCCAACCCTGCAGCTTCATGACTCCTGTTTGCAACCCCCTTTATTCTAGCAGCAAAAGGCTTGGACGCCTTTCCGATGAATAGCAGATATACATCTGCACCCAGGTCTTTGGCACGACAGGCCATGTGCTGTCCTCACCCCTCAAGTGCTTGCAGCCTTGGGAGCCTCTTGGCTCTGGCTCCCGAGAACTGCGATTCTCAGGAGAAGTCTCTCTTATGGCGCACACACACGTGGTCCCTACCTGTTTGTACTCTTCACCCGTGCGACGTCCCGCTCTCCTCCTTGAGCTTGGGCCTCTTGGATTTGATCCGACAGTTTGACCATAATGTTTACACCTCAGCTAAAAATGAAAAAAAACAAAAACAAAAAAACAAAAAAACCAAAGCTGTCATTCTCCCCGAACACATCCTTGGCCTAGATTCTCCCAGGCAGGGACGATTCCATGCAGAAATGCTGTCACAGAGTGGGACCCGAATGGGAGGAAGCGAGGGACGGGAGGAGAAAGTGTCCCACTGGCTGGTTGTGGGGCCTCGGGGAGGGGCGTTCCTGTGGCAACGCGGGGCGCACATTTATTTATCGCGTGTACACACTTGATTGTGCACTCGACAGGAAATGATTAAATGTGTTCAGTGGGCCAGGCCGTGGGGGACCGAACAGGGAACAAGACCCCGTGCCTGCTCCCCGGAACTCAGGGTCATGTGGAGAGCAGCCCCGCTGATGGATGCTCAGAGCGATACCAATACCAGGCCAGAGCCCAGGGCTGGGATGTGAGGGGAGGCGCTTAGCCCTGGTGGGCTGGCGACAAGCACGTCTTCTGGACGAACTCTGAACCGCCTTCCCACCAAGGCCTCAATCTCGGCCTTGGACTTGAACAAGCACTAACATAATTCCTAACGGCTCAAGGCCGCATCCCCAGAATGACTCCAGTCCCCTTAAAGTGCTGCCTGGGAAAACCTCAAGCCTGCCAAGAGAATTTACTGTCTGTTCCAGCCAAGACCTGATGATAGTCAGCCACCGCTGCCCGACTCCCAGCCTCTGGGGGAGGGTAGCAGCCTAACTTCCAGAAGCGTCAAGGAGCAAGCCCAGATGGGGTTCCCTGGACCAACCAGCCTTCCCTCTTCCTATAAATTTCCACATCCCTGTCTCTGCTCAAGCTCCTGCCATTCTCCGGTCACCTCCGCACAAGTGGGAGGGGGGTCTCAGCTCTTTGCCCTGCTGGCAGGGTTCCCGAATAAAATCTGTTCCCAGCGCTTCAGCTAATGTCCACGCCGGTGATCTCTGCTGGTGGCAAGCGTGCTCAGGGAGGATGTGTGGAGGAAGGGATGCTGAACTGGGGCCCCGGGGGAGAACATTCCGGGCAGACACTCATGCACGTGGCACGTGGAGTCCACGGAACTGGAAGATGTTGGATGAGGGCGAAAGAGAGAGTCGGGAAGGGAACACGCTAGCTTCCCCAACACATGGTTTCCCATGAGTTCATCTTTCCCTTTCTGTTCGCCACACCACCTGCCATGGAGGGGCCCTGCGGACTCCTCTCGACTTGTTTGCACAATGAAGGGGCCTTGGAATCTGTGGAGTTCCTGTCTCTTCTTGTCACGCTTTTCTTGGCATGCCCAATCCTAGGGTGCCCTTGACTACCAAACTTGGCTTGACTAAGCATCTGCTGAATTTCTTACTGGTATTTTCAGGCACATATACTCCTAATTTTAAGAAAACCACATTTAAGAAAACCACGTGGTGAGGTATGAGCCTGTGGAATCGGTGAGTAGGCCTCAGAACTCTTTTTTACACGCAGTGAAGCAATCTGGGGACTGGAACACATTTTTACAAGGTGGTCCCTCCCGGCAAAGTGTAATGTTGGTGCCCACTTCTGACAGTGTTAGCACATTATGTAAGCAGAGGAAGAGAGCTGAGCTCCAGAATTTGAAAATGGAGTGTCAGGAGATTCGTGGCCTGCGAGATAATTTTGTTGCATGAATAAGATAATTCTTTTCCTGGCAAGAGAGAAAAGGGATTTTGGAACTCATGCAAAATATTGCAAAGCTCCGTAAAAGTCCTCAAAAATTACCTGTTCTATTAACACTACCAACAAAAAAAGCCAGAAACCTGGCCACCCATGGTATTTTTTTGTTTTAAGTCAATGTTGAACTGCTTTTGTGCCTTGCTTCTGCAGGGAAAACCTATCTACAATTTTATAACAAAGTCAGTGAAGAAGCTGGATTTACTTTACAGATCACTTTCCCGAAATATATCTCTTTGCTAATGCAACAACATGCCAAATGGAGATGAACAGAAATCAGTAAGTTCCAAAGTCAACATTATCGAAATTGTCTAAAGTAGTATCTTTTGATTGTCACTTCTTCTCCAAGCTCTTGTGGAGACCCAGTGTGGGTACCAGGGCACTCTTCAAGGAGACATCCCATGGCAAACATCAAGGAAACATCTGGATATGTTTGGAGATCAGCTGCTAAAAATACCTCCATATGCCAAGGCCAGTCACCCATGTTGGGAGCGTGTCAGGCTCCTCTTCAATAACACCCTGGGGCTTGCAGCGTGCACATGACAATTCCTGAAATTCTACGAACTGTCCAAGAATTAAAAGCCCAATGGAACCTGGGAACTTCGTCTCTGGTGCCCCCCAGAGGATGGCATGTAGTTCTGCAGATGTAATTGGTCTCTGGTGACTATTTTTTTTTTTTTTTTTCACCATGCTGCCCATAAGGTCCTGCCTTAAAGTTCCCATGCGATTTGATGATGTCTCCCATTGTGGGCTGTGAGCTTCATGGAATTTTGGGATCGTTTTCAGCTAGGATTCCACTGGCCAGTGAGCTGCTTATGACTAGGGTGCTGGGCTTAGTACCTGACATGCACTATCCTATTTAACCCTGCCTCAACCCAAAGGATTAGGTGTTTGTGTTACCTCTGTCTTACAGATGAGAACTGGGAGGGACCGAGAGGTTAAAGACTGTGAGTCACTGGTGCAGCGGCAATTGGAACACATCTCAGTCCGACTTTGGAGAAAAGGTATTGCGTATGGCTACCCAATTTTTCCATAAATATCGATTAAGTCAAGTTGGCTGATGGCACTGTTCAACTCCTCTAATACCTTTGTAATTTCCCGTCTACTTATCACATTAATTATTGAGAGGACCTCTGACTATAATTATAGATTTGTCTATTCCTTCTTGTAATTCTATCAGTTTTGCTTCATATATTTTGAGCTCCGTTTTTGGTGATGAAAGCTCAGTACTGTTATGTCCTCTTGGCAAATTGACCCTTCCATCTTCCTGGAATGAACATCTTTCTCCTGGGTAATGGGCTTTGCTCTGAAAGCTACATTGTGCGATATTCCAACTCTCTCTGGTGTTAGCATGATGTATCTTTTCCAGTTCTTTTATCTTTATATTTATCGTTTCATTCTTGTAGACAGCATATAGTTAAGTGTTGCTTTTTTTTTTTTTTATCCAGCCTGATAATCTCTGCCTTTTCACTGGGCTGTTTAGACTATTTACATTAATGTGATTATTGATACTCCGGGTCTTATCTATCATCTCGCTATTTATTTTCTACTTATCTCACCTAGGGACTGTTTCCCTTTTCTCTTTTTTCTGCCTTACTTGGGGTACACTTTGTGATTTGACTTTATTTCCTTTGTTGGCTTCATAGCTATAACTCCGTCATTTTATGGTAATACTTGTGACTTGACAACAGTCTGGTCTCCAGCATCCTGTACCACACTCCTCACTTTGACAATGCCCAGTGAGTGGTGGGCTGGTTCCTGCTCCGGCCGGCCTTGACCCCGCACTTGCCCATGTACAACTATGAAAATGTGGGCATGTTTCCTTTGAGTCCCGTCAAAACTCTCCTGTACATCCTGACTTTGTTTCTAGTCACATTGTCTTAATTGTTTTTTTTTTTTCTAAAGTGACTTTTACCACTGTGACATTTTGTTTCCCATTCTCCCCCATTCTTCATTTGGTCCTCTTTCATGGTGACATAGACTTTTCTTTGAACTTTTCCTTATTTAAAATTTTAAGATCTCTCTTATCTCCATCATTTCATGGGGATTGTGGAGAACTCATCTTCTGTTTCCTTGGTTGATTTTTCTTGAAATTGATATTTTTAAAAGAGTACCTTTCATTGTGCTCTCCTCCCCCGCCTATTTTTGGGGGGGGGTGGCGATAGGTGTCATGATCTTTATTTGTTCATTAATTATAAGTTTGAACACACCCAGAGCTGGATCAGGCTGCAGCTCCAATTTCTTTTGTCATTTCAAACTCTCTCAAGCAAAAATCTGGTTTGTTTTCTACGTTTTGGCTCTGTGGGCACATTCCCCACCATGTTCTGTGCTCATTGCCGAGCTATTTTGTTCCCGACCTCTCTGTGTGATCACCTGGCAAAGTCTGTGCCTCCTGTCACCTCATTCACCTCCAGCCCAGCGGTGTCTTTGGCCCGTCTGCTACATTTCACCTTGACCTTCCCGACCATCCAGAGGGTGTCCACTGGGTCAGCACAAGACCCATTCCAGGAGTGAATCATTCCCTTGGGTTTTGTCCCGATTAGAGATTTTGTATTTATTTTTGGATCAGCCCTTTTATATCTCTGACATTTATTTTCAAGGAAATTGGTTTCCTGCTTGATGTCTGAGAAGGTATTTGTTGAGACTCAGCCTCACCAAAAATAATAATAATGGCCATAGCATCTGCCAGGTGCATTGCCTACATTATCTCTAATTTCCCCAGCAGGCCTGCATGGTAAATATTATCTCTGTTTTGCAGATACATTTTATTTATACCCCACCATGTTCCGGGAAGGTTTCTGGAAGATTTTATAAGGATTCATAAAATACGGCATCATAATGAAAGGTAAAGGTAGAGAAAATAGTTTAAAAAAAATCAGTGCGGAAATGGATTCTCATTCTATTTAAGAATCTTGCCTGCAACCATTAGAAGCGGTAAGTAGTAGAATTGTGATTTGAACCTGGATCTTGCAGCTGCTAAACACTCCAGTGTTTGGGCTAGGCTGGACTGATTCAGACTGAGTAATAGCAAGACACAGGCAAAAGCCAGAGGTCAAAGCTCATGGTGGACAGTCCAAAGGTGGGACGTGAGCCATGCATGCCACGCTGGGGTCTGGCATCACTCCAGCATCGCTGACCACAGCTGTGAGCGGGGTGACTGTTTCTACTGTGCACTGGGCTGGGCTGGGTCGGGTCTCAGGAGACCCAGCTCCATGAGTCCCTGGAGTGAATAATCACCGAGTTCCTTTTTAAAAGCCGTGCAATGATTGAGCATCTACTGTGGTCAAGGCATGCGCTGATAGGTGCGGGCTCCAGACATGAAGGCATTGCCTCTGTCTTCTGGGAGCTCATAGTCCAGTGGGTAAGGCAGATGTTAAAGAAAGAAATATAAGCATAATAAAACAAGTTACAGTGGCTATGAGGGAAAAGAAGTGGATCCATGGGACTAACACAGGGCTGATTTGGGGTACGAATGGAGGTCAGGGGAGGGCTCTCTGAAGAAATACCACAGCACCGGACTTTTTAGTTGACACCTGCTATTTTTGCTCGGACCTTCTCCCTTTCTTTGGTAAGAGAGCTTCTTTTGGGGAGACTCCTTCATTCCATGTGTTTTGGGTATGGTTGTCTCCTTCTCTCAGGTGTAGGAATGTGACCCAGACCTGGTCAATCAGAATACTGTAATCCTCTGGCCATGTGATGGTCTAGGCAGAGGCCCATGGTCTGAGAGAAATCAGAATCCATTCTAGGCTCTTCGTCCCCCAGAGCCAATGGGGAGGATGCTGTCTTTCCACTGTGGTTCTACCATAACCATGTGAGCCTGGGGTTTCTGACAACCCTCTTGGTCCCACACGTCCAAGAGACAGAGAAAGACTGAACACCAAGGGCATGTTTCAAACCCCCAAATCCAGCCTTGCCTGGAGCCTGATTTCTTAGATACCAGAACCAATGAGTTTCCTGTTTTTGGGGGGCTAAGCTAGTTTGAGTTGGGTTTCTATTCCTTGTATCTGAAAGGAGCCTACTACAGATCTGAAACCACAGAGATTAGCCATGTGGATATTGGGAGGAACTGTGTCGCACGCAGAGGGAACAGCATGTGCAAGGGGACGTCACTGAGTTGAGGAGGCCAGTGTGGCTAGAGCGAGTGGACAAGGGGGCAGCACAGCCGTTGGACTCGTGCACTGTACAGGCTGCCTGGATGAGAGGCAGAGGCAGTTGGTGTAGGTACGCAGGGTTGAATAGCGTCCTCCCAAATTTGTGGCCCTTTGGAGCCTCAGAGTGTGACCTCATTTGGCAACAGGTCTTGTAGATATAATTAATTCAGATGAAGTCACTTGGATGAGGGCGGGCCCTAATTGTGATGTCTGGTGTTTGGAGGAGGCCGTGTGAAGACACAGAGGGACGCACGGGGCTGGGTGGGGGGAAACACCACGTGTCACAGAGAGAGACGGGAGCAGTGTGGCTGCATGCCCAGGAACACCCAGAAGTTTCAGCAACCACCAGACCCTGGAAGAGGTCAGGAATGACCCCCCCCCACCCCCCAGAGCCTCCAGAGGGAGCATGGCCCTGCCGACACCTTGACTTCCAGCCTCCAGAGCTGAGAGAGAATGTATGTCGCTTTAAGCCATCCTGTTAGTGGTACTTTGTTGGCAGCCCCGGGAAACGAATACAGTGGATCAATATTCCAGATTCTTCGTGCCCTGGTGGGACGACTCTGAGGCCCAGCCCATAGTCATGGTCACGGTCTCCAGCAGGACCTAGCTACTGCTCCCCAGAGGGGAGCCTGCTCATCATTGCATCCTCTGCTGGCTCGTCTCCCTTCTCCTTCACTTTGTCTCCTGGGATCACTTCCCGAATAAACCACTCCTGCCCAAATCCTTGTCTGAGGGTCTGCTTTCGGGGAATCCAAAACAGATGGGGGCCACTGAAGCCAGCAGTGGCCTGGTGGAGAGGGGCTCAGGAGGAAGTTGGTGCAGTTGGCAGGAGACATGTCACAGACAGATCAATGAGTTTGGCTTAATCCCGAGTGTTTTAGGAAGAACGGGAGCAGGGAGTGGGGTCTGACACTCCTTCTTCAAGGATCCCATTGGCAGTTATTCCGACAACGGCTTGGCGGGCGGTGAAAGCTTTGCAGGAGACCAATCTCAGTGGCCCTTCTCTTTTCTATAATTCAAGATCTGAGGTCAAGGTCCCCACTGGGGATGGAGTGAGATGCTCAGGAGGCTCAGCAAGATGCAATTTTCTGCCTGTGGATCTTGGGGACCTCTTGTTATGCCGTAGACTCTTAGTTAACACTCAATTGCTGAGTATTTTTCATTGCCTCTCCTCACGGACAGACAATGGGCTGGTCTTACAAAACAAGACAATGTTTTCCCCCATGAATGGGGCTTAGGATTGGAGCGAGAGGGGGAGCGCGTGCCGCCGTCAGGGAGCATTCTGGCGGTGTCTCTGTTTTCAAGTGAGCAATAATTTCCCTGCTGTCGAGGGAGGCAGAGGGGACCCGGGTGCGAGGCAGAGGTGACCTTTTGGATCTGCTTCCCCGCTCTGCAACTCCTTTGGAATTTGTGTATAATTTGCATTTGCGGCGAGATGGGCCACATGGGACACACTTTCACCCAAGACTGTAATTTGTTTGCCATCAGGCGGGAAATGGTCTGATCCAGAGTCTAAATCCGGAAGGGGACAGAAAGGTAACGCGGCTGTCGGTGGAGGGGCAGGCACACAGTGGGCACTCAGTAAATCCGCCCATCTGTCCTTCTCTTCTGTTCTTTCCCTTCTTCCCCCCTCCAAACTTTACTTCTGAGGCCCGAGTCACCTCTACAATAGACCCATGAAATGGCATCCAGCCTCAGTTTGATTACTGCCAGTGACGGGGAAGTCACTCCCTCTCATGACATTCCAGTTCGGAGCTGACAATGAGAAAATTCAGTTTTTAGATGCTGGGGGTTATTTATCTCTCTGTACCTCCCATCCACTGGGTCTACTTGTGCTTCGCAGTAGAGCCACAAAATAAATCTTGTTTCTCCATCAGTGCCATTCAGGCATATGAAGACAGTACTTATATCCCTGACAAGTCTTTTTTTGGGGGGGAGGTGGGTAAAGAATAAGTTAATTCCTCAACCTTTCTGCCTGGTCTTTTACAAACAAATTCCAATAGTCTTTATCTTTTTTGAAATGGTGGCCTTGACTCCAGGTGTAAGACCGTACAGTGGGGACCAGATATGGAATATATCCTCCTCTTCCCTGGACAATATACCTCTATTGATGCAACCAAAGATAACATAAGTCTTCCAAATGTTTTTATGTTTAGTTTTTTGGTGGCAGCCACATTAAACTGCATTGACTAAGATCCTTAAATCGGGAGTTGAAAAGTCGGATACTGTCAGAGACCAAGCAGGTAAACTAAATGAGCAAAACATTCTGGGTGAGGCTTGCAGTGACCTGAAGAATTCCTGCCCCTTTCATAATGAGCAGCAGCTCTTAGCTACAGCTGATTGTTGCCATGCAGGGTGTAGGCTTGGTGTTAAAAATTAGGAATTTTACATAAAAATCCAGACTTGCAACTTCTTTAAAAGGAAAAAAAAAACCCAAACATCTGGCAACTTTGTTCTCATATTCCAACACGACTAAGGCTGAATTGTGGCTGTCAGAGGCTCTTGAGCAATCCTGCAGAAGCAGCCAAGAGGGCGTCGGACCCTTTGCATGTGACTACAATGACTTCATCTGTCAAATGGCATGGTCAAACCGTACCCAGTCTCCTGGTGCAGCAAGGTTCAGACGCTCTATTTTCAGATGTCATTTATGGAAGTGATAACAAAGGGAGAGGCTCCATCTGGGATGTTTTGGAGGCTCAGCATCTTGCACTTTATTATGAGAACTTCTACAAGCTCATTACTTTAGTATCTCTGGTAGAGAATGTTTATGGAACATAAAACCGGAAAGAAGGGAGTAGGGGTGGGGTGGGGGCACTATTTAGATAGGGAGGTCAGGGAAGCCTGCTCTGACAAGGTGACTTTGACTAGAAGCCTAAATGAGGGGAATGAATAAGCCATGAGGATGGTGGGGGAAGAGAATGTTCAGGCAGCTAGTGCAAAGGTCCTGAGGTCAGAGTGCTCTTGGCGTGTTTGAGGAGCAGCGAGGGACCTGTGACTGTGGAGCATAGAGAGGGCTGAGCAGTGCTGGAGGATGAGGTGGGAGGAGAGGGTCGGGGGCCGTGACATGTAGGGTTGGGTGGGCCATCGTGATGATCTGGACCGTCAGTGGGATGCCAATATTCCACAAATATTCATGACCTCCTTCTATGTGCCAGGCACCGTGCAAGGTGTTAGAAACACAGCAGTGAGCAAAATGGATAAAATCCTTGACCTCATAGGGCTTAAATCCTAGTGCAGGGAGCATGTGTGTGTGCGCAGCGTATAAAATAAACAAGGAACTTACGTAGTATGCACAAAGAGAAAAATAAAGCAGGGAGGGGAGACCGGCATGATTTGGGGCCAGTGTTTCAGCCTCTCTGAAGCTCGATATACTTATTTTTAAAAGAGCCTCCTCTTGCTGTCAGGTTTACCTGACTCTGAAGACTTGTGTTCATCCTTCCAAGATCCAGCAGCCTCTGGATCAGGGGTTCTCAATCTCGGCACCGTGGCCATTTGGGGCTGGACCATTCCCGGTTGTGGGACCGCCCTGTGCTCTGCAGGAGGGTGAGCGGCATCCCTGGGCTCACCCCCTCGATGCCCAGAGCACCTCTGCCCCCAGGCTGACAACCAGAAATGCGTCCACCCCATCTCCAGGTGTTCCAACGCGGCCGAAACCACCCCCTGTTGAGAAGCACCACCCTCTAGGGAACTGTTTCTGACTTTCAAGGTTCAGTGTAAAATCAGGTAGGTCTCAAGTTGGCCACAGAGTGGACAGTACGTCCCATACTCCTGCCCGCTGTGGAGAGTCTTCCCTCCACCCGGAGAGCACGTGGAGCCCAGCCTCTGACTTGCTGTGCCTGGTATCTGTCCAGGGAGTGGGTAGGAGATGAAGAAGTTACCGCCAGGCCATCAGGGTATTAACAAGAATACAACAATTACTTCTTGATACTACATCACAGGGACACTGCCTTCCCCATTCTGGGAAGGGTGCCTCCTCTAACGTTTCTCGTGGAGACTTCGAAACACACACAATGATGGAGTGAACATCACCCAGCTCCAACAATGATCAACGGAGGGCCACTCTTGTTTCGCTCCCATCCACCCCCCGAAGGGCTTTCCCTCCCATGTTATTTTGGAGTTAATCCCAGAATTATATCCTTTAATTTATAAAGCTTTCAGGATATATCTCTAAAAGGTAAGGACAATTAAGAATGTACCCACAATACCATTATCACAGCTAAGGAATTAGTAATTCTTTAATATCATCCAATATCCTGTGTCTAGGAGCTATAATTGCTTCCTATTCCCTTCACCACCCTCCCACGTTCAGTCTGGGAGCCCTGTCATCCTGTCAACTCCAGACCCATCCTGAGCCCGTCCATTCTGCCGCCTCTCTGAAACCACCAAGCCAGCCTCGTCCAGGGCGATCTCTGACCTCTGTCTACCTCTTGAGCCCACCTGCTGCCCCCTCTCCTCCCCTCACTCCCCGCCAGCCACACTGCGCTCCTTGCTGGCCCCCAAATGCGCCCAGTGCTGTCTCTCCTCCAGGGCCTCACGTTGGCCCTCGCATCCTCCCTGGTGCTCCGATTCTCTTCCATCAGGGCCCCATCCCCAATTTATCCAGGTCTCTGGAGTGCATCAGGGGTTAATGGTGTGAGTGCACCAGAATCTCCCACGCAATCCACTGAAAATGCAGTGGCCCGAACTCTCCCCTTAGACACAGGCTCAGGGAATCCACACAGGGGTCTCTGCTTTGAGCGGGCACCCCAGAGGCTGATGAGCTAAGGGGTACCCCGACCCCATGGTGAGGAACACCAGACCGGAGCCAGTTTGTAGCGAGAGTCCCATCTCTGTGTAATGCTGCCTTCCAGCAAACACAGGAGACTAATTATGCAGTGCTGTTGAGACCTTCCAGAAACGCTCAGCTACCTTGTTAATTGAAGCTCAACAAAACCCAGGCTGGAGGTTGCGATAAAAATAGCTTTGTGCAGGTTAAAAGGTAAAATGAGCATTTGGCATCAGGAATTTATTTCTCAAGGTTGCGGGGTTGGGGGTTGGTCAGAAATGTGAATATGTGTGTCCTGGTATTTGTGCGGGTCATTTGGAGCAGAAACGCTGTGTTGCACACGCCAACCCTAACAATGAGATCATCTTAACAACATAATGTATGAGTTTCTTGGGGCTGCTGTAACAAATGACCAGGGGTAAGGGGCTTAAAACAACAGAAATTTTTTCTGTCACAGCCCCGCAGGTTGGAAGCCTGAAAGACGGGGGCTGGTAGGGCCCTGCTTTCTCTGAAGCCTCTAGGGGGGACTCTGTTCCATGCCTCTCGCTTAGCTTCTGGTGCCACTGGAAATCCTGAGTGTTCCTTGGCTTGTAGAGACATCACTCACTCCAGTCTCCACCTCTGTCCCCAAGTGGCTTTATCCTTATGTGTTTGCATCTGTGTCCAGATGCCCCTCTTCTTAAAAGGACACCAGTGCTGGATCAAGGCTCTCCCTAATGATCTCATCTTCACCTGATTCCATCTGCAGCAACCCTCTTTCCAGACAAGGTCCCATCACAGGTATGGGGGTGGGGGGGTTATAGGCTGAGGCTGTGATCGGCACACACTTATGTACACAGAGACCTAAGCTCAGGCTCATCCCTTTCGCAGATGGGCAAAATCACCTGTCACACCCACCTGGGGGTGCAGTGACTTTGGCTCTGGTCCTGGGATCTTGGAGTCTCAAGAATGAAGGCAGATAATTCGATGTCAGTGTTTTAGGAGGTTTTGGTGCTTGCACGACAGCCCTCCCAACCGGGGAATCAAAGTTGGGTTCCAGACCAAACCAGAGAGACAGGCTTTTCCAAAGACTGTATGTTTCCAAATTCAATCATTTCCCGGGTTCTCCCCCACCGTTCCGTGCCCTTCTCCACAGAAGCTCCTACGACGAGACTGGTGGGAGGTGTGTGTGTGGGGGGAAGATGAGGGCACATCCGGACCCTCCAGCTACATGGCCTTGTGTGATCTAACCCTTCTCTAATTCTGTTTATCGCTGAACGGATTCATTCAACGTTGGCTCAGGAAGTAGGTGAGCTTCTGCTCTAGGCCACCTGCTAGACAGCCACATGGAGGCTGAGGTTACGGAACAGAGTGAACAGAACAGACCAAGTCCCTCTACTTACAGAGCCTTCATTCTCCAGAGGAGCAGATGAGGAATCAAGGAATGAATGATCCACCACTGTTGGCTTCCACTGTGTCTTTTTGTCCTAGGAAGTCTGATGTTCCAACAGGCCATGACCATGGGCCCCATGCCATCCAGACCTGAGAGGGGAAAAGAGACGTGTGAGTCTCTTGCACACATACCCGGATGTGGGGAGGGCTGTGTGCTGGCCCTGTCCCAACCCCGGGCAGGTCTGTCTGTGTAAAGGAGAGCCTGTAGGCAGGGGTTCTCTCTTCGAAGCCACCTTTTCTTGAAGCACCTAGCAGTAAATTGGGAGCAGGGACCCAAGGACGGATGTTTTTTGCCCTCTCTATTTCACTATCGATTCTATTTTCATGCCAGAACTCGGTGTGATTCATAAAATTCCAACCATACAGTAGACGGCAGGCAGGGAGAGGGATGGAGAGGCACCAAAGGGCCCACTCTTCACTGTGCACCTCCCAGGGCTGAGCGTGAGGTGAGTGAGGCACTTGCCTGGGGTGCAAAACCTAAGGGGGTGCCCCCAAACACAGCAATCATGATAAATACTATTTTAATGCACTATTTTAACAAATCAAAATTAATGCAGAAACATCTATGATGAACAAAATATCAAACTTTTAAGTGAGATCATATAGGCAAAGGTCCTAGCTCCAGGCTTGGCATGTAGTAGGTCTTCAGGAAATCAAACACAAGAATGGGAAAATAGTGACCATGCTAAGTATGTCCAGTGTTCTTTTAAGGACTCCTCATGTATATGCTCATCTAATCTTCACAAGACCCGTGAGGTGGCTTTTCTTACCCCCATTTTATAGATGGGGAAAACGAAGGCATGCAGACAGGAAAGGATTATTCACATTCCTACAGCGAGCAAGGCCTGGAACCTTCACAGGTAGAGGGGATTAGGGCTTTAACGTATTTTTTGGGGGAGACACAATTCACCCGATGGCACGTGTATTTCCCTTGGAGAGGAAGCAGGATGGAAACCCAGATAATCTGGTACCAGCATCCATCCATATGAATAACCATTTACACCATTGACCCGCACAACAGAAAAAAAGGGACCCCAACGTTTCCACTATTTCTCTGAATCTTCATTTTGGACTAATCTGAACAAAATAAGGCCTACGGGGACATTTCCCAATGCTCATGAATAAATGAAATTAAATAATAGAAGGCATCTCTCTGGGACCCAAGAGCTCCAGAATACCTGTTCAAAGTGGAAGGACGAAAAACCGGCTCCTCTTGGGTTCAACATCAGCCTAATCAATGACACTATTGATTCGATTCATCGTGAGTCCCATGTCAGCGGCCACCAGGGAGGACGACATTCCCGGTGAGAAGGAGGAGGGGGCAAAGCAGGAGGGCGCGATTGGTTTTTTTTTAATTTTTTTATTGTTATGTTAATCACCATATATTACATCATTAGTTTTTGATGTAGTGTTCCATGATTCATTGTTTATTCATAACACCCAGTGCTCCATGCAGAACGTGCCCTCTTTTTTTTTTTTTAAAGATTTTATTTATTTATTCATGAGAGACAGAGAGAGAGAGAGAGAGGCAGAGGGAGAAGCAGGCTTCCCGCCGAGCAGGGAGCCCGATGTGGGACTCGATCCCAGGACTCTGGGATCATGACCTGAGCCAAAGGCAGATGTTTAACCATCTGAGCCACCCAGGCGCCCCAGAATGTGCCCTCTTTAATACCCATCACCAGGCTAACCCATCCCCCTACCCCCTCCCCTCTAGAAACCTCAGTTTGTTTTTCAGAGTCCATTGTCTCTCATGGTTCGTCTCCCCCTCTGACTTACTCCCCTTCATTCTTCCTCTCCTGCTATCTTCTTCTTTTTCTTTTTTCTTAAAATATGTTGCATTATTTGTTTCAGAAGTACAGATCTGTGATTCAACAGTCTTGCACACTTCACAGCGCTCACCGTAGCACATACCCTCCCCAATGTCTATCACCCAGCCACCCCATCCCTCCCACCCCCAACCACTCCAGTAACACTCAGTTTGTTTCCTGAGATTAAGAATTCCTCATATCAGTGAGGTCATATGATACATGTCTTTCTCTGATTGACTTATTTCACTCAGCATAACACCCTCCAGTTCCACCCACGTCGTTGCAAATGGCAAGATCTCATTCCTTTTGTTGGCTGCATAATATTCCATTGTGTATATATACCACCTCTTCTTTATCCATTCATCTGTCGATGGGCATCTTGGCTCTTTCCACAGTTTGGCTATGGTGGACATTGCTGCTATAAACACTGGGGTGCACGTACTCCTTCGGGTCCCTACATTTGTATCTTTGGGGTAAATACCCAGTAGTGCAATTGCTAGATCGAATGGTAGCTCTAATTTCAACTGTTTGAGGAACCTCCATACTGTTTTCCAGAGTGGTTGCACCAGCTTGCATTCCCACCAACAGTGTAGGAGGGTTCCCCTTTCTCCACATCCCCGCCAACATCTGTCGTTCCCTGACTTGTTAATTTTAGCCATTCTGATTGGTGTGAGGTGGTATCTCATTGAGGTTTTGATTTGGATTTCCCTGATGCCGAGCGATGTTGAGCACTTTTTCATGTGCCTGTTGGCCATTTGGATATCTTCTTTGGAAAAATGTCTGTTCATGTCTTCTGCCCATTTCTTGATTGGATTATTTGTTCTTTGGGTGTTGAGTTTGATAAGTTCTTTATAGATTTTGGATACTAGCCCTTTATCTGATATGTCATTTGCAAATATTTTCTCCCATTCTGTCGGTTGTCTTTTGGTTTTGTGGACTGTTTCTTTGGCTGTGCAAAAGCTTTTTATCTTGATGAAATCCCAATAGTTCATTTTTGCCCTGGCTTCCCGTGCCTTTGGCGATGTTTCTAGGAAGAAGTTGCTGCGGCTGAGGTCGAAGAGGTTGCTACCTGTGTTCTCCTTTAGGATTTTGATGGACTCCTGTCTCACGTTTAGGTCTTTCAACCATTTGGAGTCTATTTTTGTGTGTGGTGTAAGGAAATGGTCCAGTTTCGTTCTTCTGCATGTGGCTGTCCAATTTTCCCAACACCATTTGTTGAAGAGACTGTCTTTTTTCCATTGAACATTCTTTCCTGCTTTGTTAAAGATAAGTTGACCATAGAGTTGAGGGTCCATTTCTGGGCTCTTGATTCTGTTCCATTGATCTATGTGTCTGTTCTTGTGCCAGTACCATACTGTCTTGATGATGACAGCTTTGTAATAGAGCTGGAAGTCCGGAATTGTGATGCCGCCAGCTTTGCTTTTCTTTTTCAATATTCCTCTGGCTATTCGGGGTCTCTTCTGGTTCCATACAAATTTTAGCATTATTTGTTCCATTTCTTTGAAAAAAGTGGATGGTATTTTGATGGGGATTGCATTGAATGTGTAGATTGCTCTAGGTAGCATTGACATCTTCACAATGTTGATTCTCCCAATCCATGAGCATGGAACGTTTTTCCACTTCTTTGTGTCTTCTTCAATTTCTTTCCTGAGTATTTTATAGTTTTCTGAGTACAGATCCTTTGCCTCTTTGGTTAAATTTATTCCTAAGTATCTTATGGTTTTGGGTGCAATTGTAAATGGGATCGACTCCTTGATTTGTCTCTCTTCTGTCTTGTTGTTTGTGTATAGGAATGCCACTGATTTCTGTGCATTGATTTTATAGCCTGCTACTTGACTGAATTCCTGTATGAGTTCTAGCAGTTTTGGGGTGGAGTCTTTTGGGTTTTCCACATACAGTATCATGTCATCTGCAAAGAGTGAGAGTTTGACTTCCTCTTTGCCGATTTGGATGCCTTTGATTTCTTTTTGTTGTCTGATTGCTGTGGCTAGGACTTCTAATACTATGTTGAATAGCAGTGGTGAGAGTGGACATCCCTGCCGCGTTCCTGACCTTAGGGGAAAAGCTCTCAGCTTTTCCCCATTGAGAATGATATTCGCTGTAGGTTTTTTGTAGATGGCTTTTATGATATTGAGGTATGTACCCTTTATCCCTATACTCTGAAGAGTTTTGATCAAGAAAGGATGCTGTACTTTGTCAAATGCTTTTTCTGCATCTATTGAGAGGATCCTATGATTCTTGTTCTTTCTTTTGTTAATGTATTGTATCACGTTGATTGATTTGCGGATGTTGAACCAGCCTTGCAGCCCAGGGATAAATCCCACTTGGTCGTGGTGAATAATCCTTTTAATGTACTGTTGGATCCTATTGGCTAGTATTTTGGTGAGAATTTTTGCATCCATGTTCATCAAGGATATTGGTCTGTAATTCTCCTTTTTGATGGGGTCTTTGTCTGGTTTTGGGATCAAGGTAATGGTGGCCTCATAAAATGAATTTGGAAGTTTTCCTTCCATTTCTATTTTTTGGAACAGTTTCAGGAGAATAGGTATTAATTCTTCTTGAAATGTCTGATAGAATCCCCCTGGGAAGCCATCTGGCCCTGGGCTTTTGTTTCTTGGGAGATTTTTGATGACTGCTTCAATTTCCTTAGTGGTTATAGGTCTGTTCAGGTTTTCTATTTCTTCCTGGTTCAGTTTTGGTAGTTGATACATCTCTAGGAGTGCATCCATTTCTTCCAGGTTATCTAATTTGCTGGCATAGAGTTGCTCATAATATGTTCTTATAATTGTTTGTATTTCTTTGGTGTTGGTTGTGATCTCTCCTCTTTCATTCATGATTTTGTTGATTTGGGTCATTTCTCTTTTCTTTTTGATCAGTCTGGCCAGGGGTTTATCAATCTTGTTAATTCTTTCAAAGAACCAGCTCCTAGTTTCGTTGATCTGTTCTACTGTTCTTTTCGTTTCTAGTTCATTGATTTCTGCTCTGATCTTTATTATTTCTCTTCTCCTGCTGGGTTTAGGCTTTCTTTGCTGTTCTTTCTCCAGCTCCTTTAGGTATAGGGTAAGGTTGTGTATTTGAGACCTTTCTTGTTTCTTGAGAAAGGCTTGTATTGCTATATACTTTCCTCTCAGGACTGCCTTTGCTGTATCCCAAAGATTTTGGACAGTTGTGTTTTCATTTTCATTGGTTTCCATGAATTTTTTTAATTCTTCTTTAATTTCCTGGTTGACCCATTCATTCTTTAGTAGGATGCTCTTTAGCCTCAATGTATTTGAGTTCTTTCCGACTTTCCTCTTGTGATTGAGTTCTAGTTTCAAAGCATTGTGGTCTGAAAATATGCAGGGAATGATCCCAATCTTTTGGTACCGGTTGAGACCTGATTTGTGACCTAGGATGTGATCAATTCTGGAGAATGTTCCATGGGCACTAGAGAAGAATGTGTATTCCATTGCTTTGGGATGGAATGTTCTGAATATGTCTGTGAAGTCCATTTGGTCCAGTGTGTCATTTAAAGTCTTTATATCCTTGTTGATCTTTTGCTTAGATGATCTGTCCATTTCAGTCAGGGGGGTGTTAAAGTCCCCCACTATTATTGTATTGTTGTCAATGTGTTTCTTTGCTTTTGTTATTAATTGCCTTATATAATTGGCTGCTCCCATGTTCGGGGCATAGATATTTACAACTGTTAGATGTTCTTTTTGGATAGACCCTTTAAGTAGGATATAGTGTCCTTCCTCATCTCTTATTACAGTCTTTGTTTTAAAATCTAGTTTGTCTGATATAAGGATTGCCACCCCAGCTTTCTTTTGGTGTCCATTAGCATGGTAGATGGTTTTCCACCCCCTCACTTTCAATCTGGGGGTGTCTTTGGGTCTAAAATGAGTCTCTTACAGACAGCATATTGATGGGTCTTGTTTTTTAATCCAATCTGATAGCCTGTGTCTTTTGATTGGGGCATTGAGCCCATTTACATTCAGGGTAACTATTGAAAGGTATGAATTTAGTGCCGTTGTATTGCCTGTAAGGTGACTGTTACTGTATGTTGTCTGTGTTCCTTTCTGATCTTTGCTGCTTTTAGGCTCTCTCTTTGCTTAGAGGACCCCTTTCAATATTTCTTGGAGGGCTGGTTTCGTGTTTGCAAATTCCTTTAGTTTTTGTTTGTTCTGGAAGCTTTTTATCTCTCCTTCTATTTTCAATGACAGCCTAGCTGGATATAGTATTCTTGGCTGCATATTTTTCTCGTTTAGTGCTCTGAAGATATCTTGCCAGTCCTTTCTGGCCTGCCAGGTCTCTGTGGATAGGTTTGTTGCCAATCTAATATTTTTACCATTGTAGGTTACATATCTCTTCTCCCGAGCTGCTTTCAGGATTTTCTCTTTGTCTCTGAGACTCGTAAGTTTTACTATTAGATGTCGGGGTGTTGACCTATTTTTATTGATTTTGAGAGGGGTTCTCTGTGCCTCCTGGATTTTGATGCCTGTTTCCTTCCTCACATTAGGGAAGTTCTCTGCTATTATTTGCTCCAATATACCTTCTGCGAGGGTGCGATTGATTTAACCGCCTTTCGTGGCAAGTCCTGGGGAGAAGTGACCGGCTCTCTTCAGGACAGAGCCCGCGGGTGACAGCAGCAGCCCCTCTAGGGAGGTGACCCTAAAGCGGTGAGGAGAGAAGAAAGATCTGTCAGAGCCAATAAGTCTCTGTGATAAATACCAGAGTATAATTTGGATTGAAAAATTCCATTATGGCCTCCTTGGAAAGTAGAGCGATACGCAGAGCTAGCAGCTTAAATGGGACGTCCCTATCTCTCTGTTGGAGCTCCCCGCTTAGCAACTTCACAGGACCGGCTGGGTATTGTTTAACTTAATGCGATTTCTTCACCTGCTTGCTTGTCTGCTGCCCATGTTGCCCACAAGCCTGGAAAGCACTGGTGATCTGGAACACACCCGTCTTCCCAACGCCATCACCAGTGATGGGCAGCTTCAGACACTGCGTGGGAGCGTTTACACCTTGGCCATTGGCCGACGCTACCGCTCAGGCTCCGCCCCCGTAAATGTCCCACCCCTTGTTGTCTGTAAGAATGTGAATAATCCTTCCACGGCTACGTAACTGAGCTTCTTGAGGATGGACACCACATCCTCTTGTTTTCTGGGTGCTGCTTTGCCTCTGGCTTAGGGCCAGGCACGCAATTGGTGCTTGGGGAATATACAAGTCAGGTGGCTTCAAAAGGTCACGGGAGGAGGATTTGCACCATGGAGATCAGCAACCAGACAGATGTCTCGTCTGGCCCTGCATCGTTCCCTCCCCACACTTGGCATGGTTAGTAACCCCGGCCGAGTGTATCACAGCCCTGATACTTTGGCACTGGAAACTGTGGCTTTCAGAGAGTCACAGGGTAATTTGGGCAGTACAAAGCCACACATATACACACATACACATACATGCACACGTACACAACTCACACACACACACACACATACGAGATAGTAGGTCTCGTGCTTTTTTGAATGGGCAGGGAAATATCCAAGGCAAGACAGAAACAGTGAAAAGAGAGGCTCTAAGTCAGGGAAGACATAGAGATGCCCCCGCAGCCGCACTAAGCCTGGCCTTTGTCTTCAGGGGTGAGAATGGGATCGTCTGGCCGTGGTTCCAGAGCGTGTCCCTGGCTATGCTAGAGCTCCATCTGCACCCGCCCCCGCCTTCCGTAATGGATTGCAATTCACACACGAAGGGGAATTCTTCCCAACAGGCCCTCAGTAAATCACAGGAAGATGGGTGGGTTTGGAGAAAAAATAAAGTCAGAGACCTGTGTTTGGTAAGGTGCTGACTTCCCAGAGCCTTTCCGAAGGGCTGTAGGCACATCTGGGTCTCCTTGGTGTCTTCAGTGGTCTATTTCTGTCTCTCGCTTAGAAATGGGAAGTCGACTGCAGGGCAAGTCTCAGAGCATCCTAGACCGGGGAGGGCGGGAAGCTCTTTATAGCCAAATTCTTTTCCTACCTTATATAAATCAACTCCTAAGATTTGGTCTCAGTGATTCCTCACTGGGGCTGAACTGGACATCTTGATCTCTTGTTTGGTCCTTAGTAGACAGGTCATCACCACAAAGAAAGAGCCCATTACGATGCAGCTTGCCATTCATCTCCTCCTGTCCCTCTCTGGCTGCCACATCCCACACACCAGTACAAGGGCCACGTGAGCCATGGTCCATGAGCATGCAAGGGCCTGGATGGAGTCCCAGCTCCACTGCCACAAAGCTGTGAGAATTTGGGTGATCCACTTAACCGGTCTGAGCCTCTGTCCAACCACTGGTAAAATAGTGTTTACTTCACAGGGTCATGGTTAGGATTAAATAAAACAATGATCCAGTAAACTGTTAGATACAGAATGAAGGCTCAAATAAATGGCGATTATTATGATCACTGATAAATGCTTATTTCAATCCCAAACCAACTGCTTGATGTAGTAGAAAGAACACTGATGGCTGCAGTCAGACAGACCTGAGGTAGAATCCAGGTTCTACCATTTATTAGTTAGGTGAGTCACTTAACATCTCCGGACCTCAGCTTCTTCATCTGTAAAGCCGGTAGGATAATTTCTAGCCCCAGGACACATACGACTCCCCTCCCCTTCTTCATCGCTTGCTCTGGGGAAAACCAGCTGCCATATTGTGAAGAACACACAGATATCATATGCAGAGCCCCCTTGCAGAGGTGAGGAAATGATTTCTCTAGTCAGCGGTCAGTGAGGTCTCCAGTCCTGCCAACAACCATGTGATTCATCTGGGAAGCACATGGTTTCCTGGTGGAGCCTTCAGATGGTTATAACTTTGGCTGACATCTTGAACTGAAATCTTATAAGACACTCTGAGCCTCAACCACCCCGCTAAGCTGCTCCCAGATTCCTGACCCGCAGAAACTGTGAGATAATGACTATTTGTTATTTCAAGCTGCTAGGTAGTGAGAGTACTTTGTTATGCAGCAATAGATATTTAACATATGCATCCATTAACTTCTGCTTCCTTCTTATTGGTTGGCCTGTGTCACATGGTCATTCTATCCTCAAGGGAGGCTGGGAAACGTGGTCTTAAACCAGGCAGGTGGCCAATGTGATCAAAGAGAGGGCTCTGCTTGGGTGCCTGGGTGGCTCAGTTGGTTAGGCGACTGCCTTCGGCTCAGGTCATGATCCTGGAGTTCCAGGATCAAGTCCCGCATCAGGCTCCCTGCTCAGCAGGGAGTCTGCTTCTCCCTCTGACCCTCCCTCCTCTCATGTGCTCGCTCTCATTCTCTCTCTCAAATAAATAAATAAAATCTTTAAAAAAAAAGAGAGAGGGCTCTGCTTAGCAAGGAAGAAGGGGAGAATGGATATTGCATCAAGCGATTTCTTTCCTGCTGCTTTATTATATTTCTTACAGCATAAATTGACAAAGAGTTAAAAATGGGTTGTGAATGACATCTCCCTTTTCCTTCCCTCTTTTTTTTTTCTTCCTTTACTAGTTTGGGGTAGAGAGACAGCAAGTCAGCTTCCGTGAAATGGGAGTGTTACGGCTTCAGTTGCATTGTTTCAAATAAATTTTGGGGACAAGAAAACTATGTAGAAGTCTTATCTCCTCCTGTAAATAAGTCAGTTACAAAGACATCTGCATCATCCATCAACCACTTAATTTCTTAAGAGGATGTTAATTTAAGAACCTTTCTTCTGGCCAATTGTGTGGCTATGCACAGATTTGGAAGGATTTATAGTCTCTTAATTTTTCTGACACATTCTCTCTCATTCCTTTTCAAGAGGAGACCAAGATGCCATCATAATATTTTATGTCATATTCTTGAATACCTGTCACAAGAACATTTTACTTTTTTTTCCTAATTAAATGGGGGAGTGCAATCCAGCTTTTATGTTCTCAAAAAACACATTCATCACATCAAAAGCCTTTTTGTACTGCTTTCCAGCACAAACTAACATCCACTGAAGACCTACTGTGTGCCAGGGGCTTTACATATATTAACTGCTTTATATGCACACAGTAGACCTATGATAGAGGTCACTATTCTTATGTCTATTTTGTGGGTGAAATTCATAGAATTTCTTGCCCAGGGGAGAGTTGAGGTTTGCATTCAGGGCTCTGGTTTCAAAGTCTTTCTATGCCCCTAAATTGTCACTTACCCCTGCTCCCCCCATCACACCCCCCATTTAAGAAGGACAAATTGATCCTTCATGACTAACATTTAACTTTCTTCTATTTGTTGGTTCTTTGACCCAGTTAAAAGAAAAGTCAATGCCAAAACTTTTAGGCACTTACACAGTGCCTAATTGTATTTTTAATATTTGATGTGCTCAGAAACATATGAAGAATTAGTGCTATTTCTGAGCTGATTATCACATTCTGGCATGTTTTATGATACGTGAACTGTAGCCTTCGGGACATTCTTGAACTTTTCCCTCTAATTATCACCATGTGGATGTGAATGATGCTGCTGTCCAAGGATCCTGTCAGGACTTCGTTTTTTGTCATTAAAAAAAATTTAGGAGAAGACGGCTCTGGCTTCTCTGAAGATGTTGGCTGAATGACTAATTGGTGGTATGCTGTGGCCTATGATGGGTTTCCACTGGATTCCACCAAGAAGCCAACCCATGCCCCCATTGAATTTGGGTGGCAGGGTCATCTTCAGTCAAGATTTTGTTTACTGCTTTTTTTTTTTTTCTAAATTAAAAACTGTTGGGGAGGTTATTTTAGATTCACATTCAGTTGTAAGAAATAATACAGAGAGATCCCTTGTATCTTCTACCCAGTTTCCCTCAATAGCAACATCCTGCAAAAGTAGGACAATATCACGACCAAGATATTGGCACTGATTGAGTCCAGATACAGAATAGCTCCATCACCATGGAGGTCCCTCCTGTTCTCCTTTTATGGCCATACCCAGTTAAGGGATTTTGATTGGTGGTGGGCGACCACGTCTTTGATTCTGGCCTAAAGACGTTCCCTGGGACTTTCTAATGTAGAGCTAGAGAAGGGGTTTGCCTCTGGGGTCCTGGAGCTAAAGTGATGGGGAGCTGCTGCTTGCAGCCTATCTCTAATCATGTAGGGGAAGCCTGGAGGAAAAGAGCATGAAGCCCCCACACAAATACGGACATTGTAGAGATTGCCAGTGATGGAGAGGGTGACACTGTTTCCTCTCTGGGTTCAGTCCCACCTGAGGTCACCTCCTTCTCTGTACTTACTGGTATGTAAATCAGTAATGTCCATATTTTAAATTGGTTTGAGTTCTATCACTTTCCACCCAAAGAGGGTCATGAATGCTGGAGGGTCCCAGGAGGTTTCCTGGGCCCAAGCACCAGGAGGCTTCTCGAGGGTCTGGAACCAGGAACTGAAGGCATGAGGACCCAGCAGAACTCTCTTCCTGGTTGTGTCCTGCTTCTTCTTCCCATGTGCTGGTCTCTTTCCTTTTTCAGCAGCCCAGCTTTTTCTTTTCCTCCATGCTCATGGCTGGCAAAAGGTGGCCACTCCCTCAGTCTCTGCCAAGTAGCTGTCTGCTAGTCCAGATTCCATGTTCCTGGGGGAGAGAATCAATGTGGCCCAGCTGCAGCCTGATGTCCACCACTGGTGTGATAGTTACAGACAGGGGGGCAGGGCCATGTGCAGGCAGCAGCCCACCTTAGAGGGCTGATGGGGATCTGTGTGAAATTTGCTCTAGAGGGATACCTACCCCAATCTCAGGGTGCAGAGTTCTCCATGTTGGCCATGCACAATAAAATCCTGGGGGGAATCTGAAAATATTTATTCTGAGCACCATCCCCAGAGATTCTCATTTGATTGGTGTTTTTTAACAGAACTTCCAAGATGATGCCAATAGGAGGCCAGGGTAGAGAGTCGCAGGGGTAGCGGAGAAGGTTTAAAGGGGATCCAATAGTAAATCTGGACCTCACCTGGGCCACCTGATAAAGCAACGAGGAGCCCGAGTATGCTCTCCTGGTTCAATCTTTCTTTTTTTCTCGGTTCACAGGATGAACGCAGATAACCACAATTAAAGACGGCCAACTGGTACTCCCGCATTTTCTAAAACTCCTTCTCCACAGCTTCTTTTAGCCGACTCGTGGGATTTATGTAATTTTGGCATTTCATCTATTACTGCTACTGGAACCAACATTTTGGGCAACATCCAGGTCCACCGGGACCTTTCCAGGACTCATGGAATGACGGGGGCTCTGAGACATCTAAGCTCATAAGAAAAAGAAATAAATTATTAGATGAGACTTCCAGGGACACATACCCCTGAGATGAAAACAAAGGTTGCATTTCCAAGGTCGAGTCTCTTTTCTGATCATGCCCCTGCTGACTGTCATGGGATGTTGGTTGTTAGGGTGATGGAGTGCAGACTGAACCAGGAAGGGACCGTGAGAAGAGGTTTTCAGAAGCTGACACGTGCCTTGTCCAGATTCAGCTCCCTGAGTTAGGCATGACCTAGCCATAGCTGGGGTCTATGGTGTTTACTTATCTGATGTCTTGTATGACAGGGGAAGGACTGGGGCCCTCAGCTATGTGACTCAGATGGCTGGGATGCCTTGTCTGAAGCTGTATGTGACGTATGTCTGAGGCTGTATGTGACAGAGAGGCTACAAGTGGGGCTAGAATGCCCATGGGGTATCTTCACACACGCATCTGGAGCCTGGGCCAGGCTGGTTGGAACAGCTGGGGCCTGGCCGCCCCTGCCCTCTTTCCCCACAGCCTCACCGCCTGGCTAGCTTGAGCTTCATCCCAACATGGCAGGCTCAGTATACTTGGACTTGTTATGTGGCAGCCGGCTCCCTCCAGATCCGTCATTCTAAAACCCAGGAAATGGAAGCCAGTCTCTTCAAATCTAGGGCTGGAAACTGGGGCCGTATCACCTCCATAATTTATTGGTCAAGCAGTCATAGAACCCACCCAAAGGCTGGGGCAGAAACCTCCCATCTCTTGAAGAGAAAAGTGTGAAAGATTTTGTAGCCCCTTTAGACCTATCTTTAGCACCCAGGAAAGGACTTTTTTAAAACACTCATGTGTTTTTTGCTGAAGGGAGGATTCATAAAGGTCAACAAATACTGCATACACTGTGAGTTGGAGTTGTGTTAACTCAATCCTCCAGGGGACAACAGTCCCTAAGGGTGTCGGGGAGTTCTTGTGCCAAAGGAGAAGGAAATGCTTTGGGGTCATATCGACCACGGGTCCGATACTTATTTCTTGTGTAACTTGGTGCAAATCACGTCACCACTCAGAGCCCCAGTTTCTTCAAAATAAAATGAAGATAATAATGCCTATCTCTCAGCGTTGTATGGATTAAGTAAGATAATATATAGAGAGTGTCCAGTGCCTGGACTCTCCAGTGGGTTGAATACATGATAGTCACTGCTGTATCTCCCAGCTGCTTTACTTCAAGGCAAATTATTGGACTTCTCTGAGCCTCTCCTTCCTCATCTGCAAAATAGGTATAGGGGTAGGGCTGCTGTAAGGATGAGGTGGGGTGCAATTTGTGTTGTTTCTAGTCAGCCACATTTCTCTCTTTCTCAGTGTACCCTCAGCTCCTCTTCACTTCCTTACCTTGTTTTAAATGGTCACCAACCTAAAGTGGTATTGGCCATAAAGAATATAAGACGGGAACTTTCTTAAAATGGAGACTCGTTAAACAGCCGTGTCCTTGTTGCTGTTGACTCATTTGACACCAACTAGTAACTGACAGGCCATTTGGAGATTGACCAAGAGGCACCTTTCTACTACGGACTACAATATGCAGGGTTGGGTTCCAACAAATCCTTAAAGATGGTAAGGTTTCCCTCCTTCTCTATTTTCTTCCTGTCTTCCCTTCCTCCCTGCATCCCCCATCCCTTCCTCTCTCCCTCCCTCCCTCTCTCCCTGCCCCCATCTATCCCTCCCTCCCTCCCTGCATCCCCATCCCTCCCTCTCTCCCTCCCTCCCTGCACCCCTCTATCCCTCCCTCCCTCCCTGCATCCCCCATCCCTTCCTCTCTCCATCCCTCCCTCTCTCCCTACCTCCCTGCACCCCTCTATCTCTCCCTCCTTCCATCCTCCCTCATCCTTCCATCTCTCTTCCCTCCTTCCCTTCCTCTTTCCTTTCTTCTCATCCATCCAACAAAAGCATCTCTTCACCTGTCCTGGACATTCTGAGTAACAAACAGGTTCCAGAAATGACAAAGTTTGAGGCATAAGGAGCAGGACAGGTGGAGGGATGGGAGGGAGACACTTCCTCATTTATTAGGGTGTGAGGGCAAGGGTATTCTTGTCCTTCACAACAAGAAGTAACCCTTTCCTCACCATAGACATCATCCATGATTGCTATAAATTGATAACTTCTTTAACAGAGATTAGTCCTTCCCTGGGTGCTCAGGGAGACACACATTCACTGGGTCCCTTTGGCTCAGGAGGGGAACTATTTTTCCTTTAAAGAATCAAATGGGGGGTGTTTGCCTTTTCTCTGCTGTCCAGAGGCATGCGAAGCAGGCTTTCTAGTCTACTCCTGGCACCAAGGATATAACTGGGTTTTATTCCTGATAAGGATATTTTAAGAAATTCTAAAAAGCAGTAATGAAAACTGTTTCCCTTTCTCTAAAGTTCTGCAGCAAAAACAGTTTTTTTTTCTTTTTTTTTTTCTGGCCAACCAGACTACATGTGATTGAGTTTGGAATTTTTTTTGCTGTCTGTGTCATAATCACAGTACTGTTTAAACAACACATTCTGTGTTTAATTGCAGCAAACACAGATCCAGATGCCTCACACACAGGCAGAGGTGAGACTAAACGAATCACCTTGCCACGGGAGGAAAACCCATTAGTGCTCGGTGCTGAGTTTCAGAAATGGAGTCCCTGCGGACGGGGAGATTGCCAGGGGTGGGGCCTCTGAGCACTGAGAAATGCCCACCCCAGCCCTTGGTGCCCCTCTTCTTTCCCGGGTCCCACCTGCCCAGAACAGCCGAGGAAGCATCTTTCAGTAGAGGGAGGGCCATGAGATTTCAGGCTCCTTTATCCTGTGGTTACAACACCAGGCGCACAGCCTCCTGATGAACAGGAGACAAAGCGAGATACATTCACTTACAGATATACACTCACCTATGATATGCCAGGCACTGTGCTAGATTCCAGGGATCCCTGTGAGGGAATATCAAACCTGATAGGAGAGACTTGGAGGCAGGAGCTGAGTCTGAAAATAGCCTTTGTTCATGCTGTCCCCAAGCCTGGCATGCCTGCCCCACCCCAGCCTACTGAGCTTCTATTTACTTTCAAAAGCTCACTTGGCATCGCTTCCTCCCTGAAGAATTTCTCCTGACATTTATCCCACATGGAACATTGGTCTTATTCCTTCCCTTTTCTGTGTCCCACCATGGGTCTCTGATCCATTCTCTCTGTCTCTTTCTCACTGTCTCTCTGTCTGTCTCTCTATCTCTCACACACAGTGCCGTTCACACTCTGTGGCATCTGTTTGCTTACATGTCAGTCTCCCCCATGAGGCTTCCATGGGCTTTTTGAGGACAAGTCTAGTCTCTTATTTATTTCTGTATCCCTATTTTTAAAACTCGGTTCCTGGGATGTAGCAGGCACTCAAAAATGTTTGTTAAAGGAATGAATAAAAGTGTAATTTTGGATCCGTCCCATCCATTTCTGGATTTTTATGTCCTCAACTGCCCCAAATAAAACTTGTGATAATCCTGAGGCCCCTGTAATGCCCAATATTCTTTGACTTTATAAAGTGCCAGTTTACGAGGCACTGTCGTATCCTGGAGTTGATGGGGATGCGTTCCATGGATCTAGGAGGATAGGAGATGTTTTGTTTTGTGATGGGGGAAAATAGAAAGAAAAAGATGGTCCTTCGGGGTCACCCCAGGCTTAGCGATGCCTCCTGGTGCATGGGTTACATCCTTGGTGGTGATCCCAGTGGCGCTGGGGCAGACATTGATTGTGGCTCCCCAATGCCAGCTTTTCTTCTCCTTCCTAGACACAGGGAAGGCCGCTTTTCTAGATCCCTTGGAGTTAGGTGGGACCATGCTACTCGTCGAGGCTGGAAATGACGTATGGAACTTTGGGGCTAAAGTGCTTTGGAGATGGTGCTCCCAGCTGTAGCAAATTAGGAGTCCTCCTATCTTGATGGTGCAGCTTCACGCTGGCGGGGCCCGAGAGACTGTGTGGAGCAGACTGTCCCAATGACCCAGTGGAACCGTGTAGCACGACCAAGAAATAAAATTCTGTTGTGTCAAACCACTGACATCTGGGCTGTTTGTTACTGTAGCAAAACCTGGCGTATGCTGACTGATGGATGAAGCTGTTTATTGGCTCTTGACTAATGGGCTTGAAAGCCCTGACCCTCTCCAGAGGCATCCTCTAGGCTACAGCTAGAGCATCTCTGAAGATGTTTTGATGACCTGCCACCACTCTCCATTGGCAAACTGCTAAACCGAGAGAAGGGAGCTTCTGATAGCTTGGGAGAGATGGACCAGGCAAGTTCTCTGGGCTATTGACATTCCAAGAGGGAGTTCTGATCTGTCCCCCTGCAAATCAGCTCAGAGACCAGGACCATTCCTGCCAGGCATGGGCTTTATCTCTAAGTGGCTGTGGCCTTTGTTGCTTATCTCTTCTTTCTGAACAAGGAGGGGTGGGCCATTTTGTTAACAAACGAGTAAATCATCTGCTCAGTAAATCAGGGTCCCAGAAAACAAGACCCAGAATTGGGGTCTTAGGCCTGGGTCTAAGCCGGTACCCCAAAATGGGAGTCCAAATGGAGTCCTCGCAGACCATTGAGAATCAGAAGTAGGGAAGTGGACTGGAGCCTCACCCCTCAGGGGTCACGGGACCAGGGAAGGCAGAGAAGGCAACACGGGGTAGTGGGTCTGAGCTGGAGTTCACGGTCAAATGACCCGCGTTCCGATCTCAGCTTCGCATTTCCCAGCTGTGTGACTTTAGGGCAGTAGCTTTAACTCTCTGAGCAGGGTTTCCACAGGTTTCCAAGTGCTAAGATGAAAAAACTGATGTGTCTGGACTGCTGTGGCTGTTATAGGGGGTGATGTCTTTGTGGCAGGTGGAAATCTACGGCCGTGCATTGACCATGCAGAAACGTACCCTTTGCTCTATCTCAATTTCATCTTTGTCACATATGCCTCATAATGGCAGAGCTTCTCCACTTTTCCAGCCCTGATTGACATGCTTATACATGGTTCCCAAGGAAATCATCTGGCTACTTTCCAGGGCCAAGCTGTGGTCTATGGGGGCTCGGAGGCGGCCTCAGGCCTCTGTCTGGGTACCTCTCATGCCGTATTAGTTAGCTATCACTGCAGAAAATACTGCCCCAAACTTATCAGCTTAAAAACAAACAAACCCTGAACATGAGTTATTATCTCATGGTTTCTGTAAGTCACAAGTCTGGATGCAGCTGAGCAAGTGGCTTCTGGCTCAGGGTCTCAGAGAAGCTGAGGTGTTGGGGGCACTGCAGACACCTCAACCTCACCCACCCGGCTGGTGGCTGAGTGCCTCAAGCCCTTGCTGGCTGTTGGCCGGAGCCAGTTCTTCGCACACGGACCTCTGCAGAGGGCAGCTCTAACATGGCAGCTGGCTTCCACGGGCGCGGGGAGGGGAGAACCCAAGACAGAAGCCCCAGTCTTTTGGTGACCTGACCTCAGACGTGGCATCTCATCACTTCTGCCATGTTCTGTCCATTAGAAGCAGGTTAATAATTCAAGCCAGGCTCGAGGGGAGGGGCTTACACAAGGGCGTGAACTCCAGGAGGCAAGAACGACTGTGGGGCATTGTAGCACTCGCTTTCCCCCGACCTGCACCTGGGGAATGAGATACAGGTGTCCTCTTGTTCTCTCTCAGCTCCCCAGACCCACCCTCTTCCTTCAGGTCCCTTTCCCTGGGAGTGGGCCTGGGGAAGGGATGGATTCAAGGCTCTCTGAGACACCCAGCAGCATGTAATACCTCCTGTTTCCCACCATCCTGGCGATCTCCAACTCCCTGAAGGCAGGAAAACTCGCTCCGATCGATTACGAATTCTCCCAAGTCTATTATTAATAGCATCAATTCTATGCCCAGAGTCTGTCATTGTGATGCTCAAATCATTGGAAACTCCGAAAACGATCCTCTCGAATTCTCATTTCTGCCGCGAGATTCAAAAGCTTGCCTCGGAGCTGGGAAGTGGAGAACTGATTCTTCTCCCTGTCCCGGGTTTCTGCTGTGACCTCCTTTCCCGGAAGCAGGCAAGACAGAAAACCCTAGCATCCTGGGCTGCAGAGGTGTCAGCAGGAATTTGGGGAGGGGTTAGAAACGTGTCTGCTAATATGTGTGAATGTTATTTGGTGAAACAAAGGATGCCCTTAGCACATTGTCATGTGCTCAATACATATACTGTTTCCTCTTTGTCATCTTTGCTGGGAGTCGGGCAGATTCTTGGGATGAGTACACAGCGAGGTCAAGGGTGTGAATGGAACTTTAGGGTCTCATGCAGTGACTGGTTACTGGACTTGTGTGTCCACGGGTGGGGGGTTTAGCCGACTGCTGGCGGCACAGTGGGCTGGCCGAGTGACACTGAACCCCATCTCCTCAAGGTGGTGCCTAGCCCGAAGACACATCCTTTATGGACTTCTCTCCTTCCCTGTTTCATCATTATCTGTGCCCCATTCCTGTCCCCCATGGTCACTTCCCCGAACAAACTACCTACCCGAAAACTCTTGTCTCAGGGTTGACTTTGTGGGCTTGACTGGGAACCTTGGCTAAAGCAGCTTTTTTCCACCCACTAGGTCCTCTATGAAGCATTTTATGCCTAATAACGCATTACTCTGTTCAGTTTGCTTTAACAAAAAAATCCCATAGACTGGGCTATTTACAAATAACAGAAATGGACTCCTCACAGTTCCGGAGGCTGGAAAGTCCAGGGTTAAGGCTCCAGCAGACACAATGACATCTGCTGAGAGCCCACGTCACGGTTCAGAGATGACATCTTCTTGCTGTATTCTCACATGGTGGAAAGGGCAAGGGAACTCTCTGGGGTCTCTTTTATAAGAGCATTGATCCTATTCATGAGGCCCCCTCACTACCTAATCGCCTCCCAAAGGCTCCACCTCCAAATATTATCACACTGGGGATTAGGTTTCAATATATGAATTTGGTGGGGAGGACACACATATTTAGTTTATGGTAATAACCCATTCAGTCTTCATGACACCCGATGGGATAGGTGCTCCATTTTACAGATGTGGAAGCAGAGGCTCAGAGTCGAAATGACTTGGCCAAGGTCACCCTGCCTGCAAATGTCAGGATTGAGTTTCGGCCCGGGTCAGGCTAATTCCATAAAGGATTGCTCTGAGTCTGCTCTCCTGCTCGGAATCCCATGTCCAGTGGGAGTCCAGTGGGTTCCAGGGGGTGCTGTGGTGTGTCTTTCTCTGGGCTCTGGAGGACCCTCTTGCCAAGGGTGCTCTACGTGATTGCTGCCTTTGTCCTACACCTGTGACCTGTGCCTGCTCCCTGGGACCTGATGTTCTAAAATTGCAGATTCAGGACCATAGCCAAGGGCTGTGAGGCTCCCACCCTTCTGAATCCTAAGTACTTTGAAACTCATTGGAGATTCATTGGCTGCTGAAAAGGGGGAAAATGTGCTTGACTTGCTCTTTTATTTTTCTTCTCTTAAAGAGACTCCAAAGTTATTCTGGTAGCAAGCCCGAGGGCCCCGGACCCGTCACTTCCTGGCTGAAGACAAGGCTGCTTCCGAGGCTGGCTTTGTTTTGCCCTTGCAAAGACCAAGGGAGTCCTGTTTTTAAAAGCCTCTCTGTGTCCTGCTCTTCTGCAGTGTTCACCTCTGGGATTCGAATCTCATCCCAGCTAGACTTGGGATTCAGTCATTGGCAGCTGGGATTCAGTCTTTGGCATCTGCCTTTGAGTGTGGTTTAAAAGGTGCCAGGAAACCTCCAGTTTCCCCCGTAGCTCACCCCTGGAGGCAGAATGTACCCGAATGTACACAACAACGAACCAGCCAGGCGCTGGGGGGGTTTACAGGAAATTTGCCATTCCAGCCTCACGTTCCCATTATACGGACAAGAACACAGAGGCCCAAAGGGGATCCCTGGTTTGCCTGAGACCAGTGAGTGCAGGGGCCAGCCTCTGAACTAGAACCTCTCCGCTTTCGGGGTCTAGACCTGTTCCACCTGTCTGTGCTGCCTCGACTTTTAGTGATCCCTGCCTTTGGATTAAGCCTTGCTCTCTCCCTGGGGAGCTATGAAAAGGAATGGATGAGTGAATCCCTGAGAGTTCTCCGATTAGGGAATGAGGATCCCCAAACCGAGGCCAATGGCTGGATCAGCAATCATACCAGGGGCAGGCTCAGTGAGCCTTTGTCAGCGCCTGGGTCCTGTGGCATTGCAGATTTTTCAAAGCATACGAGACCACAGCAGCCACTTTCCAGGAAGGGGTGATGCAATGCAGATAATTGACTGGAGCCTTGGGAGGGGTGAGGAGCGTTCTGGAAAGGACCATGCAATGCAGACAGCTGATCCAAGCCCTGGGAGAGGGGAGGAGTGCTCTGGTCCCAGAGCAGCCCCGTCTGCAGAGATGGAGATTCTCCGAGTGTGGTCTACAGAGCAGCAGTATCTGCATCACCTGGGAGCTGGCTAGAAATCCAGAATCTCCCGAGGGCCCCTGACCTGCTGCTTCAGAATCTGCGTTTTCACCAGGCCACTGGGTGACTTGAATGCACAATAATGTCCGAGAAGCTCTGAGCAAAGAGGCTACACCAGCAAACCTCTGCCCGTGCTCCAATCTGATGCTGTGTGTGTTCCAAGGAGCTCACGCACCTCGCCCAGCGGCCAAGGGCTGAGTCTACCAATGAATTATGTGGCACAGATGAAGAATATCGTGCCCCCCTCCATTTTCACTCCCCTGGTTTGACCTTATGTACACAGTTAAATACACACACTGATGTGAAAATTCTTGCGACACTTTCTGCAACGTGTTTCACGGAGCAAATTCCATTAAGCCATTTTAATCCAGGATTTAATTTTCTCTACAGCTCAACTTAATGGTTTCCATTTTTTCCCATTAAAATCTTTATTTGTCATAAATTATTTTCATGGGATCAATTATTTTCTGTGTAAAATTTACAACAAACGTTTGATTCATCAATCTTTTTCCTCGTACCGACTTTCTGCTGACTCTCACTTCTGCTGTTTACAGGTTTTCTGTCGGTTTGCTCGTTTGTTGCTTTTGTGGCCAGTCTTTCTATCAAGTTCATGTCCCCTGGATCAGGTTTTGCAGATTTAAATTTTGTCGGCAATCTTGTTTTATTTTTTTTTCTATTTTCAGCCTCTTAAAAATTCTTGTGTGCGTCATTTTAGACCTGTTAATTTTACTTGTCACTGATTATTTCTGCCAGTGATCCATGATGGAAGTCATCACCAGAATGTAAGTGAGGGAGGATTTCTGCCTCCTCTGCTTTCCCTCCTCCCCTTCTTCTTCCTGCCTTATCTTCAGGTCTTAGAACAGTGCCTGGTACATAGCAGGTGCCCCATAAATATTTGCAGGCAGAATGAATAATATTCACTCATAATTGAATCAAAGACTGATGGTTTTTTTGTCTGTGTTTGCTGATAAGAAGTCCATAGAGCAACTTTAAAGGACAGAGATGGGCAGAGACCATTGGGAAAGTAGAGGAGAAGGTGGAGAGATAACACATGCACATGCTCCCACACGCACGTGGTCACACACATATACATAGGTACACCGTGCATGCACAGAACCATGCATATGCCCTTAAAGACACATGTGAATATGGAGGCACAAGTCGCACATATTCAGGGGTGCACAGAGACATGCATCTGCTTATAGTTACAGTCACACATATGCACAAATGCATGTTTGTACATACAGCATATGGGTATACATAGATGGACACATATGTTTACATATAGAGACACATGCACATAGACACAGACACTCACATACATATATGCACACAGTCTACCAGCATACTGATCGCCAATCTCTTTAATGTGGGGTAGAGCACAATGTCTCTGGTGCACGAACAATGGAATAGAAATTATAGGGTCAAAACCTGCTTAACACACTCCTCTTTGGGGTGTTTAGTGTCTCCATTTTACAACTGGTACTTCATTAAACACATATCGAGGTGAATCCAGTATTGGAAAACCAGCTGCCACCTTTGCCTGAATTTATTCAAAAATGCACTCGGTCCTTTCTGTGGGTCAGAGCTTGTGAAAATCACGGGATACTGGAGAGAAAGAGTGCTCGGCCCTTCTTTTCACAGGCTTGAGGGCTGCTGGGGGAGGTGGATGCGGAAGCTGAGCAATTAAAATGCAGCCCGATAAGCACGATGCAGAAAAATCCTCCGGGGGGCAGCGGGAGCCAGAGCAGGGGTCTCGTGCAGATGATGGAATGTGGTGGGAGCTGTTAAAGTCTGTGCCACCATGTATTTCTGCTGGATTGCTTTTGGCGTGATTGTTACCTAATTATAAAATAATTCTAATGAACACTGCAGGGGAGGGGAAGGCGGCTGAAAGGCAGAGGGAGGAGGAGGTGCAGTTAGAGACCTCGGTCACCTGCTCAACCTGCATGAATGGAGGCAGGCTGCCCCGCTCCTCTGGACCTCAGCACCTCAATTTACAAAACAGGGAATAAAAGCATTTCCCGCATACGTTTGCTGTGAAGGCTAAATGAGAAAAAGCGTCCAAAAGAGTTCTGGAAACTGAAACACCACCAGCAAGCTGGTGTTGTTATTATTCAGATGGGGCTGCAAAGATAGGGGGTGGTCTGTTCTTCGACCCTTTGGTGTCTGCTGCAATAGTAGCGTGTAACAAACATGCCCCAAATCTCGGTGGCTCACCACCCCAAGCATTAATTTTCCTCCCTCCTGAGTGTGCAGCTTGACTGGGGTTTGGCAGATCGTGACTGGATTCAGTGGAGCCTGCCTCCAGACTGGGGATTAGATCCAAGCCTTCCCTGCATGTGTCCTGGTTCTCCTGGACATTTTAATGGAATTTTAATCTCATGGTGCTGGGATTAACCTCATGGTGCCCTGGAATTTTAATCTCATGATGCTGGGAGAAGTGTATGAGGGCGAGCCAGCCACACAAACACTTTTAAAGCCAAACAGCCCATCGGCCATAGTGACCAAACCCAACAAACCCAACTCAGTGCACAAGAGAACATACGTCACCTCCTTTAGCTGGGGGAGTTGCAAAGTCACATGACCTAAGGAGGGCGGGAGGGACATGATGTCACCTACTGCACCCCCCAGGAAGGACTGGTGATGGTTAGGTGCCCGAGGTTGACAGACTGGGTCCCCATTCCTGGCACTTCTCTCCCCCTTCCTAGCCGTGAGACTTTGGGTAAGTCAACCTCTCCGACCCTCAGTTTCTTTATCTGTATGATGGGCCTAATAATAGTTCCCATCTCAAAGAGTTTCGGTGAAGACTGTCTGATTTATTCCAACAGCCTTGTAAAGGGTCCCCTGGCTTTTACCTGGCACCTCCCATAACCTCCTCTTTACACATCAGCTGGAGACGCCCTTTAATACAGAAGTCATCCAGAAAGAGACCTCATGCCCATTTAAGCAGATTAGTGGTTGCCAGGGGCCAGACGGGAGAGAAGAAATGGGGAGTGACTGCTCATCAGTAGGAGGTTTCTTTTTAGGGGGATGAAAATGTTCTGAAATTGATTGTGGCGACGGTTGCGCAACTCAGTGAATATGCAGTCTCTCTGCCTGGACTCCCCCCACCCCCCGCCCCAGTTATTCACACTCATGTCAGGCCTAAATATCATGACCTATCCTATCCAAACTTGACTCCTCACTGCCACTCACTGTCTCCTGCTCTACCTTCTCTAGTATTTGTAACAATCTGACATGCTTTCTTTTTTCTTTTTTTTTTAAAGATTTTATTTATTTATTTGACAGAGATAGATAGAGATAGAGAGAGAGAGAGAGAGCACAAGTAGGCAGAGAGGCAGGCAGAGGGAGAGGGAGAAGCAGGCTCTCCGCTGAGCAGGGAGCCCGATGCGGGACTCGATCCCAGGACCCTGGGATCATGACCTGAGCTGAAGGCAGGTGCTTAACCAACTGAGCCACCCAGGCGCCCCTGACATGCTTTCTAATTCAGTTATGTGCTGTCTTTAATTATCTGCTCAGTCCCCCTCCTCCTCCTCCTCCCGGTCCCTGCAATGCGCCAGGAGAACGTAAACTTCACCAAGGCAGGACTATTTATCTATTTGCTCCACAGCTGATCCCCAGATGGTGCCTGGCACATAATCAAGTCCTCTATACATATTTGTTGAATGGGTGATGTAAGCAATATGATGCTTATTAAGTGCTCAGGATCTGGTAGGTAGGAGGGGCAAATCAATGTTTGTTTTATCATCACCATGTATTGCAAATAAGTTACTTAATTGCCAAATTTTCTGTTTGAAGGGACTCTGAGTTTGAGTCAAATATATTCCCCCCCGCCCCGGGAGTCCTTGCTTGTACACACGTGTGGGATAGACTCCTGCTGTGTCAGTAGATGCGACTTTTCAGTCCCAGACTCCTCCTTCCTGCCGGGCATAGCGAGCCATGACATTTATAAATCTCTGGGCTCTTAATCCCCCGCTGATCCTCAGAGAGGAGTAGCGGTTTGTTGCTAAACACCTTGCCCCACTTTGACCAAAGGAATGAAGAGATACCCAGGCACTGATCCAGAGCTGTGACATCGCCTCCACCCTAAGGAGGAGGACGATGAGACTCAGTTGCGCGAACCCACTTGCCCACAGCGCTGGGCTGGGGAGGGGCCGAACCAGGCTGGGACTCCGGGGTCCAGGTCCTCCCATGGCGATCCTGAGGTTTTGGACAGATCTGTTTGTGTCAAAGCCTTTCCCTTACACTGAGCTGAGGTTAGTACATTCTTTGTGTAATTCCTGCACGTTCCTCGTTACCCACTGCCTCGTCTCCATATCAATCTTTTAAGGAACATGCTTGGGTGCCATTAGAGCAATTCCCACAAAATTAGGCCTGGAAGCCCCAGTCAGCATGCAAATATGCTACTTTGGAGCACATTCTGGTTGTAATTCGCGGTGCACAGTGTGGAGCACTAAGCTGGGTCCTCCCACAATCAGTCACCGTTAAATGGGAACCGTGTGGTCACGGATGCGCGAGTTAGGGCCACGAAGGACGGCGATGCCCGGCTTGACAAGGAAGAGTGTGGGTGCCCTCGACAGGGCAAACGTGGCCTTGTAAAGCCTTCCCAGAGCCCAAGGCAGTCACAAGAACCATCGAGGATAAGTATGTGGACACCAAATGGCAGTGCTGGGAGCCCGTGTTGGCAAACCCACCATTTATGGAAAGACCCGGAGGCATGGGTCTTTGGCCATCAGGGGATTCCATCTTGCAGGACGTGAAGGAGTCGAGAAAACTGTAAAGGGCGGATCAGACCCCACACCATTTACCTGCGAGTGGCTGGCCTGTATCAAAGAGCAAGCCACCTGCAACAGGACAAGGGGGCCACACCACAGGCTCCCTCCCCTTGTTGGCAAGAAGGGAGTTCACTGATCTTCAATGCAGTTCAGTGAAGCTTGTTGCGCGCTGGCAATGGGCTGGGCTACAGACAAAGTCAGCTTCTCGCGCCCCCCCAGAAATTCACAGCCCCAAACAACATAAAGGCTTCCCTACAGGACACTTGCAAATTGACAGAGTGTTGTGACCACCACCACCATCTTGTTTTTAATAATTTCCATCACCCCAGAAAGAAAACTCTCTATTTCTTCCCTCAGTCCGCAGCAACCACTCATCTATTTCCTGTCTCTATAGATTTTGCTTCTCTGGACATTTTGTATAATGAAATTATACAATATGTGGTCTTTTGTGTCTGGTTTCGTTCACTTAGCATAGTGTTTTTGTGGCTCATCCATTTAGAGACTCAGAAGCAATGTTTCCAGCATCAATACAGACTTTAATTTTGTCCTTTTCCTTCACAACCGAAGCATGATTAACTGGCGCAAATCTGATGCAGTTGAAGACTTGTCATTTGCGGCGTGCCTGCTCATTTCAATCTCGACTGAGATTTGATCCCTGATCTTTAATAATGGTGCTTTTACTTTTTTCGTTTTCAGTCATTTCTTGTCATGAGTCAAATGCGATGAAACAGCTAAGTGATCATCTCAACAAAGACAGTGATGGTGCTGGGGCCGCTGCTTGGCAAGCCCAGGTAACCTACCAGGTAACTAGTCACATGGCATGTGAAGTCCTGACTCAGGGTCATCGATATGCACAGTGGATGGAAGGGCGGCTGTTCAGAGCTTGGAAGCTTGAGCCCTGGAGAATGCCTGTGAATGTCACTGTCTCCTTCTTCCCCCTCTGCTGTCTGCTGCCTTGTTCTGTTCAGGCCCACAACAGATCAGATGAGGCCCACCCACATGGGGGAGGGTGCTCTGCTTTCCTGAGCGCACTGGTTCAAATACTAATCTCATCCCGAAACACCCTCCTGGACTCTCCCAGAAACTCTGTTTTAGTCTGAGCACCCCATGGCCAGTCAATGTGACTCATAAAATTAACAGGAATCAGTGAGTGGGCAGGCAAGGGAGGGAAAAGCACTTTGGGCAGAGAGGACAGCCTACATAAATGTCTGGAGGTGCAAGACAGCAAAGGGTGAGTTTGGGATTACAGGCAGGTCAGGGTGGCTGGAGGGTGAAGGATGGGAGGAGCCTGGGGGATGACTCTGAGGGGGAGGCTGGAACATGTTAGGAATGTGATTGGATCCTGCTGAGGAGCGTGCCTTTATCGTGAGGGCAATAGGGAGCTACTGAAGAATTTTATGTGCAGGTGTGACATGAACAGATTTGAGTTTTATAAAGATGAGTTCCAAGTGGGGATCCTGGTGCCTTGGATCAAGGGTGGCTATTCCAAGTAGTAGACGTGGGTCTCAAAATCCTGCAGAGCTCTGGCCAGGTCTCCCCAGCAGACAGTCACAGTTTGGGGAGGAGGGAGGCTAAGACTTGCCATGGAGGTCTTTGGGTTTCTAGAACCCCAGGCTGACGACTGTCAGGGCAGAACCTGACCGGGATCTAAGACTGGCTGTCCGAGGGAGCAGCCACTGACAACAAATTCTCATTTCCTTAGCTGGCAAAGCCTTCTTGGTACAAAGAGGTGTTCATGGTTTCTTTTATTAGGAGGGCATTTAGAGGTCCTGAGTTGGGAAGGCAGGTGTATGGAAACATGACATTCCTTTCCTTGTAAACGTGTTAGGGCCTTCTTCCCGCTTTATAGTTGTCTCTGTTGATGACGGAGGGGAAAGGGATCAGTATCTTTGCCTTCTGGGATCTGTAACCTTTGTGAGGAATGATGCACCCCAGTAAACGAGGTGGATTTCAGTGTTCTACTGAATTACCAGATTGCTTCCCATGCACTGTGCAGCCTCAGGCACATCATTTAATGTCTCCAGGCCTCAGTTGCTTAGTCTGTGAGATGGAAACGCAAACCTGCCTCTTAGAGGTGTTGTGGGCATCGCATGAGTGAATATTCATAGGGCATTTAGGGTAGTGTCTTGAATGTAGGAAACCTAGAAGTGTTTGTTCAATAAAAATCGATAGATTCTGAGCCACAGCTGGCTCATGTTATGGAGAGCTAGTTAACTACCTGGCTGAGGGATGCTGGTGCATTCCCTCCAGCTTCATCTGCTGGGGAATGAGGAGGCTGGACTGGGGGGTCTCCAAGACCTCTGGGTCTCTCAGCTCCGCCTCTTTTCTCCCACTGTCCAGTGAAAGAGAGAAGGTTTGTTTATATGCCGTGGAAGCCAGTGACGAAACAGACGCAGAGAGGTAATATAATTTGCCAGAAGACTGGGATTGGAGCCAGCCCGAGATGAGTGTTTCTTAGCCCTTTTTGCCCCCCAAGAAACATTTGGGGAGCTTTAAACATGCTGGTGCCTGAGCCTCACCCTGGAACCATTGACACAGAGTCTGGGTGTGAGGCAGGGTCCCAGTATACTTGAGAAAGTCTCTCTAGATGATTCTAATAGCAGCTGGACTTGGTTCTCATTAGCTTGGATTAAAATTCAGGTCTAACCTAGCATGCTATCTTCTGGCCATACATTCGTAAGGATGGGTGATGTTGGTCTGCAGCGTGTTGGCTGGAGCTGCCCAAGAGCGGAGCGTTCCTCTGAGTGGGAGCCTCACACTGGACCCCACTGCACACCACAGCCCATTTTACCTTCTAAGGAGAAGCTGTGAGTTTTACAGATGAGGATCTGAGAGGGGACAGGCACTTCTCAAGGTCCGGGGGTTAGTGAGTGGTGGGACCAGGTCCATCTGACCCAAAGCTGCTTAGCTTCTCATCATCTCTCACCACCTGGGTGGATGAAGCAGAGTGAGCCCCTTGTGGGGGATCACACCCTTGACTCTCGGGCAGTTCAGGTCACACTGAATGTTTGCTTCTGCACCTGTAGTTCACCAGGGGTTGGGGAGTAGGTTGCTCCTGATGTGGGTTAATTTATTCCCTAAGTCAGCACAGAGTAGACCAGAGGTTCTCTAAGCGTGGTCTCTGGATCGCTAACATCGTTATCACCCGGAAATTTGTTAGAAATGCAGATTCTCAGGCCCCATCCAGGACTTGCTGACTCAGAAACTTTGGGGGTGGGGCCCTGTGATCCTTGTTTTAATGACCCTTCTGGTGGACACTAATACTGGTCAAAGTTGGAAGGCCACTGTTTCATACCTGGCTGCAAATTATAATCACTTGGGGAGCTTCCGCACATAGTCATGCCTAGACCAGCTGGGGTCTCTGAGATGGGGTGGGGCCTGGGCACTGGTATTAAGAGAAACGTTTAGGGTAATTTTAATGTGTAACAAGTTTTGCTCAGTTTTAAAAACAGCAACGGTAGGCAAAAACACCAACAGTGTGCCCCGTTAAATTTGAATTTCAGATACAATACAAAAATGGATGCTTTTTTAGTTTAAGTATGTGCCACACAATATTTGGAATAATGCTATGTGTAATCAATGGTAAGAACCACTGGACTTAGAATCTGAAGATACCGAAACTTTAGAAGAACAGAGCTAGAATATAAAAAGAGGAAATGCTTGAATCTTATGTGTGCAGCTCAATGAATTTTACTTACAAACACTTGTGTAACCACCACCCAGATCCTTTGCTACTCAAAAGCACGGTCCGAGGACCAGCAGCATCAAAATCACTTGGGAGCTTGTTAGGAATTCTGAATCTCAGCTTCTACCCCAGACCCACTGAATTGGAATCTGCATTTTAACAAGGTCCCCGGGTGATTTGTGTAAACGTTAAGTTTGAGAAGCTCCGATCTAGTCTCTTTGTAGAGCTGCACTGTCCAAGGGATGCCTGGGTGGCTTAGTCAATCGAGCGACCGACCCTTGATTTCGGCTCAGATTATGATCTCAGGGTTGTGAGATCGAGCCCCATGACGGGTTCTGTGTTCAGTGCAGAGTCTGCTTGTTCTTCTCTCTCTGCTCCTCCCCCTGCTCTCTCTCTGTCAAATAAATAAAATAAAATAAAATAAAATAAAATAAAAAAAAAAAAAAAAAAAAAAAAACCCACAACAACCAAGAACTGCATTGTCCAAGATGGTAGCTAATATCCACGTGGAGCTATTTAGATGAAAATTAATTAAAATGAAATAAATTTTAAAAGTTAGTTTCTCCACCATGGAAGCCATATTTTTTTAAAGATTTTTATTTATTTATTGAGAGAGAGAGAGAATGATAGAGAGCATGAGAGGGAGGAGGGTCAGAGGGAGAAGCAGACTCCCTGCTGAGCAGGGAGTGCGATGCGGGACTCGATCCTGGGACTCCAGGATCATGATCGGAGCCGAAGGCAGTCGCTTAACCAACTGAGCCACCCAGGCACCCCTGGAAGCCATATTTTAAGTGCTCAGAAGCTATGTGGCTTGCGGCTACCGTCTTGTGTGGTGCAGATACAGAACGTTTCCATCGTGGCAGAAAGTTCTGGAGGGCGCTGTTGTGGAAGAAGTCACCCGAAGTGCATTCTTTGTGGGCCCACAGGTGGGCCTCAGAGCCTTGTTCAAAGACAAACATAAAAGCGGCAATGGGTCAGAGAAGCAGAAGCAGATGCCTGAGTCATCTGAAAAAGGTAGTTAAAACCCCAAAAATCTCCCCTCAAGTTGGCAGAGCTCCTGGGCAAGCATGTCCCCGCTCTGCTGGCAGAAGTACGTGAGTGCCTAGGACATCCACATCACTACCTGATAAATTCATTCCGCTGGACGTGATCACAGTGAATGGCAAATGAAGAGGCAGAGGAGGGAGGACAATATTTCTGTTGTGTGACACAAACAGTGCTCACCCAGTGGGACGTCTCCCTCTGGCTCTCTTTGCCCTCTGCTGGTGGCATGGGGGGCAGGGAATGCATCCGAGGGCTGGCCACTGAAACCTCCAGGCGCCTTGTTATATACAGCAGGGACGTGAAGACATTTGGGAACCAAAAGGCTCTGGAGAATTTGGATCCCAGCTTCTGGGTCTGCAGCAAGAAGGCTGGGGTTGTCAAATGGCAATTATCACCTCTTGCAGATTTTATACGGGATTCACCATTGCAAGTGTTTTGTGCGGGCAGTTCTCTCATTTGATTGTCAGCTACGTACAGGTTTTCAGTGCGAGATACATCAGAGAGAAACCCTGAGAGCTGAAAGTTCTTGGAAAAATTCATTCTGTTCCTTGGATTTCTGTTTTGGAGACATCACTAGGCAGCTGTGAGTTCTTGGGCGAAACGCTAGCCTCTCGGAGCCTCAGTTTCCTTTTCTGTAAAATTTTCGAAGGGGTGGTGGGTTGGTGATACTCTGTGCTGGCTCAGCCAGCGGTTAAGTGAATATTTTTAGGTTCCGTCCATTTTCTGAGAATCTACTTTGTACCAGGCATGGGAGTAATGCTAAGATGGATAAGACACGGTTCTTGTCATGTGTAGCAAGCTGCAGTTAATCACAGTGTTCAGAGATCAGGGCAGGGATGAAGGTGTTTACGGGGTGCTATGGAAACATGGAAATGCAGAGTTTTTCATCCCATGGACCTCCCATTGGGCTGCTTGGGTGTTCTTGAGACATGATGTCTGACTTGACCCAGAGCAAGTGATCCAAGACTGAGCAAGGGAGACATTGCAATGTCTACTGTGCTCCAGCCCTGGGAGGCCCACTTGTCATTTCGGCCATATCCTTTTGGTTACACAGGCCAGCCTACCCAGCCTACCCAAGCCCATGAGTGTCAGGAGATGAGAATCAGAGGGGCCATCTGGGAGGCTGACTCCCTCCAGTAAGATGAGGGATTACACCCTTGCTCCCTTTTTACCAATGAGGAAACTGAGGCATGAGGCTGAGTGACTTGACCCAAGGATCTTGCAATTACACATTGGCAGCGTTTGGTACCCTGCTGCCTTCTGATGAGCTCTTTCTTCTCCTTTCATTCAAAGTCATTTCATCAGGATAGAAATCAGGACGGAGGTGTGGCTGGAACGGCAGAGAATCCGGAATTCTCTGTGGGGAGGTCTAGGGAAATTAACACTCGCAAAAGACCATCCAATTCTCCCACCCAGAACCTAGTGCTCAGGCAAAACCCAAGTGTTAGGTTCAGAGGGAGGCTGGTCTGTTGGTGAATGTTCTTTTTTTTTTAAAGGCTAGTGTATTACTGCTGGTTTTCAGGGAGTTCATGATGAAGCTAGAAAAATAACCTATCTGTCTATCTGCATCTATAGATATCAAGATGGCTCAGAACTCAGAGTAAATCCCAAATCAGGGTTCCTTACTATAAAGGCGCAGCTGACCACTGTTTGTTCTTTGCCCGTCTTGTGCCTCATCTGCTCTGATGGAGACACTCTGGCCTCTGCACGTCTTCACACTCTCCTGCTCCATTCCGTCTTCAGCATCCTTGCTGATCCCTCTGGCTGATATGTTCTTGCTCAGATACCTCCACCTCCTCAGGGAAGCCTTCCCTGCTGATCTAGCCAAATCCTTCATCCCCAGCTGTGTATGAACACACACACACACACACACACCACACCTTCCTTATCCATTCATCTATTGATGGACCCTTAGGCTGCTTCCATATTTCCATATCTTGGCTATTGTAAATAATGCTACAATGAACATAGGGGTGCATATGCCTTTTCAAATTAGTGTTTTCATTTATTTTGGGTAAAATATCCAAGAGTGGAATTTCCTGGATCATGTGCTATTTCTATTTTGAATTTTTTGAAGGCCCTCCATACTGTCTTCCAAAGTGGTGGCACCAACTTACATTCCCATCAGCAGGGCATGAGGATTCCTTTTCCTTCAACTGTGTTTTGTTCATGGCTGCAAGCCCCAGCTTCTGGAAGAACGCTGAATGCGGAGTCAGCCTTCAGTCTTTATTCATTGAATGAACGAACAAATGAGCAATTAATATTAGTCAAGGCATTTACATTCGTCACCTCATTTGATCCAATAAATCCAATGATTTATTACTGTCCCCATGTTAGAGAAGGGAGTCTGAGTGTCGAGAGATTTGGGGGTTGGCGTGGTCCGTGGATGAGTTGAGACTGAAACTGAGGCCTGTGCGTCTTCCAGGCCAATCTGCTGTTTGCCTTTCACCACCCCATGGTGTCCTCTGGGAGATGAGCCTTTTGCCTCCAGGCTTTGCAGATTCTGGAATGCCAACTTCAGATTCTGATTTTCCCCCTAATTGACCGAGGTGTCAGAGAGGTGACATCAGGAGACAGCAGGGAGTGCAGAAAGCTGTTAATCTTGCTTTTCCTCTTTTTATTCCACAATCCTGAGTTTCTTTTTCTTTTTTTTTTTTCTTGAACTTTTTTATTGGATAGTACATCACCTGTCATAGCATTTCAGAATCTTTTTTTCCTTAATTTTTATTGTTATGTTAATCACCATATATTACATAATTTGTTTTGGTGTACTGTTCCATGATTCATTGTTTGTGCATAACACCCAGTGCTCCATGCAGAACGTGCCCTCCTCAATACCCATCACCAGGCTAACCCATCCCCCCACCCTCCACCCCTCCAGAAACCTCAGTTTGTTTTTCAGAGTCCATCATCTCTCCTGGTTCGTCTCCCCCTCTGACATACTCCCCTTCATTCTTCCTCTCCTGCTATCTTCTTCTTTTTCTTTTTTCTTAACATATGTTGCGTTATTTGTTTCAGAAGTACAGATCTGTGATTCAACAGTCTTACACAATTCACAGCGCTCACCGTAGCACATATCTTCCCCAATGCCCATCACCCAGCCACCCCATCCCTCCCACCCCCGACCACTCCAGCAACCCTCAGTTTGTTCCTGAGATTAAGAATTCCTCATATCAGTGAGGTCATATGATACCTGTCTTTCTCTGATTGACTTATTTCACTCAGCATAACACCCTCCAGTTCCATCCATGTCGTTGCAAATGGCAAGATCTCATTCCTTTTGATGGCTGCATAATATTCCATTGTGTATATATACCACCTCTTCTTTATCCATTCATCTGTCGATGGACATCTTGGCTCTTTCCACAGTTTGGCTATTGTGGACATTGCTGCTATAAACATTGGGGTGCACGTACCCCTTCGGGTCCCTACATTTGTATCTTTGGGGTAAATACCCAGTAGTGCAATTGCTGGATCGTATGGTAGCTCTATTTTCAACTGTTTGAGGAACCTCCATACTGTTTTCCAGAGTGGTTGCACCAGCTTGCATTCCCACCAACAGTGTAGGAGGGTTCCCCTTTCTCCACATCCCCGCCAACATCTGTCATTCCCTGACTTGTTAATTTTAGCCATTCTGACGGGTGTGAGGTGGTATCTCATTGAGGTTTTGATTTGGATTTCCCTGATGCCGAGCGATGTTGAGCACTTTTTCATGTGCCTGTTGGCCATTTGGATGTCTTCTTTGGAAAAATGTCTGTTCATGTCTTCTGCCCATTTCTTGATTGGATTATTTGTTCTTTGGGTGTTGAGTTTGATAAGTTCTTTATAGATTTTGGATACTAGCCCTTTATCTGATATGTCATTTGCAAATATTTTCTCCCATTCTGTCGGTTGTCTTTTGGTTTTGTGGACTGTTTCTTTGGCTGTGCAAAAGCTTTTTATCTTGATGAAATCCCAATAGTTCATTTTTGCCCTGGCTTCCCGTGCCTTTGGTGAAATTTCTAGGAAGAAGTTGCTGCGGCTGCGGTCGAAGAGGTTGCTACCTGTGTTCTCCTTTAGGATTTGGATGGACTCCTGTCTCACGTTTAAGTCTTTCAACCATTTGGAGTCTATTTTTGTGTGTGGTGTAAGGAAATGGTCCAGTTTCATTCTTCTGCCTGTGGCTGTCCAATTTTCCCAACACCATTTGTTGAAGAGACTGTCTTTTTTCCACTGGACATTCTTTCCTGCTTTGTCAAAGATAAGTTGACCATAGAGTTGAGGGTCCATTTCTGGGCTCTCGATTCTGTTCCATTCATCTATGTGTCTGTTTTTGTGCCAGTACCATATTGTCTTGATGATGACAGCTTTGTAATAGAGCTGGAAGTCCGGAATTGTGATGCCGCCAGCTTTGCTTTTCTTTTTCAATATTCCTCTGGCTATTCGGGGTCTCTTCTGGTTCCATACAAATTTTAGGATTATTTGTTCCATTTCTTTGAAAAAAGTGGATGGTATTTTGATGGGGATTGCATTGAATGTGTAGATTGCTCTAGGTAGCATTGACATCTTCACAATGTTGGTTCTTCCAATCCATGAGCATGGAACGTTTTTCCATTTCTTTGTGTCTTCTTCAGTTTCTTTCCTGAGTATTTTATAGTTTTCTGAGTACAGATCCTTTGCCTCTTTGGTTAAATTTATTCCTAGGTATCTTATGGTTTTGGGTGCAATTGTGAATGGGATCGACTCCTTGATTTGTCTCTCTTCTGTCTTGTTGTTGGTGTATAGGAATGCCACTGATTTCTGTGCACTGATTTTATATCCTGCTACTTGACTGAATTCCTGTATGAGTTCTAGCAGTTTTGGGGTGGAGTCTTTTGGGTTTTCCACATACAGTATCATGTCATCTGCAAAGAGTGAGAGTTTGACTTCCTCTTTGCCGATTTGGATGCCTTTGATGTCTTTTTGTTGTCTGATTCTTGTGGCTAGGACTTCTAATACTATGTTGAATAGCAGTGGTGAGAGTGGACATCCCTGCCTCGTTCCTGACCTTAGGGGAAAAGCACTCAGCTTTTCCCCATGGAGAATGATATTCGCTGTAGGTTTTTTGTAGATGGCTTTTATGATATTGAGGTATGTACCCTCTATCCCTATACTCTGAAGAGTTTTGATCAAGAAAGGATGCTGTACTTTGTCAAATGCTTTTTCTGCATCTATTGAGAGGATCCTATGATTCTTGTTCTTTCTTTTGTTAATGTATTGTATCACGTTGATTGATTTGCGGATGTTGAACCAGCCTTGCAGCCCAGGGATAAATCCCACTTGGTCGTGGTGAATAATCCTTTTAATGTACTGTTGGATCCTATTGGCTAGTATTTTGGTGAGAATTTTTGCATCCATGTTCATCAAGGATATTGGTCTGTAATTCTCCTTTTTGATGGGATCTTTGTCTGGTTTTGGGATCAAGGTAATGGTGGCCTCATAAAATGAATTTGGAAGTTTTCCTTCCATTTCTATTTTTTGGAACAGTTTCAGGAGAATAGGTATTAATTCTTCTTGAAATGTCTGGTAGAATTCCCCTGGGAAGCCATCTGGCCCTGGGCTTTTGTTTCTTGGGAGATTTTTGATGACTGCTTCAATTTCCTTAGTGGTTATAGGTCTGTTCAGGTTTTCTATTTCTTCCTGGTTCAGTTTTGGTAGTTGATACGTCTCTAGGAATGCATCCATTTCTTCCAGGTTATCTAATTTGCTGGCATAGAGTTGCTCATAATATGTTCTTATATTTGTTTGTATTTCTTCGGTGTTGGTTGTGATCTCTCCTCTTTCATTCATGATTTTGTTGATTTGGGTCATTTCTCTTTTCTTTTTGATCAGTCTGGCCAGGGGTTTATCAATCTTGTTAATTCTTTCAAAGAACCAGCTCCTAGTTTCGTTGATCTGTTCTACTGTTCTTTTCGTTTCTAGTTCATTGATTTCTGCTCTGATCTTTATTATTTCTCTTCTCCTGCTGGGTTTAGGCTTTCTTTGCTGTTCTTTATCCAGCTCCTTTAGGTGTAGGGTTAGGTTGTGTATTTGAGACCTTTCTTGTTTCTTGAGAAAGGCTTGTATTGCTATATACTTTCCTCTCAGGACTGCCTTTGCTGTATCCCAAAGATTTTGAACAGTTGTGTTTTCATTTTCATTGGTTTCCATGAATTTTTTTAATTCTTCTTTAATTTCCTGGTTGGCCCATTCATTCTTTAGTAGGATGCTCTTTAGCCTCCATGTATTTGAGTTCTTTCCGACTTTCCTCTTGTGATTGAGTTCTAGTTTCAAAGCATTGTGGTCTGAAAATATGCAGGGAATGATCCCAATCTTTTGGTACCGGTTGAGACCTGATTTGTGACCTAGGATGTGATCAATTCTGGAGAATGTTCCATGGGCACTAGAGAAGAATGTGTATTCCGTTGCTTTGGGATGGAATGTTCTGAATATGTCTGTGAAGTCCATTTGGTCCAGTGTGTCGTTTAAAGTCTTTATTTCCTTGTTGATCTTTTGCTTAGATGATCTGTCCATTTCAGTCAGGGGGGTGTTAAAGTCCCCCACTATTATTGTATTGTTGTCAATGTGTTTCTTTGCTTTTGTTATTAATTGCCTTATATAATTGGCTGCTCCCATGTTCGGGGCATAGATATTTACAATTGTTAGATCTTCTTGTTGGATAGACCCTTTAAGTAGGATATAGTGTCCTACCTCATCTCTTATTACAGTCTTTGTTTTAAAATCTAGTTTGTCTGATATAAGGATTGCCACTCCAGCTTTCTTTTGGTGTCCATTAGCATGGTAAATGGTTTTCCACCCCCTCACTTTCAATCTGGGGGTGCCTTGGGTCTAAAATGAGTCTCTTGCAGACAGCATATGGATGGGTCTTGTTTTTTAATCCAATCTGATAGCCTGTGTCTTTTGATTGGGGCATTGAGCCCATTTACATTCAGGGTAACTATTGAAAGGTATGAATTTAGTGCCATTGTATTGCCTGTAAGGTGACTGTTACTGTATGTTGTCTGTGTTCCTTTCTGATCTATGCTGCTTTTAGGCTCTCTCTTTGCTTAGAGGACCCCTTTCAATATTTCTTGGAGGGCTGGTTTCATGTTTGCAAATTCCTTTAGTTTTTGTTTGTTCTGGAAGCTTTTTATCTCTCCTTCTATTTTCAATGACAGCCTAGCTGGATATAGTATTCTTGGCTGCATATTTTTCTCGTTTAGTGCTCTGAAGATATCTTGCCAGTCCTTTCTGGCCTGCCAGGTCTCTGTGGATAGCTCTGTTGCCAATCTGATATTTTTACCATTGTAGGTTACATATCTCTTCTCCCGAGCTGCTTTCAGGATTTTCTCTTTGTCTGTGAGACTCATAAGTTTTACTATTAGATGTCGGGGTGTTGACCTATTTTTATTGATTTTGAGAGGGGTTCTCTGTGCCTCCTGGATTTTGATGCCTGTTTCCTTCCTCACATTAGGGAAGTTCTCTGCTATTATTTGCTCCAATATACCTTCTGCCCCTCTCTCTCTTTCTTCTTCTTCTGGGATCCCAATTATTCTAATGTTGTTTCGTCTTATCGAATCACTTATCTCTCGAATTCTGCCCTCGTGATCCTGTAGTTGTTTCTCCCTCTTTTTCTCAGCCTCTTTACTTTCCATCATTTGGTCTTCTATATCACTGATTCTCTCTTCTGCCTCATTTATCCTAGCAGTTAGTGCCCCCATTTTTGATTGCACCTCATCAATAGCCTTTTTGATTTCGACTTGGTTAGATTTTAGTTCTTTTATTTCTCCAGAAAGGGTTTCTCTAATAACTTCCACGCTTTTTTCAAGCCCAGCTAGTATCTTTAAAGTCATGATTCTGAACTCTAGGTCCGACATCGTACTAATGTCCGTATTGAGTAGGTCCCTGGCTGACGGTACTACCTCTTGTTCTTTTTGCTGAGGTGATTTTTTTCGTCTTGTCATTTTGTCCAGAGGAGAATAGATGAATGAGAGAACAAAATGCTAACAGGTTTACAACGTCCCCAGCAAATATACTGTATACAAATCAGAAAAGACCTGAAACCAGGGGAAAAGAAAGTGAAAGAAAGAAAAAAGAAAGAGAAAAAAAAAAAAGAAAAAAGATAAAAACAAAAGCAGAACAATACAAAAAAAGCAGAATGTGATCAAATATGATCAGGCTAGTGCATAGATCAGTGCCACACACTAGATTTTGGGCGTATTTTGGTCTGTTAGAAAAAAGTGCCTCCTAAAATTTTAAAGGAAGAAAGACATATATGTACAAAATAAGGGTTGATACAATGAAGGGATAGAAGATGACTGTAAAGATGAAAATTATAAAAGATTTAATAAAAGGACTTGATAAGATAAGAAGTTGTTTGAAAAAAGAAAGAAGATTTAAAAGAAAAAAAAGAAAAAAGGGAGAGAATGTGATCAGGCAGGAGACTAGAACAGAACCATACACTAGTGATTTAGGGTATATTTTTATCTGTTAGAAGAAACTGTATCTCAAAATTTTAAAGAGAGAACAACTTATATATATATGCCAAAAATAAGGGTAACTATTATGAAGGGATAAAATATGACTCTAAAAATATAAAATAAAAAATGTGTTTTTTTTTTAAAAAGAGATTGATAAGATGTTGGTTGAAAAAGGGAAAAAGAAAAAGAAAAAAAAAACAGTTAACAAAAATTAACTTTGATGAACTAATGAATCATGGTAAAAAAAAGGCATGAATTCTATGTGCAGTATTCCCCTAGCGCTGGAGTTCTCCCGTTCTCCTTGATCGGTAAACTTGGTCTTGGCTTGCTGGCTGTTCGTGCTGATCTTCTGGGGGAGGGGCCTGCTGCCGTGGTTTCCAAATGTCTTTGCCGGAGGCTGAATTGTCCCGCCCTTGTTGGTCCGGGCTAAGCAAGCTGCTCGGGTTTGATCTCGGGAGCTTTTGTTCCCTGCAAGCTCTCCTACAGCCTTGGAGGACCAGGGCAAAAATGGTGGCCTCCCAATCTCCACCCGGAGGAGCTGAGAACTCGGGGCCCCGCTCCTCAGTGTGCCCCCAGAGAAAAGCAGTCACTCCCGTGTCCCCAGTCGCTCTCCGCGCTCACCTGGCCTGTGACTGAGCGTTTCTATCTCTGGCACCCGACCTCGTGTGGAGTCTCCAAACCCAGCAGATCCCTGCGGTGCGATCCCGCGCCGCTCCTCCCGGGGGAGGAAGGGGAGTCTCCCCAGATCTGCCGCTTGTTGGGTCCCTGCTGGAGGAGCAGTGGCCCGACTGGGCCGCGGATCACAGTTTATGGCAACCCCAAGCTGAGAGCCCGCACCTCAGCTCCGTCTCTGCAGCCGGCTTCCCCGCTCCGATACCTGGGAGCTCTGCCGCACTCAGGCACCCCCAGTCTCTCTGTGACCCCAAGGGTCCTGAGACCACACTGTCCCGGGAGGATCCCACCCCCCGCTTAGCCACTGCAGCGACGTCCCTCAGCAGAGCCGACTTCTCAAAGTTCCGATTTTGTGCCCCGCGGCTCTAGCACTTGCCAGAAGCGGCCGGCGGAGGCCCCTCCCCCGCCGTCTATCCTCCCGAATATCGCCTCGGATTCACTTCTCCGCACGCCCTACCTTCCAGTAAGTGGTCGCTTCTCTGTTCAGAGAGTTGTTGCTACTCTCCTGTTCGATCTCCTGTTGAGTTCGTAGGTGTTCAGAATGGTTTGATCCCTATTCAGCTGAATTCCTGAGACCAGACGAAATCTAGGTCTCCTACTCCTCCGCCATCTTGCTCCGCCCCCAATCCTGAGTTTCTTTTTGAACGTCCCCTCACCAGGCCATGAGTGATGGCATTCTCCTCACACATGTCGCCCCGCACAAGCTTGTGGAGACCTTGCTGGCTAAGAACTGTCAGCTCCAGCCGCCACGGGACACCGGCACTTCCTCTTTCTGCTTGGAGGTGACAAAGCCATTCAGTCTTTTAGATAGTCGTTGTGACACAACATGACTGAGCTGTGGTTTTCTTCACTTTTCACATTAAGGACAGCGTGACTGCATTCTAGAAAGAGTTTCGAATGGAGGGGCAAAGGTATTCTAATTCTGCCCAATATCTCAGCAGCCACGTTGAATCACGAGCATCCTCCAGGTTAGCAGACCTCTCCCTGTGAGAGGACTGGACGGAATTTTTGTTGAGCAGGGTCAGGAAGGGAGGCAGGGATAAAAGACCACCAATGCACTCATACACGCTTACACCCACAACCAACCTGGAATGTACACCCAAGCCATGTGGAGCCAGGACTGGTTACCTGGTAGATGATGCCCCCCCATGCAGAGAGTAAGAAGACAAGCGATTAATAATAGCTTTTACCCCCAGTTAAGACATTCCCATTCACCATCTCATTTAATCTGGCAAGGTAGCTATTATTTATTACTATCCCCATTTTACAGATGGTAAAACTGAGTCTAGCGAGGTTAATTGGTTGGTGTAGTTGGTGGCTGACCCGAAATTCTGTGGTTGCACTCGGTGAGGGAAAGCCCCCAGACTGTAAACCTCTATGTCACACATGAGCTTCAGATTTATTACCAGCTCATTCTCTTTGTGTTTGCAGCCTGCCTCTCAATCTGGGGAGGTTTTATCCAATGCTGATGCCCGGGCCCCACCCTCCAGGGTTTTGATTTAATTAGTGTGGGTTAGGGCAAGGGTTATGGGTTGCAATGTTCAAGCAGTGTTTAAATCCATTGGGTTCAGTCTTCGCTGACTTGGAGAGGCACCCGGCGAGATGCAAAGCCCCAGTCAGCCGCCAGTGTGTGTGAGGTTTCCGACACTTAACATTTGGAAGATTTCCTTTAGGAATCTAGATTTCTGACTTCTTTTGAAAATTTAGCAGCTCCAACAGCCCTTGGTCAGAATTCCCAGTAGCAGTAACTGGTTATTACAATTTTTATTACCAACCTGGCATTTGTTAGGTATTTGAGTTTGAGACTCCGTGTGTTATTTCTTTGCTTCTGTCTGGTAACCTCTGCTCCTTTACCAGGTATGTATTCTGGGCTCCTTTCCTCACTGGGCACTTGGACCTCGGCCGGCCTGTTTCTCAGCATCTCCAAGTGGTTGTTTCACACACAACCCAGCATCTGACATGGGTCACCTGCTCCTTGTAGCAAGTACTGCTGGGCATTTTGCCCAACAAACATTCCCTCATCTTTGTCGTTGTTGTTAAAGTAAGAGGCAATGTGTTCAGCCTCAGGAGATGAGCCTCAGTTGGTTCAAATTATTTGTGGAACTTTCCTTTCCCTTTGTCTAGGACTGGCTTAGGGGTGGGCATGTGACTCAGTTCTGGCCAATGATATCTGAGGAGAGGTCTACTAGGAGATTCTGGCAAAGATTTTTCTCCTTCATAAGAGAAAGATTCCTTCCTTTTGGAAAGCTGTCATGTGGAGATGTGATATTTGTTGGGGCAGCCATCTTGTGACCATGAGGCAGAGCTCATTCTTACACTGAGAATAACAGAAGTCAGGCAGATCCAGGGACCCTCATGATTCACGGAACTGCTTAACCAAATCTAGGCCTCCTTATTACAGACTTATTATTTTGGAAGCCACAAATGCCCTTGTGGTTTAAGACAGTGTGGGACTTTAAACAGTATCAGTTAAAGCCAAAAATATTTCTAACCCTTAAATCTCTCCCACTCGGTAGACTGTAAGCTCCAGGAAGGCAGGACTGCATCTGTTTGTCCACTGGTATATAAGCTTAGCACACTGTCTAGCACATTGCTGGCACCCTATAAATGTTTGTTGAATGGGTGAATTAATCCATTTCAGACATTCTGAACTAACTAGGTATGACAAAGGCAGAAACATCCAGTCTATGTGCTCTGGTCCAAGTATATAATATACATAAATAAAATTCAGGTAGTAATTTCAGAGAAGTAATGTGAGAAAGTAACATGTTTGACTTCATTTTACAGGGGAGAGTTTTGGGGCTCAGAGAGGAGAAATTATTGCCCATATCCGGAGCCATAGCCACAGCTGGGGAATAATGAAGTCTGGGTGATTTGAGTCCAAAATCTGTACTCTACGGACTCTGGCCCACGTGCTGAGCTTTGCTGCTGGCAATCCTCAAGGGAAGGCAGAATGTCTGTAGCAAAGGAGGTAGCTCCTACAGGTTTTATCTTGCAAGATCCAACAGATGACAGAACTACCCAGCAGAACTTGGTTCTCATGAGCCCTGATTCACCAGATGCTATTTTTGTGCCATTTATGAGTAGAGCCACAAAAATTGGCATCATGGAACCTGACAGAAGAAAACTTTGGCTTCCATCCCTTTTAGCTGCCAGCCCACGATCTCATGCTGTGGCAGCTAGAATGCGGACCCTGGAGACCAACTGGCTTGATTGCAAAGTCCAGCTCTGCGGCTCCCGAGCTGTGTGACCTTGGGCATACAAAGTCAGCCCTTGGAGCCTTGGTTTCAGCCTCCATAAAAGGCAGGGTGGCCATAAGGAGAGGAAATGTGGGAAGTGCTTTGCACCATACCTAGCACGTAGTAGGCGCTCAACACACAGAAGTTTCTGTCTGCTCCACTGTTCTGTCTCAGTTCTGAGGTCAACTCTAAGTAAATTTTTATGTTTAGGAAAGTTATTGCATTTTACATAGAAGGCAGATATAAAAGATGTGGAAAATTCTACTGAAGATTTCATAACCCTTCTTTCCAGATTCTGTGCCAGAGAAATAAGCCTCAGCTCACCCCACTGTAAAAGAGAAAGAACTAAAACCACCTTCCACCTAATGCACAGCAAAGCTGAGAAATTCTATGACTTAATTAAAAGCTGCAGACTATCTTCCTAGCTGCAGATGAATGACATTTCAATAGAAACTAGTGTTCAGCTACATCATTACCTGCTTAGGTAACATGCCCCCAGACAGCACGCCTTCATAATTACTGTATACTTTTCTTAAATCCCCTGTTTACTGATTGTCTTACAACCAGACAACATACATAGGTAATTTTATATTTATGAATAAGTGCTCTTTCTTGGCAACTTGAACATCTAAATCAGGCAACCCAAAGTCAGGTAATCACAGAGAAACATTTGTCGTTTGGCCTGTGTGATCTCCAGGTAAATAGCATAATTACATGGTATCTGTTTGGAATCAAAGGTGGGTGGCCTATCAGTTGTGTTTCTGTCATCTCGTTTTTAAAAAGTGAAATTCAAATTTACCTGAAGGAGTGGCTCCTGGCTTTGACAACTCTCATCAAATGTCCATGCCTTTGCTTTCATAACCTGATAGTCTTGGAGCCTGTGGGTAGAAATGAGCACGTTTCACTGGCGTAGCTACGGTTGAAAAAAAAGACTATCCATCAGATTTCATCTGATAACAAATCTGGCCAATGAGATTGGCGTATGCCTCAGGTCTGACCAATCACTGGGCTCTATTCCTCAGGCATCAGTAATTGGCTCAGTGGGTGAGCATGTGACCTTAGCAGAGCCAATGAGCATTCTTCCCTGGAATTCATGTATAGATGCTGGAGGGAAGACGCTCTTGCTTTTGGCTGGAAATATAAAAGGGGATGTAAATTGTAGGTGCTGGCAGTTAGCTTTTTCCCCACCATGTAGAGAAGAACTGTCTATAGTGGAAGGTACTGAAGAGAAGGAGAGAAGAGGGAAGGGGGGAGGGAGAGAGAGAGAGAAAGAGAGAGAGGGAGAAATTTTGGCAATGTAAGTCCAGGCTGGTCACCAGTCCCATTGCCTGGAGGCCTCATCCCTGTAGTTCTGCTTTCAATTCTTTCCAAAGTATCCTTCCCAAGCCACACGAACCAGTAAATTCTGTTCTCCAGTAGATGGTATGAATTTAGGTTTGGCCCCATTTCCTGCAACAAAAGGAAGTTCTGACTTCTCTCACAAATTCCCCAGGCCAGTTTGAGGGTGAGCGAACGCTCCCTCCACACTGCTCTCTGGGGGCGATCTGCTCTGAGCCCAGTGATTCAGGAGATCTTTGTGTAGTCTGTGAAAAGGCAGAATTAGCGTGTTCTTTACTCATCTTCCCTGGCCACCCCTATGGATGGAGACTGGAGAATGGAAAAGCAACCCCTGGGCCGAAGTTGATAAGACCTTTTCTTTCCTTACAAGCTCTGCTGGGTGGATCAATGGCTTCACACATATTCCTGCCCTTGGACTCAGTAACTCTAATTCTCGGTCTCTATTCTGGAAACAGCATAAGATGGAGCAAAGATTTATCCATAACGAGGCAGAGCAAGGCCCTATTGTGTGGCATGTGGCACTTAACTTGTCCCATGAAGAATCTGAAATGATATTTAAATACCTAGCTATAATAGTGAATGAAAAAAGTAGGGCGGAGGAATTGTGACAAACACTCTACATTATGTAAAGAGCCCTGAGAACAAAGCCTGGAAGGAAACGGGCTGTTATTTGACTGCGGTTGAACAGTGGGATTGCAAGGCCTATGTTGTCTGGCTTCCTTAAATTCTTCATCGCCTTTCAAACTTCCTATAATGATGATGTATTACTTTTATAATCAGAAAGAGGAAATAACGCAAAATATAATAAAGCAAAACAAACCTTGGCTTGACTACAGTCCACCTTCTTCTCTCTGGTTGAGCGAAGATGTCTGACTACTTGTGCTTTTGGCTTGGGAATGAGATCTGGGTAAGCAAATATCCTCTGTGACCTTTCAGCAAGCTCCTTGACATTTCTCTTCCTGGCCTTTCGCCTATAAGTGGGGATATGAATTCCTGCATGATTACCATTCAAAAACATCAGGGGAGTGAAAAGGACTATCAATGAAATACTGAGCATGAAGGGACTGCATTTCAGGAGCTGCTTTGCTGGAGGGGCTGGGATGTCTGCAGTGTCCCCAAGAAGCTCCCTGGGCTGAGCAAAAGGGGACACGTTTCCAGGGCGGATTCTGAGGACACTGTCAAACTATCCCCCCTGGTATGCAGTATGTTGATTTCACAGGGAGGGCATGAGATGAGAACAGAGGGTTCAGATGAGAGAGGGTCGCAGGTGTAGCACCTGAGAGCCATTCCCCGCCTGGTCAAGTGCTCACCTGTCTGGATGGTCTCGCAATCCATCCGGCAAACATTGACTGAAGCGTCCACTCCATACCGGGGATGGTGACTGGCTCTGGGTTATGGAGGAGTGAAGGAGCCAGCACTCCCAAGCGCTGATTGAGGAAGACAGCTCTGTAGAAACAATTGATCTGACCAGCACCATCAAACAGAAATATAAAGTGAGACACAAATATAATTTTATGTAATTATAGAATTACATAATTTTATATAACTTAAAATCCTTAGACACATGAAAAAAGTAAAAAGAAAGAGATGACAGAAAAATTTAAGTAATGTGTTTTATTTAGCTTAATATATCCAAAATATTATCATCGCCACACGGAACTGACATAAAAACACGATCTTTCATTCTCTTTTTATAGCGTTTTAAAAATAGACATTATTTTTTGGGCGCCTACGTGGCGCAGTCGGTTAAGCGTCCAAGTCCTGGTTTCCGCTCAGCTCATGATCTCATGGATCTTGAGATCGAGCCCTGCATCGGGCTCCGCGCTCAGTGGGAAGTCTGCTTGAAGATTCTCTCCCTCTGCCCCTCCACCCACTGTGGGCGCAAGCTCTCTCTCAAATAAATAAATCTTTAAAAAAATAGACATTATATTTTAGAGTAGTTTTGGGTTCACAGCATTATTGAAGGGAAGGTATAGAAATTCCCCACTCACACCCTGCCCCCACACAGGCCCAGCCTCCCCCACTATCAACATCCCCCACCAGCATGGGACCTTTGTTATAATGGATGCACCTACATGGACACATCATAGTCACCCAAAGCCCATAATTTACCTTAGGTTCATTCTTGGTGTTGTGCATTCTCTGGGTTGTTGTTCATTCTATCAGGCAGATGTATGTATAATCCACCATTACAGTACCATACAGAGTAGTTTCACTGCCCTGAAAATCCTCTGTGCTCCGCCTGTTTGTCCCTCTCCTAACCCCTGGCAACCACTGATATTTTATTCTTTCCGAAGTTTTGCCTTCTCGAAAACGTCGTATAGTTCAATCAGACAGTACGGAGCCTTTTCAGACTGGCTTCTTTCACCTAGTGATGTGCATTTAAGGTTCCCCTACATCTTTTCATGGTCCTTCATTCCAGTTTGTACTAAATCTTCAAAATCCGGTGTGGATTTGACACTCAAAGCCCATCTCAGTTTGGAAGAGCCACGTTTCCAGGGCTTCATATGGAGCCATGGAGCTCCCAACTATCTTCATGTTAATGCCTTGCTAGAGGGAAAAACAATCTTAACTTGACAAGGCAAAGCCTTCTGTTATCCTGTGAGTCTTCTTTAACATATGGAAATCCTTTGGAAACCTCCCATTTCCTTGCTTCCCCCAACCCCATAGTATATAATCAGCCACCCCTCACAACCCCGGGGCAGCAGCTCTTTCTGCCCACGGGTCCTGTCCCCGGGCTTGAATAAACCACCACTGCGCTCCAAAGACATCTCAAGAATCCTTTTTTGGTCGTCGGCTACGGACCTCACCCCACCGAACCTCACCTGTATTCCAAAACCCCCTCAGTGAAGACCAGTGATCCTTTCAGGATGTCTGTGCAAAGGTGAACAGTGAAAGCAGTGGTGAGAGCCTGTGTGGCTGGGATCGTGGTCCATGCACAGGACACCCCTGGCCATTGCTCTTGGGAGCGCATCTGGGCGTCAGCGTCCAGAGATCGTGGAGAATGGGGTTCAGCAGGTGTCTTACAGCAGAAAGAGGAGCGCAGATTCCGAGCCCCACGTCTTGTGGCAGGTCCCTGCCCCTCCTCCGTTTTCCTGGCACCGGGTAATGGGGGGAGAATTTCACATGGAGGAGAGATGGCAGAACACCTAGGATCTTCACTTCTCGCTACCTCAGCAAATGGGAGCTCAGAGTCTGGTTCTGTTTGATTTGGAAAAAATAAATTTTTGTGACCATTTTGCCCCTGAGGGTTGCAGAGCATTTTCCAATGGATTTTGACATTTTCTGTCTGCCAAGCTTCTGTCTTGATAACCTGACACCGGGAGAGTTAGAAAGGGCATCCCTATGCTGTGCCCGCAGCTCTTCCCAGCAATGCTAGGAAAAGGGTTGAAGTGAGTGATTCACTGGAGGGGCATGGGGGCGTCTGAACCAGCATTTCCTGGAATAAAGAGGGAAAGGGATGTATTCTGTGAGAGGATTGACTCCTCTGAAAGAGCTTTGAAGTCGGAGTCTAGTACCCACCCCCTCCACCCCCCACAACTTCTTGGCTGTGTGGCCTTGGGCAAATCACACCACCTCTCTGAGCTTCTGTTGTATTTTGTTGTGCAGAATAGATGTGATAGAATCTACTGTGGTGGATCAGGTTCCTTGGAAAAGACTCTGAGGTGGGGATTTGCGTGCAAGTTTATTGGGGAATGTTCTAGAAGTCTACACTTGGGGAGGAGTAAGGGAAGTTGATGGGGCAGAGGGAGGAGCTCAACCATTATTAGGCAGTTGTGACAGAGACCTCGTCCTGTCACAACGTCACCAGCTACCCAGAGCTGGGACACTCTGCAGAGTTGTTCCTCTTGGAGGCAGAAGGGTGGGGTCAAGCACTGGGTTCAGGTTGGCACCCCCCTCCCTGGGAGGAAACCTGTGACCTTGGGGAGCCTGGTCCCTTTCACCTGGGGGGGGGTGTAATTCCTGGGAAAGAGCTTGGCCAAGAGTTGTCAGCCAGCAATATCCCTGGGAGCAGGAGCAATGAGGGCCCCTAGCCCCAAAGGAGAGATATGGGGGGCACACCACAGTAACCCCTACAAGTACCAATCTCAAGGGCTAAGTGGGAGGGTCAGATGCACTGAAGACCTTCACATGATTGTCACAGAGCACGCACATACTAGTGTCTCAATTAATGGTGGTTGATGATATTGTTATGATTGTGATGATTATTCCGGTATCAAGAGTGTTTGTGAAGATGCTAACGGATAAAGGTGAATTCCAAGCAGCCCTGAGGTCTGGGAGATTCAGAGGAAATAATCATCCCAGGAAAGTTCACTGGCCTTTGCAAAGCCTCTAATCATGGAGGAGCTGACAGTAGATTAGTGTCCTGAAAAAGCCTGGAGTCTGCAAACAAAGAAACCAGCTTGCCTTTGAAGGAGAAAGCCAGAAGGAAGCTGAGGTTTCAACAAAGCTGTTTTGCATTTGAACCAGCCCTGGTTGACGCTTCTCTGGAGACAGGCACACTCCTGCAACCAACCAGAATGTGCTGTTTGGTTTTCCTTGTGGCAGTTTTGCTCTGCAGCCTTTCTAGGCCTGTGCTCCCTGGGACATGGCAGATAATTTCCAGTGTGAATTCTGAGAAACCTGGAGCAGGGCCGAGTGCTGAATGCTTTGCATTTACACAGGACACCTTGAGGCCCCTGTGGCAGGCTCTGTCCCTCACTCTTGGCCTGTTGGGGCAGCCTGTGATCCTTCCTGGAAAAAGTGCTGGGTCAGCAGGATATATTGCTGGAGCCTTGGGAAACACAGAGAAGTCCATTAGAGCCACTAGGAGTTTGTCCTCAAAGCCCCTGCCTTGTCTCCCCCCGGGAGCTCCCAGAGGCCTGGCCCAGAGGACGGGCTTGTCATCCACGGGGATGCGAGGGCTGACTGTGAGCTCCAGGAGGAAATACCTTGCAGGTTTGGTTTGTCATTTTATCCCCAGAATTATCTTAGGGCTTGGTGTATAGGAGAAGCTCAGTCAATGTTTATGTATTAGATGAACAAATGAACCAACGAATGAATGAATTCTTCCCTGGAAGGTACTGGAAGGTCCAAACTCACCCTCCTGATTTTTGGGTCCTGGGAAGCTGAGCAGTAGCCAAGCATGGAGATACAGCTGTCCATGTATTTATGTCCTGGTGCTTCATTTCCCTGACCCCCTTGGCCTAGGGGTTTGGCGCGGGGGGGGGGAGGTTGTGTGTATTCTGGGGTCTCCCAGGTGTGAGCGTTCTGTAGTGATGGAGAAGCAGAGCGTGCCATGTTCTTCCATGTGCCAGAGCCTTTATGCATCCCTCTGCCTGGCCAGCTTCCCTCCTCCTTGCACCTTCTCACTTAGATAAGCCCCGATCATCCTGGGCCCAGGGGAGACGTCCTCTGGGACTCCCACAGACCCTGGGTCTCTCTTGACTTCCCAACCCACACCCATCTTTGGGCTCTTTGAGGAGGGACAGACTTGGATTGATCTCAAAGGCCCGGCACCCCACAGGGAACCTGAAGGGAGCAGGTGCTTTGTAAGAGGTTTTTGTTTTTTGTTTTTTGTTTTTAAGGAATGAATGAACGAATGAATGAAGTCAGAATGGTGTCAGGAAATCCTTAACCTGCAAGTGGTCTAAAAGGCAGGGGGCATGGACATTCCCAGAGGTCAGAGACAAATCCTTCAGAGTACCACCCTGGCGAAACTGGGGTCTGGGGAGGCCGGTGGACCACCCTTTCAGGAATTCAGCATCAGGCCTGCAAGCAATTAAAAAATGGTCCTTCTCTCCGGCCCATACTCTTTGAACTTAAAGAGTGAGTGGGAACAGTTTCTTATGTAGGATCAAACTGACCATCTTCCCAAACGTCTTCTTCTGATGCTAGGTAGCAAGAAGCAGAGCGGATTCCTTCCCAGGAGAGCTGAGGGCATGGGGGTGGGGTAGGGGGATAAACAGTCTGCTGTTGGGGTGAGTGGGAGGGGGAGGTCATGGCAGAGGGAGGAGGGAAGACACAGCGGGCAGTTCACAGGGGAGACAAGATGGGGACAGAGGTGTGGGGGGAGGGGGGGTCCCAGAGTTGTAGAGTTTCTCCCAGACCTGAAGCAAGGTGGTGTTTACGTGTGCTTGCACACTTGAGCCACATCAGTACTGTACTCGTGGGGCCCAGACGCAGAGGTGCAGACATACTAGTTCACACTGCCTCGTCTTGACTCATGACTGCTTTCCATTTCTGTCATTTGCCCTGGAATCTAAGGAGGTGGGAGTCTCTGGGATGTTCCTATTATGGAAAGCTCAGCATCGGTAGAGCCCAGCTCCCGAGCTCCTTTTCCCTGTGCGTGCACTTTGTGGAGCCTCTCAGTAAAAAACCAGCAAAGTTGTCACCCCTGTCCCCTCTCTCACCTCTGCCCTCTGCCCAGAGAGGGAAAAATGAACTTTGTGCAAGAACGCACAGCGGGTGACCGGCACCACTCCCGTGGCAGGCATTGCTGATGGACTGTTTTCTCCAGCCTGGTAGCCTTGACCCTGGTCCAGGCAGTCACTCCGAAGGAAACAGAGATGAAATCTCTCTGCCTTCTCGTGGACCCAGAGCAAGGCGGGGCCGTTCATATCCTGCCCTGTGTTGTTACAGGCCCAGCCTGCGTCCCTCTCCCCGTCAGGGCCAGCAGCCGCTGTTCTTTCCGGGACTCTGGGCCCCCTGCTCACTTCTACCCCATGCTCACCTCCTTCCTTCTCCTGTGGGACCTTGGCTGGCATCCTGTCTTGCCGCTGTACCTTGGCCCCCTTGGCCGGGAGGCCGCATCCCCGGGTCCCACTCTCCTGCAGAATCCCTTACGGCAGGACATCTCATGCTCAGCACTCGGGGACCTTTGGGGCAGAGCGCTCTTTGCTGCCGGGGCTGCCCTGTGCCTTGGAGGATGTGCAGCACCGTTCGGGGCCTCTACCCACTAGATGCCTGTAGCAGTCCCCATCAGACTTGCATCGATCAAAAATACCTCCAGATCTTGCTGGATGTCCCGGAGGGGTTAGTTAGGCAAATTTGGTCCTGCTTTAAGGTCTGCTTTAGAAAGACCTTTCCTCCGCCATGAAGCCCCCGCTGTCTGTGCAGTGCACACGCTTCGGGGCTGCGCGCATGCGACTTACCGCGCAGCGGCCTGGCCGATGGTTTGAAAGCGCTATCCGATGATGCCCGCTCCGGATTTAGAGCCCATCGGTAGCTTCCCGCTGCCCTCAGGACCAGCTCCAAAGCTGCACCTCGTCCTTCCAGAAGTCTTCTCTCTTCTGTGCCATCTCAGACCACTCTTCCTGCGTCGCGTGGGATGCATCCCGGGGCAGGGAATACTCAGGGCAGTGGCGCCGGTCACAGGTTCTTCTCCGGGAACTGGGACAGCTAGTGCCACGGATGCTAGCCCTTGACTTCCCGTTGCAGAGGCCAGCGGCCTTGGCCTGGGTGCAGTTCCCATGCATGCCGACGGCTTCCTCTGACACCGAGATGTGCTCTTGGGCCGCCCGCTTCGCATCCTCGGCCAGGCAAGCATGCGAGAGTGAATGCGCAGGCGCAATCCGCAATGGGTGAGGAAGGTGGGTTGGCGGGTAAGCGGCCAGCTGCCTTACTGCTGAGTGGGATCGTTCCGACGTGTTTTTCAGACGGCCTCCAGCGGGCCAGGGCCCCCGTTACCTATCGCAGGTCCTGCGCGAAGGCGCTCCGCGCTGGTTTTCTCCCTGCCCCACCTCACTTCCTAGCTGCCCCACTGGAGCTTCCTCTCACCTCCTAATAAAAGATTTGCACCCAGGCCCTGTCTCAGGCTTGATGTGGACATTCATAATTGAAGGTTGACAATGCTGAGCGTAATGGGGACGCGATCCAGCTCAGCCGTGTGGCTTGTGAGCATCGGCCCTTCAGGCCCCCCAGCGGTCCTGAGAATGGCCTTGCCCATCTCCCGTGGGACCCACGTGGCCTGGAGCCTCGGAGGATAACTGCCGAAGGGGAGGCAGGCAAGTGTGGTGGGAAGAGGAGAGCATGGGGTCGTGTCGGGTCTGAGCCCTGCCTGGCTCTGTTATGTGATTTGGGGCGTTACTTCTCTTACCCCAATGTTTTCCTCTCAGGGATCGTCATAGGATTTGTCCTCTGGATAGGACACAGGGCGCATAAGGGGGACACCCTTAGTAATTATTTCAGAACCACGGGCATGAGCTGGGGATGTGGGGTCCTCTGCCTTGTCTGCTGAGTGGGGGTAGTAACACTTTGGGGAACCCACATTAAGACACATGTGATTATTATAATCCCTGCACACAGCATGAGACAGGGCACCATCATCACCCCATTCGACAGATGAATAAACTGACACCATGGGGAGTTCACTGACTGGCCCAGGGTCCAGAACTTGCTCAAGTCCAGGTACATGTTTGGTGCTCTTGACCATGATGCTGCATCGGTGGGGGGAGGGGCAGTGCTGCTGGCACTGCCTGGTGCCCACTGGTTCTCCAAGCTCCACACTACACTTATGGATGACGTCATCCCATGTGTCCTCACCATTACCCTAGGAGGTCCAGACACAACTGTAATCCCCACTTGGGAATCCCTCCCGGCATTCCTGGGAAAGAGGCTCTCGCAGTGCCCGTGGCAGTGGGCCTGGAGCCTTCTAGGGGCATTCTCGGGGCTCCCCAGAATCACGGAGGGGACTTTCCTGACGGAGCACGTGGGTGGGCTGAGTCCACATCATGCTCAACCATCACTCGTGCTTTCAAGAGGAATGTAGAAATTGAGCCTCTTTTAGTTTTCAAGCCGGTAAAACTATTTGTTTAAAATAGCTCCTGCTCAGCCCATCCTCATGGATAAACATAAATAAATCATACCACTTTCCCATGAATTATGCATTAAATACATATCTGTAAAGCTTCCCCATCAATGGTAGGACTTTGAACATATGGGCTTTTAATTGGACATTAAATCAATTTTCCTATCTCCATTGATGGAATTTAAAAACGATTCCTAGCTTTATTTCAAATGTCTGTCCTTGTTACATGATAAAAAAATAAGAAAAATAAAACCCTGCCTCAAAGCCCTGTCATCTGGATCCCCACTGTGTGCACTTACTTTCCATAATTCAAAGTTCAGCCCAGGCACCCCTGATGGAGAGATTAAGACGGTTCTTGGCTAGCAGAGCGGCAGAGCATTCCGATAGCATTGGAGTGAGAGGTAGAAAAGCGGTCGGATTACTGAGCAGTGTGTGCGTGGGGTGTGAGCAAGGCGCTGTGGTGGAGGGGTCTGGATGGGGAGAGAGGAAAGAAGAGCAGGGAGGTGGGGAGGGAGAGAGGCAGGCATGTGGGGGTGGGCGAGACTGTCCCCTCTCTGCCATGTTCCTCAACTTTGTCACAGCATTTTATTCATCCTTTCTTCCTGCGAGGCACCGGCTCCATTCCACAGGTGGAGGAACTCAGACTCAGGAAGGTCGTGGGATTTTCCCAAGGTCATACCAAGTGGCAAAGCCAGGGTTCTGTCCCCAGGGGCTCCGGCTCCTGAGCAACTTGCTTTTTCTCAAATGAGGAGGCCTTGATGCTCCATTTTGTAAAATCTTGTTGGAGCCACACTCCCCAGATAGATGACAATGTATCCCTGTTTAATGAGTTGTGGGGAGTGGATGAGTGAGAACCTGCTTTGTTGGTGAGTTTCCTACAAAAATGCTATCGTTTCTCAGGGGTCTCTGGGGTAAGATATAAGATCTTATATCTTGTGAGGAAATGAGCTCCCCGTCAATGGAAGTAATCAAGGACAGCCTTCTGGTAACTCCTCTGGGATATTATTGAGTGAACTCAGACATCCCTTTAAGTGCACTAACAGTGGTAGTTTAGGCTCTGTGTCCAACCACAGGGGCGAAGGAATGTTCTTCGGGCCCCTTCAAATCAGAACCCTTTGCACATCATTTAGGACATTTGTTGCATTCACCTTCATACTTGGGCAGTGTCAGGTATGTAAAGAACAAGCCAGACAGTCGAAATGGTAAAGACCCGGCTGTGACTCCCAGCCGTGTGACTGTAGGCAAGTTCCTATGTGTCTCCAAGACTCAGTTTTCAATCCGTAAAATGGGGGAATAACAGTACTTACCATCTCTTATGACACATATGTGCATCTCCCAAGTTCACATGTTGATGTGTGAACCTCCCAGGACCTCAGACTGTGACCGTATGTGGAGATCGGGCCTGTACAGAGCTAATTAAGGGTAAACAAGGTCATATGGGTGAGCCCTAATCCATTCTGACTGGCGTCCTTCTAAGAGGAGGAAATTTGGACACAGTAGGCACTAGGGATGCATGCACACAGAGAAAGAACCATGTGAGGTCACAGCAGGAAGATGGCCACCTGCAAGCCAAGGAGAGGGGCCTTAGGAGAAACCAGCCCCGGCGGCACCTAGATCTTGGGCTTCCTGTCTCCAGAGCTATGGGGACACAAATTTCTGTGGGTTAAGCCACCAGGGTGTGCTATCGAAGAAGACTCATATGCCATCGCAAAGTGCTCTTACAGGAATTCAGTAGGTCAAGGTATACATAATGACCCTCTCCCGGGGAGGCCCAGAGAGGTGGAGAGGGTAGCTGGAGATCACACAGCCGGTGAGCGGCCGAGATAGGACTTTGAGCCCCTTGGGTCCCAAGTCTTTCTGCTGTACCCGTGTGTACTCCTAGCTGCTCCCAGGTGGCCTCGAGGGCCTCTCTACCCTGAAGGTGGAGAGTTCTGGAAATAGCCGGCAGGCTGGGCGTTCACAGAGGAACAGGCCTGGAAGGGCCCTGATGCTTAGCTCTAATTATTTTGATGCTGAACTTCTACAAACGGAAGACTCAGCAGGATGAGGCTGAGGGAATTTTCTTGCCTCCTGTAAGGTACTCTCTCTGAATCGGTTCTTTCGAGACAATTACTTGAGGCCTTTGGGTTCCTCCCACAGGCAGGCTAAGGGAGGCCCACAGCACAGCTTCACATTCAGACACGGCTTAGGGCTCCTTTCGTGCCTTGCGTGGACTCACCAACATGGGAAGGGGAAGGCAGAGCAACAAGGAAAGTGGCTTCTTAGACCAGAGCGAGGGTTCTGCAAATGCAAATCTTCTGTGCAAAAAGCATGCATCAAGCCCCCCTGTGCTCTCTCTTATCCTATCCTCCTAAATCCTCACACTGACCCCCGGACACGGGCACTTTTATGTGCATTTTTTCAACCGAATAAAACTGAGCATCGCAGAGGTGAAATAAAATGTCCCGGGTAAGAGAGCAAGAGGTAAATTGCCTCTTTCCTGGTTTGGCACTTACCAAGATGTAGCCTTATTTTTTTATTGAACTGTTTTGGAGTGGCAGCATAGCATAGACTTTAAAAAGGACAAGCTTTTGAATCGGAGAGATGTGGGTTTGGATTCTGGCTCTGCTTCCTATTAACAGTGTAACCTATCAGCTACTTCACTTCTCTGAGCAGGTTTCCTTTTCTGTAAAATGGGGATAAAAAGGGAACTTAATTCATGGAGTCCTTTTGGGGACAATGATGTTTTTAAAGTAGGTAGAACAGTTCCTGCGCATCATAAATGCTTAGGAGCACGGAGCCCACCTTGTTTATGTGGTGCTGCCAATCTGTTGGTATGCTTACGAAAACTGCTGAGTCGGCCAACCAGATCTGGGGTTGCAAATGCTGGCTCCCAGCGGCTCACATTCTCTGAGTTTCCATTTTTATGGAAATTCTGTGCAATGCGGATATGCAGTTTGGCTGGTCTGGCTCGATGGGAGATTCATCGGGGCTCCGATGGCTGCAAGTGCGGGACGCCCCAGCGGCCAGGGGAGGTTTAATCCAAGTGCGTTGGATGATGGATGGATTAAGTCACTTTACATGAACATTTCTTAAACACCCCAGTGCTTTATAGGTGTAAAGGACTTCTAGATCAACAGCTGACACCAGGAGGGAAGGAAGATTAGAGGAAATCATAAGGGAGCAGAGGGACACCTGCTTGAGCATCTGATGGTGGTCCCTTAGAGTCAGACTCGGAATCGGATGGTTTGGCTTGATTCCCCACGTAGCCATTTTCCAGCTGAGCTCTTGGATACATGACATATCCTTTCTGGGACTTTGTTTCCCCAACTCTAAAAGTGCACCAGTAATACTTCTATCATAAGGCTGCCGTGAGGATTAACAAGCCGGTAACCGTGAAGTGTTTACCACAGAGCCCTGTGCACAGTGCATACTCAGTATTGTGATCAGCAGTGTCACGGGTGCTGAGCCCTGGGCTGGGGGGTGTTCTTTGGAAACCGGCATTTATTAAGGCTTTTTTTATTCATACTTTTCGAATCCTACAGCAACCCAAGAGGGAGATGCCATGAGTATGCTCTGGGTGTTTAAAGAGAAGGATCCAAGGCTCAGAGAAATGAAGTAACTAACCCAAGGATGTGCAAGTGGGAAGGGGGCGGGGCTCAGTTTGACCCCGGGTCTGTCTGAGTCCAAAGACCTTGGTCCCTGCTTCTAGATGCAAGGACAGGAGCTGAGGAGGAGGGAGGGGCAAAGAGGAGGGACCAGAACGGCCCACACAAAGGCAGCTGCTGGGGCCAGTCTTGGGTCACAGAGGAAAAGACTTCAAGTGCTCTGAGCAACTGCCGGATCTGTGATATTTTAGCTGCTTTCCTTTTTTAAAAGAGTCTATCAAGACTTTTGCAACTTCTTGACCTTGGGAAAGCTCCTACAAACTCTCTGGAGCACAGCCTTGTGAGGAAAAGATCTGATTTTCAAGCCTCAGTTGGAATTAGGGAGATCAAGTGGTCTTTGGTGTTGGTCCACCAAGAAATGTCCTCCTTTATTGACCACCCACCCAGTTACTCACCCGGACCCCACCATACACCTGATCTTGCTGTCAGCTCTCCACACATTGTTGCAGCTTGTTCTGTGTCCTTACTGATTACTATGATCTTTCCAACATTTCGATATAAAGAACAGGGACAAGCAGAGAGTCAGGTTGTTTTCATGGGCTTTTTCCTTGACGAGCTCTCCACGAGTGGATCTGTGCAGGGCATTCTGACAGCGCCGTGATCTGACTTTGGAGTCCCCTGAATCAAGCAACTGTTTTGATTTTTTCCCCCATAGCTGTTATATATCGAGATTTACGACGACTGTGGGCTGTGGCCATAAGGCATTATAACCCATTACAGTTTACAGTGACAGTCTTTCTGGATGCATATTTGAAAGGCATATAGGAAAAAAGGGAGGCTGTTCCCCTGCTTTCATTCAGAAACGTATACAGAGAATGTCCCTGCATCAAAGAATGGAAAAAAGGGATTTAGAGCCTCTGTGTCCACTTCCGAGAGATTGCCCCGAGCCTGGCTCAGAGTTCAAGCACTCTGTCACCACTTCCATGCACTGGGCCTTCTAGAGCGGAGGGGCTGATACAACATGTATGCTGCATCTTCTTTGTGCCAGGGATTTGGGCTAGCTCACTGAATTTCCTCAGGTCCCTGTAAAGAGGATATTTATAGTCCCCAATTCATTACGGAGAGATTGGATTTTGGAGCGGGAAAGTGACTTGCCCTAGGTAACACAGCCGGCAAGGGAAAGATGCATCTTGAACCCAGATGTGGAAGTCATGTCTCTTTGCACTGAAAGGAACAGGCCAGGTGGTCCAGCTGAGTGGGCACTGGTGCAGGGGTTCTGGCCGTCCTGACCGGCAGTGGCCTCTGGTGAACAATATTATACGGATATACAGCTGGTTAGCTCTGAGTGGGAGCTGAGTTAAGCTCTCCAGAAACAGTTGGAACTGCACTGGGAAGTCACGGGCGCTGGGTGCTGTCTAGGAGAGCTGCCTGGGCGTGGATGGACAGGGTACCACAAACCCCTTTCCTGGCCAGTGGTGGCAACCATGTTACGTCCACTCTTTCCCAGGGGAAAGGCAATGTGCTCTCAGCGGCTCACCTCATCCCCGGTGCTCAGTCTCTTGCAATTCTAGGGGTCAGGCTCCCCCCTCCTGAGCACCTCCACTCAGCCGGGACAAGGGCTGGGGATATGCAGCATCCTCTTTCAATTGGGAACTGACTCTAGAAGCTGTGATTGGGTAATAGGTAGGGGAAAAGGAGAGATTTGTTGCTTTCCTGCCTGATAGACAAATCCTGAGTAACTTGGGATTCTGGCATAGGATGCTGGAGGAAAACCCGAGCATCCCGAACACTCATAGTTGGGAGACAAAAGTATGGCAGCAGCTGGGGCTGTTTGGGGGTCCTAGACATCTCCATGGGAGGGTACTGTATATTGTCAGATGTTTTAAGAATAAGAGAAGGATTTGAATTATACCCTTAAGGATACAAGTATTAAATTGTTTCTACCTCTCTTGTTATTGACTTGATTTTTTTTTTTTTAATTGGATGTAATTTTTCCGTAACAGGATTTGGGGGCATGGGGAGACATTTTGAGACCATAAGTCAATGTGGATCCTCTAAGAAATCTTTGTAATAAGTTTCCATAGTGTGTAGTTAAGAGCTTCGATTCTGACACTGGAAGACCTGGGCTGGAATCTCTGCTGTCCCAAATCACCAGCCATGCATCCTTAGGCCAAATGCTTAATCACCCCTGGCCTCGGTGACCTCGTCTCTAAAATGGGTAGAATGGCACATAACTCCCATGATAAATACAGGAAGGAAGTGAGAAAGGAATGTTAAAATCTTGGCTTAGAATACAGCATCTGGTAAGACAAGCATTAGATATGTCAGCTCTTGTTATTTTTGATACTTTCAAGAACTCAGGTTTTGGAGTCAAGACGGATTTGTGCTCCAATAAAGCTTTTTCATTTGCCTGGCAGCAGAAGAGCAAGTTAATAACCCGTTCTGAACCCCAGACTCCCTGCTTGTAACATGACAACAACAACAATAAATATATCACTTGCAGTCCTCTTGTTAATTTCCATGAAGGGCAGAGCTCATTACATGCTTAAAAAACTGCTTGGACCCTGGAAACCCTAAGTACATAATTGGTATTACTTTCCCTACTTTTTGCGTCTTGCTGGAGAAGGGGCCTAAAACCCCAAGGTTTTAGGAAGTACTGAAAGTCAGTAAACGTGCCAAAAATAGGAAGGTGACTGATCTGTGTTCTTAGCACTGTCTGAAGAGCCCAGGCGACCTCCTGGGTGGTCCAGTGTCCTCATGGTAGCAGGGAAGACGGCGTGTGTGATGCACAGAGTTCGCAGAACGTATCTTAGTGGGGCTCTGGGGACTGGGAGCAGGGTTGTGGATCTGAGGCAGAGCGGGGAGGCCGGCTGGAGGAAATTCTGCCCATATTCCTGCTGTTTGCCAGACATCTCAGCCCAAGAGTCACCTCTGAAGGAGAGGAAGAGCCCACCAGGGGGATGGATGGTCCTGTCGAGGAGAGCAACGCATTGTATAAATATAGACTGGGCTTCTACGAGATCCCTGTCAACTATTTATGGATAAGGACACCATGCATGATGGGGCGAGGGTTCTTTTATCTTTAAGGGGCATGGACCCAGCAGGCCTGCTCCAATGCAATTATTTCTGAAATACCCTTGAGGATTTTGGTCTTTACAGCTCAACAGCTGAGGGTATTGGGTGGGTGCATGCGTGTGCGTGTGTGTGCACATGCGTGCATTCGCGTGTAAACTCCGTTATTTTCAATTCCTGCTCCCTGGAGCCTCTCTTCTCTTGGCAGGAGCCCTCAGGGGCCACTTGGCAGATGGCTGCTCGTCCTTATCTGCAAAGAGCTGTCAGTCACGAGGCAACTCAGGGCTGACAATGTTTCACAAGGGTCCTTCTGCCATCTCAGGGCAATCGGATCTAGGAGGCTCCAGAGAAAAATTTAAAAACAAGTAACAGACTCAGACACACTTTAGGTTCTTCATCTGACATGTTTCCAGAAACCACTAAAGTGGCTTCTGCCTCATACTGTTATAACAGCACTAATAATGGCTGCAGCTCAGCGGTGGTCCCTCCTAGTCACAGGGCCACCCCCACACGGTAGGTTCAGTTACCTTGGGACTGAGCTTGTGGGGGTCAAGTGCCTTCTTCAAGGAAGGTCTGTCCTGCACAAGTTTGGGGACGGCGGAAGGGAAGCCAAATTTAAATGAGTTAGGTTCAAGACGGTGGAGCAGCAATTTTAATAAAACAAAATCTCTTAGCATAGGGTGCGAAGACCAGGGGTCTGAGATCCCTGCAGGGCCTGTGACTTTACAGCAATCATGATGGTGATTATTTACTCATGTGTTCACTAAACAAAACAAAACAAAAAACACATGTTGAAAACCTGCTTTGTACCAGGTCCTGTTCTCAGTCCTGGGGTTGCAGGTGTGTCCTGACAGTATGATCTTAGTTAATCTGAATACCAACTCTCAAAGTGGACACTGTCACTGTCTTTTCTTTACAGATGAGGAGTCTGAGCCATGGAGGAGGTAAGCAGTTTCTCCAAGGTCAACAGACAATAAGTTGCAGAGCTGAGATTTAAACCTGGCTCTGATTCACTCCGGTGACTAAACTCTTAACTGGTTACATAAGGGCTGAATGTGGCCCTTGATTTTTTTTGTTTGACTATTAGCTTTTTGAAAAAAAATTATTTGCCACTAGCTAAAAAATTGAAGATTTTACAAAAATCCTACCTCTTAACTCATCCTAAAAAATACGACTATCTGCTAACACTGCGTCTTCCCACCTGGCAACACGTGGCTGACACTGAGCAGGGGCTACCCTGTGCAGCATGGTGCGGTCACTCATCTGTCACCTGCTTGGCACCTGCAGGTACCTGGGATTTCAACCTGTGGTCAAAACCACTGTGGCATGTAGGTGGAGAGAGAGAGAGAAGGAGGAACAATGCCCACATGTGTTTTGAACATTTTCCCCTTTGGATTCTCTACCTGTGGGCAATACAACCCAATCTGACCTTGAACTTGACCAACTGGTCCTTGGGCTAAAATGATGACAGACTTCATTGCCCATCACTGTGACTTCAGAGGTGGAGAAAAGGCAGGAGCCAAAGCTTCCTTAGAAGCTAGTGAAGAGGCTCAGGCATTATCTCCAAATCTTCCTTTAGCTTTTAAAAAGGTCTGAGTTTCCGAATTCCTGTAGGTATTGTGAAGCTGGATGTCAGGTCCGGGTCAACCCCCTGACTATCACAGCCATAATTCCAGTGGCCGGAGGGAACAAAGCCAGGTAAAGAGCCCCACACCCAATCCCTTGGCAGAATTCTGGCTTAACAAGGCTTATTTATGTCTCTGTGTGCTACAGGTTACAATAGCATCATCTTCCCTGTACATAAATAATGTATAATTTGTGTTAAGTCGCTGTGCATGCTTTTCAGTCCTTGGGGAGGTAGAAGGACAAAGGAATCAACCTTACACAGATACTTAGAGGATACACATCTCTACCCTTCTTGCATTTAATGTAGCGTTTGGCCCCCTCTTGGAGAGAAGTCCTAGGAGAATGCTTTTACATACTGTCAGGGATTCAATGCGGCTGCCAGTTCAAGGCCATAAACTCACTGCTGGATGACGGGGATGGTGGTGACGACGATAATGAGATCCACCCCCACCGAGAGCACCTGTTACGCGCTATGTTGGATGCTTTCTATGCATCACCCCCAAACTTCGTAACAACCCCCGGCAGTTGATCTGTTTACACTTTGCAAGTGAGGAAGAGTTTATAGGCCTGAGGTTGCAAGATAGAGAAAGAGTCACAGCTGTTATTCCAGAAGCTTCCACCCTACCGCATATGTAGATTCTCCAGCAATTTAAATTCAACTATCTGGGCTACCCAAGAGTACAATTTGGAAGAGCTCCATCTACCTCATTTCCTAATTATCCAGTGAAAATCTGAGTCCAGGAGACTTCAAGCATTCATCACTGTAAAAGGTTTGGGCAGCTTTAAGAAGCGTAGGCTTACGAACTCATTTGGAACAAGCATGGTGAATTAGGGAGCTAGTGAGTGGTGGTGGGCCATTCCCCCCAAGATCACCCCCGACAACGCATGAGCCCCTCGCCTTGACGGTGCTTTAATTAGGCAAAGCACAGAGAAAGCATTCTGAAAATTGCTAAATGGTTTAGTGCCGCTCTGTATTAAGAAAAGTTAACCTTTTATCCAGAGGAGCTCAATTAGCATGAGTTAACCAGTGGTTTATAATAATAACATGGAATGATCACTGAATGAAAGGCTTTTATTCTCATTTCACAGAAATCATTTGTTAAATGTGAAGAGGCTTTGCTTTATCTTTAATTGAAGAGAGGAGAGATGCCTTGAGTGTATCTCTTAAGATGACAGGGAAAGGGTGTGGGGGAGGGCACTTTGTGAAATCTTTTCTTTGCAGCTCAGGATGGAAACAGGTGCTAAATAGACCCTTCTTCCTGTTTTCTTCTCCTTGTGTATTTCTGCACCACCACACATAGTCCCTCTCTCTCCAGGGCTTGGGGCATGAACATACACAAGGAGTCTTGGCTCCCGAATGCTCAGTGGAATGTCAAAGGCTTGAGCAGCAAGATCTAAAGAGGGAGGACAGAAGAGTAAGGGGCCTTCCTCAGTCCCAAATGAGTCAGGAGCAGAGATGAGAGTGAGAGAGGTGCAGACCTCAGGCAGGCGAGGTGCCTTCTGACCCATTTCCTGACCACCTACTCTATAGTGGGCTCTCGGGTATTTTAGAGACCCAAAGTTCAAGGTGTTCTTATCTCTAACTTATGGATAAGAAAACTAAGACTTATTAATCCCCAGTGTCCCAGCTAAAGAAAAGTAGAGTTGGATTCAAATTTAGGTCTTTTTCTGTGACTTGGTTCCTTTGAGCCTTTCAAGGGATGCCTTTAGCTATGGGTGTGCCCTGTTCTAATCTTAACAGTAACAGGAATAAAGTACGGACACATGGAAAAAATGAGTGAATCTCAAACATCATGCCGAGTGAAAGAAACCTTACAAAAAGAGTGCATGGGCATAATTCCATTTTTACGAAGTTCTAGAATGGAGATGACTAACCAAGAGGAGAGAGATTGAGAGTCGTGGGAATGGACTGGGCAGGGGCATGAGAGAATGTTCTGGGGAATAACAATATTTTATTTTTTGATAGGAGCTTGAGTTACACAGATGAATACGTTTGTCAAACCCAGTGTAGGGGTTTGCTGGGGCTGCCATAGCCAAGCACCATAGCCTGAGGGGAATAAGCAACAGGAGGTTGTTGTCTGGTAATTGTGGAGGCAGGCAGTTCAAGATCGAGGTGTCAGCAGGGTTGGCTTCTTTTGAGGTCTCTCTCCTGGTCTTGTAGATGGCTGTCTTCTCCCTGTCTCCACTCTGTAGGTGACTGAGTCTTAATTTCCCTTCTTTTGAGGACACTGGTCATATTGAATCAGGGCCCATCCATATGACCTCATTTTAACTAAATCACCTCTATTTCTCTCTTTTTTTAACATTTTATTTACTTATTTGACAGCGAGAGAGAGAGAGACAGAGAGCGAGCACGCACAACCAAGGGGAGGGGCAGAAGGAGAGGGAGAAGCAGGCTGTCCACTGAGCATGAAGCCTGATGTGGGGCTTGATCCCAGGACCCTGGGATCATGACCTGAGCTGAAGGCAGACGCTTAACAACTGAGCCATCCAGGTGCCCCTAAATCGCCTCTTTAAAGACCGTGTTCCCAAATACAGTCATATCTGAGGTACCGGGGGCTAGGACAATTCAACGTATGAATCTGGGGGAGACACAATTCAGCTCATAACAACCAGCAAATGTACTCTTAAGATTTGTACACTCTGCTATATGTAAATTTTCATCAAAAGAAAAAAAACACTGAGAACAAATATAGAAGTTAATGATGTGTATGCTGAAGTATTTAGGGGGAAGTGTACTGATATTTACAATTTACTTTGAAATGCCTCAGAACATAAGATGGATGAATGGATGGATAGATAACAGGGTAGTTATGTGAGAAAGCAAATAAAATAACATTTTAATGGTAGAATCTAGGTAGTGAGTGTATGGCTTTTGACTTTAAAATTCTTTCAACTTTGCTATGTTTCAGAATATTTATTTATTTATTTATTTAAAGATTTTATTTATTTGACAGAGAGAGACACAGTGAGAGAGGGAACACAAGCAGGGGGAGTGGGAGAGGGAGAAGCAGGCTTCCTGCCGAGCAGGGAGCCCAATGCAGGACTCGATCCCAGGACCCTGGGATCATGACCTGAGCTGAAGGCAGACACTTAATGAATGAGTCACCCAGGTGCCCTGAGAATTTTTATAATGAAATGTTGGAAAAATATTTATGGATCATCTAATATATGTCAGGCACTGAACAAGGTGGTAAGAATTGAAAAATGAGGGGCGCCTGGGGGGCTCAGTTGGTTACGCATCTGCCTTTGGCTCAGGTCATGACCTTGGGGTCCTGGGATTGAGCCCTACACTGGGCTCTGTGCAGCAGGGAGTCCACTTCTCCCTCAGTGCTTTCTCTCTCTCTCTCTCTCTCTCAAATAAATAAATAAAATCTTAAATAAAAAGAATTGAAAAATGAACATCACAGACAGGATTTCTGTCTTAATCTGTTTCAACTGCTATACCCATAACTGGGGGGCTTACATGATAAATACTTCTTTCTTATAGTTCTGGAAGCTAGAAGTCCAAGATCAAGGTGCTGGAAGATCCCGTGTCTCGTGAGAGCCTGCTTCCTTCTTCCTGTGTCCTCACATGGCAGAAGGGGTGAGGGTGAGGGAGCTCTGTGGGGGTCTCTCTTGTGAGGGCACTAATCCCATTCATGGGGGCCCCACCCTCATGATGTCATCACCTCCCAAAGGCCCCACCTTGGGGGTTAGGATTTCAACATGTGAATTTGGGGAGGACACAAACACTCATTCCAAAAGAGTCTCAATTCCTCATGAGGTTTGCATTTTGGACTAGGTCATTAGCACTTGTGGTTACAGGGATGCATCCAATGGCCCATTCATTTATGAGTCAGTCAAACTTGGCCTGACCTCCATGTGGACCATGCGCTTCACATTTAGCTGCTCAATGAACACCAGCCCATTGCTTCTCCACCTCCATTTGGATGATGAATGCCACAGCAACTTCTAGTTGTGCAAAGATAAATCACTCCAGGTCCAAGTGGTAAGCTACGGAATAACAGTCATTTATATACACTCCAGGAGTCCCTTGTGAGAACTCCTTCGCTATTTATGTGCATAATGATGAAAGTTCAAGGCAAAAATGGGAGTGGCAGCTTTATTTTATTACCATGTGCACACCACAAAAGAAACCCAAATGGAAATGCACACTGGAAAGCCAGTTAGGTAGGAAACCACCACGACACAGAATTTATCTTGGAGAAAAATGGGCATCCACGCAAAGCTGCGGCAATATTTCCAATACTGGCGGAATAGAATATTTCTGAATTGGAACAAAGGGATTTTTCAATACTCTCTCATGACTTCCAGGCTTATGGTCCACATACCAGTGAGCAAAATGTTGCACCAATCCAAGTCATGGTAATAGAAAGGAAATCATTCTCCTGCCAGTGTTTACAGACAGGGGATTTCAGAAACCTGGACTGAGCTGGAAAAACGAATCCATGCATGACGACGTATGAGTTTTCTGCAATGTGGAACCTATGGGTTTGAATTCTGATTTTTCCCAGGCAAACTTAGGCAAGTTGCTTTGTCTCTTTAAGTCTCAGTTTCTTTACCTGTAAAATGGGGATAAAACTACCCATTCAGGATGTCCTAAGAATTTGAAACAAGGCAAGGAGGATACTTAACACATCCTTACTTCTTAGTTTGGTTTATTGTTAGTGTTCAGAAAGTGGTACTGATGACGATGATAATGGTGATGATGATAGTGATGATAATGGTGATGATGAAGACGATGATGATGATGGTGATGATGGTGACGATGATGGTGATTAGGGTGATGATGAAGACGATGATAGCGATGATGATGGTGATGATATGATGAAGATGATGATGATTGATAGTGATGATGAGGGTGATGATGAAGACAACAATGTCATGATGATGGTGACGATGATATGATGATGAAGATGATGATGATGGTGACGAAGATGATGGTGATGAAGATGATGGTGATGACGATGGTGATGATATGATGATGAAGATGATGCTGATGATGGTGATGATGGTATGATGATGAAGATGATGATGATGTCGTGATGGTGATGATATGATGATGAAGATGATGATGTCGTGATGGTGATGATGATATGATGAAGACAATGATGATGATGATGGTGATGATGATATGATTGAAGATGATGGTGATGATGATGGTGATGATGGTGATGATGGTATGATGATAATGACGACAATGATGATGACGGTGGTGGTGATGATGATGATGGTGTTGACCACTATGGCAATGCTGATAATTATAGCCACTATGGTGGTGAAGAAGAGCAGGAGGACATGCAGTTGGGAACTGCCTAAAGCAAACAAGGAGGCACTACTCTGTCTTTTGAAGAGTTAAATGGCATGGAATCAACCAAGCTAGTTTGGACACGGGAACTGTTTTAAAGGCTTGAGTTTATGCTGATGAGAACCAACAGAAGGAGACCGTCTGATAGTTAAGGTGCATGTGCTTTCTCCTCAATCACTCCTCAGTCTGCTTTAGCCACAGAGTGCTGTATGCCATGGGTTGGGACCAGAGTCACAGCAACTTATGAGCTTCCAGAGTCCCCTGAAGGAATCCCAAGCCAGGTTCTAATATTTTGCACTATGGATACTCACACAGTTTAATATTATTTGGGTGTGTCTATCTCTTTAAGGTAATAAAGATTTGTTAATTTAATATAAATAATGACTTATTAAAACCTTTATTCCCTTTTAATCTCCAGCACAGAGAGAATTCTTTGGTGCCCAGTGGATGTTGGATCAAATTAGAAACATCTCTCTGATACAGATTAGTTAGTATTTATAATATGATGTTCTGTTTGGAGCAGCCGATGTTAAGAACATTGAAACTTTCATCTCTATGCATGGGTGCATGAGGGAAAATGAACAAACTGCTCTGTTAAAAAAATTATGTGGAGCCGATCCTGTCATTTGCTCTATAGCAATGAATCTTTGTAAAGCCCTGGTAAAGTCGTTCCGGATGTAACCTAGTGACTGGGTTTGCCATTCACCTTCCAAAGCTGTTTATTTGCTTCTCAAAAAGCCACCTTTGTTCTAGGGCGAGTTTGGCTCAAAAGGGAAATTTTCAGTAAGATTCCACATGCAATTATGTTACAGGGTTTCCTGATTTCTTTCCAATTATTGTAATCCAGATGGCAAGAAGAGGGGGAATTGTTTATGAGGCTATTGTATCTAGGGGATATTTATCTCTTAGCATTCAAGATTTACAGCATCACAAATACTGAGGCAAGACCCTTCTGAAGGATTCTACCCAACGCCCCACGAATCATGAGGTTTTGCGATATGACACGTAGAAACAGGCACTGTTCCCAGCCCTGTTTGACTGCCAGGCACTGTTTTCTCTAATTTTTTCTGGTGATTCCTTCCCTAGCCTGAGGTAGCTCGCTCATGCCGCCCAGGTGCTCAGTGCCCAAGGGGACCCTCTAGAGATCTCTGGGGCAGGTCTCTGCTTTCTGGTCCATCCTGCAAACTCTAGCTATCTTGGATTTGTGAACTCACAGCTCCATCTTTCAACTGAGAGAGTCCCTGAGGCTCTGCCTGGCTCCTCCTCACTCAGCTGCATCCTGGAAAGAGTCTCAAGGCAGCAAGAACCATAGGGCTGACCTCGTTTGTTCGTTTCTGGCCCCAGAGGGATCATGAGACTTGATTATCTGCTGTCCACTGTCCACTGTCTCTAAAACCACTGTTTCTTATACCTTGTCTGGTTTTTATAGTTACTTCTGCCACAAGGGTCTATCCGATCTGTGTTACACCATCTTGGCCAGAAGTGGACTCAGGCATCATAGTATATGGATCTTTTCCAAGTCATAAATCCTGGCACCCAGTGGAGCCAATAAAGACTTGTTGATTTGGTTTTCAATTTTATTTAAACAAACTGCTTTGTGGATTTCTTCAGAAACCATGTCAGAAAGAGAGTCTCTGAAGGAAGCTTCAAGGTTGACTTGTCCTGTCCTCTGAGGAGCTCATAGACATATTATGATGCTAGATTCTGCTATTTGTGACAGGCTTTTTAAAAACACACGAAGGCTTCTGCTTCCCTTTTTGCCTTCACTGTCCTCATCTACGGGATGGGCGAGAAGAAGTGTGTGGGGACAGCATAGCATGAGCTGTGAGGTTAAAAACACCAGGCTCCAATGCTGGTTCCTCTACTCAGGAGCTGTGTGCCCTTAGGCAATGTACTTAGCCTCTCTGAATCTCTGTGAGATGCAGAGAAAAATGCCTCCTTGGAAGACAGGTCGAGGGTTTGAAAGAGGCAATGCAATCGTCTTATGCTATGCCTGGACCATAGTAGTTGCTCAACAGATAGTGGCTTCTTTCTGCTTTACAGTTAGATGGGGGAAGGAGGGGTGCTCAGCCTGACCGTCGAGGAGTCTATGACTCCGGAAGTGGGCAGACTGCTTCTGTGTGCCCTCCCTGTAGCTACTGAAGGGGCCATACTACGGCTTGTCTCTGTGAAAGAAACTGCCAAGTGAGCACAGGCAGGGGGAATCAGCCCCCCTCCTCGGAAGGGCAGGAATCCTGGCCCAGCGCAGTGGCAGGTAATGCCCAAAGCCATGTAAAGAATGCTCCCTCATCGGTGAACTTCCTACCCACATCAGCAAAGGTGGGGAGCTTGAATAAGCTCAGCTGGATTGGACTGCTCTGCTCCTGAGTCAGCCGTCCCAGGCCTGGGGCACTGGTGCCACTGGCCTTACCTGGAACTTTCCTCCGGCTTCAGGGAAGTGAGCCTTTCAGCAATTACCCGTGTACTGGATGATGCCAGGCAGGACAGCTACCACTCCCTGAGTTCTTACTATGCATTTCTGCCTCTGCTGTAGAATTCCTTCAACAAGTGTTATTGAGCTACTGTCCTCATGGCTACTCTGGGAGAAGTCAGATGATGTCAGTCCCTCACTTCAACACCCTTCAAAACCCCTTATAAACTGTTATACTTGGAATAAAATCCAAATTCCTACCCATGCCCTAAAAGTCCTTACAGGGTCAGACCCCTGCCCCAAACTAATTTTCTCCTCCCTCCCTCCCTCCTGCCTTCCCTGCTTCAGCCACACTGTCCTCCCTGATCCTTGAACACATAACTCTTTCCTGCCCCAGGACCTCTGCACTTGCTGTTTCCCTCCCACCTGGGACAGGCTTCCATGTGGTTTTTGTATGTCTGACGTGGTCTCATCCCTCGTGTCTTGCTCAGGCGTTAACTTGCTTAAAGAGGTCTTCTCTGGGCATCTAAAGCTGTTGAATGATTTGACAGACGCCATGCTGTTAGGAGCCCTCATTACTTCCCTTTTACACGTGATGAAACTGAGGTTTGGAAAATGGATATAACCTGCCGAAGGCCCCACAAAACTTGGGGGCATTGCGGTTGAGTCTGCAGGCAAATGACTTTCCCATTTTTAAATATTCGGTTTGCTTGTTTATCAGGGGACCCCCTCCTCCTTTTCCTCTTCCCCATGCTCTTCCTCTTCCTTCTTTGTCATTAACAGACCTGTTGATTCACACTGTAGCTCCTTCGATGGGATATACTCAGACCATGTTTGAATAGGGGGGTGAGCAAACTTCTTGCGCCTCCCATCCTGCTCGCCAGTGCGCCTGTTCCTTCTCTTATTACCGACAGGAATGGAACAGCTTGTGCCATGGAGAGACCACAACTGCCAAAACTAAATGTGCCCGCTTTCTACAGCAGTTTGTGGAATAAAATGGGCAACGTTTTCTCTCCCTGGGGCCACCCCCGTACAGCATAAAAATAGAGCTTGACTCCAAGTCCCAAGACTCCCTGACTCTAAGACTTACCTGTCTGTGGGGCCACCACTGTAGGACCCCCATCCGTTTCCACACCCACTCAGGCCCAGATGCCTCTTCTCCACATCTCCTTAATGCTGCCAAGATAGGTCAGCAGAAGAGACCATCACTGCCAGATGTTGCAGGAGATGCATGGAGATGCATGGAGATGCATTTCTTCTCCGGCTGAATCCCTGGGGCTGCTGGGCTCTCAGGGGATGTTCAGAGAAAAGAGCACTGAATTGGGATCAGAAAAGCCGAAGTTCAAAGCTCAGAGCTTCTACTTACCAGGGGAAGGAACTGAGAAAGTGAATTTTTCGTTTTCTGGGCCTCGGCTCCCTCATCTGTAAATTACTTGCATTTCTAGGTAGTTGAAAGAAATAAAAGAGAAATACATTTGAAATTTCCTGGTATACACCGTACTCAGATTGGGGGCACAGAAAGGTGGCCAGAGGCACACACATTCTATTTTTACTATTGACATTGATTGGCTATGGGCATTACTGACTTTCTCAATACCTTGGTTAAACTCATCTGCAAAGTTGGGAGAGCAACAGAAACTTTATCGTTAGGTTATTGTATGAATTACATGAGTGAATGCAGAGAAAGTCCTTTTAACTATGTTCGTCATAGTTGAACTAGTTTAACTATGATCATAGTTGAAAATAGTTTAACTATGATCATCTCTTCCAGAGAGGAGAACAGAGTACTGGAGGTCAAGGAGTCCGAGGAGATGTTGGAGTTCTGGTCTACCCAGATGAAGAGACCTTGTTGACATCATGGCCATCCAGCTAAAGAACCAGAAAGTTTATTCCTCAGCAATAAAGAATATCCCCCAGAGTATGGTCTACTTTAGACGTGAGCTAACTGAACTAAAACCTAGCCTGCCCAAGATCTGCAGAGAAGTCTGCATTTGGAAGTTGGGTCCTTCTAAGTTAGAGGGGCTCGAGAAACATCTTAGGCTTTTATAGATCTTGCCAAGAGAGCATAAAACGAAGACTGCAGCAATTCTTCCTTCTAGAACAAAAATCGAAACCCTTCAGACAGAAAAGAATCTAGAGTGTCTAGGCTTTTCTTCTTTGATGTCCAGTATACACTGTAAAATTATTAGGCATGCAAAGAAATGGGAAAATGTGAACCATAATCAAGACAAAATGTAGTCAGTACAAACCAGCACCGAGACGGCCTACATGATGGGTACTGTGTAGAGAATATAAAGCATCGATTTAAGTATGCTCAAGGTCTTGAGGGGAAATACAGTTTTCATGGGAAAACGGATATGGAATATCAAAAGACAAGGGGAAATCATATAAAAGACTAAAATAGAAATTCTGATTTAAAAATGCAGTAATCAAAATTGAAAATTTTGGTAAGAGATTGGAAACCCACTTAGGATTAAAATATCTCAGGAAACTTGAAACAGAAGGGTAGGTATGTCATCTATTTGTTTAAAGGACATCTATGAAAGACATATAATTAGCATAATATTTAATGGTGAAATAGTAAATGCCTTCCCCTCTAACACTGGCAACAAGAAAAGAATATGTGACCACTTCTATTAAATATTTTACTAGGTGGAGGAATTCGTCCAATAAGGCATCAAAGAACAAAAATGAAAAATATAGAAATTTGAAAGAGATGACTAAAAATTTTTTTTTTCTTTCAGATGACATGATCATCAAGGTAGAAAATCCTACAAAAAGTTCTGGAATTAATAAGTGAGTTCAGTGAGGTCACAGAATTCAAGGTCAATATATAAAATCTTTTCTACTTCTATTTGCTAATAGTAAGGAATTAGAAAATAAAATTTAAAGTTTCAATCTAATATAACATCGTATGTTAACTGGAATTAAAATGAAAACTTAAAAAAAGTCTTGATATTTAAAAAAAACTAAGTTTTGCTCACAGCTATGTGATCTTATGTATTTGTATTCGACATCTTTTACCATGACTTTGGTTAAATGGAAAATTATTGTTTCATAATAAAAAATGCTACTTTCAGTAATATCAACAATAAAATATTTAGGAATAAATTCAATGAAAGATAGGCAAAACTTCAGTGTTAAAACTAATAAGCATTTTAAAAAGAAATAGAAGGAAGAGGAGGAAGAAGAGGAAGAGAGAGAGATCCTGCTCGTGGATTGGCGTACTCAGCATTACTATGGTGACTGACTTCTAAGATGGCGCCCAGTGGTCTCCACATCCTGTTACATATGCCTTGTGTAATTCTCTTTCTTTAGTATGGACTGGACCTAGTGACTTATTCCTAATGAACAGAACGCAGCAAAGGTGATAGGATGGTACTTCTGTGATGAGATTATGAAAGACCATGCCTTCTGTTTCTTTTAACTCATCCCCTCTCTCGTGCTTATTTTGATGAGATCACCTGCCATGTTGTGAGCTTCCCCAGGGAAAGACCCACATGGCCAGGAACTGAGGGTGGCCTCCAGCCAACAGCCAGCAAGGATGAGGTTATCAGCCCAACAATCTGCAAGGACCAGATGTGGCTAACAACTATGGACTGAGCTTGGGAATGGATTTAGTCAAACATGGAGGTGACTGCGCCCTTGTGAGGGACCCTGAGCTGGAGGACCCTGCTAGATCATGGCCAGATTACTGACCCACACAAACTGTGGGATTATGAATATCATTGTTTTAAGTTTTGGGATAATTTGTTGCACTCCAATATATACCTAATAAAATCATGTTTGTTCTCCCCAAACTTATCTATAGATTCAACATAATCTCAGTCAAAACCCAAGCAGACTTTTTCGAGGGCAAAAGACCTAGAATAGCCAAAACAATTTTGAAAAAAGAAGGGTAAAATTAGAGAAATTGTACGACTTGATTTCAAGACTTATTATAAAATGACAGTAATCAAGTCAGTGCAGTATTGGTGTAAAGAGACAGAGTACAAAAATAACCTGTACGTATATAAGCAATTTTGGACAAAGGCACCCACATCATTCACTTGGGGAGGGGAATGTTTTTTCAAGAAATGGTGATGGAAAAGCAGGATATTTTGGATCTCAATCTCTGCCTCACATTGTAGACAAAATTTCATTTAAAATAGACCATGGGCCTGAATATAAAAGCTAAAAATATAAAACTTTAAGAAGAGGAGAAAAAAATTTCATGACCTTGAGGTAGGCAAAGATTTTTTTTTAAAGATTTTATTTATTTATCTGACCCAGATAAATAAATAAAGAGGAAGAGAGAGCACCAGCAGGGGGAATGGCAGGCAGAGGGAGAAGGAGAAGCAGGCTCCCTGCCCGTGTGGGGCTCGATCCCAGGACCCTGAGATCACTACTGGAGTTGAAGGCAGATGCTCAACCGACTGAGCCACCCAGGCGCCCCTAGGCAAAGGTTTCTTAAGACTGAACACAAAGAGCACTGACCATTAAAAAGAGGACAAAATACTGGCAGAACATATCTCTGATAAAGGATTTGTGCCCAGAATAGGAAAAGAATCCTTACAATTCAATACGAGGTCAAAAATCCAATTAAAGAACGGGGAAACGATTTGAAGAGACACTTCACTAAAGAAGATATAGAAATAGTCAATAAACACGGGAAAAGGTGCCCAACTATCTTACTTGGTGGAAATAAGCAAATTAGAACCACAAGATGCAGACCTACTGGAATGTTAAACATTAAACAGACTGACCATGGGGTGCCTGGGTGGCTCAGTTGGTTAAGCAACTGCCATCGGCTCAGGTCATGATCCCGGAGTCCCAGGATCGAGTCCTGCATCGGGCTCCCTGCTCGGCGGGGAGCCTGCTTCTCCCTCTGGCCCTCCCCCGTCTCATGTACTCTCTCACTCAAATAAATAAATAAATCTTAAAACAAAACAAAACAAAAACAGACTGACCACACCAAGTGTTCGTTAGGGTGTCGAACAGCGGAAACGCAAACATACACTTCCGGTGGGAACGTAAAGTGGGTGCAACCGATTTGGAAAGGACATGTGAGTGAGTTTAACAGTTCAACATACACTGTCAGAAGACTCAGCAATTCTGTCCTTAGCTATTTTTACAGGAGAAATGAAAATGTGAGCCCGCAAACAGACTTGTACAGGGATGTGCATACCAGCCTTATTTATAATAGTCAAAAATCCAAACATCTATCAACAGGTGAATGCAGAAACAAATTCTGGAGCAGCACTCTATGGTTAAAAGGAGCAAACTATACACAGTGACATGGATGGATCTCAAAAACATGCTGGGCAGAAAAAGTGTCACATTGAAAAGTAAATACTGTATGCTTCCATTTATTAAAAAGTTCTGGAGTAGGTCAGACTAACCTATCCTGATGGAAATAACAGTAATGGTTGTCTGGGTGGAGGGTTGGGGATTTATTTTTTGCCTTTAAAAAAAATTATTTATTTAAGAGAGAGAGAGAGAAAGAGAGAACACACAAGTGCAGGGGAGGGGCAGAGGGAGGGGGGAGAGCAGACTCCCCACTGAGTGCAGAGTCCAACGTGGGGCTCAATCTCACAACCCCAAGATCATGACCTGAGCCAAAATCAAGAGTTGGATGCTCAACCGAATGAACCACCCAGACGCCCCTTTTTGTTCTTTTTCTCTTTTGGGGGGAGGGGATTCATTTCAAAGGGGCCCATGGCAACTTTCCAGGGTGTTGAAAATGTTACCTATCTTGATCAGGGTAATAGTGCCTGTTGGGGAAATATAATTTAAATCAAAATCTCATCCCAACCCAGAACACTTCTCCACAAAGGTAGAAGAGAAAGAACACGATTTCATCATTGAATAGCCACTAAACCAGAAGGCAATACACATCACAGACAATCTTGTTTGCTAAGAGACTGCAAACAAACAAACAAAAATCTCTGCTTGTTCTATAGCTGAACAGATACAACCCATGACTTACATGTTCTCAAGATAAAAACTGTGCTCAAGTAAGAGGACCTGACAGCACCATTTGTCACACACAGTCCACCCTAGATTCACTGGTAATTGAGGTGGCCATCTGTGTGTGCTAATTGGCTTTATCCGAAGGAAAAATGAGCTTCTTATTCTGAGGATTTTTGACAGAAGGGAGATGTGCAACTTGGAGGCAGGCTCCTGCCCTCCCACAAGAAATGGGGAGGGGGAGGCACCATCTTCCTTGATGATGTGTATTTCAGAGAGGTGGTTCCCATGTTTGCGAGAAGGACATCACTGCTTCCTAAAGCTGGTCAAACGATTTATGCATGATTCAGAGTCAGAGAAAGAACTTGAACCTACGAGCTTTCTAAAGTCAATTTATACTCTAAGAAAAGGGACTGGAGAGAAGTCGCTTCCCTTCCTCACATGGAGGATTAAGCCTCTTGGTTTTCATTTGTATTTGCCCTTATGTGGCGTTAGTGTATGTGTTTGTCCAAATTATCTGACTATACACTTTACGTATATTTACGGTGATTAGCACCCGGTAATGTACAGAAGTGCTGAAGCACTATATTGTACACCTGAAACTAATGTAACAGTGTGTGTTCATTATACTGGAATTAAAAAAAAATTAAAAAATTAAAAAAATACAAACTGTACATTTAAAATGTGTACACATTTATAAATGAAAGTTATATCTCAAAAAAGGTGACTAAAAATATGCCAAATCATCTGGAACGCTTGCCTGCTTTAACCTAAACTAGAGCACTTCGAAAAGCTTTCTATGCTTTCCTTGAAACGTTCGCAAATTTCTGAGTTATTTTCACTGTCATAACAATGTAAGAAAAACTGTCGCTGCGTTAAACCAGGTACATATAACTCACGTTAAAGAAATCCTCTTAAATTTTTGTGGTAATGGAGCCCAGATCCTTTAAATAACAACAAACAAATACAATTCAAAGGCAAGGTAGTGAAGAGTCCTAAAATTACTTAATACTACCATTTGAGGAAATGTATCGTAAACTGGGAGTTGTCTCTTTCTTTCTCCCACAAAATGTAATTGCACACCTATCACAGTCTATCCTTTTGCTGGGAGCTAAGCGTATAATGGTGAACAGCATAAATATAGTCTCTGGCCTCGTGGAGCTCATAGGCCAGGTGGCCAACGTAGCCAGATATTAAACAGATAGTCATTCTAATACTTATTTAGTTGTACTGGAATAAGTGCCAAGAAGAATTCCAAGGTGCAGGGCAAGTGTATAAAGTGTGTGTATGTGTGTGTGAGAGAGAGACAGACAGACAGAGAGGCCACCCTGGTAACTTTGGAAATCTCCCCCGAGGACTGAGAGAAGCGACCTTAATCTCGCCCTTTCTTATCTTCCCAACTTGTCATACTTCACCCTTTAACCGGGCTCACTCCCCGTGAATCCAGACACTGTGTTTTTTTCTGTTCCTTGAACACTTGAAGCTATCCTGACATGGGCCTTTGCATATTCTGTTCTCTCTTTCTGCAATACCCTCCACCTATTTTTTTATTTTTATTTTTTTAAATGTTTTATTTATTTATTTTTGCGCGCGAGAGAGAACACAAGCAGAGAAAACGGGCAGAGGGAGAGGGAGAAGCAGGCTCCCCGCTGAGCAGGCAGCCTGATGCGGGACTCGATTCTAGGACCCCGAGATCATGACCTGAGCCAAAGGCAGACGCTTAACCTACTGAGCCACCCAGGTGCCCCCCCTCCAACCTCTTTAAAAGGTGGGCTTTTCATCGCCACTGGAACTCATCACAAATGACCCAGAAAGGATTTCTCTGCCGTCCTATGCGAAGACATCCCCTGGTCACTCTTTCCCTCCATGCTACTTCCTTGAGCCAGGTGATGTCAATGCTACCACGTGTAGACCTCAATTTGAGTGGCAAGATTCCAAGGAATTCTTTCCTCTGGATAGAGAGAGAGAAAGGCATGAGGTTGGCATTTCTGCCAGTGGTCATTGTGACTGCAGAGAATGACATTGGGCTCTCGTTCTGTGGGTTCTGCGGGGAAACAGCTCTGCCAGTCTCCTGTCAAAAAAAAAAAAAAAAAAAGTCATCCCAACACTTGTGTCAAATGCTGAGCCATGTGCTTTTCTTAGACATTCCATCTAATCCTTATGCCATCTCTCACTCGCCCTGGAGAAATCCAAAGTTCAGAGAGGTGGATTTGCTTGGGATCTCACAGCAAGGAAGTGGCTCAGCGTGGATGTAATTCCTGGTTTGTCTGATGCTAGAACTTTCCTTTTTCTGCCACAGTCCACAGTTTCTTTGGAAGTTGTATTTTAAAACTGCTTTTTCTCCTGAGAGTCAAAGTGATGGACAATCTTCTAGGAAACACAGAAAATAATGTGGAAAACATCTCCCTGGGATTTACCAAACACTGTCCCATCTGTACCTCCATCGTCAGGACAGCCTGTGAGGTGGGCCTGGACAATGGGATCAAAATTCGCATTTAAATCACACCTGGTGAGAAAGTCACATAACCCATGCAGTCCTGAATTCCTCACCTGCAGAATGGGACTTCTTATAGCCATTTCAAGATTTGCAAATATTAAATAGAAATGTGGGTGCACCATTAGGCACAGAGGGCACTTCAGATGGCTATTAGTTATCATTAACTTCACAATTAATAGTTATCATTATGGTTAATGGTCAGCATCAATCTTATGCTCATTAGCAGAATCTCTTAGCCAATGTGCTGAGCAAGGAGGACCCCGGGGGCATGGGTCAATGGAAGGTGAGTTAGCATTGCCACAGACCCTTGGATCTCACTAGCCAAGTTGTAGGATGGCTCAGTTCTCATTTCCCTTTGGTTACCAGATGCCAACGTTTGGTGTGAGACAGTCACACGAATGAATTGTGATGCTCTTGCGTTGTATTTGTAAGACTCTGATCATTTCTGGCCCCGTAGACTCTACCACAATCTGTCTAACTGAACTCTTTGGCAAAAGGGTGATTTGTTCTCATCTTTGCCATCTGAATCAGAGGCACCTACAGATCAACCTGGCACTGTCTCAGGAGAAGCAGGGATGATTGATAAAGACAGCAACCACACAACCGTCTCTATGACCTGACATGTCTCTCATCTCTTTTCATTTGTCAAACAAATTAATCTGGATGTATCTTTAAAACACAACTGCGATGCTCATTCATAGAGCTGAGGTTGGATAAGATGGAGGAGATGTCCATTCTCCAGGCAGGGAGAGGGAAGCCTTGCCAAGTTTCATGCCATGACGAATCTTTCCAGTCTTTTATTCTTCTCTGATTGTTAAAGGATGTTCACTTTTTTTTTTTTTTAAGAGATTATTTATTTCTTTGTCAGAGAATGAGAGAGCACAAGCAGTGTGAGTGGCAGGCAGAGGGAGAAGCAGGTTCCCTGCTGAGCAAGGAGCCTGATTCGGGACTCGATCCTAGGACCCTGGGATCATGACCTGAGCCAAAGGCAGACGCTTAACCGACTGAGCCACCCAGACGCTCCAGTAGGTGTGTTTCTGACTCATTTTCTTCGATGGTCTTCTTTCCTCTTCTTCCCCTCCCTGACAGTGCCTGTGGTTTCTTAATTTTCCTGATCTCCCTGCTTTTTCCTCTCAACATTTTTGCCAAGATGTCAGTGTTTAAGTTGACCTCAGTTTCCTAGGTGTAGGGATGGGTGGAAATCTGAGATCCTTCTAGTGTGTCTTAGAAGAGAAGGTGAGGGTCTTTCCAGCTCAGCTTTGGGAAACAACATTAAGACAAAGCTTTTCCCTGGTAATGACTGACCACCTCTTAGCATAATTCCAGTTTTTCTCAGCCTTACACAGTCTCTGTCTTCTGGGCCTTTCCCAATGCATGCCTTCTCATCTTAGTTCGAAGAGGGTCAGGATCCCAGAATTCTACCCAGTGGGAAGAATGTCATGTACTGGGAATGGAATAAGTTGGGGAGCTGGGGAAGTCTTCATCATGTCATGGTATAAACTTTGGAAAATATGAAATATATTGCAAAGTAGAAAAAAATCATTCTTAAGCACAATGCAAAGTGTTGGCCACTCCAGTGATTTCCTGCAGTGCATTTTCACTTCTTTCCCCTACATAGTAGAGGACACAAGGAATACAATTTTGCGTCTTCGTTATTTTGCTTGTCGTTGCTGAGTAAGTATTTCCTCATGAAATTAAAAATGCTCATAAACATAATTTTAATGACCGTGTCACTGTTCATCATATTAATGTGCCCTCATTTGTTTAACTAGCGCCTTGCTCCTGGACAGTTGGGCTGTTTCCTGTTCTCTATATTGTAAATAACATGGCCTATAAAATGATCTGTGTTTCAGAATATTTCCTTATATTTTCTAGAAGGAGGATTTCCAGATTAAAGAGTTGGACCTCATAAAATTTCTTGTTACCTTTGCCAAAGTGAAGCTCACATTTCGATACCCGTGGGCAGTACCTTAGTTGTACAGATATTGTGCTAGTTTGGTGTAATCCCCCAAGGGTCTAGATGAGTAAGAATGATGAGTAAGAGAGATGCTGGTGTTGGGATAATTGATGAGGGACGTTGGACCTTTCTTGAATGAAAAGGAGAGCCAGATTCTGAGGTCCTCCAGGGACATGACTTCCATTTCTGGCTAAGTGATTTCCTGAACTTGGCTTCTTGTTAGTTTCCTCAGTGGGAGGCATGCAGCGAAAGGAGGCATGTCAGATAATTTCTGAAGTCATTCCATGTGTCTGCCTGAATCTTGATATAGAAGTCCATCCTTCCCTCCCTGCCTCCCTCCCTCCCTCCCCCCTTTCTTTCCTTCTATATCTGCTTTAGGTCATCACCATATGTTGAGTGCCTACAAAGAAAGGGCCAGGCACTGTGCATGGCTCTTTGCACCATTATTCATTCTATCCTTTCCACAACAGTACCGGGTGGCCATCTCCAACCCAATTTTATGTGCAGGGAAGCTGAAGCTTGGAGAGCTTTTCCAGTGTGTGGAATGTAATACTCTTGGCAGGTGAGCAGGAGAACTGGACTCAGCTTTCAGCTCAAGCCCTTGCTGGCCCAACAAGCCCACCAGTAAAACAGTTCACAGATCCAGCCTGCATTGGGTTAGCTGACAGAGGGCTGCCCCTCATCGCTTCTTGGAGTGATGTGTTACCTATAGGTCTACTACAGGGCATCCTGTCTGATCTCCTTGAGAACAGAGGCTTGGTGTTATCATTTCTATATCCTCGGGACCCAGCATGTTAGTAGGCATTTTTAAATATATATGAAATGAATTCTGCTGTAGTACCTCAAAACCCCGCTCTTCATGCCCTTGTAAGCCTCTTGATTGATTGATTGATTGATTGATTTGCATAAAGTCTAAAGTTTCCTGCTCAAGAAGGCTCACGGCAACTTCTGGAAGTTGTTCAACTCCTTTGCCTCCAGTACCAGGAAGACCAAAAATGCTAAAGTCCCGTAATTAGTGTGATCTTAGGAGCATGACAATGATAGACACACTTCAGTTCTCATGTAGTACAGCGTTCCCCTCTCCTAAAAATAAGAGACTCTGGAGTGGATTGGCATTTGCAACCACAGACAAAATTCTTCTATTTAGGGAGCATGCAGCAGTCAGCGGTGGCTGAAAGATTTTACAAGCGCTTTTGATTTTCCTCCCAGACTTCTCTGCTTAGGAAGGGCAGACTCGCAACAGGAGAGATCATGAAGCTAATGCAGTCAGGTGGATCACACCTTTGCCTGGTAAACAGTCCTTGAGATGAAGGGACTCCAGGTTTAGAGCCAGGCTTTGTCAGTTCCAAGAGAGGGCACCTTGGGACAACCGAGCCTCAGTTTCTTTGTATCTAAAATGGGGACAAAAATCTGTATCTTGAATTACAAGATACAAGTAATACAGATTTGACGTAATGAATGCAATTTATCCAGCAGGGAGTCTGGCATTAATTATTGATATGATATTCCTATTATTGTTTCTATCTATTGATGGATCTATCTATCTATGCATCTGTTTCACAACATTCTTTTGGGTGGTTTGTCCCCCAATATGTTCTCTCCACTTAGTGGTATTTTCTGCAGAGGGACAGGCTCTACCTGTCTATAGGTGTTAAAACCAGGTTTTGCTTTCCTAGCTCCTTCCCACCTGCTGGCACATTCTTATGTATAATGTAGGGAAATGACAAATAAATAGATAATATAATGTCATGAGCTGATGTTTTGGAACAAAAATCAAGGCGAAGGGATGAAGGAGGCCGAGGGTGGTATTTTATTTAATTTTTATTGAGGGTGGTATTTTATTTATTTTATTTTTATTTTTTATTTGTTTTTAAAGATTTTATTTATTTATTTGAGAGACAGAGAATGAGAGATAGAGAGCACGAGAGGGAAGAGGGTCAGAGGGAGGAGCAGACTCCCCGCTGAGCAGGGACCCCGATGTGGGACTCGATCCTGGGACTCCAGGATCGTGACCTGAGCCGAAGGCAATCGCTTAACCAACTGAGCCACCCAGGCGCCCTTGAGGGTGGTATTTTAGATTGAGTGATCAAGGAAAGCTTCTCAGAGGAGGCAGCATTTGAGCGAATGCTTGCATGAAGCGAGGAGCAAGCCTTGTGGATATTTGCTGCAAGCGTGTTCTGGGTTGGTGGAACAGAAGACACAGAGGCACTGAGGCAGAAGTGGAAGTGGGGTGTTCCAGAAATATCCACGAGGCAGGAGTGGCTGAAGTGGAGTAATAAAAGAGGATGTCAGAAAGGAGGGCTGGGGCCAGATCCATGAGGGTCTTGTAGGGTGTGGGGAGGACTTGGTCCACACGGGAGGAGGGGCGAGGGAGGAATGGGATTTGCTTCTCAGCATAAGCAGCATGTTGCCTGCTGAGTGGGTGGAGGGAGCAGAGTGGGTCTTACAGAGATCCAGGCAGAAGGTGAGGAGTGGCTTCAGCCACAGTGTTGTGGTACTGCTGGTAAGGAGTGGTCAGGCTGGGCATCTCCTTTTGCTGGTGTGTGTGTGTGTGTGTGTGTGTGTGTGTGTGTGTGTGTACCATGTCAGAGAAAGAGAAGAAGAGAGAGAGAAATGTGGCTGGACTTGGACTCATGTCACAGGAGAAGGTAGGAATAGTTCAGCCAGTCTAGGGAGACTTGATATTCATGAATCCAGAAAAACGAAGAAACCCATCATACCACATCTTCCCCAAAATGCAATATAAATTCAGCAAATGGATAAGCTAATGCTACTTTTGTTTCTTTTCAACGGGAGAACAATTACAGCTAAACACCTTGGAGAAAGTTATCCACGCTCCAAGTTTGCTAATTCTGTTTCTAAAATGGCTCTAAAAAGCCTTCGCTCACTCATGGTGGGGATAATTAAAACTAATGAAGCGAATTTAGGGGTGTGCATCAGAGACTGAGCAGAGAGGATCTGACAGGGATTACAGATGCTGTGGCTTCTTTGAAGGTAATTGTTGAGCGACCCTTCTTCATTTGTATTCATGGAGACAAGGAGCCATTTCTGTGAGGCTGGTAAACATTTCAGAGAAGCCATCCACATGTTACATTTTGGAATTTAGAATTCTTCATTACGTTTTGAAGAGTTCCAGGATTTTATATACTGGTTACAGATGACTAAGCATGAGACATGATGTATCTTCTATCCTTATTCTGAAGAATGGATTTAAGACATTAGAAGCCAGATGGGAGGGACAAGAGGGAGAAAAGAAACCCATTTATGTATTTGAGGTATAAATATGTACTGAGCACTTAGGTGCTAGAGGCCATTGTGTGCCTGATTGTGTGCAAGGTGGTGAGGAAACATGAACACCATAGACAAGGTGTCTCCTCTCACACACTCACATTCTAGTTGGCAGAGGCACTGACAGGAAGAATGGGAGTTGGTGACACGTGTATGCACAGGTAAAAATGGGGAATGGCTCAGAGGGAGCTGAGTGGTCAGGGTGGTCCTTCCAGAGGTTGTGACTTCTAGCCTGAGATTCAGTGACATGAAGAAAACAGGCAGCTACAAATCAAAGGGAGAGCCTTGGACGCTAAAGTAACAGGAAGCATGGGCCCCATCGAGCAAGGGGACCCGAGCACAGGTGCCAGGAAGCCATGGCTGATGGAGAGCGAGTCAGTACACTTGAAAACAGGATGAAGGTGGGCTTGGAAGGGGAAGGGGTTTGGATTTTATTACAAGTGAAAAGAGAGACCAGGAGAGGCTCTCTCATTGGGTAATGACAAGATGTGTTTTGTTTTCAAAAGCTCTCTTTGATGTTGTGCAGAGGGTAGGCTGTAGGGGGGGCTGCGGGAAGACCTGTGAGGAGGCTCCCACGGCCGTCCAGCTGAGAGGCGATGGGGTAGAAGCCATGGAGAGAAGTGAGCAGCCCGTTACCAGCTTGAAGGTGGGTTTCCATGGAAACCACCTAAGTGTCCACCCGCAGATGAATGGCTAACGAAGATGTGATCTATACACACACATATATTTATATGAATGCTACCCAGCCATTAGAAAGAAGGAAATCCTGCCATTTGCGACAACACGGATGGACCTCGAGGGCATTCTATCCACTTATCTCAGCGACAGAAGTCAGACAGAGAAAGACAAATACTGTATGATCTCACTTACATGTGGAATGAAAAAAGCTGTATCTAAAAGCTGAACTGGTAAAAGCAGAGAGTAAAACGGTGGTTACCAGGGTCAGGGGGAGTGGGGACGGGGTGGGAATTGGAGAGGTGTTGTTTCAGGGTACAAACTCACAATTGGTAAATTAAGAAATGTTGGAAATCTAATGCACAGCTTAGTGATTATAGTCAACGATACCGTATTACAATAATCAAACTTATTAAGAGATTAGATCTTTTTTTTTTTTAAGGGAGGGAGGGGGTGAGGGGCAGAGGAAGAGGGAGAGAGAGAATCTTAAGCAGGCTCCACGCTCAGTGTCGAGCCCGACGTGGGGCTTGATCCCATCACCCCAAGATCATGACCTGACCCGAGCCTAAGAGTCGGTCGCTTAAACGACTGAGTCCCCCAGGGGCCTCACTACGAGATTAGATCTTAATTATTCCCACAACAGAAAGAAAGGATAATTATGAGACGTGACAGAGGTATTAGCTATAAGGCTACAGTGACAATCACACTGCAATGTATAAATGTATCAAATCAACATGCTGTATACCTTAAATTTATACAATGTCACATGTCAAATATATTTTAGTAAAAAAACCAGTGGAGTTGCCATGTTTTGCTGATGAGAAAAAGAGGCATCAGGATGGCTTGTAAGAGTTTGGTGGTGGGTGTACGGTGGCAGAGGACCTCTGGGGAAAGAGCACACTGGGGAGGGGGCTTTCCAATCCCCCAGTCTTGGTTTGGTTATCTCAAGACCGAGGTGCCGGTTTGACATTCAGGTGGGCAAGGTGAAATAAGACAATGATGATTCAGAGTGCAGAAACCCAGGGAGCATAGAGGAAGAAAGAAACAAGGCAGAGATGCTAAGGTCCCCTAGATTTTTTTCGTGTGGCACCTGGGTCCCTTGTCCCCTTGTCTTCACACTGCAGGACACAGCATAGAGATTTAGGCTGTCCCTTCAAATGCCCTGTCTTTAGTCTCCAAAAAAAAACAAAAACAAAAACAAAAACAAAACTTTAGTTCTTTGCCGGTGAACTCTACTCAAAAACACTGTTTTGGCACCCTACCAGCCTGGCTTCAAATCCAAAGATTGCCACTTACTGGATGTGGAATATTGGGCAAGTCATATAACCTACCTGAGCCTCAGTGTCTTCATCTGTAAAATGGGAGCAATAAGAAGACCTACCTCATAGGGTTCTTGAGATGGCAATACTAGCCTTTATGAAACCTTTACTGCATTATATATATCACTGCATTTAGTCCAGCACACAGCCCTAAGAGGGAGGGGTTGTTGTTGTTCTCATTCTACAAGAGGAAACTGAGGCTCAGAGAGGTTGTGTGACTGATCCAAGGCTCCACATCCAGAAACAAGGAGAGATAAAGTGACTTTTCCAAGCTAACGTCACTGTTCGGTCTCTGAGCTGGTTTTCAAACTGGATGGTCAATCCTTTTTAGCAGAGCACAGAATAAGGGCTCAAAACACAAGAGTTGCTTGCTTTTCATTTTTCTTGCCTTTATTCTCGCGTCATATGGAAAATCCACTGATCGATTTGCTTCCTCATCAGACTCAGTAATTGTTTGAGGGCAGGGGCTGTGACTTATTCACGCCTGTGTCACCAGCGCCCTGCCCTGGGTGTGGCACTCAGCAGGTGGGTGGTGGTAGATGCCGTTCAGGTGACAAACACGACAGCAGGACCGCCAAGCAAGTGGACTTCCTCTGTGTTTGAGAGAACGCTCCCTCCTTTCCCAGACGGAACAAGCCATACCAGTCTGCAGCAGGTGAGGCAGACAATGGAATAAATGTTCCAGCAAGTTCTTCCACCCCTAAGCTTCACCCTCGGTGGATAAAGTGTCTCCTCAAAACAGGAATGGAAGCATACAAGTGGCATGAGCCAAGTGCCCACACAAATGCTAAACATAGCATAAGGGAGGGAAAGACTTGGTGCGGCAGAACAGGAAACTTCTAATCCATTCTGTTTCCAGCATGTGAAACAGTGAGTGTGTCGTGGGCAGGACAATTACACTGAAATATGGCCCAGCTAAGCCTAAGAGCTGTTCTAATGGGAAAGTCAAGAAACCCCACGGCAAACTTTTGGGGGAGGTAGGCGGAATGAGGTTCTTGAGGTGAGTTCCAACGATCTCGGCTGTGTCCATTTCAGAGCTGGGGGCTGGCCTAAACATACCCTAAATCCCCAAGTTCTAGTGAGATGATTCTTCAATAATAAGAGGAATGGTGGTGGTTTATAACAGTTTTGCAATCCGTCCATGCATCCTAGACTGTGCATGTGAAAAGGCGGGCTGTGTCTGTGTGCATCTCTCCTCCTGCAATGTGGATGTCTAGGAGGATGGTGCTAGTTGCGGGGGTCTAAGGGCAGCGAGGGGCAAAGCTGTGGCTGTCCCCTTTTTACACGTCTCCTGAGATTTCTTCAAGCACTTCAGAGTGGAAGTGGATTGTCCCAAAGCAGAGAGAAGAACTTTTGAATGCCAGGAGCAAGGCATCGCTCTAATGATGACTCCTGGTACTTGGAGATGTGGGAGCAAAGAGCAGGCAGGGAGGGCTACAAAGCTCAGAGATGCACCTGCTCCTTGGAAGGGAAGGGCTAAATGTCCCTGAGGCCACTTGGGGGACAGGCAGCCACCTGGTACTGGCTACACTCATCCGTTGCTATGAATCTCAAACTCCTACATAAACCTCTCGTCTCTCCTCCTACACCCCACTGAGTCCCTACCAGGCTCAATGTGGGAATGAGGGAAGAGCAACTCAGTTGGTGCCTTGGGGGACCCCACATCCATTTGGCCTGGATTCTAAGCCCTTCCTGTTCCTGCCTGTTTTCTCTCTCCTGACTCACACCACCAAGCTCTTCTTCTGATATTGTAGAATTTCATAGTATCTGGGGACTTCAGAATGTGGTTCAAGTTCCCATCCAGCACTTGGACTTGGGAAACCTGAGGTGAGTATTCACCTTCCGCTTGACTACCTCTAAGAAAGTATTCTCAGCCAGGGTGATTTGGATCCCCCGGGGACATTTGGTGACAGAATTGGAGACATATTTTGGTTGTCATGACTCGGGAGGATGCCTATTGGCACCCAGAGGGTAGAGACCACCCTACGGTGCACAGGGCAATCCCCTACAGAGAATTATCTGGCCCCCAAATCAATAGTGCTGAGGTCAAGAGACTCTCCTTGGGGATAGAGCTCACTACCGATTGCCGTCTCCAGGAGCAACCTCCTTTCCTTTCAGATATTTCTAGTGAGTAAGAGAAAGGCAGGTGTATAAGAAGCAGGTGGCTCTGATACAAATTTATAAGGAGAAAGTCAAGATCCCACAATTCTGGGTATTCACAATAGGGTCTAAGAGATTTCTACCAGTGATACAAGAAGGTTGGCGCAAGATTGCCCAAAGCTATTTGCAAGGCAAGTATCCAAATTACACAGCATCTCTGGGAACACAGTTGGTCCCCAGAATTGGAAGCCAGTATCTGAAATCAGAAATGCAGTGGACAGAATAAAAAAAAAGCAGGCACAGAAAAAAATGCAGCTCTTCCTGGAGAATGCACAGTAAAAGGAATACAAAATGAAATGACATAGATCATTGAAAACCAGGGTTTGGAGGTAGGGGCTAAAGAGCAGGAGATAGCTAATGCAAGTTAGTTGTACAGCAGCCAAAATTACTGATTTATTATGTATTAAACGTCCCTGACATTCTTTCCTTCTCTCTCTCAGGCGCCGTCTTTATTGTTGTGTTTTGGTGAGTGTGAAATTTATTAGGAGCAAGATGAGATTTCCTCCATTCTTGGTGGGGAGGCAGTCTTTATTAGGACACAATAAAGATACACACGTGTTATTAACATGAAAGCGACAACTACATTATGCTCAGAGAGAAAGTCAGTGTTAACAAGAGAAAGGTGTGTTCTGAAAAGGACTAGTCTACAAATGATTTTTTTTTAAAAGAAAGGGTTGTTTGTTCATAGACCAACAACCCCCAAACTTTTTTGATCGGATACCCCATTAGAATTTTTTGAGCATTCTCCCACAATATTAATGATTATTTATACATTGCAAACACGTACTACTGTATTCATATAGTATATATCTTATAAAACAGATACATAAAAAGGAATTAAAAAGGAATTAACGGCTATTTTCTTTATGTACCCCAATAAACTGTCCTGCCCTACTCCAACCTCCAACCTAGTGGGAATGCTCACCTCTGAGTTCAGACAGATAGATACCTGGGCTGCACTTACCATGTGACAACCACTGTCCTCAGACTTTATATATATATATTAGCTCATTTAACCCTCAAAACAACCCTAAGGATGTAGGAACAATTGTCATTCACACTTCACAGATAGGGAAATGGAGGCACAGAGAGGGTAAGTAACTTTCCCAGCGTCACACAGCCAAATGCATGGAAGATCAGGGATTCCAGCCTAATCAAGCTGGCTCCAGAATGTTGGTTCTAACCACTGTACTGACTGCCCTCACCTGAGGGCAGGGGAAGCCTTGAAGCCTCTTCCTCCGACAGAGGAAGGAATCAGGCATGATTCAGAAGCTGAGGGCATTAAGGGCTTTCTTTATGGTAAAGCAAGATGCTGGCAGTGGAACAGTAAGAACTAGGAGTTTGAGGGAGAGGAGAGAAAGAGAAGAGGGAGACTCCCAGAAGTGACCCTGAATACACTGAAAGGCATTTTGCAGGGAGCGGCAAGGGGCACCTTTGTACTATCCGCTGTGCTTCCCAAGAGGACAAGATTGGGGGTTAGACTTTTCTTTTTCTTTCCTGGTAACAACTTGAACCTGCAACCAACTTGCTGGGCAAGATGGAAGAATCACAGTGACAGTGACTTTCACGAGTTTTCTCACAACCTCGGTTGTGAGAAAAGTCAGGTACCCTGACTTTTTTTCCCCCTAAACATTTTATTTATTTATTTTAGAGAGAGCGAGCATGAGCAAGGGGAGGGGCAGAGGGAGGGGGAGAGAGAGAGAGAGAGGGAGAGAAGCAGACTCCGTGCTGAGTGCTGAGCCCGATGTGGGGCTCGATCTCAGGACCCCGAGATTATGACCTGAGCCGAAATCAAGAGTCAGACGCCCAACCGACCGAGCCACTGGGCGCCCCCTTGATACCCTGACTTCTTGTTGTTGTTTTTCTCAGATGGTTTTGGGGTCCTCTACCACCTGCCTACTACCATGGAGAGCTCTAGAAACCAGCTCCTCACACTAGCGGTGCGGGGAACAAACTCGCATTTTGTGTACAAATCTTCACAGATCCTTTGGGTGTCTTGAGTGACCATATAGCTAGAGTCCTAGCAGATGGGATCCTGGTACCATGTGGTACAAACCAGTCCTAAATGAGGAATATGGAAAAGAGAAGATACTTGGCTGAGATCTTATGCAGCCGGCTGGGGGCAGAGCCAAGACTAGGGCCCAGATCCCTGGACTGCCTGCCTCTCTGCCTGTGAACAGATCTACTTTGAAAAACATCTTTCAGGTCAACCATTTTACAAGGGTGAGCTAAGCTCAGGGCCAGTGGGAAGGTAAACGTTTGTTTTCTCTTAAGCTATTAACCCAAAATATGAATAGACTGAAGGTCTCAGTTATAGGCTGAATTGTGTCCCTTCAAAATTCATACGCTGAAACCCTAATGCCCAGGACTTCAGTCTATGAAGATACGGCCTCGAAAGAGGTGATTAAGTTAAAATGAGGCTGTTAGCATGGCCTTCATCCGAGCTGACCTGTGTCCTTATAAGAAGAGGAGATTTGGACCCGGAGGGGGCACCAGCGATGCACATAGAGGGAAATGAAGCCAAGGAGAGAGACCTCACCAGAAACCAACTTTGCTGGCACCTTGATTTTGGACTTCCAACATCTAGAACAGTGAGAAAGAAATGCCTGCCCAGTCTGAGGTGTTTTGCTATTGCAACCCCAGCAGAGACCAAGATAGTCTAACTTCCATAGTAATCATAGGAGTAGCTACTGTCTCCCTCCACATGGATTTCCCATTTAATCTCCATAAAAACTCTACGATGCAGATGTGATTATAGCTTCTTTCTCACGCATGAAGAAGAAACTGAGGCTGATAGGAGTTAGGGCAGGGTGAAGCCTGTTGGAGTTCTGAAGCCACAGGCTTTGTCATTACTGGGCTGCTGCAGTACTACCCAGGTAGGAGGGTCAGGAATGTTCAGAGCAGGGAGACCATGCCAGGCGTCACTTCCTGTCTTATGGGAAGTGGTGGAGAGCAGTAGAAGCAGGCCAGAGGTCTGGGCCATCAGTCTCATCCCTGCCAACTGCCTCATTTTGGATCTGTAGACAACTCAAGAAATGCTTCTGGCTCTTACTATGTGGCAAGCCCCGAGCTGTGCTCTGGGGCCCCAGCACTGAACACAACTAACACGGCAGACATTACTATCATGGAGCTTGGGTCTAGGAGTGTTGTTGGTTTCTCTCTGCATTCTCCAAGTTCTTAACGCTCTTCTTTCTCCCAGTTAGAAGAAAGAACATGAGACAGCAGTCCTGCTTCTTTGAATGTTTTCCTTTCTTTCCATCTTCTGATGGCCATACTTCACGTCTGACAGGAGAAATGATTCTTCTCGACAGTGATAAACTTACGAGTTTTGACTGTTTGTGAAGTTCCCTAATTAATTCTTTATAGACTTCTACTGGCAACCAAATCTGTGTTTTGAGTTAAAAAATGGGAGTTCAGATGAATTATCATTGAACATTCTGCTTCCATTGGAGAGCACACACCCTGTACTGTATGCTGTTTATCTCTCCATTTTCCAGTGGCACCATTTGTTTGCAGGGATGCCCAGCAGGTGGTTATCATGGCATGAGATGAGTGTGCCAGCATTCACCCCATCCTTGCTGAACTCCTGGGCCATCTCCTGAGCAACCTGGAGAGGGCTCCCAAACCATCAATGCCCACTCAGCACCACTGGGATTGCGTGAACCTTTTTTGTGGGTGGCCTGAGATCTAGCCCTGATCAGGAGGCTGGTGTGGCTAAACAAATCTGAGGAAAGAGCTGCAGTGAATCTCTCTCCAGAAAGAGTGGGAGAGAGAGGATGACACACACACACACACACACACACACACACACACACACAGAGTCAGAAATATGGAGAAAGAGAAAGGGAGAGAATGTACCTGAAATAGAAAGATACAGAGATCAAAGGAGATAGGAGAAATAAATGATGATGATGGTGAAGGTGGTGATGGTGATGAGGGTGATGAACAACTAACATTTATTGAGTGCTCTGTCTGTGCCAGACACCGTGCTAGGTGTTCTAGCTCAATTACCTCATTTATTCTTCATGACAACCCCAGAGGTAAATTCTGTTATTTTCCTTACTTTTGAAGTGAGAAAATGAGCTCAGAGGGACTAAATAAATTGTCCAGGTTCACATAGTTCTTAAAGTGGGGAGCCAGTCTGCAAGTTTAGGCAGATGAACCCAGAGGCTATCCTTCTAATTATTATGGTTGAGAGAGGATTTGAGAGATCTAGAGACACTGAGACACACACACACACACACACACACACACACACACAGACACAGACGGAGGGGGAGAATGGTTAGAAGAGACAGAGTGAGAGAGATCCCAAGAAAAAGACAGAGAGGTAAAGACATATGCAGAAACCGACTGTGGTAATTGACCCGTGTAGACAGGGAGACACAGAGCTGGAGAGAGAGGATGTTCACAAAGAGCACACTATCCCTTCATGTAGGATGAAGATATCTGGGCACAGTAATAGCAGGTATTGTGTGATCATCATATGCCAGACACTGATAGGCACTTTTGTCTTCTTTTTATTACACTCACATTATCCTTCACGTTCTGGGAATGCTGAAATGCACTGCACAGCTTGCAGAGTGCGCGGTCGGCTTTCAGAGGCAACGGTGTCTGAATCCAGAGCTCTGACCACATTTGTGTATATTTTCCCTAGTGGTTCTGAGTCTGCAGAGGGGAGGCCTGGGAGAGGCAGCATGACATTGTGCAGGTGGGTGATGGGTGATGGAGGTGAAGGAGGAATGGCAGGGGGGAGGTCGTCTGAGCTCCTCTTCCCCTTAAAGAGGTTAACCTGGCTGGTAACCAGAGAGCTCTGTGGGGGCACTGACAGCCTGGGAGCCAGGACCTGGGCAGTCTACACAAGCATCTCATCTACTCCTTGCAAAAGACCTGTGCATTTGGAATACCGTCCTTATTATGTAAATGAGGGGACTGAGGCTCAGAAGTGTTAACTAACCTAGTTCACACGGCTTGTAGGTGGCAGAAGTGGGATTGGAGCCCAGGTGTCTGAGATCAAGAGCTCTTGGCTGTGAGCCTCCATGAAGCCAAAGAATAGGAGCAGCCCTGAGAGTGTGCAGACCCTAGAGGGGCAGCCACAGCACTTTCAACCTCCTTGGCCCTGATTGCAAGACACTCTGGAGGGCATGGGCTTCTATCATGTGAGCAGGTCAAATGCCTGGAAGTTTTAGCAACGAAAATAAATCTAAATTAATTGGAATGTAAACACTAGGAAATTTCTTTCTTTCTAAAAAAGATTATTTATTTTGAGAGAGAGAGAGTACTCTTGAGTTGGTAGGGAAGGGCAGAGGGAGAGGGAGAGAGAATCCTTAAGAAGACTCCCTGCTGAACTTCTTCCTAGAAACATCGTCAAAGGCAAGGGAAGCGAGGGCAAAAATGAACTATTGGGATTTCATCAAGATGAAAAGCTTTTGCACAGCAAAAGAAACAGTCCACAAAACCAAAAGACAACCGACAGAATGGGAGAAAATATTTGCAAATGACATATCAGAAAAAGGGCTAGTATCCAAAATCTATAAAGAACTTATCAAACGCAACACCCAAAGAACAAATAATCCAATCAAGAAATGGGCAGAAGACATGAACAGACATTTTTCCAAAGAAGACATCCAAATGGCCAACAGGCACATGAAAAAGTGCTCCACATCGCTCGGCATCAGGGAAATCCAAATCAAAACCTCAATGAGATACCACCTCACACCCGTCAGAATGGCTAAAATTAACAAGTCAGGAAACGACAGATGTTGGTGGGGATGCGGAGAAAGGGGAACCCTCCTACACTGCTGGTGGGAATGCAAGCTGGTGCAACCCCTCTGGAAAACAGTATGGAGGTTCCTCAAACAGTTGAAAATAGAGCTACCATACGATCCAGCAATTGCACTACTGGGTATTTACCCCAAAAATACAAATGTAGGGATCCGAAGGGGTATGTGCACCCCGATGTTTATACAGCAATGTCCACAATAGCCAAACTGTGGAAAGAGCCCAGATGTCCATCGACAGATGAATGGATAAAGAAGAGGTGGTATATATACACAATGGAATATTATGCAGCCATCAAAAGGAATGCGATCTTGCCATTTGCAACAACATGGATGGAACTGGAGGGTGTTATGCTGAGTGAAATAAGTCAATCAGAGAAAGACATGTATCATATGACCTCACTGATATGAGGAATTCTTAATCTCAGGAAACAAACTGAGGGTTGCTGGAGTGGTGGGGGGTGGGAGGGATGGGGTGGCTGGGTGATAGACACTGGGGAGGGTATGTGCTATGGTGAGCGCTGTGAATTGTGCAAGACTGTTGAATCACAGATCTGTACTTCTGAAACAAATAATGCAACATATGTTAAGAAAAAAGAAAAAGAAGAAGATAGCAGGAGAGGAAGAATGAAGGGGAGTAAGTCGGAGGGGGAGAAGAACCATGAGAGACGATGGACTCTGAGAAACAAACTCAGGGTTCTAGAGGGGAGGAGGGTGGGGGGATGGGTTAGCCTGGTGATGGGTATTAAGGAGGGCACATTCTGCGTGGAGTACTGGGTGTTATGCACAAACAATGAATCATGGAACACTACATCAAGAACTAATGATGTAATGTATGGTGATTAACATAACAATAAAAAAATTAAAAAAAAAGAAGACTCCCTGCTGAGTGCGTAACCTGATGCAGGGCTTGATCCCAGGACCCCAAAATCATGACCTGAGCTGAAATCAAGAGTCAGACGCATAAGGAGAGCGCTTGATGTAATGAGAATTGGGTGTTATATGCAACTGATGAATCACTACATTCTACCTCTGAAACTAATAAAAAATTACATTAAAAACATTTGTTTTAAATTAAAAATAAAAGAGACACTTAATCGACTGAACCACCCAAGTGCCCCAACATCAGAAAATTTCTGATTTCCTACATGGAGACCTCCACAAGTACTGTCCAACATCATCCTTGACATCAAATGAAGTAGATTAGGTGTTACCAGAGAGTCTCCAGTTGGATTCTGTGATGCTGAATCCACAATGCGGGGGCTCAAAGAAAGGCAAGAATCCATTCCATGTGTACCTGACATTGATTGGAGGCATAATCCATCAAAAGGTCCCTATCGTAGGTCAACATGGGATTTGAAAACACAAGACTATCATCATCATCAACAGGAAGAGTGGGGCCCAAAACTAAGCTCAATTAACCTATAACATCCTAGGGAGGAAAGATAAATAGAAGGTGGACAATGGGGAGGACAGACCTGTTCTTGAATTTGTTGGACTCTGCCGCTTATTAGCTGTGTGGTCTCTGGCAAATGGCTAAACCTCTCTGAAATGCAATTTGGTTTCAAATCTTATGCTTTTACCCAGATGTCCATCGACAGATGAATGGATAAAGAAGAGGTGGTATATATACACAATGGAATATTTTGCAGCCATCAAAAGGAATGAGATCTTGCCATTTGCAACGACGTGGATAGAACTGGAGGGTGTTATGCTGAGTGAAATAAGTCAATCAGAGAAAGACAGGTATCATATGACCTCACTGATATGAGGAATTCTTAATCTCAGGAAACAAACTGAGTGTTACTGGAGTGGTTGGGGGTGGGAGGGAGGGGGTGGCTGGGTGATAGACATTGGGGAGGGTATGTGCTATGGTGAGCGCTGTGAATTGTGCAAGACTGTTGAATCACAGTTCTGTACTTCTGAAACAAATAACGCAACATATTTTAAGAAAAAAGAAAAAGAAGAAGATAACAGGAGAGGAAGAAAAGGGGAGTAAGTCAGAGGGGGAGACGAACCAGGAGAGATGATGGACTCTGAAAAACAAACTGAGGGTTCTAGAGGGGAGGGGGTAGGGGGATGGGTTAGCCTGGTGATGGGTATTGAGGAGGGCACGTTCTGCATGGAGCACTGGGTGTTATGAACAAACAATGAATCATGGAATACTGCACCAAAAAACTAACGATGTAATATATGGTGATTAACATAACAATAAAAAAAGAAATCATCAAATCTTATGCTTTTAGCATCCCATGAAACACGGAAGCTACCTGAAACACGGTCCTTGCTCCTGTGCAAACAGATAATTATCTACTTAACTATGGAGGCGAGGACCCCATCAAGACCACCTGAAATGTTGGGAAAATTGGTGAGGGAATGGCATTCTGGATGAGGCAGAACTTGAGTTGCAGTCACTGGCATCATTGACACTGACAGCACGAACTACCACCACTTGAATATTAGTTATGGGCTAGCATGACACTAAATGATCCACCTTGTCTACCTTTATCTCTCAGACCCACCCTGAATTATTTCACATTATGCAAGTGGAGCCTGAAACTCCAAGATGGAAGTTACCCTGTTCAAGATCACGCAGTTGGAAAACAGTGGAGAGAAAAGTTCAGATCCACATGTGAAGTTCAAGAAGACCTCAGAACACATGCTTATTTATTGCTTTACTCTCTAGCTGAACGCCTACAATGTTTGGATGGCTTTTCACTTTGAAATTGAATTGTACTTTACTATTGGCTTCTGTTATAATCTTGGAGATAATTCATCTTCACCACTGAAATCTCTTTAACTTTTCAACTCTTTGCAGCTTTTTCAACTTCAGTGTATGTTATTTGTGGTCACAATGTTCTCTCAGCCTTTCTGCCAAGTGGTTAATGGTATATAAACACATGTTTAAGTGCACCCAGGATCATGCTGCTAGATTTCCCTTTGGTGGAGTGATGATTTCCATTGCTCTGGGAGTATAGGTCCCTGAATTATCAGAAGAGCATGTCTGTTTACTGAAGCCACATTTAATTGACACCAACACACCAACTGTTGCTCCATGGAAGAATGTTTACTGATTCTACCTCTCAGTAGAGAGGTCCCTCTGCATTTGTTAATAAGATTCTTTAGGGTTTTGCTGTTGTTGTTGAGGTTTTGTTTTAGATTTTATTTATTTGACAGAGAGGGAGAGAGAGAGAGAGCACAAGCAGGGGGAGTGGTAGAGGGAGAAACAGAAGCACACTGCCTGCTGAGCAGGGAGCCTGATGCGGGGCTGGATCCTAGGACCCTGAGATCATGACCTGAGCCAAAGGCAGATGCTTAACCGGCTGAGCCACCCAGGCACCCCTCTTTAGTTTTTTAATAACAAAATTTAACCTAAATCATCTTGGGCAAGAAGCAGTTCGTTAGAAGGGTACTGGGGCATCTTGGAGAATCCAAGAATCCAACTGGGTTTCAAAAAAAAAAAAAAATGTTGAGAACAGTTTGCTCCAGGGACCTAAGTCCAAGGAGGTCATGGCTCCTTTCTCTTGAGTTCTGCAACAGACTGAGCTGAACTGGGTTGGGTGGGCTTCTCCTCTGGATCTTTTAGTATTTCCTATTTACCCTCAGGCACATGCTGGAGCCTAGCCTGTACCAGTCCACGAGAACCAATTATTAAATTTTCCGGAATTGTGTGACTCAGTTATTATACCACTGGTAACTTCAAATCAGCCACGGTGGGAGTATCCACCCCACAGGAGTTGGAAAATGCCACGAAGTAGGGCTTTTTCTTTCTTGGAGAGATGGCTTACCAGCACCCCCTTCCCCCCAACTATGACCATTACATGCATTAATTGTCCAAAGTCATGTTTGAGAACACGAACTTTGAATCAGCTCTGTGGGTTTGACGTCTGGCTCTGCTCCTTCCCTGCATTGTAATCGTAAACATGTTTCTTAGCCTGTCTGGACCTCAGTTTCCTTACTTGTAAGATGCAGATGATAATTCTACACCAAGCAGGGTTTGTTGTGAGGACTGAGTGAGCTAATCCATGGTGCTTGGCCCACAGAAAGCACTCTGTGTTAGCTATTTTCCACACTTCCCATGCTTGGCCATCGTCCATCTACTTGGTTACTCTTTTCTGGGGCCTTGGTGCCCTGCACAGTTCTTGGTAACAGTAAACACTGAAACTCTTGATGGATGAATGAATAAGAAGGAAAGAAAGAGAGTGAGACCACGGGAAATATGCCCATTTGGCTCACTGGTATGTCCCCAGCTTCTAGAACTGTGTCTGACACATGATTGGTGCTCGGCGAATATTTTTTTAAGGAGTTACTAGATGCATAAGCCCTAAATCTTCTTTTGGATACTTTGTTATGTTCTTAATGTCAAGCGGACATCCTTCCCTTGTGTAAATTCTATTCATTATTCATGTTCCTACTCTTTAAATAACACGAATCGGATCATTTCCTATCTTTGCATAACAATATTTTATGTATTTGAAATAAGATATCTCTTCATGTTTTTATATCTCTGGGATGAGATTTCCAGAGTCTGTGCAGAGTGGGGGGAAGGAAATCTCTGTCTTTTAGGGTTGGATTTAGTAATGGCGCCTTCATGGCCCTGTAGATCTGGGCTTCCAATGTTACACCTCTGGATACATAGATTCCATATTCTCTCACCTCATGATCTGCTCCCAGGCCCACTCATTGGGCCAGGTGGGTGGACACGCAAAGACTTTTGATCTCAGCCACGCTCCTTATCTGGACAATCAGCCCATCATCTCTGTCCCAGTGTGAAGAGCAAAGGCACATTTTGTGACAAAGGCCCAAAGGAGAGATTTCTCAGGAGTGGATTATAAACCAGGAAAGATGGAAATAAGATAATAAATGGACATTTGTGGGGCAGAGGTATGATCCAAGCTTGTGCATGGCAGGCCCTTTCCCCTCAATGAGGAGACTCTGAAGGATTCTTAGAAACTCGAAAAGACCCAGACAAAGCTGGTTCATAATGGTGGGGGAAACTGAATATTCTTATCAAGTCTCTGGAGAGCCATGGCATGTTTTCCACAGAGAACATTTCCAGTCAGGCTTCAGTGGATTCAGAAGTCCCTCTCCACATGAGCACAACATGGGGGTAGTTTGGGGTCATTCTTAGCAGACTCAGATCTTTCTGTCAGTCATGGGGTATGCCGCCTTTCCTGATTATTTCCATCTCTCTGGGGCCAGGAGAGGCATCTGGCTTTTGAAGATTCCATTTAAATAAAAAAACAAAGCCAACTTTTAAAAAAATTTTTTTTATTGTTATGTTATTCACCATACATTACATCATTTGTTCTTGATGTAGTGTTCCATGATTCATTGTTTGTGCATAACACCCAGTGCTCCATGTAGAGCGTGCCCTCTTTAATACCCATCACCAGGCTAACCCATCCCCCACCTCCCCCAGAACCCCCAGTCCATTTCTCAGAGTCCATCGTCTCTCATGGTTCGTCTCCCCCTCCGATTTACCCCCCTTCATTCTTCCCCTCCTGCTACCTTCTTTTCTTTTTTCTTAACATATATTGCATTATTTGGTTCAGAGGTACAGATCTGTGATTCAACGGTCCTGCACAATTCACAGCGCTCGCCATAGCACATACCCTCCCCAATGTCTATCACCCAGCCACCCCATCCCTCCCACCCCCCACCACTCCAGCAACCCTCAGTTTGTTTCCTGAGATTAAGAATTCCTCATATCAGTGAGGTCATATGATACATGTCTTTCTCTTATTTCACTTGACTTATTTCACTCAGCGTAACACCTTCCAGTTCCATTCATGTCGTTGCAAATGGCAAGATCTCATTCCTTTTGATAAAACAAAGCCAACTTTTACAGACCAGGAAGATATGTAAAGCCCTAGCGGGGTCATAAAGTGTTATAGGTGAAAAGGATATTAAAGATTATTAGGGAAATCCTCAAACCATTAGGATGGAACAAAAAGAAAGTGTGTGTGCCGACCTCTGGGCCTTCACGCTGGAATCCTTAGTGTGCTGCTTCGATCCCTAGGAGAGTATTCACCAGCTGCCTCAGGCTGGGCTAGGAACCCCCACCCTTCCCTGCTTATCTGGTTACAGGAGCCCTATGAGGTCAATATTCCTGTCTCCATTGTACAGATTAGGAAACTGAGGCACAGAGCGTTTAAATAACTTTTCAAGGACACACAGCCGGCACAAGGCAGAGCCTGACATTGAACACAGACACGTCTGTTTGACTCTAAAATCCATGTTTTATCCCCTCTTCCCTGCGGCTTCTACTTCCTACATCAACCACGTTCTAGAGAATTCTCTGACTCCAGTGAAGACCTGGTGGCAGAATCTATAGGAAAAAAGAAGTATGTACATTTTGCATCCAGAGTTTTAAACTCCAGTGAAGCCATGTGGTGGTTGTGGATGATTTTTTTCTTTTGCAAAGTGAAGGGGGGCTGTTGGGGAGAACCGAGAAGCAAACATCGGTGGCTATTGTGTAAGATGAAGCACCTCTGTTACCTTCTGTGGGAAATGGCCACGTCTGGCATCACGCAGAATGCTCTCTAGGAGTGTTTTCCAGGGAAGCCCCCTCTGTGTCCAGAATGCAACCTGATAGCCCCACAGGACGTGTTTCTCTCCAACATTGAGAGATGGCAAAAACAGCCTGAACACTCAGTTGAGAGTCTGATGGCGCACTGGGGCTCACCAGGGTGGGAGAGAAACTGCCAGGCACCCTGGTGGAAAGCACATGATGAAATCCTCCGTCTCGGCCTTCTGGATGGGCAGCTGGGATGCAGAGAAGAGGGGAAGCCTCTGCTCGTTTAGGCGCAGCAGGAGCACACGGTTGACCTCATCAAGTTAACTAAGAGTAGAACTTCCATAGTGATGACACGAGGCTTGCATGCCTTGCACGGGGCCCCATGAGATGCAACCCCGGTGCCTCCTTCACTGGTGTAGAGCTCCAGTGGCTAACTCTGGTGGCCTATCCACGATGCCCCTCTGGAGGGGAAACCATCCGCAAACCATGCCTCTGGCCGGACTCACCATCTTGCTGCTAATATTTATTCTTGAGTTGTTTCCTAGGAACGGTCAGCCTGAGGAGGGAGGGTTGTTTTTTTTTTTTTCCTCTCCAAAAAATGAACCTGTAGGCAATGAATGAGGCTGCAGGCCAGTGTCAGCCTGGACTAATTCTCTGGACATAGAATCTTCAGTGTGGAATCCCAGCCCAAACATGGCTTTCTGTGTAGACGTCACACTTTAGGGGTGGAGCAGGCTCTGCCTCAGCTAATTCTTCCACTGCTTTCAATACCTCGAGGTTTAGTGGGATTCACTGATTTACTGGTGTTCTGCCTTGTTCCCAAATGGACGGGAAGCCACCATGGGATGTGCTGGAATCTACTCGCACCAGCTTACAAGAACCCATTGTCACCTTGTCAGGAGTTTTGGGAGTTAGTCATTAAACCATGGACGGTTTCACATCAGCCATGGTGAGAGGCTACATTGTAGGGATTGGCAAATGGCACAAATTCGGGCTTTCTACTATCGGTTGGAGAGGTGGTTTACTAGCATATCCCCCTCTGCTGAATATTAGTGCATAAGCTGCAGGGTCCTCTTTAAGAACATCAGCTTTAGTACCTGGCTGGCTCAGTCGGTTAAGCATCCGACTCTTGGTTTTGGCTCAGGTCATGATCTCAGGGTTGTGAGGTTGAGCCTGCATCGGGCTCTGTGCTGGGCATGGAGCCTGCTGGAGATTCTCTCCCCCTGCCCCTCCCCCTGCTTGTGTGAGCATGCATGCTCTCCGCCCTGCAAAAAAAAGAATATAAACTTTGGGATCAAACTCTGTGGATCTGATACTTAGCTTTGGGGATAGTAAAAAAAATGGGTTCTGAGGATTTTAAGATTTGGGGTTCACATCTCGTGTCATCATTTAACCACGTGATCTTTAACGCTGCTGAGCCTCCGTTTGTTCAACTGCAGACTTCATGGGTGGTCATGACATCAGGATGAAGTGACTGGCCAGAGCTGCTGCTTAGAACCGGGCACTGTTCCTGGGTCTTGGAGAACACCTGAGGAACACGTGGATCTTGCCAGACTTCTGGTGTGTTGGGAAGGATTCAGGGATCCTACCCGAGGGCACCAGAACAGCGCTAGGACTGATTAGCTGTCTGTGTGGGAAGTGTGAAAAAGCAGGGACCCAGTGCCCCAGGCAGCAGCTGCAGTAAATGTAAATAAATGTAAATAACTAACATTTGGTAGATGCTTATGATATGCCAAGCACTCTTCCAAGTGATTTATAATATATAACATCATCCCGGCTTATCCTCATAAGAATCTAATAAAGCAGTGGTTCTCATGGGTAATTTTGCCATCCCCCCTGCTCCACACCCTCCCCCCTCCAATTCCCAGGGGATATTTAGCAATGTCTGGAGGCTTTTTTGGTCATCATGACTAGGGGTGGATGGATGAGGGCTACTGGCATCTAGCGGGTAGGGACCAGGGAGGCTGCTGAACATTGTACAACACACCCAGGGCAGCCCAGCCCAGCAAAGAATTGTCCGGCTCCAAGTATTGTAGTGCCAAGGTTGAGAAACACTTGAGTAAAGTATTAAATACTATCATTCCCATTACACTGATGGGGAAAAGTGAGGCACAGAGACGCTAAAGCACTTTCTGTAGGCTATTCAGGCCAGATACTGTGGATGTTGGGTTCAGACCCGAAGCTCTTCTGAGCCCCAGCTGACAGAGTTCGGTTCTCTCTCAAATTTCCTCCGGCATCAGGGTCCCCGTTCCTGCTGCTCACTGCTCTCCTCCACCGTCAGCTCGGGGCCCTGAGTGAGATTTGTTCTGACATGCTGCTGGTGTCTGCTTTTCTGGGAACTGAAGCTGAGAGGTGCCGCGCAGCTTCATGGGAACAAATTCCCACCGCAGGGCTTCCCCCGGAGGAGGACAGGGCCGGGCAGCCCCTGGGAGCCACTCCTTGTGGTGCTCCTGGGCAGTGTGCCTGGCTGCCAAGTGCATAGCCACCGAGTCACCTGGAGCCTTTGGAGGCGGGAAGTGGGAGCCGGCCTCACTTCGGGGCTGTCAGCAAGCTCTGAGCCTTTGCTCCACCCTGTCCTCTTGGGTGAGCAGGCGGCTTAGAATATCCGCTGTTTTTAAAAATGAAGAGAGGAGGAGGCATGGTATAAAACCTGGGAGCTGTGTGATAGGGAGTGAGTTGCTGTACCTCTCTGAGCCTCAGTCCTCATCTGTGCTACGGGGACAATAATGCCTAATATGGGGGGGGGGTTGTTGTGAGGCTTACAACTTGATGCATATGGACGTAAACGCAGATATCGCCAAAACGTGAGAGGATATCTAGTTTCCTTGGTTATGAATGAAACCAACTCCATTCTCTTCATGACGGCTGCTGAACTGAGAAGGACCCAGACAGAGATCAGGCCCAGCTTCATCAGGGAAGAGCGTCTGATTGATGAGTGATGTCTGCCATGGGTGTAAGTGTGGGGAGGGGAGGCGGGTGCACCTGCTGCGTCCCTGTGAGGCCCAGCCACAAGTAAATAGTCAGTGGAAACCAAATGACTGTCGCTGTTGGTTATTTAAGTCACGGTCAAGTGAAGGTAAGGGATACTTTACTGAAGGCAGGCTAGGGATCAGAGAGGGAAGAGAAGCGGCCGATTTTCCCTTACGTTGGCGCTTCCTAGTGATGGAATGGCTAAGCTTCCAAGAAGGCTTTAACACATTTTGACAGTGGGTGATTGGGAGCTGCGTGATGGCTGCAATTACCTGCCTCACTGACGATTCTCCTTTCCATGCAGGTTGGCAGGGAGGCATTTGGCCACTGCCTTAGGGACGGACACCTGGGTTCTCCTCCAGGGGGAGGCGAAGGCTGATGGGTGGTCAGCTGGGCTACCGATCAAAGCGAACCTCTTCTCCTAATAGTCGGCTCATGGCGAAAGGTATTGATATTGAGGGCACAAAAACTGAAGAAGACCCATAGTTGATGAACGTGGATTGGTGTTTTCTCGATCTCTGGGTACCACTCTTTGGGTAAGGGTACCCACGTTTCAGCTGGGCACTGGCTCCTTTCCCACTCAGGTGTGGGCTCCTGACACAGGTCTGGCCGATCAGAACATGACATCCTTGGCCCCTGGGACAGGCTGAGGGAGGGCCACATAATCAAAGCCAATCTGAGCATTAGGTGCAGGAATTTTTCTGGAAGTACTGGAAAGACAGTTATTTTCTTTCTGTCAGCCTCCCTGAACAAACTTAATGTGGAGTTGCTGAAGGCCATTTTTGTCAGTACAGGGGAAACCTGCCTGAAAATAAGCCAGAGCAAGGTAGAGATGACAGGAAGCAGATTCTTGACAACATTTGAGCATCTGGATCCAGCCAAGACTGCAGCTAACAATAACTGGGTTTTTTGTGCTCCTCTGCTTTAACCAATTTATGATGAATATTTTTTATCACTGAAAAAAAGAGTTCTGACGAGTTCTAGCTAGTACAATATCCATGCTCAAAAGAGCATTTCCTCAAAGCCAAGTGAACTTTCCTACATTTGCTGGAAGAGAGAAGGTAGAAACTCAAGACAGATATAAGACAGAATAATTCTAGTATGTAGGGGCACCTGGGTGGCTCAGCTGATGGGGTGTCTGCCTTCCGCTCGGGTCACAATCTCAGGGTCCTGGGATCAAGCCCCAAGTCGGGCTCCCTGCTCAGCATGGAGTCCACTTCTCCCTCTCCCCCTGCCCCTCCCCACTGCTTGTGCTCTCTCTCGTGCTCTGTCTCAAATAAATAAAATCTTAAAAAACTAATTCTAGTATATGAACAATGAGAATAAGTTCCATAAACCTAATACCTATTACTAAGTAAGCCAGGGCCAGGTGATTCGTACAGTTTTTACCGATCTTAATAATCCCAGAGTGTGCTCTATTTTCCAGCTAAAGAAATCGAGAATCAGGGAATTAATGAATCATGCCCCACGTCCAACCGCTGGTTAAGTTACAGAGCTTAGATTCAAGTCCAGCTCTGTCTAGCTCCAAGACCCATGCTTTTCACTTTGCTCTCTATGGCCTCATGGCCAACCTGCTAAAATATAAGAGACTTACTGTGGGCTTACTATGAGCCAGGCTCAGGATCAGGCCCGCACACGTGCTTTATTTTTTTCGAGTGAGGTAACACTCAGGCCACAGGGATTGACAACGCGAAAGATTAAGAAAAGAAAAATCTGTAGGCAGGAAGCGCAAAATCTGCTCGCCCGGAAGCATGGAGCTCTTTCTGCAACTTATATTAAAATAATCGATCAAATGGGTGTTATCTGCTCCTGGAAGATACAGCGATAATGGTGGGCCACGGTAGCCCGCTTCATCTCCAGCCCCCATAGGGAACTCCAGGGAAATCCACGAGGGATGTTATTCCATAGGGCCACTCAAGCGGTTCCTGGAGAGACTAAGGGAACGGTGGGAGCGGCAATCATGTTTTGAGCACTTTTTGATATCAGTCGGAATGACACCCATCAGTGTGCTTCAGCAGCTGATAACCTCCCAGGGTGGAGGCCGGCTGGGACCACTCACTGCTCTTCACTCTAGACAAAGCCTGTCTCAGCATCCAGCCAGGACACCTTGACAGCTGACGTGTCATTCTGTGGTGAGCAATTTGTCCTGGGTTTGAATGAAAGCCAACCCTTCTCTCTTGAGACCTTCATTAAGCTCCAAGCACTAGTCTTAAACTGCATGGGGCTGGTGGCGGGGGCGGGGGGCGCGTTTTTATCTACAACATCATAAATACGTTAAAGCGTCTTAAAGATTAGGAAACATCTGATCCTGTTAATACCTTCTTGCATTTCTTTTTCTCACCTACGTGTAGTCTAACTTCAGAAGAGACAGCTGCTGTGAAGAGCTGATGATGGGTCCTTCCAGGCACTGGTGATATTGCTGGGTCGTTTTTCCTCCTTATGCCCTCACCTCTCGGGGTCTTTGCTAGCATATATCCCTCTGCCTCGACTTCCCTTTCCTCCCCAGCTTCCCTCCCTCCTCCTTCCTTTGCATTTTCACCCAGTTTGCTTCTATGCCTTCAAATTCCAGGCTCATTTCCCAGATGGGCTCTCCCATTACACATTTTCTTAGTGTTTCTGTTTCTCCTGAATAGATGTATCCCTTGGTAATTACATAATCCCGATTCTGTCATTTTTCTTTAAAGCACAGGTTGTGTATATACATGAGTGTGCAGGCATGGGTGGGTGCTTACTTATGTCATTTTTTTTTTTTTTTATAATCGCGTGTGTGGTGATTGACTGATGTCCAGCCCCTTCTTTGGAAGCTAAGCTCCAGGAGAATGAGCATTGTTGCATTTTTTGCTCACTATGATATTCCCAGGTCTTATTCAAGAACCTGACATACAGTAAGTCCTCAGTAAATATTTGACAACACTCCTATGTAATAGGCAGATATTACCAGTCAGCTATTACAGAGAAGGAAAGAGAGGCATGCAGAGAAATTTGAATAACCCTGAATCCAGTTCCATTTCCCATAAGCTCTGCCCCTTTAACCACTACGTCATTCCGCTTCCTTCCAGATTCGACCTACTGTTTGGTAGGGTTCAAAGAGCAAGGTGGCCATCGGTGGGTCTGGAGACCTATTTCAGAGAGTATAATGATCTTCCTTGGATCTAATTACCTGCATGGTGTCAGAAATTTTTTTTTTTTTTTTTTTTTTTTTAAGAATTCAAAGTCCAGAGTCTTTAGATTGCCAACAAGACACTGGATAATCTGACCTAGTGTTTCTCAACCCGGCAATTCACTGGAATCACCTGGAGAGATTTTTTTTTTTTTAATATTGACTTCTGAGTTCTGTGTTCCGTCACCAAAAAATTCTGATTTAATTGCTTTGGGGTGGGAACTGGGCATTAGTACTTTTTTTTATGTCCCCCAAATGATACTACTGTGCACCATGTTGAGAATCACTGATGAAATCTTGGCCGACTTCACGGGCCACCGCCCCGGCAGGTCCATGTACCCACCCTTCCGTCTCCATGCCAACCTTCTTCTTCCACTAATGGTTTCCTAACGGGAAGCTGTCTTTACTTATTCTTCTTCCTTATTCTCCTTATGTCTGCTCTCCTAGCTGTCCACCTAGTTACATATTAGTTTCATGGCATTTCTCACACTGTATTTGAGCCCCTCACGTTATTGTTCTGGTTTAACTTTCTTGGGGCCACCCAAGCAGCCAGGGATCTAGTTGAGGTCACAGGCTGCATCTTATCCAATGTAATACCCAAAGTGTCTATGATATTAACACATTTGACACATGAACAAAGAAAGGGCTAGTGAATTAATAAATAAATGAAATGTGGGGACGACTTCATCTATTTGACATTTCTCACCCTTTCCCATCTGAAATACATTTCCCCAATATCAAGTAATGTATGTAAGGCCACTGAGATAAAAGATTTAGCAGAACGGCTCTGTCTACTCATTCATTCAAACAAACCTCCATGCTAAAATGAGTATCTGTGTTCGAAAAGACTATTAGGGGCTACCCAATTATTCAGAAGGTATTTTGCCCGGTGATGTCATCATCTAGCCCAGTGGTTGGTTCTCAGACTGGCTGCCCCCTGGAATCGGCGGGCAGGGACAGTGGTCACCACCCAACCGACTGCCCTACGCATGCCCCATGGGCCCACCGCACACCATGTATGGTATTTCATGAGTTAGTGGAGGAATTCCTCACTGCACACACCCTGAGCTCCGACCATACTTTCCCCTCCTTTTCTTGCTTATCACACATCATCCTACAGACATTCTAGAAACTGCAATTGGCTTTCTTTTCAAAAATGGAAACGAAAACCCCCACTATGAAACACCATATTTTCTGGGTTTTTCTAACTGATTCTTTCTCATCTCCATATGGTAAACACATTCATCACGCCTTTCATTAAAGAGCAAGAAAGGGAAGAACTTTTTTTTTTAATTGGACTTTTTCGGTTGCCGTCTGGAGTAAATGTTTTGTTGTTGTTTTGAGGATGAAAAAAAAAGTTGAGTGTGGAAATATATTATTGATTCCTGCCTGGTTTTCAGGAGCATGCACTATTGATTAAAGCCCTCCACAGCCCTAACCTTTGCTCCCTCATCCCGAGGGAGCAAATTCGCAGAGCTGCCAACCACCAACCGAAACTCTGGCATGGAAATTTGGATACTTAGCTAGCCAGCTAGACAGGAGATGCTCAGAAAATTCTTATCAGTAGTCTCAGAGGCCTCAGTGGGGAGATGTGAGGGAAGCAGACTGAGCTCACAGAAAGTTCTCGGATGCTAAACAAAGCACACTCCCGCCCAAGGACGGCCATGTCTTTCTCTGCAAGCGTTTCAGTCTCCAGGTCCGGAGTGGCGATGTGATGCATAACTCCACTCCTGTTGCGGGCGACAGACACGTGACACGAGTTGGCACTGGTGAAGTCAACTGGGGGCTTTCTTGGCTTACGTAACTAGGGATAGCAGGGTAGAGCTAGCTAGCTGCCTTAGGCACTGCTGAATCCGGGAGTCTGAAGACCTCAGTGCTCTTTTTCCCCTTTTCTCTGTATTTTGATTTCATTTTCTCCTGCTGCAGACAGGCTTCCCCTGGCAGTGGTTCTCGCTTTATGAGACTTCCAGATTCAATCGTTCTGTCTCCTTGCTTGTGAACATACCCCTCACTCAAGTCCTCTGTATGTCACGGCTTACCTACGACGTCAGCTTTCTAATTGGTGGTTCAAAACCCATCTCTCCCTTGGGAGATGATGTACAAAGAACAACGTCAAGTTCAAGTTCTGGCATGGCCACTAAATGAGCTCTGAACCACCGGGAGACTGCTTAAACTCTCTGAGCTTTGGTTTCCCTCATTATTTGCCCACTTCCCGTGGCTGCGATGAAGATCAGGTGGAAACCCATCTTTGCAGATAGCTTAGTGATGAAAACAAGAGATCTTCCTATCCCCTCCCAACAACGAACCTGGTTGTTCGAAAAGAGGCCGTCCTTTGGTAATGAAACTATGAGATCAATGTACGGTGGATCGGGGCAGAGACAGATGGCAAAGAAAGAGCTCGAGTTTCAAGGCTGGACAAAGACTGAGTGAAGTTGTTAATAACTAAAAACAACGTGATAATAAAACGATGCCCTGGTCAGAAATAAAAATGTAAAGAAACAGAAGAGTGTCAGAAAGGCAATCAGTCCTGGCAAAGCTAAAACAGGGTAGGAGAGTGTTCTCCCCGGTGGACGTTGAGTAGTTGGGCCCTCTGGGAAGGCTCTCATGGTGTGAACATGGATGAAGTCACTCTAATGGAGCCTGGTGCCATTACATGCAGGCAATAATGCAATGGACCTGCCCATGCTTGCCTCTGACCTTCTGTTAATACTCAGTCCTGGTCAGGCTGAGATGAAACGCACGTCTTCATGCGTGGCTGGTATGCATATGCATGTCATATCTTTTCCAGAGGGACCATTTGCAATGTGTATCAAGAGACTTAAAAATGTTCTTACCTTGTGGCTCAAAATTCCACTGCTGAGGAATTGATCACAATGGGGATGAAAGTTTTATATAGGACACTATTCATCACAGAGGCATTTACAACAGCAAAAAGTCGAGATGATCTACTCGCCTGACCTTTGGGGAATGGGTAAATTCATTGTGGGACAGTGTGAAGATCAAGTAGTGTAATTTTGGAGAATACCAAATGACATGTGGAAATATTGATGAACTATGCTATCTACAGATAATTTGTATAATTTTAAACCAAAAACCCAAGTAACAAGAAGGTCAAGCAAATACAAGTTGGATATAATACAGCTACATAACATGATTTAGAAATTCATCGGTGATTTCCACTGTGGATATTTAAACTGTTGGTTCCTGAAAGTGACCGTCGTCTACTGCCAGTTGTCAGTGTGTTTGTGTAGGTGTGTTGGTATAAAAATGGAAGGAAGTAACAACTTACACTTTTCTGCATTTGCCAGAATTTCCATAATGAATATGTGTTACAATCCCAATAGAAATACATAATTTTCAATCATGTGATAATAAACCTCTACGTAATTGCCCCCTCAAGGTTCGTGATTATTTATGAGTCTTAGACTAATGTACTCCAGCTAGAATTCAGTGCCCTCCATCAACAGCACCTAGCTCTCTTTCTCCCCACCGTCTCTCCAAAGTTCTTAGATTCGGCTGGGTTCACCGCCATTTGATCTTTCAACATAGACCCTTGCTAGACACACTTTGTGGTGTTTGCCCAGCCCAGAAACCATTGTCCTGTTGCTGAGAACTGCCCTCCGACTCACCAGTTGGCTTCCCCAGCTGCAGTATTGGTGATCCATTGGAGAAACTTGTTGTACAAAAGGGGGACTTTTGCCTCAGTGTGGGCCAATCGGATGCACTCTGTTGGGAACTTGGAGTTGCATGGAGAAGCATCCATCTTCCACCCTGTAGAACAAGAAGCAAAGGAAGCTTGTTGGCCATGAAATAATCAAGCAGGGAGGAAAGAGAGAGGGTGCTGTCATGCCATTGGAGTCCATGATTCCAATCAATGCCTGATTTCCTGGGGCACTCCCATCTTGGGTACTGAATTCTCATATTCAATTTGGAAGCTTATCTGTTTGGCTTAAGTTGGCTTGAGCTGGTTACTGTTCCTCAAAGTTAAAGAGACCTAACCATGATCAATCCCATGCTTAGATTTCTTTCTCAGAAGAAATTCTAAGAAAGGTTATTCCTTTTCTTTTAGGCCATCTGAATCCCACTCGTCCTGCAGCCCACCTCCTCTAGGGAGTCTTCCCTGATTAACCATGTTCACACTCATCTTCCTGTTGCTCATAATTGCCTCCATCTGTCTACACATCCACCTACTTCATTGTGTGTTGGCATCTGCTGTTTCATAACTGCGCACTTTGTAGGCATCCTGGGAACTAAAAATTTGTCTTTTTCATTTCCTTTGAATACCACAACACCTACCACTCCGCCAGGCAGAAATTAATTTCCTGAATGGGAATAAAACTTCAGGGCAATAGCTGGGAAAGTGGCTAGGGAAGACTTCAGCCTGTGTTGACAACCCCACATTAGTCCTCTCTTCCTTTCTGAACACATATTCTGAAAGTGGTCCCTGGTTGGTGCTTCAGCACACAGGTGGGTATTGGCGTGATGCAGGAGAGATAGAGAGTTTTTACGAGTGAGTCAGATTTCCCCATTTCCTTTTTTTTTATTATTATTATTATTTTTTTAAAGATTTTATTTATTTGAGAGAGAGAATGAGAGAGAGAGTACATGAGAGGGGGGAAGGTCAGAGGGAGAAGCAGACTCCCTGCTGAGCAGGGAGCCCGATGCGGGACTCGATCCAGGGACTCCAGGATCATGACCTGAGCCGAAGGCAGTCGCTTAACCAACTGAGCCACCCAGGCGCCCTTTCCCCATTTCCTAGCTTTGTGATTATTTAACCTGTTCAACTGTTTTTTAAATCTAAAAAAGTGCTAGTAATGACCCTCTCTTTGCAGTTTTTTTTTTTTGAGAATTAAATGAAATAATGTATTTTTGTCAACAGCATGGTACTTAAGAATGCAGGTTCTGGGGGCGCCTGGGTGGCTCAGTCTGGTTAAGCGTCAGACTCTCGATTTCAGCTCAGGTCGTGATCCCGGGGTTGTGAGATCGAGCCCTGTGTCAGGCTCCATGCTGGGTGTGGAGCCTGCTTGGGATTCTCTATCTGCCCTTGCCCCCCGCCCTGGCAAAAGGATGCAGATTCTGGAGTCAGAATATCTGGATTGAAATCCTATCCCCACCACTTGCTAGCTGTGAGATCTTAGATAAGTGGCATAACCTCTCTGTGGCAGATCAAGGCAGTGATGGCCACAGTGTATTCGGGCTTCTCTCTCTCTCTCTCTCCAAGCAATTAGGTTAATTCCTTCTGCTGGGTCTCTGGGATTAGCCATGCACCTTGCTTTGGCTAATGGGACCAGAGCAAATGTGATGTAAACAGAGACTGAAGAAGTGCTTGCCCCCTTTGCTGCTTTGGGACATGGGTGCCACATGAAGGAGCTCAGGCTAGTCGGATGCACGGTGAGAGGGTCAGGATGCCTTGTTCCCTGGCCAACAGCCTTCCACCTCCACTCACATCAAAGTGAGTGATGCTGTTCTAGATCATCCAGCCATCAGCCAACCATAGTTGCATGGGAGAGCCCGGCCAAGACCAGCTGAGCTTGCTTCGATAGGAAAACCCTCAACTGATTCACAGAATGATGATCTAAGTAAATGCTTGAGTTTTAAGCCATCATGGTTTGGGGATGTTTCTTAGCAGCAAAAGATAACCGATATGCTCTCCATGCCCCATTTTTTCTCATCTCAGTAAATAATAATAGTACTTACTATATAAGATTTTGTGAGCATTAAATGAGTTAGTATGTGCACAACGGACAACACAGTACATAAAATGCGTTATCATTCTAGGAAAGCGCAGACTACTTAGGGTGCCTAGCATGTACTCAATGAATATTCATCCCCTTTTCTCTTAAAATGTGTTCATTGATGAATTGAAGTCCAAGTTAAACCTCAGGCTGAACTTCTTCAAATCTTTTTAGTCTAAGAGAAACCATGGGATTTCCACCAATGATGTTTAAACTAACTTGATCTGAAGCATCCGTCATCTTCTGACAAGAGCCTTGAATCGAGCTCTTAAAGAGGGTCTGGTGTGATAAATGCCCACCCAGCTCTTTCTTCTTCCTGCTTCAGAGACAGCTGAGTGAATTGTGTGTAATCACCTTGGGCATCTGGGCAGCAGGCCTCGGAGATGAGCAGAGGGGGTGTGTCAATCCTCTGCTCTCTACCTCTGCTAATTCTTGCTGGAAGAGCACTCACAGTGAGGAAGAAGACCTTTTTTTTTGGTAACAAAAGATAAGGTAAGATACCTATCTTGAAATCAAAGGGAGTTGACAGACAGGAAGCACAATTCTCTTTGTCTGGACATGTCTTGGTATAAGGCAGAGGGAGAGAATGACCACCGGAAGGTCCTGACAGATGCAAACTGCTCCTTTTTCAGCACACAAACACACACACACACACACACACACACACACACACATGGAGATTTACAACACCTTCTGTTTATTTGGTGGCCGTAAAATCCCTCTGTTTCTGAGATTTAGAGTCATTGTTTTCAATTTGCCATGAGGTTCTTTTCTCCAATTAGGTATGATGAAGTCTCCCTGGAAAAATGAACTATTTATAAACCCGAGCAGCGTTAAGTAGAGGATGAAGTCCGTCTCACTGACCTATGAAAGACAGTGTCCAGTCAGATGCAGCTGGACAACTGGGAGGCCCAAGAGCCTGGATATTAAGAGCGTTGTCTTTGAAGTCTGCCAAACCTAGACTTGAGGGCTGGCTCTGCCCTTCACTTGTTTAATGACCTTGGGCTTGTTGTTCAATGACGCTAAGCTGTGGTCTCTACATTTGCAGAGGGAAAAGGTAGGAGTTCTAACTGAAGTGTTGTGCAGATTAAATAAGTGGAGAGTGTTTAACTCAGCACCTGGCAAACAGTTAGTGCTCAATAAATGATAGCTAATAATATTATATCAAATAATTATGGCACATGTATTGTATACCAGCCCTGACACTGAGGGACATAAAAAAGAAGTTATAACCTTTGTCCTAGAGCAGACAGTTGGCAAATTTTTTCAACAAAGGGCCAGATAGTGAATATTTTAGGGCTTTTTGGGCCAGATGGTCTCTGTTACAAATACTCAATTTGGACATGGTAGCAGAACAACAGCCATAGACAACAAACAAATGGGCATGACTGTGTCTCAATAAAACTTTATTGACAAAAATAAATGGATTTAGCCATTGGCTATAGTTTGCCAACCCTTGTCCTGGAGAACAGCACAATTAGGAGGGCCTTTAACTACCAATAACAGGAAACCCCACCAACACGAAATCTTGAGGTTGGCAGCTACCAGTGTTGGTTCAGTGATCCAAAGATGTCAAATAGAATTTTTATGATTCTGTATGTATCTCCTTTGTGCTTGTCAGCCATATCACATCCACATTCAAGACAGGATGGCAGGAAGGGGCAGAGCCACTTTTATTAGGAGAGCAAAGACTTTCCAAGCTTTCCTTGCAGATTTCTGCTAGGTCAGACTGGCTGGACCATGTCACACTCTTAGCTGCAGCGCAGGCTGAAGAGGTAAACCTTTGTCACTTCTGTTATTTATAGTGAAGGTGGGCAGTGGGAAAAGGGAGGTGAGAATGGTGTTAGGTAAGTCAATGAAACTGTCTGTTATACCACTGGGTAATGTCACTCATCCAGAGAGAGATGCACGCAGAATTACAATTACAATACAGCGTGCTTAATCATTTCTCTCTCTCACCCTCTCTCTCTCTCTCTCTCTCTCACACACACACACACACCCAAAATGAAAGATGTAATGGGAACTGAAAAGGGAGAACCTAACTCCTTGTTAGTTCAGAATATCATAATTATGTATTCATTAAGTCTATTTGAACAAGGAAATGTTGCAGGTTTCTAAATGGAAAATAAAACATTTGATAAGCAAGATGAATTATCTCAAGACTGAGCATTATTGTGTTAGATCAATGATGTATTATTCAAAATACCCACTCCTTCCCATCTCCAGGGGAAGAATATGTTCACTGGACCCATTATTGTTGAATTTGGCCATGCAGCTTGCCTGGCATCATGAAGTGCAATGTGCACTTGACCGTGAGCTCAGTCATCTTACTTGGCCAATGAGATGGTAGCAGGTGGCAGTTGTGAAAGAAGCAGAGAGACTTGAAATATGTTTTAGAAGTTCGGCTTGTCCTCTCGCAGGAGTGGTAGCTGTTGGCCATTCAATATGGGCTCAGAATGAACGTGTTGGAGTAGACCTAAGTCACCAGCAGTGAGCAGTCGAGCCCTTCTGAAGCTAGGCTTGAAGCAGCATTGCTCAGCTGAGTTTAATAAACTCCTACCCTACCTACAGATACAGATACAGGAGGGAGAATAGTTTTGGGGCAGTTTGTTACATGGTACCACCTAGCTGATGTAACTGTGGGAAAGTACGTAAATTCCAAAGCCACTGATTCTGAACCTGTGTCAGTGCAGACTGCTCATTCGTTCACCATATGCTTTGGGTGGCACATGACATTCTAGACCCTCTACTACATTCTAGGGATACTAAGACGAACGAGATATGGTAAATTTCAACACAGCATGGTGTGCTTGAAAATACACATGGGGATGAAATATGGATCTCTGAGAAAAGGGAGAGGATTATTAATTCTCTGGAGAAAAGGAAAAAGAACCAGCCAGTAGGGAAGGCTTCTTAGAGGAAAGGAGCCTCCGAATTGCCATTTGAAAGTCAAGTAGAAGATCGTGAGGTGGATGAGATGTAGGGAGACAATGGGAGAGGGTCTTTCCAAGCAGAGGGGTCAGTGTTATGCACAGTCCAGAGTCAACAAGGAGCACCCTGAATGTGGGGGGACCATTAGCAATTTGATACTTCCAGAAGGTCGGGGGGGAGGGACAAAGTGGCCAAGGAAGAATCTCTCGAGGAGGGTCTCCTATGCAATGCCAAGGAATTTTTGCTCACCCATGAGGATAACAGAGAGAACGTTCCTGTTTTAATTTATTCAAATTAGTAATAATTATAATAGCTACAGCAACATTTGTAGAGTGCTCCCCATGGTGCTGGGCACATGTATTTCTCCCAACAACTGTAAGTGGTGGGTATCATTACTAACCCCGTTTCATAGGTGAGAAACTGAGGCTTTCGAGAGGTTAAGTGTCTTGTCTGAAGTCACAGGGTAACCACAGAAGTGGGGATTTGACCAAAGCTGCTCAACTCCAGATTCCCCCTCCTTAACCACAGCTATTAGTGCTTTTCTGTGAACCAAGGCTGGGGGCGGGGGGCGGTCAGGTCACACAGGAAATTATTGCCAAGCACACTGGAACTCATATCCCTCACATCTACAATTCCAACATGTCTTATTGACCCTTGTTACATGAAAGTCACCATGCTAGTCAATGATGGGTTCAAGTATGAACAAGACTTGACCCCGGCCCTTAAGAAACCCGAGTGACAGAGAAACAATGCACAGCACCAAGAATTCTTATCTCTTCATGAAAGTACCTTCCTTGAGGCCATGGCTCCTGAACATGGCTCCGGGTCAAAGCATTTGAGCAGAGACGGGTTTTGGGGGTTTAGTTTTTTAAATATAGAGATTTCAGGTGTCACCCCAGATCAATTGGAATAGAATTTCTGGAGTACTAGTCTTGGAAACTCTCTCTCTCCCTCTCTCGGTCTCTCTCTCTCTCTTTTACCCTTTTTCTCTCTTTCTTCTTTCAGATGATTTTGTAGTCCCCATGGCACACTGGCCATCCCTGTGGGTTCTCCTCAGACTCCCACAATATAGCGTGCTTTGGGACAGAGTCTCCTCCAGCCACTGGTCATGGATAGCCAGTTGGCCACTTCCTCTCAGGTGAGTGGTGACTAGGAGCTGATTATAATTCCAAAGGCTCTGCGATGAATTCTAACAACTGCCAATCTTTACCCTCTCTCCTTGGACCAGTTCTTTGACAGTGCCCACTTGCCTCAAGCCATGTCAAACCCTCAGCGTAACATCCAGCAAGACATTCCTCCCAGATTCACTTGTGGCTTATCCTGCCATTTCGGGTCAATAGTGTTCACCAGAGGAGAAATAATGGCAGAAGTCTCATCTGCAGGGGCGCCTGGGTGGCTCAGCAGGGTAAGCATCTGCCTTTGGCTCAGGTCATGATCCCAGAGTCCTGGGATCGAGTCCTGCTTTGGGCTCCCTACTCAGCGGAGAGCCTGCTTCTCCCTCTCCCTCTGCTGCTCCCCCACTTGTGCTCTCTCTCGTGCTGTCAAATAAAATCTTAAAAAAAAAAAAAGTCTTCTCTGCAGTGCAATGAACAGACAGAGCTGTATCCAAACTGAGGTTTACCAAAGTTCAATGGACAAAGGAGGGACCAGCCACCTCTAGACGGAAGTAGGATACACTCACTTTGCTGTTCTGGTTGACCGTCCTAGAGAGTGGGAAACAAAACTACCCAAGCACGCTTTCTGTTCACGACTGTTGCCGATTTGTAAGTATGTTTTTTTTTTTTTTTTAAGATTTATTTATTTATTTATTTGACAGAGAGAGAGACAGCGAGAGAGGGAACACAAGCAGGGGGAGTGGGAGAGGGAGAAGCAGGCTTCCCGCCGAGCAGGGAGCCCGATGTGGGGCTTGATCCCGAGACCCTGGGATCATGATCTGAGCCAAAGGCAGACGCTTAACGACTGAGCCACCCGGGTGTCCAAAAGTATGTTCTTTTTTAATACTAAAATATTTCTGGGACAAATAGCTTACTAACCAATCAGTATTTTCTAAGATCATCCTAAATGATGCAAGCCAGTATATGAAAATACCGAGTCTGCATTTTCTTAAAAACCGTCTTAGAGCACCGTCATTTCAGAAAAACGCCTGTCCAAAAAGTTGTAATGGAGGAGACTTTCCTATTATTTTACCAGCTTCCTGAATGTAGGAACTGCAGTGGGCTGAACGGTGTTCACCCCCCTCCCCCAAATATGTCCATGTCCTAATCTCTGGAATCTGTGAATTTGACCCTACTGGGGAAAAGAGGTTTTGTAGATATACCTGAGTTAAGCTTATCTTGAATTATTTGGGCGGTCCTTAAATCCAATGACAACTGTTCTTATAAGTGTGAGGCACAGGGAGATGTGACAGAAGAAGGGGAGGTAATGGGACAACAAGTCCAGGGACACTGATGGCCACCAGACCCTGGAAAAGCAAAGAGCGGATCCTCTCTCCAGCTCTTGGAAGAAGTGTGACCCTGATTTTGGACTTCAGACCTCCAGAGCTTTGAGAGAACAAATATTCTGTTGTTATAAGCCACCCAATTTGTGGCGATTTGTTACAGGTGCCACAAGAAACCTTTATAGGAACTGAACGTATCCTATATACAGACCAGAAAGGGCTGAGAGAGGATGTGGGAATGCTGGGAAGGGCTCGGGGATCCAACGGAGGTCCCCGATAATGATAAATAACAGCCAGACCGGGAGGACAGCTGAGTCCTCGATGGGGGGGTGGATCCCAGGTCGGCCACAAACCCAGAGGCTGTGTTGGGCTTCTCCTGCATGGCCTCAGCATCCGAGCTCTGGGAGCATTCCTGCTGCTTTCTCAAATAGGATCAAGTAGGGCAATCCGATTTTGCCTGGATATTTACATCCACAGTCAGGCCTGGTTTCTGCTGATGCAATGAAAAAAAATCTCTGAAAGAACCCACATCTGTACTCAGTCGTATATTCGTAGGAGGATGGTTTTAGCTCAGGTTCACGTGTGTGGGCCTGTGTTCAGTAAAGTTGAATGAAATTTTGCTGTCTATTCTTTTCCAGTCCCTGTCCTGAGTCTTGGAGCTACTGAGATGGTTAAGATATGGTTTCCACTTTAAGGAACCCGCAGGGCAGTGATGGAGGTGATCGCTCAGTGCGGTACAATACGTCAGAAGTGTATTTGGGCATATACGGTATGTAACTACACGTGTGATTTTGTAAGTGTGGGCCTGTGCATGCACACACATACCTGTTAATGCATGGCACACACCTGCCTGTCCGTGTGCGGACATATACATGCTTAGTGTGCAGATCCATGTGTATTCACTTTTGTTCAGACAAGTGTGTCTATATCCATGTGCAATCCACATGTGCACTGTCCAAGATGAATGTTTGATCTGACTTTAGAAAAGGTTTTATAAGTCTCTGCAAAAGACTAATTGCTTTCCTCTTTTTCTCCCCATAGTCAAAGTTGGTCCCAACCAGGGCTGAGCACAATCAGTGACATGGGCACACCTGCAGCCAATAGTTCATGTATGGAATGTCATACAAAGTAACTGGATGGGCTGGTTACCAGCCTTTTCTGACCTGCTCCAGTGATAAACCTCCCAGATAACCTCTTTTATCCTCCCTTCCCAAGACCCTCCTTCACCTCCTGGTGTTGTCTAGAAGGTACAGAATCTACCCTTTGTCCCACTGTCTGCTGTGCCCCAGACAGGGTCCGGCATCTTTTGCCCTTGAGTTTTGTTGTTGGTGTTGTTATTGTTGTTTTTTGTTTGTTTGTTTGCTCTTTAGTGTTTTTGTTTGTTTTTTGCTGCTAATCCTCAGTGAGGAATGGATGGATATCCTGCCATTGAATCCAGAGAAGTTAAAACTTTTGAGGACCCAACTCTGAGCCTATACATTATACTGTGGGTTGCTGTTGGTAAACGCAGGATGTTAATGCATCCAAGGCCAGCCAAGGGCATCCAACTGAGGACCCTAAGCTCACATGTGGGTCTTTATAATGGCAAAGCCACTAAAGGAATTTGCTGTTCGACATTTGAAAGTAAAAAAAACAAAAAACAAAAAACAAACAAACAAAAAAAAAAAACTGGAGTGGGGAGAAACCAGGAGGAGCAGATCTTTGCCAGGAAATAGCACCAGACAGAAGTCTGCTCTAGTCTTGGCTCCGCTTTGCATTGCTGTGTGACCTTGAGCCGGTCATATGCCTCTCTGAGCTTTACAGGGGTTGGGCTAATCCAGCTAAGCATTAGAAACATGTTAAAGTGCTGGTTAAAAAGAAAACTGCCTGGGCCCCACTCCAGGAGTACTGCATCAGAATCCTAAGGGATAAGGTCCAAGGACCTGCATTTTTAATATGCTTTGCACATGATTCCTTTGCCCTCTGGAGTTTGGAAACAAATGGACAAGTCAGCCTCTCAAGTCCCTTTCAGATCCTCAGACTATTATTCTGGAAGAGAAAATATTGGCAGAGAACAGATGGGATTTTCTCAAGGAAAGGAAATGAAAACCTTTTATCTTGCAAGAAATAGAAGGAAAAAAAATAAACTGTTTGAGGAAGAATCACATCAGGCTAGCAGGAGAGAGCCTAGGGCTGGGTGTCTGACCCAGAATGTTAAAGCCAGGCTGGCTGGGCTCCAGGGCCAAGGACACTCTGTCAGCCTCTCCCTATTGATCCATCTCCCCAGCCCCCAGATCAGGGGAGCATTCTGCTCCTGGAAGCCCTTTGCAGCTATAAATTAGAAGCCCTGCCATTTAATAAACAGCTGTATTGTCCTGATTTGTGGAACACACTGAAGTCTCATTTTCCAGTTGTTGGTTTGCAAACTGGGTAACCCAGGTGAGCCAGTCCCTCTGCATCATTAAACAGTACTAATAATAACAATGACTTAAGATTTATTGAACTTTTCTCATACACCAGGAATTAACCCACTTAGGCCTTCCAACAATTCTTTGAGATAGGTGCTATTATCATCCACATTCCAAAGAATGAAACCTGAGGCCTAAAGAGTTTAAGTAACTTGCCCCAGGCAACCCAGCTCAGGGCCTCTGCTAGCCTCTAAGAGCGGATGTGCAAATCAATAAAAGGCACCTCCCCTTTTGAACTAGAACAAAATGCCCTTTTAGGCAGGTAACAGCTCAATGGGTATATCGCTTGGTAAGTGATTAACACCTTTATGTAAGGGAGAAGCATCCCCTTGATCCAGATGGAGCCAACCTCAACCCAGCTCACATAGCTTGGCAACTACAGGGCAATCTGGATGTCAGCCCTGGGTCACCTCATCAGTGCACAACTTGTACAACTGTCCTGACTAGACCTAATACCACTACCATCTGGTGAAGCTGGGGTTTGACCCTAGGCTGTCCGACTCAGAGTCTATGCTCCTGACCATAACAAATTTCAACTTTTGGCAATATGTAAAAGTAATGTATACTTTTCTTTTCTTTTACAACAGGGAGACAGAGGAGAGCTTTTCGGCACCCATCAGGTGGGCATCCGTAGAAGAGAGATCAGATGGGGGTACTCACTGCTTAGTCAGTCACCAGGTGGACAATCACTCGGTAGTACGTTGGCCGCCAGAGAATTTGGGCCATTGTAGTTTTAAATTGTGTGTGTGTGTGTGTGTGTGCTTTTTAATATCAGATATTTTTAAGGAATACCCACTGGACTGTTGATTTAAGGTAGGATATAAAAGAGATTCTGAGACTGAACTATGCATGACTGAGAGGCATGATAATTCTGCAAAGGAGGCTCAAGATGGTCTTTCCCCTGTCCATAGGCAGCATCCATCTGATCAGAATTCTGATTTGGCCCATCCAGCATTTCAAAATGAATGTTAGAAAGAGAAACTTTTATTAAGAACTCTCAAACTCCACAGTAGTGAAACAAACAGTCCCATTAGAAAATGGGCAAAAGACATAAAGAACCATTTCACCAAAGAAGAGATACAGATGGCAAATATGCTCATGAAAAGATGCTTAGCGTCATTAGCTAATAGGGAAATGCAAATTAAAACCATGATGAAATTTCACTACAAGCCTATCAGCATGGCTAACATAAAAAATAGTGACAACACCAAATGCTGGAAAAGATGCAGAGAAACTGGATCACTCATACATTGCTGGTGGGAGTGTAAAATGGTGCAGCCACTCTGGAAAATAGTTTGGTACTTTCCTATAGACTAAACATACACTTACCATATAATCCTGCAACTGCCCCGTGGGGAATTATTTCAGAGAAATGAAAACATGTTTATACAAAAACCTGCATGTGAATGTTCACAGAAGCTTTATTTATATTAGCCCCAAACTGGAAACAACCCAATATCCTTCAATGAGTGAATGGTTAAGTAGACTGTGGTTCATCCATACCATGGGAGAGTATTCAGCAGTAAAAAATAACCTATTGATGCATGCAACTCAATGAAGGATCTCAAGAGAGTTGTACTGAGTTTAAAAAGCCAGTCTCAAAAGGCTACATATGGTATGGTTACATCTAAAGATTTTATTTGTTTATTTAGAGAGAGAGAGAGAGAGTGCACACACGCATGAGTCAGGGGGAGAGGCAGAGGGAGAAGGAGAGAGAGAAACGCAAGCAGACTCCCCGCTGAGCACAGAGCCCGACATGGGGTTCAATTCCAGGACCCTGAGATCATGACCTGAACAGAAATCAAGAGTCAGATGCTTCAATGACTGAGTCACCCAGGTGCCCTGAGTGAAGATTTTTATGTGCAAGCACGGAAAGGTACCAAAGAGGTCCTTGGAGAAACAGAGACATGATATTTTTATTTAAACAAAAGTAATTTGTAGAATAAGTTCTGTATGTAATGTATATATTATAATTACATATAAATATATATTATTTTGTATGCATTATAATATATAATGTATTACATATGTATATATTATATATGTACAAATATATACTATAATGTATACATATGTAATTGCTTTTTTATGAGAAAAGGTGGAAAAACACACGAGTGTATACATGTTAGCATAAAGGAAGAGAAAAATTATCTAGAGAGATGTACCTCAAACTGATAGTAAATGTTCAAGGATCACGTCAAATCTTTGCCCAGTACCAAGCCATGCACTTTACAAACGTACTTCCTTCAATCCTTGCAACAACCCCAGGAAGCAAGCATTGCTACTGTGGTATGCCATTTTCCAATATGGTGGCATAGAGGTGGGAAGTAACTTACTCAAAGTCACACATCTGAGCTGGGGCTAGTCTTCAAGCCAGGGCACGTATCTCCCTACCCTGCTGGTCTTGGACTATTCCGTTGGTCAGTCCCGGGTCTGAGAGAACATGACTTGCTACCAGGAATGGGATCTAGCTGGGGCGACAGAGGTTGAGTGGGAGTCCAGGCCCCTGCACCTCTGAGGCCTTGCTTTCACTAAGCACTTAGGCCAGAGCTGTAATAGGACAGGCTACTGTCTTCTTGATGAAAGCAAATGACAGCACAGAGTTGTCCCTGTCAGACATCCCTGCTGTAGCTAGGACACTGATGCTAATCCCTGTCTGTGTGAGGTCTTGGAAGGGTTGGCGGGAGAAGGGAAGCATCCATGCCTCTCCTCTCTAAAGCATGGCTCTCTGATGGAAACAAAGGGGGTCAAGAGAGGATGGGAGAAGGGCGAAAAGGAGGAGTTTCTGTTCAGTGCTGCTGTGGAGGGGGCCCCTACCCAACCTGGGAGAGGGGACAGAACCAACTACTGGCTGGGCGCCCTTCGCATCCAGCCCTCACCATCATGATCCCAATGCTTCTGCTCTATAGCTGAGGAGCCAGACCATCAAAGAGGTCGGAAAACTTGCTTTTTAAGTTTTTAAAAGAACTTTTACCCATTTTAAAAAAAAATTCTCTATTTCCCCTTCCCCCTCAGCCCCTGGCAATCTTCACACTACTCTCTGCTTCCAGGAATCTGACTATTTAAGATGTAGAAATGGAATCACACGGTGTTTGTCCTTCTGTGACTGGCTTGTCTCCCTCAGCATAATGTGACCTCATCCTTGCTGTCACAAATGGCAGGATTTCCTTCCTTTTTAAGGCTGAATAATATTCCTTAATTCTCATTTTCTCTTTCTCTTATTTCAGCTTCAATATCATCTCGCGTGGAAGAAGCCTTTCCTGACCCCCCTGTACCAGGTCATCTTTATCTGGTACAGGCTCTCTTCCTACTGTGAGCTTTTCCTCTGTAGCACTTCCTCCGCCCCAGACAGTAACTAGAGAACTAGTAGTGGACTTAGCTATGTGATCCCTTGCTCTCCCTCTGGAATGTGTGCTCCATGAAGGCAGAGGCCAAATTTGCACTGCTAATTATGGAATCTCCAGTACCCCCCACACAGCCCTGCACAAAGCAGGTGCCCAATAAACACGGATACATGGATTCCACATTCAAAATAAGATAATGTTTTCATGGCATTACAACTACAATGAACATAATGAAATATTTGGTGATTGGGGATCTTGTGTCCCTTATTCATTTAACTGCTCTTTAGCTTATTTACCCCCTATAATAATCTAGGCTTTTCTAAGCACTGGGGGACTGTGGTGACAAAACAGACCCAATCCTTGTCTTTAAAGGCAGGGCTCACCATCTAGAATGGAGGGGCCCCATGGTGGGGCTTGAAGCCGAGATCTTGTACAAATATTGCTCAGGGTAGACATAGTGGGTCTACTAGATGGGCAGATGGGTTGCCGAGGCTGGCGCCTGGCGCAGGGTCCACTTGGAGCCTTTCCAAAGCCCCTCAAAGGCTCTCAGGAAAGCCTATGTATAGTTCATCTCTCTCTCCCGGTCCCTGATTATCAGGGCATTTCACTGCAGCCTCAAAGTCCCCTTCAAGGAAGCCTGTGTGGCACCATGGAAAAATACTCAGGTTTAAGCCAGAGAAGAACTGGGTCTCTGAGCCAGCCTCCTCCTCTTAGAGTTAAGCTATGTGACCTTGGGGAAGTCACTCAGACCCTCTGAGCCTTTCTTTCTTCGTTAGCAGAAGCAGGCTGACATCTATATCATAGGGTTTTTGTGATGATTAAAGAAGGCAATGCACATTATATACCAGGCTCATGGCTGAGCCCACGAAAACTACTCCATAGAAGGGAGGCAAACTTCTCCTCCCCTTTCTCACTGTGTTCTTCCATTAGGAGCTCTTGGGTGATTTCAGGCCTCAGGGAAGACCCTGGACAACCTGTTATCCACAGGGCAGATAAGGAAACTCAACTCTAATGAAGCTTCTGGGATTTCTGACCGAGTTCACTCCTTGATCAGCACTTGCCTGGGTTTTGATAAACAGACAAATCCATGCATTCATTTGGCTGCTATTTCAACTCCCCCCCCACCCTCCTTGCCCCGGACATTGACTTTTCCTTAAGACAAAGAACCACTTTGTCACCTGAATGTCTAAAGATGGTGTTGAAAAAGATGGAAAAACATTCCATGCTCATGGATTGGAAGAATAAACATTGTTAAAATGTCTATCCTGCCCAGAGCAATTTATACTTTCAATGCCATCCCTATCAAAATACCATTGGCATGTTTCAAAGAGCTGGAACCAACAATCCTAAAATTTGTATGGAACCAGAAAAGACCCTGAATCACCAAGGGAATGATGAAAAAGAAAAACAAAGCTTGGGGCATCATGCTTCCTGACTTCAAGCTCTATTACAAAGCTGTAATCACCAAGACAGCATGGTATTGGCACAAAAACAGACACATAGATCAATGGAACACAATAGAGACTCCAGAAATGGACCCTCAACTCTATGGTCAACTAAGCTTTGACAAATCAGGAAAAAATATCCAATGGAAAAAGGCAGTCTCTTCAGTAAATGGTGTCGGGAAAACTGGACAGCTAGATAGAGAAGGATGAAACTGGACCATTCCCTTACACCATACACAAAGATAAACTCAAAATGGTGAAAGACCTCAATGTGAGACACGGATCCATGAAAATCCTAGAGGAGAACATAGGCAGTAACCTCTTCGACATCAGCCACAGCAACTTCTTTCATGACACGTCTCCAAAGGCAAGGGAAACAAAAGCAAAAATGAACTTTTGGGACTTCATCGCAATAAAAAGGTTCTGCACAGCAAAGGAAACAGTCAACAAAACTAAGAGGCAGCCCACGGAATGGGAGAAGATATTTGCAAATGACATTACAGATAAAGGGCTGGTATCCAAGATCTATAAAAAACTTCTCAAACCCAACACTCAAAAAACAAACAACCCAGTCATAAAATGGGCAGCAGATATGAACAGACGCTTCTCCAAAGACGACATACAAAGGGCTAACAGACACATGAAAAAATGTTCCACATCACTAGCCATCAGGGAAATTCAAATCAAAACCACAGTGAGATACCACCTTACGCCAGACAGAATGGCAAAAATTAACAAAACAGGAGATAACTAATGTTGGCAAGGATGTGGATAAAGGGGAACCCTCTTACACTGTTGGTGGGAATGCAAACTGGTATAGCCACTGTGGAAAACAGTATGGAGGTTCCTCAAGATGTTAAAAATAGAGCTACCCTATGACTCAGCAATTACACTACTAGGTATTTACCCCAAAGATACAAATGTAGTGATCTGAAGGGGCATATGCACCCCAATGTTCATAGCAGCAATGTCCACAATAGCCAAACCGTGGAAGGAGCTGAGATGCCCTTCAACGGATGAATGGATAAAGAAGATGTGGTCCATATATACAATGGACTATTACTCAGCCATCAGAAAGGATGAATACCCAACTTTTACATCAACATGGATGGGACTCAAGGGGATTATGCTAAGTGAAGTCAGTTAAGCAGAGAAAGACAATTATCATATGGTTTCACTCATATGTGGAACATAAGCAATGGCAAGGAGGACCATAGGGGAAGGAAGGGAAAACTCAGGGGAAGAAATCAGAGAGGGAGATGAACCATGAGAGACTATGGACCCCAGGAAACAAACTAAAGGTTTTAGAGTGGAGAGGGTTGGGGGGTGGATTAGCCCGGTGATGGGTATTAAGGAGGGCACATGTTGGGGTGCCTGGGTGGCTCAGTCATTAAGCGTCTGCCTTCGGCTCAGGTCATGATCCCAGGGTCCTGGAATCGAGCCCCGCATCGGGCTCCCTGCTCAGCGGGAAGCCTGCTTCTCCCTCTCTCACTCCCCCTGCTTGTGTTCCCTCTCTCGCTGTCTCTCTCTGACAAATAAATAAAATCTTTTTTTTTTAAAAAAAAGGAGGGCACATGTTGTGATGAGCACAGGGTGTCCTATGTAACTAATGAATCACTGAACACTACAGCAAAAACTAATGACGTACTATACCGTGGCTAACGGAACATAATAAATAAAAATAAATAAATAAATAAAGATGGTGTTTTTCTCCCTCCTTCCATCCCTCTCTTCTTCCTTTGTTCGTTGGTTCCTTCTTTTTCTCTTCCTTGTCATTTTTTGTTTCTGAGCTGATTGCTAATATTCTGTCACTACCACCACCACCACCATCATCACCTTCTGCTTTTCCATTAGATACATTTTTCGGAGAGTCATGTGACATAATACTCTTTACAAAAGTCACATCTAATATGTGGGGCATGACCTAGCTCAACCTGCTGGTGCATTTTTATTTTGCCCACTTTGATTCCCCAGTGTTCCTAAGGAGAGAATGAATTGAAGCTGGGAATAAAAAAGAAGAGAACTGGAGAAAATGCCTTTTCCAGACTCATGTAGAGAACTGCCTGCGTGGCATCTCCCCTGGGAGGTCCAACAGGTTTATCAAATACAAGGAGCCCCAAACTAGACCTCCCACCTACTCCACCTGCTCCATCCTGCCTGTCTTGGAGGGCAACCACACCTTCCCAGGAGTCTGGGCTCATCTTTGATTGCACTTCTGTTCACACCCTACATCCGGTCCATTAGTGCATCCTGTTGGCTCTACTTTCAAAACATGATCAGAATCCACCCCTTTTCACCATTTTTGCTGTTCATACCATTCTCACCCGCCCTTATCCCTCACCCTGGTTCCTAAAGCCTCCCAAAAGGTTTCCCTGCGGCCTTCTTTGGTTCTACCCTTCACAGTTTGTTCTCGGCACAACAACCTGAGCAAACCATTTAAAACATAAGTCAAATCACATATTTTCTTATTATCGTTCCTTGGCTTAAAACCTCGCAACGTTGCCCCAATTCACTCAGTGTGAACATCTAATTTCTTACAATATCTGGTGTCTTATTATCTTTCTGACCCATTTCTCACCCTCTGTAGTCATAATAATAGTAATACCTAAAGTTTGTCATGTGCTTATTATATGCCAGGTGCTCAAGTTTTATGGCTATTACCCACTGAATCCCATAATAATCCTATAATGCAGGGACTATGGTTACCCCAGTTTTATGGATAAGGAAACAGAGTCACAGGGCAATTAGGTGGCTTGCTTACAACCTACTTCTTGGAAGCGATGGGCCAGGAGTCACCCCCACACCCCCACGATTTTTAGCACTCATGAGGGGATCTTGCCCACATCACGGATCACTATGGCGTAAGAGGAACAGGTTTTGACATCTAGCTTTGCCACTCACTCCCTGTGTGACCTTAGGCATGTCACTTTACCTTTCTGCATCTTTCTCCCATTAAATAGGATTTATAATGGGGTTGGTATCATCATGATGATAAATGAGAGCATTGGAAAAAATGCTTGTCACACGTTAGGGACTCCATTAATACAAGATCTCTCTTGGCTCCTCTCTCCTTCTCCAAAGAAGTGATGAAATGTTACACTCGTCCAAGAGACAAGATACTAAAAAGAACATCGTTCCGATACCAGCTGCCAGGGTGCATGGAGATTTCCAGACTTCCAGCAACATAAAGCACTCCAGAGCTGCAAGGAGCCACGGGAAACTTCTCACATCTTTGATGGAAGGACATTTGGGGCTTTCTGTCCGTGCACCATAACACACATTTTCTAGGGGGCATATCAATTATGCATTCTCTTGCCTCCATTAATATTTCAGGCTTCATAAGCATAAATAAAACATACATTAATTAGAAGTTTGCAATCAGACCATCCGTTCCCAATCCTCTCCCGCCACCAGCCTGATTTCCAAAGCCAAGTCTTCGGGTGCATGGTACACGGCCATAAAACATTGAATACTATCCTTCCAGGACAGGGGTATGCTCCCCTGACAGGTCAGAACAAATGGTTCAAAGAACCTTGGTGTGCAGTCACACAGCGACCGGATTCTATTGTTTCCTTTTAAGAAGAAATTAAAATTATTCATGAGGTGCCGCTTAAACGAATGCTTGGATCCTTTTCTCCCACAGCAGGGACAGGTCTCCTGGCCAGAACTCGCTGCCGAAGAATTGAACATTGGTTAAAAGTGAACATCTCCTCCAAGGGGGGACATTAATACACTTAATGTTCAGAAAGTCTTGGCATCTCTCACAGAGAGGCTGCCAAACAAATTACATTAGGTAGGTACTTTTGTTCTTGATGGGATTAACAGGTGGCCCGGGGACATCACGCGTATTTATTCACTTGAAGCGAGCGCAAGCAGGTGTGCACTCTTCCTATCTCCAAAGCATGGATTGACCGGTGCCCTCAATAGGTCTTTGGACGATACACATGCAAGTCATCAGGTTCAACAGAACTTGGGCACCATTCTCACTTGTACCGACAAGGGTCTGGGCACCTGTAGTAGTTTTCTCCCAATTCGTGGACTTGGCAGAGGACAGGAAGGAGGCAGATTCTTGGACTGCCCTCAGAGAGCCCCGATGGAAGGGTCACTAACTCAAATGCCCACAGGCACACAATGCGAGCGAGCAAAGCAGGCTGAGGGAGGCATCTGAGAACGAGACCTCTCGTGAAGGCAGAACAGCCAGGACGCACAGATCGTACGTGATGGAGCTCGACTTTGAACGCAGACCTGTCTGGCTCCACAGTTTGCAACAACGCTTTTGTGCATGACCTGGATCATGAGATAAAGCAAGACAAGCTTCATAAATCGGCAAACGGCCGGGGAGTTCTGTTGTAAATCATTTCATGTGTCCAACTCTCTGTGGACAGATGAATGGTCATCCCCTCCATTCTAGAAGAAGACAGGTTTTTTTGTGACTGCGGAATTCATCCACGTTCTTGTGCTTCTGTCTCTTGCTCCTCTAAAGCGCTGTGCTTTGGGGATGCCAACAAATGCAGCTCTGCCACCTGCCATGTTCTCTCCCTGATGGCATTCTGTCTTTCGAATACTTGGCTTTCTTCCTCCTCTGTGCACAGACCTCAGCTTCAGTCACTCCTGCACTGAGCGGATGTCGGAGCGAGCCTTGCAAATTTTAGAGTTCCGGGTCTGAGCACAGAAGCACAACAACCCTCCTCTGTGCACCCATCACACTGGAGGCAGAATGTTTTGACAATCGTCCTGCGCCCAGCCCTGTGGTTGGATGGGACCCGGGTGAATCCTTTAGGAGTTCCCGCATCACTCCAGTTTACTTGCCACACGATGCTCACCTGACGTGCCACTGCTCAGCGACCCATGCCGGTCGGCAAGGATCTGGTTAAAATTCTTTACAAAAATGGGTGCTTTTATAAATTGCCAGTGGCTGTGAAAATTGGTGCAAACTTTTAGGGAAAAAAGTTGGAATATAAATCAAGAATTCTTAAGATTGTTCCATGCTTTTTACTCAGCAGTTCTGGGAATCTATCCTAAGGAAATCCTTCTTATGTCCTTCTACCATTTAGTAGGCACTTTCTCTGTGCCAAGCCGTAGTTTACATAAACAACTCATCTATAGCCTCAACACTGCCAGGGGGCAGATATAAATATCATAGTCCCTGAAAGCCAAGGAAAGTACTATTCAGAGAGGTTGAGCTCCTTGCCCGAGTCCTTCAGCTGCTGGGTAAGAAAGGATCCAGTTTTTAGCCTGAAGCCCTTTTCTTTTAGACAGACTCCCCACACATTTGGCCACCCTCCATAGCCATGCTATTTTGGAAGCTCCATTTAATAAGTTAAAATGAATTTTATGGGCAGCTGAGTAATTATCTGACTGGAACCCAATTAAAAATTGAGTCCATTCTGCCTGAGTTTGAGGGGTTCTTTTGATTGATGCTGGACAAATGGATTTCTCCTTTTAACCAGAACTCCGAGGTCCAGATGGGCAGGCTGGCTTCAGTACAGAACATCCACAAAGAGGTTTGCATGATGGGCCCACAAGCGCCCACACGTGCCCACTGGTCCATGTGACTACGTGGCATGCGTGTCCACCAAGCAGGGAAAAGACTCTTGACTCCTGCAACCAGGCATCTGACGTGCATTCTTAGCAGCCAAGTGGTTTAATGGAAATCTACTTCTTTTCACAAGGTCAGTGAAGCTCAAAGTTCATGGTCTATAGGATCCCCAGATCTGAGCTTGTAAACATGCCTGGCTGCCTGGCAGCTGTGTGAACTTGGGCGAGTCACCTCACCTTTTCGGCAACATTGCTTTCATTGGAAAGTGATGGAATGAGTGGTGGGGGACTTTGGTTTCAGGCAGCAGAAGCGAAGCATGGGTGTCCTAAGGAAGCTCACTACCAGAGGACCAGAGCCAGGTTCAAAGCTGTGCAGGTGACATCACCTCCCCCAAATTCCCAGAACGGGTGGCTGTCACTCCCAGCATCACTCTACAGCCTGTGTGGTCCCCAGTGTCAGCCCTGGACGTGGGGCATGCTGTTGGCCCAGCGCTCTTCATGCCCGAGAAATAGGAAGCTGCCGCCATCACGGCCACCATCCGGTTTCAAAATGATTGCAAAATGTCCATTTTTTTGGTGGCTGTAGCTCCAGTTTCACTCCAGAGCAGATACAACAGGTTGGCAGAGCCTGCCCATCACCGAGAAAGGAGCTTCAGGTGCTGGATTGCCAGAAAGAGAAGGCCAAACCCTACTCCCCGTGTGAATAATCATACCCACCTGCTTGGTCCCGTCATTCCTTCCCTCACTGCATTTATTGGGCTAAGCCTGGGGAAGCAGCTGAGGCAGGGGCTTATGATGAAGAGCGGCATTACTGCTCAGAACAGCATCACAGACACAGACCCCATTCTTTGAGCTCCAGTTTTGTGCCAGGCACGGTGCTGGGCACTGGACACTGTTGGTGTCCCTCTGCAAGTTCACGAACCGTTATGGCCAAAAGATGGTGGCATGGCGCTACTGCGCCGTGCATGATACGGAATAGCCGGTGGCCAGAAAAAGGGACTTCTCTTTCTCCCTGGCCTGATAGGTTCAACCCGTGAGCCTGAGAGATTGAGTTTCCTGGCTTTCCTTTGAGACATCAATAAGCTCACAAATCAAAACACAGAAACCTGGTGATTGTGTCTAAATGGGTGATGTCAGCCGCTCCAGCTCAATCACGGGTGACATCTGCCAAACAGGTGACAAATGGGATGGAGGGCACCAGCAGCGCCGATGCGCAGCTTGCAAAGGCTTGCCGCCTGCAGACTCGGATCATCTGTCGCCAGACCCCCTCCCCATGTTGACTTCAACTGATATAATTACAAGCATGTTTCTATTCGGGAAGTGATGCACCCCAGCTGGCTTTTGGGGCAATCCCACCCGTCCTCTGGCCTGTTTGCTGCCTTGGGACCCGGGCTCCGAGCATGGTTCTTCCTAAATCTTTAACCATCCCAGGACTCGGTCAACTTATTCATACGATTGTCACAAAGGTGACACCACATGCTGTGGCTGAGAACTTTAAAGGGGTGAATGACAACAGAGCGCCTGGCTTACGACCTTGCTGGTAAGAGGTGGGTGCTCCTGCCACCGTAGGACTATCATTCGTCTCTCTGTCCCCAGCTCTGCCACCTGTGGCCTGGGTGTAGTCCAACCACTCATCCCTTCTGTGCCTCAGTTTCCTCACATGAAGCCAAGATGCCTCTTCTAGTCCATCTCATAGAAACACCATCAGGACAAGTAGGGAAAGCAGCTAAGTCAACATTCAAAAAATTACTGTAGGAGGATGAAGTTATTCCTTTGCGTGACAAAACACGAAGAGAAAGGCTGCCTTGTACTGTGTACTCACTCAAGGGCCGGCCACTTGGTACAGCAGGTCACCTGCTTCCTGAGCACCCCTTTGCTCATCTGTAAAACAGGGCTCCCTGCCTACCTGTTAGATCACCATGAAGACAAATGAAGGGAACATATGAGAAAGGTCCAGAAATTCCTGGGTGTTATCCCAAGGAAAGGTAGTGGGAAGGCTGCAGTCTCTGCTCCTAAGATAGCAGTTTCCTGGAGCAGAAATGGGCTCCTTTGTCATTTTGCAGGCAGCCCAGCGCCTGGTTCTCCAATCTTCTGAATCCAGCCCCTGGCCACCGCGGAAGCCTCATCCCCACTCCAGCCTCATGCTCAGCTGTCTCCCCAAATCCCAGGACTGTCTGCACTTTCCTGAACACACTGTGGATTTACCTTTACATGTGCTCTTCCTTCCACTAGAAAGCTTTTGCTGGGCGCACCTCACCCCATGCCTTCCCCTCAGCACAGCACCCACCTTTCTGGGCCCATATGTCCTGCTGGTTTCTCTCTTTCCGGTGTGAGGCTGCCGGCCACTTGAGGGCAAGGTCTTTGCCTGTTTACCCCAGCAAGGAACCCGACAGATGAGTCTGCGCGATGGATTGGTGGAGCTCCCAGGCTGGGTTCAGACCTCATCTCACTCCCTATTAGCTGCATGACCTTGGGCAGGTTACTCAAACAACCTGAACCTCACCGCAGGTGTCTGATTGGCCCCACCTCAGGGCTCCTTCAATTCAATGAGCATTTGAAACGCCTGGGGATCTTGGGGGAATACGCTGATTCTGGTTCAAGAGGTCAGGGGTGGGGCGTCAGAGTCCGCATTTCTTACAAGCTCTGGGTCATGCTGATGCCAAGCTGACAAATGCATAGGCAGATGTGAGGATCAACGGACGCCATGCATTTCAAGCCTGAAATCCACAAATCTTGGCTAATCAAAGCACTCCCCATATTAGCTGTCACTGGCCAGTTAGGGATGGGGGTCAGGGGATGCAAGCAGAGAAAAGGACCAGCGCTCGGTGTCAGGCTGATTAATTGCCACCTCCTCGCTAATGACAAAACCCCAATGCTGCCACTATTCTGAGCTTATTTTAGTATTGTTCTTTTTTAAACACCATCGATACAGTGGGAATGATGATATTTAGCACCCCAGGCTGTTTTGGGGGAAGCAGCCAGCCCGTAGTAGGTGTCCTGCAGGGAACGCCATTTCCGGTCTCACCTGGAACATTGGCCCGCTAAGATACCAGGTTCTAATCCCTGCAACCTGTAAATACGACCCAATTTGGGAAAAAGGTCTTTGCAGATGTGATTTAGCTCAGGATCTTGTGATAGGGAGATTGCCGGGCGGGCCCTAAATGAAATCACAGGTGTCCTTACATGAGAGAGGCAAAGGGAGAGCACACACACAGGAGGGAAGGGGGCAGAGAGATTGGCAGGTACTGCCCTTGAAGACTGGAGGGGTGCTGGGCAGCTGCCACCAGGAGCTGGAAGAGGCGGGGGTGGGGGGATCCTCCCTGGTGCCTCCAGAGGGAGCATGGCCCAGCCGACACCTTGATTTCAGCCCAGCGACAAGTCCAAAAGCCTGGACGTGTTAGAGCATGAGTTTCTGTTGCGTTAGGCTACCAAGTCTGCAGTAACTTGTTACAGTAGCCACAGAAAACAAAGGCATCCCCTTCTGTTTAGCAGCTTTCTGCATCCTTACCGCACTACAGCAAAGAAATGCATTGGCGGTAAGAATGCAAATTCGCGGTCTCCTAGGCACGCATGCACTGCAGGAGAGAGGGATGCTCAGCCCAAACAGGGAACCTTCTAAGTGAGCATTTCAGACCCGAGACGTGCGCGTTTTGAGTTTCGGCCATAAAGCCAGTTTGAAACGTGTTGCATTACCTGGAAGCAGCCACGGGGAAGGTTCCTAGGATCCTGTCCAGGTAAAACCATCATCTGAGTCTGTCTTAATGACGGAGCTGGGATGGAGAGACAGAGGCAGCACCCCGAAGAAGCCAACTTGCTTATGGAATTTAGCTTCATGGAGCAAATTGAGAAGCGAGGCATGGAAGACATAGAAAAGTCACGATGGAGATATCATCGCTAACAAATGTGCAGGATGCGGTTACCAGGAGTGGCCCAGTGTGCCAAGAAGTCATGCTCCTTAGATCATCTCATTCTCTCTCTCTCTCTCTCTTTTTAAAAGATTTTATTTATTCATTTGAGAGAGAGAGCATGAGCAACGGGGAGGCGTAGAGGGAGCAGGAGAAGCAGACGCCACGCTGAGCAGGTGCCCGATGCGGGACTAGATCCCAGGACCCTGAGATCATGACCCGAGCCGAAGGCAGACTCTTAGCCGACTGAGCCACCCAGGTGCCCTAGATCGTCTCATTCTTAATTCTCTAAGGTAAGTCCATTTCTCAATGAGGACTCTTAGGCTCAGTACATCTGCCCAAGGTCACAGAGCTGGAAGGGGCAGAGCTGAGATTTATACCCACCTCTTCCGGATTTGGCTTTTTCTAAATTGGCTTAAGACTGGGGAAGGTCTGTCTTCCAGGTTCACCTGCCCGGGGGTCACATTTCTGTGTCCTTCCCCTGGCTTGCACATTGGCTCGCTATGCAGAAGCCTGGTTCTAGCGCTAATATTTTCCAGTGGTATTTTTTTTTTTTATGTGGACTCATGCCAACAACGAGGTCCAATTTTTTCTGCAAGTCCTTTTGGGCTAATTTATTATACTTGAACAGAGGAGGAGCGCGTGTGCATGGGTGTATGGGTGTGCACGCACATTTGGTCTTATCAGCATCCTTGTCTGGGTCTGTGCTAAACTACTGTTTTTTGGAAAAGAACAACATTGCCGCTCGGTGTCAAGCTGATTAATTCCTGTTGCAGCTATAATGAAAAAACAAACCATATTTCTCTCCCAGCCTTGTTACATTCTGCATTTTCTGTGATTTTTTTTCCTTCTTAATCTAGCCTTGGAATCTTAACAGCTTGTGTAATCTTTGTAGAATTCTGTTGGACTTTCCTATGTGACTCTTTCTGAGAAAATGGGGGAAAAACGACATTTCCCTGGCTTCTTACAAATTCTCAGATCTTGTGCATATTTCCTCTAAATTTTGGGCCATTTCAAAGGGAGTCTGATGTTATCATAATTTCCTAAACCCTGAGTCTCATTCTGGCAGCTCCCAATGTAGTTCAGGGAAAAGATCATCACAGCTAACCGAGTGTCAGTTGCCGTCACTGTTCTATGCATTTTACATATATTGACTCATTTTATTTTTCTAAAGATTTTATTTATTTGTCAGACAGAGAGAGAGAGAGAGAGAGAGCGTGAGCGAACATAAGCAGGGGGAGCTGCAGGCAGACGGAGAAGGAGGCTCCCCGTCAAGCAAGGAGCCCAGCGCGGGACTCATCCCAGGACCCTGAGCTGAAGGCAGATGCTTAACTGACTGAGCACCCAGGCGATCCATATATTGACTCATTTTAAACTACACAGCAACTCTGTGAGGGAGGTACTATTATTAACTCCATATTAAAGATGTTACAGCGGAAGTTCAGAGAAGTTCAGAAACTTTCCCAAGGCCACACAGCTATTAATTCTAGGATGGGAATTCAGGTGTTCTAAGAGTCCACGCTCTTGGGCACTCTGCTAAGGTCCTATATTTACTCTAAAGCTGTTTTACTTACATTGTAAAGCAGCTAACATGAGTGAGTCTTTATTATGTGCCAAATATCTTACGGGGTGCTTTACATACATTTTGGTTCCCAAATCTGGTTGGTTATCACAACTATCTGGGAACTTAAAAGAAATTCAGATTCTCTGGGTTCCATTTCTAACCTCCTCAAACCGTTGGCAGGAGAAGTGAGAACAGGAAATCTGTATTTTGAGTTCTAGTTTAGCCAATCACCCCTAGTTGGCTTAACTTGAAGAGGCCATGGACTGAATGCTCTGCCCCTGGCCCCTTGTGCCTCAGGGCCTTTGCACTGGCTGATCTTCTTCCTGGATCACATGGGCTATTCCTATGGCTAGCTCCTGCCCCTTTAGATTTCAGCTTAAATGTTGCATCCTCAGAGAGGCCTCCCTGGCCACTCTGCCTATATACATCCTCCCCGTTTCTTTCTCCTCCCTTCCAGGGGTTGGCAAATATCCTGCAAAGGGCCAGACAATAAATATTTTAGGCTTTGTGGGCCACCTAAGGTTCATATTGCATTTTATTATTTTCGCTTACAACCCTTTAAAAATGTAAAAAAAAAAAAAACCCATCATTTTTAGCTTATGGTCTGCTGACCCTTGATTTGACTAATTCAGCATCTAGTTCATATTCTCTCCATTGCTGCCCTTCTTGGCTTGGTTCTCTGAGAGCTCATTATTATATATTTACTGCCCATCTTCTCCATGAGACTATGGGCTTTATGAAGGCAGACTCTGTGTCAGGACCACCAGTGAGCATCAGGCCTTAGTCCGGTGTCTGTCTACAGAAGACGCTGAACAGATACTGATTAAATAAAGGGATGGATGTGAGTATTTTAAATCTGCTGTCCCTTTTCCCCCAAACATTACCGGGAAGCTTCAAGCCAGGATGGCTTAGAGTAACCAGAAATCTCTATGATGTTTCCCTGACCCCCTTTCATTCCATGCTAACTTTCACTGCATGTTCAACTTCTGTTGAACAAATAGGTTCCCAGGCTTTGGACTCACAGAAAGCTGCCCACCTCCATAAATAAGGTAGAAGTGGGAAAAGGGGAGCATAGACACCTGTTCCCCCAACCCCCACCCCTGCCAACACATCAATTTAGATGCCAACAACAAATGCTCAAATAACCTCCGACCTCCGCTTATTTGAAAACCACATGGTCAAGTCATTGGCTTCCCCAGTTGGCCTTCCTACATTGGCCACCACTAGACACCAGATACCAACTCTGCTGCAGATATGGCAAAACTCAAGCGTTCCAACCCACTACCTGATTTTATTGGCAATGATGAAGAAGATGATGATGATGGTAATGACAATAATGAAGATGGTTTTTCTTTTTCCTCTTTGGAAGTGAAAACAACTATTTTTATTACATAGATAATTTGTGGGACTTTTAGAAACTTTAATACAAGAAAGAATAAAAAGACAAAAAAGTCACCCAAATTCCCATCAGACCTACAGAACTTGTTGGCCACTTTCAGTATTTTAAAGAGCATATTTCCAGACGTCTCTCTAGCGCTCAAAGAACCTACAGCTCTATAATTTGCATGAGTGGGATTACATGATGTGAGATGTTCTGTAATTTGCTTTTTTTTTTTTTCTTGCTCCAATGATGGTGATTTTAATGGGCAAGTAAAGCAGAACCAGAATACGGGAAATATGTCCTCTATCAAAGTGACAAATGCAAGCTCAGGGCTCTTGGTCTTAATGGAAGCACAGACCCCAGGGTGGGGTCCATCCAAGAAGAAAAGGAGTATGTGCCAATTTCCTGGACCATACTCCCCTGGTTCTTTGGCCCAAATCCACCCAACCTAATAACTGTACCTCAAACAAATGTCTTCCCAGCTGCCCACTCTCCATGGCCACACAAGCCCACATACTATTTACGTACAAGGTAAGCACGGATTATTTTCTTTAATAATTTTTTTTTTAAGATTTTATTTATTTATTTGACAGAGACAGCGAGAGCAGGAACACAAGCAGGAGGAGTGGGAGAGGGAGAGGCAGGCTTCCCGCCGAGCAGGGAGCCCGATGTGGGGCTCGATCCCAGGACTCTGGGATCATGACCTGAGCCGAAGGCAGCCGCTTAACGACTGAGCCACCCAGGCGCCCCGCACGGATTATTTTCTTATCAGGGTAAACAGCTTCCAGAACTACCCTGGGCCATCAAAGACTGGAATCAGAATAAAATGGTGGAGGAGACTGCTGTCCCTTCGACTCCGATGGAGCCACCACGTACCACATCTTTGCAAAGTGTAAACAGGAAAGGTCAGAGATGACACAAGGGAGGACCAGTCATTCAGGCCAGTGGCTGGATTCTTCTGCCTGATGGAATTCCTCTCTGTACGCTCATTACCTCATCCCCGAAAAAAGAAGGTTTGAAACTAGTCTTGATGGTACTTGAGGAAACAGGCACTTTTGTCACCTCGGGGGTGGGGGGGAGGTCACGTGGTATGCCGATGGGAATAACTGATGTGTATTGCCATGTGGGCGTTGGGCGCTTGCATGCTGCACTGGGGAGAACACTCAGGCTAGCAGCAGGTAGGTGGCTGGCCCGGGCCGCCCAGCCACCAAGTGGCAGAGCCAGGAGTTGGGCCCAGGCCTGTGTGAGTCTGAGCTGTGCTAAGCTAGCATGTTGTAGGGACACCCTCAATAGTTTCCTTCCCTTTATAATATGACTCGATTCCATTTTGACCCCGCCATTCGTGTGTGTGTGTGTGTGTGTGTGTGTGTGTGTGTGTGTGTGTGAGAGAGAGAGAGAGAGAGAGAGAGAGCGCACGCGTGTGTGTATTGGGGCTGGAGCCAGGGTGGACAGACCACCAAGGAGCCTCCTGCAATTTCCAGAGGAGCCACAAAGAGGTCCGCGGCCAGAATGTGGGCCCTGGGCATGGTGAGAGGTGGTGGGATTCTCTTTGTACTTTAAAAAAGAATCAACAGGGTTTTCTGATAAGATGGGTGTGGAGAGAGAGGCGGATAAAGAGAAGATGTAGGAACAAAATCCTCCTCAGTATCGAGCTACAAATAATAAAAGAGCAGTTTGATACCCTAATCATGGGAGCTACGCATATGCCCTCCTCCAGGGCAGAACAGGACTGCCTTGGCTCAGATCCGTATTAGCAGTTCTGTTTTCCTGTGACTTTACCTCTCGGAACCTATTAAATTGGGGCAGTAATATCCACGGTGCCCCCATCAGAGTATCTCAGTGTGGATTCCATGAGATGGTGCCTGCATGTAACTTGGGTACACACTGGGTGCTAGTGCTCGATCCTTTTTGGAGTCATATAGGTCCAAGCTTTGGGCATGAGCTGGAGTCCATGAGGTCACAGCAGCTCCCAAGGAAGTGTCAGTCTAGCACTGTGGCTAAGGTCAGAAATCAGACTCCAAAATCGATGAAAAGGTAGCCACGGCCATAACTGCTTGACTGCTGGGTTAGGGCGTTCAGGTCCTTTATGCCTCAGTTTGCTCATCTAGGAAATGGGAGATGAACAGCTTCCCTGCTGGGTCGCCAAGAGGATTAAACAAGGTGACACGCATACTGAGCACAGAGCTGTCCCTCAATCACGTCTTCTTCTCTTCTCCTTCCAAGTCGCTGCTCTTGTTTGCCAAATACCTGCATTGAGATTTGCCCTCACACGTCGTGCCTGCTCCGGGTTATAGGAAATTAGGCTCCTATCTGCTTGCATACGGGGCTGAAGCTAGGTGTGGGGCTGGGGACTTAATGTCTTTGCAGACTGCCTGATCCTGACATGTACTGTCCTCTGCTTGTCCTGGGCTGGCTCCCGTGTAGATGGACAGTTGCAGGCTTTCTTCTGAGCAGGGGCCAGCCAGGATACAGCCTCTTTGTGGGGCAGAAGTGAGAGAAAGGACTGGGATTTTTTTTTTTTTTAAGTCCCAGAAGTCTCGGGAGTGAGTCCCCTCTTTATCTCTCACCTGGATGTTGTATCTAGTCTCCCAAGTCCATGCTGGCTCCTTCAGCTCCCTTCCCAATATGGCCGCCAGAGGTCCGGGGGACACTTGAACATGCCCGATGGCATCATGAAACTACTCACAACCTTGCCACGGCTTCCAATTGTCTCAGGATAAAGACAAAATCCTTCCCAGGGCTCACAGGATTGTCTCCAAACCTCCTCCTCCTCCCCACTCCAGCCCCACTGGCCTGCCCTTGGCAACTTGATTTTGCGACCTTCCTTCTACCGCAGGGCCTTTCCACGTCTGGTCTCTCTTTTGGTGGAGATGTACCACGGCATTTAGGATTAGAGAGAGGTGTACAGTCAAGGAGGTACTAGTGGGGGATGCCTGGGTGGCTCAGTCGGTTGAGCAGTCGACTCTTGATTTTGGCTCAAGTCATGATCTCAGGGTCCTAGAATCAAGCCCTGCACTGGGCTCCATGTTCAGTAGGGAGTCTGCTTGGGATTCTCTCTCTCCCTCTGCTCCTCCCCCTGCTCGCTTGCTCTCTCTCTCAAATAAATAAATAAATAAATAAAATCTTTTAGAAAAAAAAAGAAGGTACAGGTAGGACATTCAGGGCCCAATGCCCTGAAAATATCACACTGCTGCCCATATACAATTTAAAATAAAATAATAGTATGGGGATCCTGGGTGGCTCGGTTGGTTAAGTGTCTGACTTGGTTTCGGCTCAGATCATGATCTCAGGGTTGTGAGATTGAGCCCTGCATCAGGCTCTGTGCTGGGCATGGAGCCTCCTTGAGATTCTCTCTTTCTCTCTCCCTGTGCCCCTCTCCCTGCTCGTTCTCTCATTCTCTCTCTCTCTCAATAAATAAATAAAAATTTTAAGAAAATAATAGTAGGTTGCACCATATAAATTTATATTGTAAGTAACACGTTTATGTGTCTTTCTGGGTCCCTGCTTTTCTGATACCTTGAACCTGTACTTAATTTGCCAGTTGGGAATTTCAGCAACTGGAGGCAAGCATGGGCTCCTTAGAAGAAGGAAGGAGGGGTTAAAGGAAAGCAGAGCAAGGAGCATTCAAGGAAGACAACAGGTCTCCAGAATATCATCATCATCATCATCATCATCATTTTTAAAATAATGATGACAATAATGGTAAAATCACCCATGCATTGGCAGGTGCTTCATCGAATCATCATCATTTTTAAAATAATGATGACAATAATGGTAAAATCACCCATGCACAGTGAATCCTTCCCAGAACTCTTCAAGGAAGTACTAATACCTTCCTTTTATAGGTGAGAGAAGCTAAGGCTCACAGAGATTGTGTTGCTGGCTCTGTATCCAAATTTCTTCTTATAAAGACACCAGCCACTAAACTAGAACCTATCCCACTGTCGTGTGACCTCACCTTAACGTGGTCACATCTATAAAGACCCTATTTCCAAGTAAGGGCATGTTCACAGGTACTGGGGGTTATGACTTCAACGTATCTTTCTGGGACACATAATTCAACCCATGACAGGGAGCAAGAGGGGTTTAGTCTCCACCCCGAGCCATGCGGAGCAACCGCACAAGTCAAGGACAGCAGTGGCCACCATGGCTATGGCCACGTGAAGCAGTCTTATGTGGAAATTCCAGAGGCTCAGAGGAAGGGAGAGGTTTCAACTAGTTTGGGGGCAGTTTCAGTACTGGTGCCATAAAGGAAGAGGGAAATGGAGGTGTGGAGGAAGGACTGGCCTCGAAGCTTTGGGAGCCCCTTGTCCCCACCTCTTTTGAGGAGAACCTGCTTCCAGGGCTGTGGTTGGCGGACTGCCACTAGCCGTGGCACCTGCGGATCCTCCACAGTGTCCCTGCTGAGGCCGTGTCCCCCCAGCTCCGTGCTCAGCCAGTGCCTATAGGGCAGGGGCACCAGCACCAACCCATCCTGCAGACAGAGATTCTTCTAGTAGGACACACGTGCTTGGAAGCTCTTCACTGGCCTGGCTGAGCCTTTCTGGGGGGGCCACACTGCAGGCTGGGGGGGTCTCCCAACCCACTGCCCCTTCCTTCCCTCTCTCTTCTCACAGATGTAAGACCTGAATCATGTCTCCTGATCTGCTCCTGTCCCTTTCTCATTCTCCTTCACAGGCATCTGCCCCAGTAAATCTCCTGCACATCTCATTCCATCTGGACATTTGCTTCTCAGAGAACCTGAATGGACACAAGCAGTAAAGAGAATAGGGACAGGCATATTCAGCTCTCCTGGAACCTCTGACACTCTGAAGCTCAAGAACTGCAGGCACCAGGCTCCCCAGACCCACACGGATGCTTTCATCCCCCTTTGGAGGGTATATCGAAGGTAGCACGGAGGTTAGCTAGCTGATGGGCCACTCTCCAGCTGCTCCCTCTCCCTGTTTTGCATCTTTCCGCTCTAGAGCCTGGAAAAGCCAAATAAATAGTCATTTGCTGGTCTCTTTGCATTGAGCATTGCTTTTCTGATCAAGGAGGACAAGCTGAAGCCAGCACTCCCTTTCTCCCCCCCGTGTTCTTCCGCCTTAAACCGAGACAGGATGCCTAGATCCTGGGCAGACACTTGAGAATGTGCGGGAACAATCATGAAGGAAAGACTCAGAGAACCACAGGGAGCCAGGGCCTGGCATAATCAAGCCACTGGATGAATACCAGCAGCTGCTTAGCACCGGACTCGCTGTGCCCTGAGACAAAGAGACCCTCATCTATGGACCCATGGCCTGTCACTTGCTGGTGCAAGCATACCTTACTGAAGCAGATGATCCGACTTGAAATACGTGCTCTGTGGATTGGGGGCAGGCAGATTTTCATGGGCAGAAGGGCCAGTGAGGGCTCAGATCCCTGTCCACTTGGCATGTACCAGAGAAGCATATCTGGGCTGGGGACACTAGGGCCCCCGCCTAGCTATTCTCTATTATAGGGGACGAGGGAGGAATTTGGGCTTCATGGTCTCTTCCCTACTGTATCTGATGAGCAGGGAGACGAGAGAAAGCAGTGGGGTGTGATAGTGGGATTGTATACCAAAGGCACAAATGGGTGGGACCCCCAGGGGGACTGGGCCAGGGAGATCCCCACCATGGAAGGCACACAGGGCCCAGCCACTTGCTCATGGGTCCTTAAGGAGTTAATCTCTTTTTCTATTTTTTTTTTAAATTCAAGTCCACTTTCCACGTTCCCCCCAAAAGCCCGCATCTCCACCAGCTGAAAGTGAATCACCCCCCAGACTCGGAGTACAATTGGGTGTCATGTTCTCTACTTAATATCAGTAGTAGTAACACTCGAGCACCAAAAAAGCCCAAGTAATTATATGTCTGTTTTCCCCGCTGTTATTATTTGCATGTAACCAAGGCACCTGCACATTAATTGTGCCCTTTTTATAAACATCTTCTCCAGCCAACCGACCAAAAAATGCATCTTGGGGCTGGAGTGTGTGTGCCGGAAGGGAAGGATTTGTCTTTACATCACATCTTCAGATTTGCCTTGAGCTCACTGATGTGCTCCTTCATATGCCAAGCCTTCACCCTGACTATTAGGGAACTGATTTGTTGAACTTAAGAAAAAAGAGTAGCAAGAACATAGAGAGTCCTTGGAGTAGGAGAATCTCGAAGGAAGTCAACCAAACTTCCCCGCCTGGCGTTCAAAGTCCTAGCATCATAATGAGGAAGAGGTTTCCAGAAGAAAAATGGAAAAAAAAGAAAGGTGCACGTCACAGCTGTATCATCAAGGTGCGGTGAAATATTCCTTGACAGCTTTTCCCCCTCCATTTATATATAGAAACATAGCATATGGCAAAGGTCATGTATCTTAAGTGTTCAGTTCGATGACTTTTTTTTGAAGATTTTTATTGTGGTAAAAGATATAAAGTCTAAGATCTGCCATTTTAACCATTTTTTTCAAAAAAGATTTTATTTATTTATCAGAGAGAGAGAGAGAGCATGAGCAGGGGAGCAGCAGGCAGAGGCAGAGGGAGAAGTAGTCTCCGTGCTAAACAAGGAACCCGACGCAGGACTCAATCCCAGGACCCTGGGATCATGACCCAAGCCGAAGGCAGATGCTTAACCGTCTGAGCCACCCAGACGCCCCCATTTTAACCATTTTTGTGTGTAAAAGTCAGTGGTGTTCAACTATAATCACAATGTTGTCCAACGGTCCCCACCACTATTTCCACAATTTCTCATCAACCAGACAGAAACCCTGTAACCATCATGTGTAGCTAATTTTTACATATACATACAGTGTGTAGCCCAAACCCAGATGGAGATATAGACGTTTCCAACTTCCAGCAGGCTCTCTTATGCTCCTCCCAGTTAAAACCTCACTGTTCTGACATCTGTCATCATGGATTAGTTTTGCCTGAAAATTCGTATAACAGGAATTGAACAGTATGTGCTTTTGTGTGTCTGACTTTGGTCTCCCAGCAATGCCCGTGAGGTCTAGCCATTCCTTTCCCTTGGCCACTGGGTTCGTTTGCTGGGGCTGCCAAAGCAAAGTGCCATACACTGGGCAGCTTAAATAATAGGAAATTATCTTCTCACCATTCTGGAGGCTGGAAGCCAAAAATCAAGCTGTCGACAGGGTTGGTTTCTGTGGACTCTCCCCTTGGCTTGTAGATGGTGGGCTTCTGCCTGTATCTTCACGGGGTCTTCCCTCCATACCTATCTGTGTCTTAATCCCCTCTTCTTAAGGATACCAGTTACACTGCACTAGGTCTCATCCCAGTGACCTCATTTAACCTAATTACCTCTTTAAAAACTCTCTCTCTAATGACAGTCACGTCCTGGGGTACTGGGAGTTAGGACTTCAACATGTGAATTTTGGGGCATGGGGTCACACAATTCAGCCCCAAACAGCCACATACTTAGGAGTGGCATCATTCAGTCATCAGTCATAAAGGGGCAAGTGTTAAGTGTTAACAAATATTTCGAGTTGTCTGAAGTAATTGTCCCAACGGCAAGTTCCAGCAGCAGCAATGTGAGAGTTCTGGGTTCTCTGTATGCTTGACCATACTGGATAGTGTCAGCCCTCACTTCATTTTGGCCATTCTGGTGGGAGAGTAGCAGCCTTTCCTTGTGGTTCCCCAAGCATCTCTTGAACAGTAACTCCACGTCTGATTTGACACTTCCCCTCTAGTTCATATACTATCAGAACATACTTTGTGGTCATGCCTTGGAAGGTCACAAAGATCCCTGTGCTATGCTTTCCTTCACAAATCTGGGAAGCGGGTGTGGATGGAGAAGTTCTGGGTGATGTCAATTTACAGCTTTATATGTTTATGAAATTTCTCAAAACTCCTTAATTTTAGTGTATGTTACTTTCCTAAGGAGGTGAGGAGAAAGTCTTATTTAAAAAAAAGGAAGGTGGAAACATCAGGAAACACGTCTGCGTGGGCATTCATGGCAGGAGCTTTGGAGAGGTGAGTCTGGGGTGCAGTGATGAGCCAGTGATGAGCGTGCTTTTTGATTGGTTTCCTCTTTCAAAGAGCTCAGTCATCAGAGAGCATCAGGCTCACCCACATGCTGTTGGGAAAGCTTCTGGAAGAAGACAGAAGAAGACAGAGCCTGACAGTTTGAGACGTGCATGCACACATATGTCTACATGTATGATGGTTTGGATACACACACACACATCATTTTCGAATGACGTGTACCAGAAGATTCTCAGCAATCTTCATAGCATTCTTAATGAGATTGGTGGTAGCACCTCGTCAACAACAATAGTAATCATCATCATTATTATTAATTGATAATCAGAGAGGTTAAATGACTTACCCACGGTCACACAGCTTGTAAACAGCAGAGTTAGGGGTTTGAGCTGAGATCCACCTGACTTTTATGTGTTGATACCCTACTGACTCCATGATGCATCCAGGCCTTTCCCATGCTTTACCTGCAGGATCTCTAGTGCTCATGATGCTGCAGCAGGGTGGGTGCTATTAAGGCCCATTTTAAGGATGAAGAAACAAAGGCACTTGCCCAAAGTCATGTGGTCAGTTGACAGTGCTAGGATTCAAACCCAGTTAGTACGACTCCCAACTGCGAGATTGCTATTATTATTCATGTTATTTCAAATCTCTATCCAGCTCTGGCACAACGAAAGCTATCTTTGCACTGCTCTTGAGGGACAGGTCCCTCCAGCACAAAGTTGTCCCTTGCACTGAGCCAAAATTGGCCTCCCTGCAACTTCACCCAATTGCTTCCAGTCCACAGCCCAGCACTTAGTACTTAATTACATCGTGTCTTCTATTATGTACTAATCATCTCTTGTTGTTCCTTCCTTCTCCTCGGCTCTGCTTGCCAGCTCCTCCAGGGCAGATATCAAGTCTTGTAGGCTGAGCACCTTGCAGAGAAGCAGACTAAGAGCTTATTAAATAAGTACTTGTTGATGGAAAGTCCCACCAGACATCCCCCCTGGGGCCTCATCCCAGGTGTGCTGAAGCCCGCACAACAAGGTCACAAGGGATTTGCCATTTAAATATGCATAGAGTTTGTGTATAATTTGCATACTCCCTCAACAGACTGTACAGTGAACACTCAGTAATTTGCATTTAAAATGATATTGCTCCCCGAAGTCTATCATTTCTTCATCTCTCTCCTCTTTACTTTCGTCAATACTGCGAGCGGATCAAATCAGGAACCAGGGAGTGGACACCCTACATGTAAAGTGAATAGAGCCTAGGTTGCAGCAAAAATGGTCAGGATGAAGTCGCCTGGGCCTCGCTTGCCCTCTCAAGGGTAACTGTCACCTGCGTTTGCCAGGGCCCGCGGACACAATTACTCACTCCCACATCATTTCATCCACACCACCTGCAGTGCCCTTACACTGCACATCCTGGCTAGAAACTAGCATTCTTTCCAATGCAAGTGATGCAAACCCTCCTCCAAACAGTTTCAGCAAAGAAAGGCAGTTTGAATTCATTGGCTTCTGTAAGTAAATGGTCTGGGGACTTCAGACATGGCTGGATCTAGGGGCCGAAGCGATGCCATCCCAAGTTCTTCAGAGTCCCTCTTCCCTTTTCCCCACTCTGCTTCCAGCCCCAGTGGAAAGAGCTTCACTTGCCCAACAGATGAAGTCAAAATCTCAAGACAGCACCTCATTGGTCTGACGCAGGTCACCTGACCATCCTTAAACCAATCACCAGGGTTGGAGGAAAATTGATTGGCTAGAGGTTGTGTGAGCTCCCCATATCCACCGCTCCCATCAGGTGGAGACTGGGAGAGAAGGAGTTTTCCAAAGCACAGCTAGGGGCTTTCATTAGACAAAGCACAAACATACCCACAGATGCCCACCTATGGCAGGTCCTGTATACATTCGTCTTTATCTCTCTTGCTAGCCTGGGGGCTCCTGGAGGGCAGGACGAAGGCGGGAGACTCCTCGCGGAACTGAATGTGTAAAGGGGAAGGAAAAAGAAAGCTTCAAGGCACCAGAGAGCCCTTCCTTTCCCAACTGTGTATTGAGTGACGGTTATTGGGATGATAACGGACGAACAGACATGGTGGCTGCCCACCATCGGGCTTACAGTCTTGCTGGTGAGGAATACATGCCGGTGACTTTAATAGACTTTAATACATGCCGTGTGCATTATGCTAGACCCGTGAACAGAGACTGTTGTTTGTAGCCTAGAATACCTGAGATGATAGAAGGATAAGAACAGTAACACCTTATATCCTCCGCGTAAAGCTCTTTCTACACCTTCACGACAACCTCTAGGACAGTAGGCAGTAGATGCAGTGCTCCCCCCTCTGCAGGTGCAGAAAGGAGACGCTGAAGGGAGCCATACCTACACCGTGCCAACAACACTATGCACTTCCACATCAATGACCCTATTCTCGTTAGCCTCCCCGACAGCCTTCCAAGGGGTGATCTCATTTTATAGATGAGGAAACAGCATCTCAGAGGTGAAGAAACTGCCCCGCTACCTAGTGACACAAATGGGATGCCCAAGGAAGTGACTTAGGGGCTAGGTCAAGACTCACACCCTCCCCCCCCCCGCCCAGCCCAAGTGGCTCCTAGTCTAGTGCTCGTTCCTCAGCCCCACTGGGGCCCCTCCGGCCCTCAAGCCGGGCCCCTCAGTGGAGGTCACCCTGATAGGTCATGAAGTAATGACTCTCCCAACTGGGCAAATAGCTATGGGCGGCAGCCCTGTCCTGGAGGGAGGAGCAAGATGTCCTTGCCGCTCTTCTTGCCAGAGCCTTGAAGCCCTGCTCCAGAAATGCCAACCTCCTTTTCCCGGGGAGGTACCTCTGTCCCCTGCATCACTCATTGCTTACCCTGTCCCAGAAGCTGGGCAGTGATGGGAGCAGTGGCAAGCAGCCAGCCCCACCAGGGCTTGGCTGGGTGCGCGTGGCAGCCGAGATCTGGCCTATTTTGCTCATGTGATGAGCAAAGGCCTGCTTGCTCTCCTGCTGGCGTGTTGTGAGAGAAAGGGAGGGTCAGGAATGACACCAACAGTCTTTGTCTGAACAACTATGAGTTGCCCTTCACTAAGAAGAGGAGACACTGACCAGAGCAAATTTCTGAGCAGGGGGTGGGGTGGGGGAGGGCATCAAAATTTCGCTCTTGTACCTGTTAAGTGAAAGAGGCTCGTTGGCCACCCAAGAGGCGACATTTTGGGGCAACTGGATCTGGAAAGGGGAAGGGGCTGGAGCTGTCACTCTGGAGCATTCCAGCCTTAGAGGACAGAAGGTTGCAGCTGGAAAGACCGAAAAGCCACCCACGGTTGGCCGGTGGGACGATAACCAAGAAAGGGGCCATGGAGGCCAAGTGGAAAAGGTGTTTCAAGAAGGGGGCGACTCACTGCGTCGAACGCTGCTGCTTAATTGGGTTAAACAGGGACCGAGCATTTTCCTTGGTTTTAGCATGTTATGTGTCACTGTGACCTTGGCAGGTGGGGCTTATTGGGGAACTGGGGAAAAAAGCAGGAGAGAACTGGAAGAACACAAGCAGAGACCATTTCTTTTGACGTGTTTGCAGGAAAAGCAAAGCAAAGCAATGGGCCAGTGCCTGGACAGACCAGGGATGATTTTTCTCCAGGTGACATCCGGCAGCCTGTGTGCTCTCTGGTGGGAAAGACACAGCTGAGGGGGACAATTTATGATGCAAGGCAAAAAAAAGTGGGGCAATTGCAAGAATAGTGCCCTTGAGCAGGCAGGAGGGGAATGGATTCAGTGGACACACAGGGCGATAGGCGTCCAGACCTGCGTTCTCTGCTCTGCCAGGCGGCCTCTCTCCCCGCCATGCTGCATTCTCGACTTCTCTCCCCACAACCCGCTCCAGACTTGCTGCCAAATGCTTGGGTTGGAGAGAACAAAGCCTTAGGATGGAACGGATGCTATTTCTGCTAGCGATAACCATGAATTAGAGGGAAGAGAGAAACAGGAAGTGACAGGAGACTTTGTCTGAGCAGCTGAATTTAGGTGTGTGTGCTGTGAGCATGCTTGTGAAATCACCTTGCTGGAGATGTTGTCAAGGCTGGAGGCAGTTTCAAAAGGAACTTGAGACAAAAGTAACAAACGCTACCAAAATATAAGCGGCAAAGTGATCTGAGATGTTTACAAATGATGCAGCATTTACATGTCTCTCCAACTTAAGAACAGTTGACATTGAATAGGTTCTTTTCAAGGTCATTGATGCAACAGATGTAAACCCAGGTCTGGGCAAGGCCCTGGAGGCAGAGGGAAGAGAGGGCCCTTGTCCTCAGGCAGTTGCAAGCCCAGGAGGCTTTCAGTTAACACACTAGGCAGCCTGTGTTGTTTAGAGAGCGTTACAGATGCATAGGGCAGGGGTGGGTAACCCAGGTAAGGTGGAAATAGGCAAGGCTTAGACAAGTGTCAGGGAGGCGTGGACTCTAGGCTGGGAAGCATAAGGACAAGTGTGTTCCTGAAACAGGGAACAGCATGTGCAAAACGTTTGTGGTGTGAAGTACCAGGGCCCAATCAGGAAACATGAAATCACTCTGGATGGCTGGAGTGGGGACTTTATCCAGCGTACCATAAGGATGCACTACAAGATTTTAATTGGGGAGCAATGGGATGAGCATGTTTAGAATTTAGAAGAAGTATAAAAGCAGTGGTCTGGTTCCAAGACTCTCCTCCATGAATGAATAGGCTAGCCTGTGTATCCTGTGGCAGAGTGGAGTTATAGTACGATCCAGGGGACAGATGTGGGAAGGAGGAGGAGAGGTTTTCTGTTTCACGACCCTGCACCAAGCCCAGGTCTTGTGCACAAATATGAAACAACCGTGCTTCAAACTAAGATTTAAAGTTAAGAACTAGGGTGTCTGGGTTGTTCAGTTGGGGCTGATCTGCACATGACCTAAAAATGCATGCATGCAGGTGAGCATCCAACAAGGCAATCACAGAATGAGAACATTGTTCTCTTTTCTCTTGGCTTGCAATCATTTCAAATGCTTCAAAGAGAAGTGCTCAGTTCGGTGCCAATCGATTCTCTTCTTCTTCCAAGTTTTCTTTTTTTCCCCCCCAGTTGCCTATGGTACACATACATGGTACCACACGGTGTATGAGTCCATTGATGTGAAATGTCCAGAAAAGGCAAAGCTAAGGAAGCAGATCAGTGATTGCCTGGAGCCCGGGAAGAAAAGGGGAGGGACTGAAATGGTCATGGTGTTTCTTTCTGGGGGGACTCGGAATGATCTAAAAGTAGGTTGTGGTGATGGTTGCACGACTCCATAGATATACCAGAAATCATTGACTAGCGCGCTTGAAGCAAGTTAATTTTACGGTAGGTAAATTAGACTTCAACAAAACTGTTTAAAAACTGGGAGAGTGTGTGTGAAGTTCTGGAGTTTTGGAGGCAGGGGGCCATAGCTGTAGGATGGTTTTCAAACTGTGCCCCTCACAGTTGCCCACGTTGAAGGAGAACACAGGAGAATGTGGCCAAGTGGGCTGGCTCAGCCCCGTTCTGATCCTTCCTTACTTGTTTTATAAATAGTTCACTTAGAAACATTGCTAGAAATGAACAAAGCTCCCACCAGAGAGAAGGCTGGTTCGCCCTGCCCAGCACTGGCGGGATGGCATAAACCGTTGCGTGGGGCCATTTCAAGTCTAGGTCTCATGGTTTATTTATGAAGGTGACTCATGTCTTATTTATGATAAAAAGAAGGTCAACATGTAAACATCTTTGAATAAAACTTCCATGGGCACAGGGCAAGTGAGCCTATGGAACTTGGTTTTATTTGCATGGTGTGCATTGGTCATTTCTACAATGTCAGGACGGTGGCAGAGAAGGACCTTAACCCATCTGTAGATTGCAGAGTGTCCGATTTGGACTTGAGTCAACAATTTCATTGGAGGATGAGGTCCCTAAGCTAAAAATGCCGGAGAACCCCGGGGCTAGAAGAGGCAGGGCAGACACCACCATCACTGAGTTTGGTTGGGTTTTCTACACTTCTGCAAATTGTAGTAATTACCATTTGTGATTTCCTTTATGGATAAGCAAATGAGGACTCTGAAAGACAGCTGAGCGAATGACGGGGTAGGCCAGCCTCCCTCATGGAAATTCCATCTGCACGAGGCCAGCCCCCAGTGCAGATGGAGGGAACGGATGGGGGGGGGGGAACTCGTCCCAGCTGTGAGTCCAGCCACCTCTGCGTGCGGGGCCCCGGGGCTGTTCTGCACGGCTTCTTGTCACTCAAGTGTAGCCTCTTCATGGGCCTCCTAGAAGAAAACTCAGCTAAAACCACAGCAATCCTTTTAAAACAAGTAAATGAAACCGCACTGCTCAAGTTCCTCTGGAGGCTTCCCCTTGTTAAGAATAAAACCCACAGAATAAATAGGGGGCGGCATGGTTCTCCACATTCTCAGCCTGCACAGTCCACATGGGGCAACGGAGCACTCACCATATGGCTAGTCTACATTCAGATACACCGTTTTTTTTAAATTTTTAAAATTTTATTATGTTATGTTAATCACCATACATTAAATCATTAGTTTTTGATGTAGTGTTCCAGATACACCATCTTTGAAGGATGTGGAGAGAATACGGGAAAAAAATGTGAAAGAGCTCATTAATACTTTTAAACATTATTACTATTGAAATAAAAATATGTTTACTCTATTGGCTTAAATAAAATAGAGGAAGATTAATTTTCCCCTTTAAAAAAATGTGGCTTCTGGAAAATTTAAAACTGCGTTCGTGAGCATATTGTGTTTCTATTCGGCAGCGCTGATCTAGTCCCTGCTCATTCCCTAAGAGTTGCTCTGGCCCCTCATTTCTCCTTGAACAAGACAGCCATACTCTGGGCTTCTGCACCTGCTCTTCACTAACGGTGGAGAGCACTTCGTTTAGATAGCAAAGCACATGGCTCCCCCCTTTGCCTCATCCAGGTCTGTGTTCAAATGTAACCTTATCAGAGAAGGCTTCCCAGACTAGACTTTCTAGAGGAGAAGCCAAATCACACCCAATGACCTTTCTTTTTGGCTTTATTACTATCTTCATAGTACACACCATCGATGTTACACGATACATCCATTTGTCTGTTTATTTCTGTCTCTCCTGCCAGAACGTACATTTTAAATGGAAGGGGCTTTGTTTGATTCACCACTGGATCTTCCGGCGCCTGGTACAGGTAGGTGAGCTGCCTGCTCATGCAGAGCTCGACCTCAGACGGCGTAATAAGGTGGAATAAGCAGACTTCTTCACTGCATTATGGTAAGTACTATAAGGAAGAGGTGTAGCCTGCTAAAGGATGCTAAAGGATGCTAAAGGATGCTCTTCTTGTTCGTCTACCTGCCATCCATTCCCCGTCTTCTTTAGCCACAGGATCTCACTGTTCCCCAGGTATCCAGGCCTCCCCTGCAGCCAACCGACTCATGAGGAGATTCCATCCCAACACGGGCCTGATTCTCCTTGCCAGTGATTGGTTCAGGAGTGGACACGTGACCCAACACTGGCCAACGAGGATGGGAGGGCTACTGAGGGGGACTCTGGGAAAATTGTATTCTTTTCTCAAAGAAGAGCTGGTCTTTCTTTTGCTTCTGAGTGTTGTCATGTCTGGATGTGATGCCTGGAACTTCTGCAGCTACCTTGTGACGGCCGGAGTTTGAAGCCAGCGCGGAAGATTGGTTGTGTGGAGGGAGAAGCATCTGGGTCTCTGACAAGGTCACTGAGCTGATGCACTGACCCACCATGAAGCCTGTATTAACTTTTGGATTCTCCGTGAGACATTATGCATATCCAAATGCTTAAGCAATGTTGAGTGACGATTTTTGGCAACATGTAGCTAAAAGTTGCCTCAACCTGCTCTGTGACCTAGTTTTTTCAGGGTGTTGAGGAAGGCTTTGGTCTTCCATCAAGTTCTCCAAGAAGTAGACCCTAAATTGGAGACTTCCATGCAGGAAATTTATCAGGGAATGCCCGTGGGATCAGCACCTGTTGGGGAGTGAGGGAAATGGAGTAAGTCAAAGGTCGTGAACTATGATGCATTAGCAACAACGAAACTCTGAAGCTGGGATGGCCCCAAGAGTTGTACATCCTTGAGACGAAGTGGTCGGGGTGCTGTACAGCCATGTGAACAATCAGTGGATGTGGATTGACCCCAGAAAGGTAGGGTGACTTTGGGTGGGGCTGTTCCCTTTGGTTGAAGGCGTTTCTTGGAGAGAAACACGGGTGGAATGATCAGCCACTGACATCCTAGTAGCGGGAGGTGAGTCTGGGTTGCCTACCACAGCAGTGATGACAGCCCACTGGAGGAAGTGGTATCTAAGCTACCATCTAGGTAAGTAAGAGTGATCCAAGTGGAGGGGTGGGAAAATGGGGGCCATCCCAAAGAATAAACAATAGTATCTGAAAATCCTGGATATAACAAAGAGCATGGTGCATTCTGGGAATGGAGAGGTGACCCTTTTCCTCCTCTCCTGGTCAGCTCCAGTTGGGTTTTCTGTCACTTGAACCCAATGAGTCCTGCTTGGCACATACAGGTTCTAGGTGGTGGAGCCAAGATTTGAAATCTGGTTCTCAGTGACTCGAGAGTCCGTGAGCTTACTCAATACGTCACATTGCCCCTCCAGTTAAACATTTCCCTGCATCTGAGTCACCTGAAGTGTCTCTAGGCAAGGCCTTCACATGGCCCACACTTTCAAAATAAGGTGAGATGAGTCACTGCCAATATATTGAATCCTACATTTTTTTGTTCCACATGTTTGCAAAGTAGCTTTTATTCCATCTCTTCTAAATTTAATTTCTGTTTGTGAGCCTTTCTTTGTCCTACCCCTGTGCAGCGGGAGTCATGGGAAGGAAGGGCCAGGGAAAAAGCTAGAAGGTCAGGCACTCCATCATAGCCGGAGTCCCATAAACGAATCCTAAGGATGGAAAGAGATTATTTCATTCACAGTAAATCAGTCACTTGCAGGCAGGGCTTTTGTCACTGCTGAAGGCCAAATGTGTTTCTGGAGTGAGTTCATCAAGTAAAAGTAGCATCTAGAGAGCAATCAACATAATGTTGAGGGAAGCAAACATCCTGGCTCCAGCTGTAGAATTTCCAGTGGACTCATTAGCTGAGCACTTGCCCTCAAAGCAGCCACACTCCCAGGTCAAAAGAAATCAGGTTATGACCAGAGAAAAAATATGCTCATCTCTTCAGTGCAAACTGTGATCCAGGATGTCCCTAACTCTAGACTTTTGTACGTGCTGCTCCATCTAGAATGCCTGTCCCCTATGCTTAGAAAACTCCTAGTCATCCTTCAAGACCCAGCCTGTGAAACATTCCCCATTGCTCCCAACGATAAGTCAGTTGTTCTCTCCTTGGAGCCTCCTCAACAATTTGCACAGACCCTTTGTACAGCATTTTCCCTTGGTACATGAGACAGCATATGGTAGCTCTTAGTCTGAGTATCTGATTCCCCTCTAGACTATAAACTCTTATAGGGGAGGGACAAGGGCCTTTTGTCTCTATGATCCCAAGGTTGCTAAATACAGGATTTGTTCTCAGTAAGGGCTGGAAGGATGAATAAATGGCTGGATGAGTCTGCGACAGAGGAAGTAGGTGTGACAGCGCATAAATGAGGGTGCGTTGCCCTAATGGTGAGTGAGCGAGACCAGGAGTGAGTGGTGGTGTGTGTGTAAATGAGAGCCTGTGTTGAACACTGAGGAGGCGAAGGAGGAGTCAGGGGATGAAGGAAGGTCTCTGAGTGAGCACCAGACTATGGAAGTCAGTCTTTACTTATGACCTTTCCATGGTTTGATTCCTTTGCCACCAGACTGGGGCACTCCCTGTAACCACCAATCACCAAGTCACTGAGCATAATTAAGGCAAAACCAGTTATTTTGTCTAAGGACTGGAAGAGTCTGCTTCCAATGGTAAAGCAGGAGGCACGGAGGCATGTCAAAGTAGGAGCTATTGTGGTTGGAGAAAAGCAAGAACCCTGAGTGGGTTGAGATGATAGAAAATCTGGAAATGGCTCCCAAAGTCCCTCAAGGTAAAGGTAGGTACACCGATACTCCTGGATCCATAAATGCTTAAATTTTCTGGTTTTTTTGAGGCGGGTCTTTGGCAACAGGGCAAATTCTATGGGTCTTCTCATTAAGTACATAAAATTACACCCAAACACACACACACACACACACACACACACACGTGCACAGGTGCTCACAGTCATGTATGTGATTTTATACAGTTAATGGTGCTCCTTAAACCCAGCTACATGACACACAGACCCTGACTTGGGGATTACACATGTCTGTTTTAGCTTCCTCTGGATTATGAGGATGCATCACAGAGCCTAACACATAATAGAAGGCAACACACATTTCTACTGAATTGGGTTGAATTGAAATTACCTAACTTGAGACGCAGGGTGTGGACAGCTGGCCTTCACAGCCTCACATACCTCAGGCATCCCCGAACTGCACACAGTGTGGCCCCGGGAACTGGCTCTACACTGATAAAATAATCTTTCCGGACACTTTCCATCTTCAACCCTCACCAGGACATGCGAGTCTTTCCTTCCAAAAGCCTCTTAGGAGAAAATATGAGAGTGTAAAATATGATTCACATCTGGCTGAGCAAACAGAGCTCCATGTTGGAACAAGCTAATTAACGGTGATGCCAAGCCCTTGGCCTTGTTTCTTCAGTGCCATATGCTATGCAAATAACACCCAGGCCTCCACTCTGGGCAGGACTCACGAAGCCCCAATCAAGAGAGGGCAGCCCAGATCAGTGAAAAAAGTAACGGCTGCAGTGGAATGAAATGAGAATCCAATTTACCCTGAACCTGACCCTTAATGAAGAGTGTTTAATTTCATCAATACAGTTTAGAGAGTCTTTCTGTTCAGAAGGATTTATACAAGGGCGAGATGAATAACTGTCAAGTCACCGGGGCAGCAGAATGGCAGAGATTGAAAATGACAGTAATGCGTCGTTTGGCCAGGGTGTGGGAAATAGGCATTTCGCATGCTGTTGGAAGGAGTGTGAAATAAGCAGATATTGTGGAGAGCTGTTTAGTAAGATCTGTTAAGATGGAAAGAAAAAAGAGTATCTATCCTTTGATATAGGCATCCCAATATTAAGATGTTCTCCTACAAATGTCCTCCTACCTCTGCACGATGAAGACGTTCACTGTTTCCAATAGCCCAGACCAGAAGCAACCTAAGTGTCCAACCACAGGGGATTGGCTAAATAGCTCATCCTGACAATGGCACACGCTATGGAATTTGGGAAGGAGAAAAATAGCCCAAATGAAGAGAAATGTTCATGATATTTCTTTCAGTGGATTAAAAAAAACAGGTGCCACAGAATTCTTAGAGTATACTTCTAATTACTAAAACAGGGATATGTATAGGCTGGAATTGTCTCAGGAAGGCCACACACACACACACACACACACACACACACACACACACACACACACACTTTTCATAATGATTACTTCTAGAGAGAACTGGGGGTCAGGGACGGAATTTATACTTCATTTTCATGGTACATGCTTTGTCCTGTTTGAAGTTTTACTATGTGCATATGTTGCCTTTTTTTAAAAAAGATCTTATTTACTTATTTGACAGAGAGAGAGAGAACAAGCAGGGGGAGTGGCAGGCAGAGGGAGAGGGAGAAGCATGCTTCCCGCAGAGCAGGGAGCTGGATGCGGAGCTCGAGCCCAGGACTCTCAGATCACGACCTGAGCCGAAGGCAGACGCTTAACCCACTGAGCCACTCAGGCGCCCTGTGCATGTATTGCTTTTATCCACTAAAATTTTGTTTTTGGAATAAGGAATTCATTTTAAAAACAAGCACTGATTTCTTAATAGCCATTTGTTCATTCATTCCCTTCAACACTGACTGAACACTTGCTGGGGGCTGAGATTTCAAAAAAAAAATGTGACCCAGTATTCATCCACTGAAAGTGTGGAGCGCAATGATATGCCTTTTAAAATGCTCCCTGGATGTCGCCACCATATGGCAGGCCTGGTGTGTCCCCCAAGTTTGTTTCGGGAAGAATGGAGGAGGGCAAAGCTGGTGACGTTCTCTGAGCATTTGCTGGTGTCCAGGTTCTGCACAGGGGATGCTGTTTACTGCCTCACATACCCTGCTCTTGTCTTCACCGAACCCCTAGCACCCAAGGCAGCGCCTGCATCTGATTGGGCTTTTCCATAAAGAGATGAATGAATTTAGATGCACTGTCCCTCTAGGAAGAGGAAACAAGTAGCCTGTGGGAGGGCAGATTCCTGGCTAAGCCCGAGGCTCAGCATTCCCATTGAGCTCAGGTCGTGATCTCAGGGTTGTGATATTGAATGCTGCATTTGACTCCGTGCTGGGTGTGGAGACTGCTTAGGATTCTCTCTCTCCCTCTCCCTCTCCCCCTCTTGCTCGTGCTCTCTCTCTCTCAAATAAATGAATAAATCTTAAAAAAAGGCATATTGTTCGAGAAATCACAATAGACCCTTTCTCTCTTTAAGGAAGGCTTTACCCCCCTCCGGTCTTAGTGCTCGCTCAGTGTGGCTGTGTTTGTTGCTCGTAGACACAGGGGATCATGGGAGATGTTGAGGTTCTCTTTTCCCATCAGCTACTAGGAAGCTCAGTGTCCAGCTGTGTTGTCTGTTTCTAGCCGTTTCCATTTTGTCTATGTAGCTGGCTCTCTGACTTTTCTACGACTTTACATGGCCTTTTCCTTAAACTTGTTTTATCTTGTGTTAAGTGAACCCTATGAAGACCTTCTGGAACAAGGCAGGTATATTTGTTTCCCAGGGCTGCTGTAACAAATAGCCACTAACTGGGTGGCTTTGAACAATACAAATCTATTCTCTCACCATTCTGGAGGCCAGAAGTCCAACGTGAAGGTGTTGGCAGGGATGGTTCATTCTGGAGATTCCAAGGGGGAATCTGTTCCCTGCGCTCTCCTGGCTTCTGGTGGCTGCCGGTGATCCCCGATGGTCCTTGGCTTGTAGACTCATGACCTTGGTCTCAGTCTCCCCATCTGCAAAATGGGGAGAGTAGACAGGATGTTCCAGAATCTTCTGGTTCTGAAGTTCAGTGGCTTCCACAAAGACAGAGGGCTAGCTGACCATCACTAGATTTTGTGGATTCACGTCCGGAATATGGTTCGGAAGGCAGAGTGGGGAGGACTGTCTGGGCCAGATTCTGGGCGGCGACCACAGCAAGGCAACCTGGTGGCCAAAGAATGTGGGTCAAGGTAAGCAGAGTGAGGGGAGAGACAGCACAATGATCATACAGGGCAATATCTTGCAGTTTCCCCAAGGGCGTGCTGTGCCAGATGGAGTCCCAGAGCAGAGCAGGGTATAAAATCCTGGGGCCGGGGTGCTGTCTGCCGTGTTCCCAGCTGCGTGTCTCTCGCATAAAGCTGGATTTCAAAGGGTATCTGCTGACTGACTGGCTGGGGAGGTTGCACAGATCTGGCTCAAATCCTGCTCCGCCTCTTGGAGAGATGGCCTTTTCAGCCTCGGGAGACACGTCTAGAAAATGGGTACCACGGTGGCTGGCTGGCAGGACTGCTGAAGCTGCGCATCTAGAATTTGGCGGCTGGGAGTCTAGGCTCCGAGGAGGGATGGTCTGCGTTCCAACACTACCTCTCGTGCTTATCGGCTGTTAGATTTTAAGCAAGACCCCTGTACTTTGTGTGCCTTGGTTTCCTTATCTAGAAGAAGATGATGCCACACCCCTGAGGATGAAATGAGATGTGAGCGTGGTGTGCTCAGCCCAGGGCCTGGCACCCTGTACGTGCTCAGGGATGCTCTTCTGTTCTTTAATTTCCCTGCAGGGGTACGGGCTGTGGGCGCAGGGGAGGCTTCTGTGACGGCACCAACTTGGTGGAAGCAGAGGGAGACTTGTCCTCCCCTGGCCCCCAGACCCCAGCTGACTCAGGATCCCCACTCACAGCCAGTAACTCTCTTGCTGGATGGGGAGGCTGGGGCAACACCCTTTTAATAAAAACCGAGAAAAGAAAGGATTTTTTTTCTTAGATGGGCTCGCTTGCTGAAGAACCCTCAGAAACCCATTAACTCCAGTATTACTGAACATCTGAATGCAATTTGCAAGCTATAATAACATCTCTCTAGTTAGCAAATGTTTATGCCTCTCTATAATTTTCTTTTCCATATGAAAATAGACCTGTCATACCAACGTGGTCGGCCAGCTGCCTCTATAATATCGTTAATAAGCAGGAAGGATCATCCGTTCTGCTGTCTGATGGGCTTGGGATGCATTTCTGTTCTGGAGGGGCCTCGGGCAGGGACGGGTCTGCAGCTCTGGGGGCTACTGCACACGGGTCACTCAATAGGTAGAAAACACGGGACCCTGGGAGAAAAGGATTTAGGAGCCCAAGGTCTGGTCCTGGCTGGCAGGGGAAAGTGGCATGAACATGTTTAAAGCCTCTACTTTGTGCTGAGCATGAGACTAGGCTTTTATATATTTCAATAACACCCCAAGTTGGGTGTGTGTAGTCCCTCATGAGACTTCCTACAAATCCAGATTCCTGGGCCTCACCCCAGACTTGCTGAGTTAAAGACCATGTGGGTGGTCCCTGGGCATCTGCATTTTAAAAATGTTTCTCTGACCACCTGGTGGTTTTTATGCATTTCAGAGTATGAAGGTGGCTGAATTCTTACAGCCCAGGGGAAAGGTTCCTTTTATACAACAGGTAGGGATCACAGAAGCTTCCCCTAAACGTTGACTTCCCTTCGAATAAGTGGATAATTTAGATCCCCAAAGCAGCCTCCTAACTGAGTTGTCTGATGTATCAGTTCAGCAAAATGGAGCACCTACAAAGGGCACTGGTGCTGGGGCCGGAGTACAAAAAGACATCGCCCTTGCCCATATGGGGCTTGCCCTCTGCTGGGAGAGCCGGGCACAAGAGCAGATAATTCCCACAAAGTACAAACCGAGCAGTGAATGCCCGAGGAGGAGGGGCGCTGATCCAGTCTTGGGGGCCAGGGAAGGCCACCCAGAGGGAGTGACAACTAAGTTGACGAGAAGGACAAGCAGAAGTTTGCCAAGGGGAAGGGCGGGCATGCCAGGTGGGAGAAACGCCATGTGACTGGGTCCCCGGGCTGGAAGGAGCTTGGAAGGTCAGAGGGACGGCAAACTTTCTGCATGGCTGGCATGTGGAGTAAGAGACAGAAAATGATGAAAAATGAGCTTGGGCTGGAGAGGGAGTTTGGGTGCCACGTTGAGGAGCTCAAACCCTACCCTGAGGGCAGTGGGGAGCCCTCAGAGGGCCTCGGTGAGGGTACAGCAGGTCAGGTGCATGGGTCACAAGAATGACCGTGTCCGTTCTGTGAGACATGACTGTAGGGGGCAGACCCCACCTCTGGGCAACCAGCTGGGGGGGCTGTTGCCACTGTCCTGATGAAAGATGAGGGGGACCCGGGCCACAGTACTAGCGGTGGAGTGGAGACTTGTATACAGGCTCAGGCCACACTAACGGGGGCAAAAGTCCCTGTGTTGGGTGCATGACTGGACACCAGATGATATGGGAAAATCATCAGGAAGCTGAATGGCCAAATGAGCCCCCTCCCCAAGACAATGACTATGACCTCTATTACTTTAGAAGTTCTGATTTTTTTTTTTCATTTAACATGGTGTCACATGCATTTCCCACAGCATGGTAAACTTTTCGTAAATGTTCTGGAGACCAGCTGGGCAGCGAGTGTGGATGCACTACAGTTTTCAAAAACGGCCTCGCGGAGGCATACCTGATGTATGCAGAACGGGACACAGTTAGTGTGTACAATGGGATGAGTTTGGACACATGCAAACACCGTTTTTGTAGCAAGAACACTTAACATAAGATCGACCCTATTACACACACACACACACACACACACACACACACATTTTATTTATGTGACAGAGGCACAGCGAGAGCAGGAACACAAGCAGGGGGAGCAGGAGAGGGAGAAGCGGGCTTCCCGCGGAGAAGGGAGCCCGATGCGGGGCTCGATCCCAGGACCCTGGGATGAGGACCTGAGCCGAAGGCAGACGCCTAACGACCGAGCCACCCAGGTGCCCCCCTATTACATATTTTTAAGTGTTGCCAACTATAGGTACTGTGTTGTATGGCAGATCTCTGGAACGTTCATCTGGCATAACTGGAATTTCATACCCAACGAGCAACAGTCCTCTGCTTCCTCCACTCTTGGAAACCACCAGTGGACTCTCTGCTTCTGTGAGTCTATTTTAGGCCCCTTATGTAAGTGGGATCATGTAGTATTTGTCCTTCGGTGTCTGGCTTATTTCACTTAGAATAATGTCCCCTAGGTTCATCCATGTTGTCAAAAATGGCAGCATTTCCTTCCTTTTAAAGGCTAAGTAGTATTCCATTGTGTGTGTGTGTGTGTGGGGTATATGTATATATATGTATCTATCTCTCTATACACACATTTTCTTTATCCATTTATTTATCAATAAATATTTGTGTTATTTCCATTTACCACCATAATTTAAACAACCCTTATTGCCAGACACTGAGGTTGTTCACATAGTATGTTTTACTGTTATAAAAAATGCTAGTTATTATATTGTGACTGAAATCTTTTCCCATATCTTAGACTCTTTCTGAGCATCCTTATTAGACTATTAGAGGTGTGTTTCCTGGAGAAGGGAGCCTGAAGGGGGGGGGCCTTAGCGCTGGTTTTGTTGGAGGGCAGGTTCTCAAGGCAATGACCTCTGAGCAGCTTTCCTCACTGTCAGTTCTCTGGGTCTGTTCAGACTTTGAGTGCAGGGCAGCTTCCCACGCTGACCCTGACCTGGGGCTCCTGGGAGGTCATTCTAGCCAGTCTTCCTCTGGCTGGCAGCTCCTACCATGGCCCAGGGGAAGCACCAATGGAGCTGAGCCTTTCTAGGACTCCAAGCAGCAGAGTGGTTGAGAACATTCTGTATAGTCAGTGAAACATGGATCTGGATCCACCTACTGAGCTGTGTAACCTGGGTCAGGCTATTTAGCTTCCCTGCCTCAGTTTCTTCATCTGTGAAATGGCCATAATGAGAGGACTTAAGGTTATTGGGTTATAACAAGGAACAGGAGCACGTAAAGAGCCTGGCTGGGGCGCCTGGGTGGTGCCGTCCGCTGGGCATCTGACTCTTGATTTCAGCTCAGGTCATGATCTCAGGGTCGTGGGATGGAGCTCTGCGTCGGGCTCCACGCTCAGCAGGGAGTCTGCTTAAGGATTCTCTCCCTCTGCCACTCCCCCCACTTGCCAGCACGCTCTCTCCCTCTAATAAACAAATAAGTCTTTAAAAAAAAAAAGCCTGGCTGATCTCAGGCAACCCCCTTATATTAGCTCCTATTACCATTTTTCCCGTCGCGATACCTCCAGGGCTAAGCAGTAAGTCATTATAGTGATCTATTTAAGTGCATAGACTCTGGGGTTCAAGGATGGGACCCCCGTTGCTAGCTCTGTGACCTCGGGCAAACTTTCTGAGCCTCAGTTTCCTCATTAATAAAACGGAGATGATAATGCACCGTATTAAGGAGTGGTTGTGAATTCTGGAATCAGTTAATGTACATGCCGAGTTTGGAGGGCCTGCCGCACACAGTGAGAGCTGGAGTCGTGTTAGCTACAAAGAACGGGCCTCCCTTCCAGCTGACCTGAGTATTGTCTCCGTGTCAACTGCTCCTCGTTGGGTGCCTGCTACCTGTCAGGACGCTCACACGCGCTGCTCACAACCCCTACGACAAGGAGCCCGGGCAGCAATTATGATTCCTCCGACTTCACGGATGGGGAAGGCAGGTTCAAGGTGATGACCTGACCGACCCCGACATACTGCTTTCAGAGGGAGGAGGTCTGTCTCTCTGCACACCCTGTGTCCTTCCTGTGACATCACGCGTCCTGCTTCTGAGGACTTTTTGACCGCTAACGATGAAGCGACGTGGAGAGCTGCCAGGAAAATGGTGTCCTTGAAGCCGTGATGAAAAATGATCACTTTTCACTCTCCAAAGAGCTGGGATTCTAATTAAATTACCAGCTCCCTTTGCCCAAGGCTGGTCCAGAGAACACCTGCTTAATGAAGGACCGACCCTCTCTGCCGGAGGGTCAATGAGAGGCTTGGAATGGGTTGTATCTTTTTTTTGAATTGGTGCCAATGGTCTGATTTGCTGTCACGGGCCTCCTCATAAACAAACCGGTTGACTTAATCGCCCGTGAGGTTGCCAGGCCTGGGAGAAGGGGGGGAAATAACAAAATGGTCCCTATATTCTGTAAAGAAAGAGTTGAGCTCCTTAGCATGGCTTTCAGGGTGCTGACAGCAAGAGGGATAAAGGTAGTTAATTAAAAACAAGGGAAAATGAGAAGGGGACAGGGAGAGAGGCACGTGGCGACATTGCTGAAGCTAGTTCGAGTCTTTTTTTTTTTTTTTCCAAATTTGCTACCGAAAACTCCCAGATGAAGTTGTCAATGTGGTAAATAGCACCAGAAGAGTTCTGCAGCAACAGGACTGGGTCGGAGACGCGTTTTTGTAATTCATGACATGAAAGCAGCCTCCTCAGCACCAGGTGTTCTGACGAACCGAGGCTCAATATTAAGCAGAGGTCTGGATAAAGATTCAGGTCAGCAGGCGCCACGCAAAGAGGACAGCTTTGGAGTTAGGCAGGCGGGTTACATCCCAGCTCTATGGCTGCCCAGCTGTCTGACATCGGGCAAGTGCTTATTTACATTCTCTTCTTTATAAACTGCAGCTATTCAGACCAATCCTTCCAGGTTGTTCTGATAATGGCACTAGTTAAGGCAAACAATGCCCAAGGCACACAGCAGGTGCCTAATAAATGTTCGTAGAGACCCAGGGATGTGTGGGGTGGTGAGGGGGGGGTCCCCAGTTCTAATTTTTAAACGTGGGAAGGGGACCAGAAATTCTCTAAAAGCCCGGATGCTTCTGTCTCTACAAATTTCAAGACTCCAGAGCCTCCTCTGCCAAGGAGTTTATGAAATATTTGTGCTAAACGGAAAGTCGATTTCCCTTCTCCACCCACGTCTGCCAGGCTGAGGCCCGGTCCTGAAAGGCATGCCAGGGAATGGCTCCTGCTTCCAAAGGCAACAAGAAACATGCCTGATCAGAAGGGGAGCCTCCCAGGTTGGTTGTTACCCATCCCTTGGGTCTCAGCTCACTCATCACGTCTTCAAAGGGCCGCCAAATCAGCCCCCGTGGGCCTGTTATAACTGCTGGCTCCCAGCCCCAGTGCAGACCTCGAGATGGAGTCTGCATGTTAACAAGGTCCCTGCTGAAGCACACAGGTGCTGGAGAACCACTGCCCCACACCCTAGACAGGGCTAGCCCCCCCCCCCCGTGACAGCCTCTCAAGGATCCCATGCATGTCTTCTGTGGCATTCATCTCTTGTATAAACCAGCAACAAATCTGGTGATTTTTTTGCTTGATTTCTGCTTTTCCTTACTAGACAGTTGACTCCCCCAAATCACACCCCATGTTTGTCTTACTCAGCTCTATCTCCAGATGGTAGTACTCCTAAGGACACAAAAGGAGTCACTTAATTATTGAGGAAGGAAGGAAGGAAGGAAGGAAGGAAGGAAGGAAGGAAGGAAGGGAGGGAGGGAAGGAGGGAGGGAAGGAGGGAGGGAGGGAGGGGAAAGAAGGAAGAGGAAGAAGGAAGGGAGGGAGGGTTTGAGTTTCCTGAAATGAATGAGATACTGATGCTCAAGGGCTTCTAAATCTTCATCATTGGGGTAAAGAGTAGCTGCCAGGACAGGAAAGGATCCAAGAATCCAGCTCCTTCCTCAGCCGCAACACATGCACCCCAGGAGCCTGGAAGGTCTGTTGAGTTTATGTGGGTGTTACTGCGAAAAAAACAGAGGGGAGCATTCCCCCCTCTCCAGTAAAAAAATGGTTGGTTGGGTTTGGTCAAGGAAGGGGTCATGTTGTGATAGTACCACTGGCGTGGGGAAAAGAAGAGTCAACAGATTTCATGAGATGTGGCGCACAATCCCATGCCCTGAGTTTCTCACCTGTCAAAACAGAAATCCACACGTGCCCCCCGAAAACCTCACAGGGTGTTTGCGAGGGTTCAAGGGTTCGTATGCAGTGGCAATCCTTAATCATTTTTGCACAATGCACCAGAGAAAGAAATAAAGTACTGATACCTGTGGAGGGGAGGAAAACTTCTCCTTTCTTTGGCTGGTCTAATAATTAAATTGACATAAGACAGGTTGAAAGGGGGTAAAAAGCACAGTTTAATTTCCTACATGTGGTTGCTCATAGAAATTTGAGCCTCAAGGAAGTAACCAGAACCTGCAGCTTTTCTACCTTTTAGGCAAAGGGACAATACATTTGTGAGGAATTGACCAGATAAAGAAGTTTGAACTTGGGCTACTAAACTGGTAAAGGAGTAGCAAGGGTTGTTTATATAACCCTTTTGGCTTTGAATTCTTTGTTATGTCTGGTGATAAAGATGTCTCTCTACCCCCTGGTACAGGGAGGATACCTTTCCCACCGGAGATTTATCTCCTGCTTTCAGGGGGGATATAGGAGGGTCACAGTGTCCCTCTTCTACCAGCTGCCTCTTAAGTAGCTTTAATTAAAGATAATCAATATGCCAAAGCGGCATATTTTGGGGCAGCCTGCCCTGAACACCATCACCTGCTACAACGTGGATGAAACTTGAGAACATGCTGGTAAATGAAAGAAGCCAGACGCAAAAGGCTGTATACACTGTATGATTCCATTTGCACGAAATGTCCAGAATAGGCAAATCCATAGAGACAAAAAGCAGATTGTAGGTTGCCAGGGCCTGGGAGGGGGCAAGGAGGGGAAAGGGAATGTCTGCAACGAGTCAGGGGTTTCTTTGGGGGGCTAGAAATGTTCTGAGTCTGGATAGAGGGGGTGGAGGTACTGAATGGCCCTGAACTGCACGCCTTAAAGTGGCTAATCTGATGCTTTGTGAAGTTCACCCCAATTAAAAACAAAAATCACGTGATGGGCTTTTAAAAATGCCAGATGAGCAGCTGTCTGTCCACCCCATGAATTCAGATTCTTTTCATCTGAAAAGAGGCCCAGATGTTGGTTCGTTTACAAAGTTCCCCAGGAGGTGACACTGGGCCAACCGAGGGTGAGAACTGAAGGCTGAAAGACATACAGGGTAGTGAAGAGGGTGTGACCTTGGTGTCCCGCCCACCAGGTCGGGGTCCCACCCCCACCTCCTGATGGCTACTTCCCTGAACCTGTTTCCTCCTCTGTGAAAATGCAAGCCCTAATATTTACTGCTGTAGTTTCAAATCACATTAGATCATGTTAGTAAAGCATGGGGGACAGGCCTCTATGAGGCACACGATAAATTATGGTGATAATTATTGACGGTAGGTGTTCAGCTTGATTATAAAGGTTAGAAAGAGCCATTCAATACAAGGGGCTGGGATATTTTACTATTATTGCAGGACACTGGGCTTCGTCCAGGCTGGGAAGGGGGCAAGAAGAGTAAGGATACAAAGTTACCTAGAAAATTCTTTTCTCTGCGTATCACTGGGTTTGGATAATCAGACGTGAGGGGGGAGAATAAAGGTAGCCCTTCATCGCATAAAGGCCCCTGGTGCTTTCTTTTGTGTCTTTGGAAAAATGAAAGAAAATAGCAAGCAGGGAGGACTAAGACTTCTTGGCACTGAGTCGGGTTTTAAGGCAACCTGAATTCCATTTTTAACGTCTGCTTTCTTTCCCTTGCTTTCGGGTGGATGAATTAAGTGGCAAATCCATCTCTCCCTCCGTTCAATCCAAGGGCTCAGGACTGTTCTCCACGTGGTGCACGCGCTGCCTGATGTGAGATTCCACTTCATGGAAAGACAGCACCCAGACAACCGTCCCCTTGTCCCTCTCCAGGGCTCTCCTGGGGGAGCAGGGGCTTTCTGGGCAAGGTGAGGAGACCATCTAGACCTAAGGAATAAATAGCTCTAGGAAGCTTTTCTGGGGTTGAATCCTAGATCCAGTCTGTTTGTGGATTCCGTTCCGCCACTGAAAAGGGATTTATTAATGATAGCAATAGATGATATTTCTCAAGCACATACAGTGAGTCGGGGACCATGCTGAGTGCTTTACATATAACATCTCATTTAAATTTCAAAGCCAAGCCCATGAAATGGGCACTTTTATTAATCCTGTGTTTTAAAGACAAGGAAACTGAGGAGCTAAGGAACTTTCCCAAAAGCCACAGAGCAAATACATTTTAGGTTGGATTTGAACCTAGGCATCTCACCCCAGAACCTAGGCTCTTAACTATCACGCAAAGTGCCTCTTCATCACAATGATCTTTTTGTCCAACCCCCTAGTTGGACAAAAGAGGCAACAACTTTCCAAAGGGGGGATGTGACTTCCCTGAGCCAGAGGCATGGACAGACCGAGAGCCAAAGCTAGAATGCAGGTCTCCAATCTTGCTTTATTTTACCCCTTGGTATCACCTTGTGGCCAAGTTCCAAAATGATGTGCCTTTTTGTGGCAGTTACTATCTTCTGGAAGTTTCCTAGGATACTCCGGGCCCTTTCGTTCTTTGATTTGTTCTGCCTATGCCATAATATGCAGACCTCGGATCCATAGCCTCATATTTGGGATTCCAGCTCATTTTCCTGGGATACTTTATTGTAGGCAGCCTCTGCATTTTGCATTTAGGGCTCTACGCAAGATGTGGTCTGTCCTCCCAGATGCCACTCAAGATTTTCTCTTCTGTAAAGCCTTCTCTTTGTTCCTCAAGTACAGAGTATTATTTAGGGCAATGCTAGCTGTTATAACCAAAAGATCCAAAGTATTTATTAGCTGAGACTCAGTAGAAGCTTATTTTTTCTCACATAGCAGTTCAAGGAGATTCCAAATCCATGGAGAGGTTCTATTCCAAACTGTCACTCAGGGACCCAGGTCAGTGGAAACTCTGCCTTTTCCAACATGATATTTCAAGATCATTCTTCACAATGAAATTCAGCTGGGGGACAGGGAATGGTGGAGAATTACACATGAAACTTTGGGGGATAGGCCTGGAGAAGACATGTATCACTCACTCCTGCTCAGACCCCAGTCCTGTGGGCACATTCACCTTTGAGGGAGACTGGGAGATGTAGTCTGTTTATTTTTTTTTAAAGATTTATGTTTATTTTTAGAGAGAGCACGCGAGCGAGCACGCACACACGTGAGCAGGGGGAGGGACAGAGGGAGAGGAGATTCTAGCTGGGGGTGCTGGTGGGGAGAGACTCTCAAAGACTAGTGGTCTAGCTATAATTTGCAAGGTGGAAACTATGGAGCATCTCGGAGAATGCCAGGGGCATGGTGCTTTGGAGCAGGATCTGCGCATTCCGTGTTCTTAACCAGACACAACACCCTGGATTTTAATTATCAGACCACTGTTGAGGAGGAAAAATTTTCCTGCACCCTTCAAGGTTGTTTTGGCTGGTCTAAGAATTGAACTGACAGGAGACAGATGAATAGGAGAAAATCAAATTTAATTACCTAAGAATAGGAGGCCCACGGGCAGTTAGGCAGTTAAGGCTTATATGTCATCCAGAGCTGAGGAGAAGGGGGTAGACCTCTGGGACTTCAAAGTGGGAGGAAGGTAATTCATAGGAAGAAGTAAATGCTTGATAAACAAATGCTTGCTGGAGCAAACATCAGGAGCAGTGGGACACAGAGAGGAATAACACACTTTGCCAGCTTCCTCCCTGCCTACCGCATCTTTTCACATGATACTGTGGTTATCTGTGGGGATCACTTCCTCCCTGCAGCCGGTCCTCTGTCTAAATTCTTTCAGGCATTTAGGGAAAAGGTCAAAGGCTCTTCTGGAACCTTCTGTTTCTTAAAGCTAATCAGTCTAAAAAAATCCACATGCCAAAGAGACACATTTTCCGGAGGCACAGTCTGCCTCCCTACAGGGTTTAACTTTCAAGACAAACCCAGCATCACTGAGCATCAGCCCTGAGTACAAAAATGCGGCAATTTGCCACAGCTGCTGCATCTGGGCCCCCACTCCCTCCCAGACCTCTCCCCTTCTCAGCTACTGGGGAAGGGGCACCCACGTGTAATACAATGCTGCAGGCACAGAAACAACATTAATTCACATTCAGAAGAGAGGTGCTAGCTAAGCACCCAGAGACTTGCCATTAAAACAGATTTGGAAATGAGCTCAGACCGAAAACTTCAAACTCACCAGAGTTCCCGCACCTCTGCCAAGCCTAATCAATTGAACAGCTGTGCATTGTGCACAGATTTCTTTTGTTCTTCCTACTGCACAAATCAATGGTTTTAGAGTCCTCTGCGGCAACAAGTAGTCCCTCCCACCCTCCCCTCCCCCAATCCATTGATGTGTAAATTTTAGATAAAGCACTTATTCAAAAACCACTCTGATCTTAAAAATAATCACAGAATGAAGGAAAAACAAAAGAAACTGGACAAGATGTCATCAGAAATTCACTTAAAATGAGAATAAATACCAAAGAAAAATTTCAAATACTAATAGATGTCTGTTCTTCTGTTTTAATTCCTGAGCTTGGAACGAATTTCAAAATATGACTTAAGTTGCTTAAATTTCAAGGCTAGTTTCATTCAACCAATAAACCATGATATTTCATCCCTCTTTACCTTCTTCGCTCGGGAACTCATGAGTCACTGTTGGTTTGTGAGGTGGGGGCAGGTTTTATGAGAGCAAGACAACTTGCTCCCTTTGGCCTGGGTTCTTATTTAGAACCATTTGTACCAATTTTGGATTCTTCTGCCACGAAACTTTCACAGTTTGTGTTTTGTGATTGTGTACTGACACTATTTTTCACTCTTCAAGTAAGCTTTGCCCTCACAGAAAGGAAGTGTTTGACTTAATAGTCTTTACATATTATTCCCTCACCTAGCCAGTGGTGCCAAGGAAGTGCAAACGTCATTCTTCTGCCCTGCAGTGTTTTAAGATAAAATGTGAATTTATAAACCAGATAAAAGCTTGAAAAACTAGCCTGCAAAAAAGAAAGGAAGGAAGGAGGGAGGGAGGGAGGGAGGGAGGGAAGGAAGGAAGGAAGGAAGGAAGCAAGGAAGCAAGGAATTTGTCCCCTCCGTGCCTGTGTTCCATGGTGGTGTGAGGACTGGAATTTGAAAGTTGTTATAATTTTGGTGTTGAATAAAACTTGGTCAGAGCTTTTCTGTCTCAGCTTATGTTGGGGCATCTGATTCCACAGCACAAGGGACATCTTAGGGCCTCTAAAACCTGACAAATGTTCTTTGTGTTATTGGAGGCTTCCCCAGGACCATAGCAGCATGTGGAGGGTTCTGGTTGCTACAGTTTCTAGAAGGAAGGCCATGGCTCCAAGGGCGAGGGGACTCTATCCCCATTGTTGACAAAAGTCACCAGGACAGGATTTTCAGAAATAGCAGGGCATGCAGGGGATGTTGGGTGCAAACCTCAGCCTCAACCTTCCAGCAGGTAAGACATTCGGGGTCCCATTATACCCTTCGTGCACTGTAAGCCAGAGCCTTGAGGATTCTGTAGATACCAGGATGGCATCGCGGGGGCCCACACCAGCCACATCATTTTCTCCTAGCTAAACCCTCCTACTTTTCCACCAAGGTTCAGTCCAAGCCAAGACAGCTGCTCTTTGAAGCCCACGAATTATCCTCTACCCTTATCAAGGCCATTCCTTCCATTCACATCGACCCACAGCCCAGAGACAGACTTTACTCAGAATTAAATACATCACGATAAAACCAAACTTTACATAACCATGCCTAGAAAACTTTTGCTTTGAAGTGATTTGCTATTTACTCATCTATCTTATTACCACCTTTTCTCACAAGTTAACAGAGAGACTAAGCTCAGGTTTTGTGATGACCAAGAGCCTTCCCTGTCCCCCGATCCAGGCACATCACCACGCCCTTCCCTTAGAGCATACGTTGTTATGTGACACTTCCATTTTCCATCCTCAACCCCTCCTGCCATCTACACATTTCTGGGCAGACCCTGAAATCACTAAGATATCTCAGCAACTCCCATGATTCCCACTTTACAGATGAGGGTCTGACATACCTTTGCGCTCAGACATCACAGGACTCTCTGTGGAGAAGTCTGCTCAGCTGGGAGTGGGGTCGCCTGGTAGCTTCGAGCCTGGGCTGTAGAGTTAAACTGCCTGATTCAAAGCCCAGCATCATTACTTATTAGCTGTGTGGTGGTGGGCATGCTGCCTAACCTCTCTGAGCCTTGTTCCCTCACTAATAAAATAGGAATAATGGCAGTATTTACCTTTGCAGCCTGAGATCAAATGAGATAACACATTAATGTCTGGAGGTTGACCCAGGGTCCGGTTCATGGTAAATACTCCCAAAATGTGGGCTATCACCACCCACACTGAAGAAGTGAATGGATTAGGCAATGAGGAGATCTCTAATCTCAAACCAGGAACCTGAAGAGGTCACTTTCTTCACCTTAAAAGATCCGGGGAGGTGTTTAATGGCCAAGACCCTAACTTATTCATGCTTTGATGTCAAATGGTTGGCCCCAAACATCAATCCTAATACACGTTAACACACAGAGAAAATCAACAAACATGAAGGGGAATCGCAGAATCCTTGCTTGGAGGAGACCCAAAAGGTCACCTGTTCCTTCTTCTTATACCCTCTTCCGTGATCCCTGTTGTTTGTCTCATTCTAATGATGGAGACATTAATTGAAAGGAGTATTAATATGTTCCCCAATGCCACAAATGGTAGTGATTATTGTCCTCCTATTGCCAACTAGGAAACTGAGGCACAGAGAGGGTAAGCAACTTTCCCTAGGTCACACAGCTCTTACGCAGCGCACCTGAGACCAAGCCCCAGGCGTCTCTGCCCTTGTGTATTTCACTGCATCCCGCTGCCTTCAGAAAACGTAGAACATCACTTGCTGAGCTGAATGAATAGCCTTTTGTGCCTTTAGAAATGGAGGTATGATAGTCAGAGCCTGGATTTCAGTAGAATGTCATTTTTCATGTCCTCTTCTGACCCCATTTAAAGCCTCTCCCCTCCACTCTCCACTTTCCCAAAGACCAGGGGAGCAGTTCATAAAGCAGCATTTTCCCGGGTGACACTTACCTCAATGCAGGGGTCGAAATCCTTGGTCCCTGGGAAATAACCTACTAATGAGAGTGTCCCTCTGAAGCCCAGTGGATAATAAATAGCCTTTTGTCCTTTCTCTGTAGCTCCTGCCTTCTCGGTTTGAGTCAGATGGCAGCTGTCCCTGATAAGGGTCTTCTGGAACCTGCCTGGAGCTCCCTACTCCTTTCAGTCGGGGGTGAGGATGCCGGGAGAAGCGGGCATAGGAAGCAGTGTGCAGAGGACTTCTGTCCCAGCTCTGCGGCTTCTGGGCTGTGCATCCGCGGGAGAGTCACTTGGGCCCTCTGGGCCTTACCTGTAATGCTAGGGACCATTTAATAAGTGTGCAGGTGCCTTGCGCTCTGCTGGGGGCAGGGACTGACTCAGCGGGGAGTGAATACCATCCCCATCCTGTTTGCAGACGCCCTTTGCTCAGGACAGCAGAGTTAGGAAGGAGAGGAAAAAGAGCCCCGCAGAGGAGCAGGTAAATTTGTAGCTGAGCTACGTCCCAGGTGGAAGCAACATCGTGTTATGAGAAAGTGTAACAGGGAGACTGGCCAGGTCTGCAGGACGTAGCGTTCATGTCCGCGAAGTTAGGATCTCAAAGATGAAGAATAGTTCACCAAGGGTGAACTGGGGGGCTCAGTCGGTTAAGTGTCTGCCTTTGGCTCAGGTCATGATCTCAGGGTGCTGGAATCGAGCCCCACATTGCGGCTCAGTGGGGAGACTGCTTCTCCCTCTCCCTCTGCCTGCCGCTCCCCCTGCTTGTGCTCTCTCTTTCAAATAAGTAAATAAAATCTTAAAAAAAAAAAAAAGAATAGTTCTCCAAGATGAGGTAGAAACAGAAATGACACAGAGTGCCACATTGGGCTCCGGGGGCATATCCTTCGTCCCTCCACCCAGGGGCTCTCTTTCCTCTATGTCTGAGCAGATGTGGGTCTGCCTGATGCTCTCCCTCCATGATGGGTAAGTCCCACTGGGAGCACATGTCTACACTGATGCAAATTAAGTTCCTTTTCTCCTGTTACTTCCCACACCACACAAAAATGGATACATGCGTTTCAACCTCACGGGTTTTGGAAGGTGAGTTTGGAGTGGGTTTGACAAAATACAGGACATGAGGCATACCGGGAGTTCCTGAACAGGGGAATGGGGGACGTGGAGGAGCATCTCAAAGAGGGAGCCAGTCACCCACCAAAGAAACAGTCTGAGATATAACCAGAAGCCAACATGTCTGCAGGCCAGGGGAGAAACGCCATATGTGCTTGGTGTGAGGGACCGAGGACACAACTGTGGTTTCCAGTGTGACCCCTAGCTGTAGGTCAAGGGCAGGCATCTGCACTGCAGGGGCTGATCTGTGATTCAGCTGCTTTTCCCTGGGGCATGTCTGGGTCACAGGCTCCAAGATGTGGAGCAATAAGCATTAATTTATTTCACAATCCCCAGAAAAGGTAGCTAGTTCTGAATGTGTCAAACCACAAATATATTAATTCATTTAATCCCCAAACATTCGAGCATTTACTATGTGCCAATCCCTGTGTTGGACGTGAAGGATATGGAAATAAAAAGATGCTGTCCCCACCTTAAAAGAGAACATAATTTGATTCGGATTTGAAGGCATTCGCCCTTCTGGAGGTTGAGCTGATATTGCTTCTCAAAGCCCTCACCCTAAATTAGATGGACAGACTCTCCCTTGTGGCTAGTCCCCACCCTAAATCACATCGTGTGACCCAAGGCCCCCAGGCAAACCAAGAAGCTATCAGTCATGCCATTCCAAGGGCTTACAAATTACCCCTCAGAAGCCAACGGCCAAGACCAGACCTCTCTTTGGGCAAGGTTAAATTCTTTACTACCCACCATGTGACTGACTAGTGGCTACTTCCTTAGCTTTTTTGAGCCTTTGGATTTCCTTATCTGTAAACCAGAAATGAATAGAACTACTGCACGTATCTGTGATGGTGGTAACACGAGAGAGTGGATGTGAAGTCCCAGCACATCCCAGGTGCTTCAAAAATGGTACCCATGACGACGATGACGATGATGATGATGGGGGCGACCAGTAGGAGGAGGAAGCAATGCTGAAGGTGCTGATGATGTTGCTCAGAAGGCTCCCCCAGGAGGAAAGATCCTGGGTAAAAGCCACTTTTCACTACCCCACCCTCATCCCTCTTACGCGACATCATAAACACTTTCCTCATCCCGTGCCAGAGAGCTATTCAGGCAGCTTCCCTCTTTAACTTCTCTTCCCGTAACTGTTCTAGAAACTGTTTCCTTATCCTGGTCCCCTCTCCCTATGTCAGTGACAGCTCACACAACAAAATCCGTCTCAGAGAAACGATCTTGTACCTCCTCACAGGAATATTGCTCCCTTTCGCCAGCCTGGCTTATCCCGGTTCATTGTCTGGCCCACACAAAGGAAGCCTTAATGGGTGACACTCTTGCCAGAAGGATTTGGGCCTGAATGGTGTCTTTCTGCTGTTTGAAATGGGTCTGAGGAGCAGTTTCAAAGCTCCTCATTAGAACAGGCTCGAAGATAGTCTCTGTCTTAGTTGTTTCCAGAGTCTTCTCTCCAATGACAGTCAAGCCCTATCAACGCCCAACGTCCCCTTCCATGTGTCTCAGAAGAGGCCCAGAGACCTGACCGGGGAGCACAGCCCGAGGTTCAGACACATAATGGACACCACACACAATGTCCTTACCACAATGCCAATGCCATGCCACAGACAGCCGCAGGGGGGCCTCCAGAGAGAGGAGAAGCAGGAAACAGAATGGCAACCATGAGATGTGACCAGCTTTGTTTAGATGGGCCTGGCCTCCTACCCAAGTTCTGTAAATAACTCACTGCGTGACATGGCGCATCACCTAGTCTGTCAAATATGAATGTCTCACAGCACAGTGCTAAACGCTTTGTGTGGATTATTGTATTTGGTCCCCGCGTCAAATCTATAGGGAGGTAGGGGCTATTATCAGTTTCATTTTATAGATAAAGACACAGGCTGGAGACTGAAGTGACTTGCCCAAAGTCACAGCACTCAGTGGCGGAATCGAAATTTGAACTCTGAACTGTGGGACTCAATCAGTCCCTATTATTTCTCACAACACCTGCCTTTCCTCACAAACTGGAACTCCTGTCCACACCCCAGCAAAGAATCTATGTTGGGTCAAACTGTCAGCTGGAAGTTGCCACCCAAACCCCCTTTTAGGCTCGGAGCCTGCAGGGATTTTATCCAAGGGCAACAGGGACACCAAAATCCAGTCAAAGAAAGATTTTGTTATTCACCAACGTATCTAGACAGAAATTCCTCAAACTGACCTGGGTTTCTGTATCGATCAGGGTAATTAAAGTTAGTTGTTGCACCAAATGAAGCCTGAGGTCTCGGGGGCATAACACCATAAAATTTTATTACACAAAACAAGACGTATCAAGACCCAAAGGCACCATGGTCACCATGGAAGGGGAAGAGGGTGTTGGGGCACGCAAGAATGCCATGGTGGGTCAGTCAAAGCCTCTAGCCCTAGACGGCAGCTCAGTCCAGAAGAATATAGCTCTGCAGTTGGGATAATTTCTGAACGATTGGCTCTTCTCAGAGTAAGTGGCCTCTTTAGATCACTGTTTGGGGGGCTTGGTAAGGGGACTGGACCAAGAGGCTAAGGGAAACCTGGCATACACATAGAGTGGAATCGTCCCCCCAGAAGCAATTCACAGGAGAGAACAGTGTGTTCAGAAAAGAGGGAAATGATATCCAAGGCTGGAAACAGGCTCGGTTGCAACAGAGAATCCCTCTGCACACACAACCGCCACCCCCGCCCCCCGTCAGCACTTCTCTGCCATCTTCTTTGCCCCCCCCCCCCCGCCCACCCCCACGTGCACCTGGTGGTTTGTGTCACAGAAAGAGCCCGGGTTCTGAGGTCAGACCGGGGGAGGTCTATGGACCAGCTGTGAGCTTTTCAACATGGATTGTAACTTCTCTGAGCTCAGTTCTTTCACATGGAAAATGAGGATGGTAATATTATCTGTGATCGGCGGGCTCTTTTGCTTGTGACCGAAACCCAGGTCACACCAGAACGAACAAACGTCAGAGGACATTTATTGGCACATTTAACTGAAAAGTGCACAGAGGCTTCAGGTAAAGTTAGCTCTTTCTGTCGACGTCTCTCTCTCTGCCTCCCTGTGCATGTCTCTCTCTTTCACACACACCCACCCCTTAGTTCCCTCCTTGTTGGACTCATTTTGAGACAGGTTCTTCCTCTGCGGCAGCAAGCACATCCCCCTCAAACCCTGATTGGCTCAGGAGCAGTCACATGCCCAGCCCTGAACCAATCACTGAGGCCCAGGTTGGAGGATCCTGAGTCAGGTGCTCAGCCTTGTGGTCCAGTGATTGTCAGTGCCCCGAGTGGGCGATGGGTGGTTCCCAAGAGGAAGATGATGCGGTGGTATCCTCTGATGCTATCTCACAGTGCTGCTGAGAAATTAAATAAGCCACTTGGCCCTGGTGCCCAGCACAGTACCAGGTATACATTAGGTGCTTAACAGCATTCGGTCTCTCCCTTCATGATCCTTTCTTATCTCTGTGGAAAGTTCCTCCTCCTATGTCGCATTGCCTCATTCTCACAAAGTGCTGCTATTCTCATCCTTAAGGATCCCAGCATCAGGCTAGCTTCATGGCCATACCACCTGTGTGGTCCTTTAGGGCCTTGTGTATAAAAGAGGCCCGCACACGGCTTAAATCTCTGTTGCTGTCATCTGGCAATTCTTAACTTTTGAACAAAGTGTCTTGCATTTTCATTTTGCACAGGGCCCTACAAATCACGTCGCTTGTCCTGCCCGGCATCCTATATCAGAGGCTACTACTGTGGGTCTGAGGCTCATCATATTTAATGACTATTCTTCCTGAAGAGGAGAAAATTGTCCCCAATCTCTGACCATTTTAACTGAGACTGGATAAATGGGCCAGGCACAAATCATTGACTGTAGGGCCCAGTGCAAAATGAAAATGCAAGACACTGCAGAACCCCCTGGGGAACTTGTTCTTCTTCTTTCGAGATAAAAATCCAAGGGAAGAGGAAAATATAAGTGTGTTGATTGGGCTTCTGTTGTCAGAAGGCTGACAGTGCTTTTGGAATTCTTCCCCAAATTTTTAGACTGTTGATGTAGTAAGGGAACGTGTAGGAATTTCTCATAAGTAAATAATCACAAATGAAAACAAACTGAGCATATATAGGGATGTTCGAGAAACCATTACTTGTAATTGTGAGACTGGAAATATTCTACATGTCCAATAGACTAACATGGTAATACTAATGAGTGTTATGGGACACCCATATGCCAGAGTATTCTGTAGTTATTGAACATTATGTTTTGAATCCTTTTTATGAGGTATGCAGTGCTTACCAGCACTCTGCAACTTATGGGTTGTGTAAAAAAAATATGCATCCTAATAAAATAGGATGGCAACAGCAACATTCCAATGACACAGTAATACATGGATATATATAGTCCTGTGGTTAATGTTTTATTTTATTCCTTACATTTGCCTTGATCTTCCAAGTTTTCCCCAATAAACAGATACTGCTTTTGTAATTTAAAAAAAGAACAGGGGCGCCTGGGGGGCTCAGTCGGGTGAGTGTCTGACTCTTGGTTTTGGCTCAGGTCATGATCTCAGGGTCGTGAGATTGAGCCCTGCATTGGGCTCTGAGCTCAGCACAGAGCCTGCTTGAGATTCTCTCTCTGCCTCTGCCTCTGCCCCTCTCCCCCACTCACTCAAATAAATAAAATCTTTAAAAAAGAACAACAACAAAAAAGGACAAATAAAAATAAAACCACACATATTTTGGGTTTGAAGGAGCCTCCATAAGTGGAAAAGACAAATGATCATTTTGGACCTTTTAAGCAGGAAAAGTACTGGCTGCATCTGGAACCATGGGGCTGATTCCACACACGAAGTTTCCTTTTTAAAAGTGATGCTGAGAAGCTCTGACAAGAGAGGCTGGGGACAGAGGTGCAGGTGTGGTTTATCTGCACTTTTCTTCTGAGTAGCACAAGAGCCTTGTCCAGCTCAGGGACTGACCCATTAGCTCTGATTCCTCAGATCCACCCACCTGTTCAACACTGTGTCAAGCACCTGTTTTGTGCTGGATGTTGCCCACAGCCCTTGAATTTATTTATTTTTTTAAAGATTTTATTTATTTGAGAGAGAGAGAGAGAGAGGCAGAGATAGTGACAGAGAGCACGAGTGGCAGGCAGAGGGAGAAGCAGGCTCCCTGCTGAGCAGGGAGCCCAACGCAGGGCTTGATCCCAGAACCCTGAGAATATGACCTGAGCTGAAGACACGCTTTAGCCTACTGAGCCACCCAGGTGCCCCCAAAAGCCCCTGAATTTAAATGGGGGATCATACTGGGAAGTCCTCACAACATATCTAACAAAGACTGCTTTTGTTCCTAATAATAAAGTGACTTGTGGGTGCCCCACGAAGCTACTTAACCAGCTGCACGATCCAGCACAATTATATTCACGCCCTTCATTCATTCAGTCAACATTCACAGAGCACACACAGTTTTGGGCATGAAGACAGCGTTCTCAAATGTAAGAGTACACGAAACTCACTTGATAATTGCTAAAAATCCCTATTTCTAGGGGCAGGCTCCGGGGATTCTGACTCCATAGGTGTGAATCATCTTTTCAGCAAGGGCCCCAGGTGAGTGGTGTGGGCAGTCTTATAACGCACCTGACAAACTCTATGCTGGGCAGGCCTAAAACCCCCCACTGGTAACAACAGAGGGTACCCTCCAGGAGCTTACAGTTTCAAGGAGTATATAAATAATTATTAATTCATTAAAAAATTTTACTAGCATGAAAATAACCCCAACATCCCAGCTACAAAATCGTAACTACCTTTGACTTAAGACTTACTATGAACCAGGAATCGTATGAAAACCACTTTATCCCATTTAAAACCCACAGCCACTCTAGGATTCGGGATTATTTACTCCCATTTAAAAAAATGAGGGATGAATGAATTTACTCATGGTGGACGGTCTATAAATGGCGGATCTAAGATACAAGCTTAGGGTTTCTAACACCAACGCTGTGTTCTTAGTCAGTCCAACAGCCTGTGCGATGAACATGCTCTGGTGACAAATCGTTTGAATGAGGCACCCCGGGGGGCGGTGCTGGGGAGCCCAAGGGTGCTGGGGGAGGCTTTAGGGCGCTGTGTCAAGTGCCCGAGCTGAGTGCTGAAGATGAATTGCAGGTAGATGGGCAAAGAAGGGAGACTCCAGGTTTGGGTCTAGGTCTGAGCTCGGCCCGTGTTTGCAGAGAGCTATGTTCTGATGGATGCCAGGCAGAGGCACCTGGCAAGATGGCTGAGGCATGGCAAGATCTCAAGGAACTTTCTGTTACCGCTCTAGGGCTCTAGATCTTGTACTGCAGATACTGGAGAGCAATGGAGTGAAAACCATCAATTTTAGGTTTTTGAAGGATCACTGGGTGGGGAAAGATGACACAGGACTATCCTTGTTTACAGGCAAAGTGATTATTGGACCTTCAGAAAGCCACCTGAAAACATCTTGGGACCAGTAAAAGACCTCAAAATGACCGCACACGCCAATAAATACACAGAAATCAATAGCTTTCTTAAACGTTTGCAATAAGCAAATACGACGGAAAACAACCCCATTCCCCCAATCGCAGCAAAAGTAATCTGCAAAAATAATTTGTTTTTAAACCCTTAAGGAATAAACTTGACTATATGAAGAAAATTGCAAAATTTTACTGAGGCACATTGACAAATACCTCGGCGTCATGTAGGAACACCTCGTCTTCTTAAAAGGCAAGACGTGATGTTATAAGTAGGTTTCTCTTTTAATTAATTTACTGTTTAATGCAATTACAATATAAATCCCGGTAGGATGTTTTTTTGGGAAATGGCACAAAGTGACTCTAAAGTGCCTTTGGACAAATGCATGGATGAAAAAAGCCAAGAGAAAAAAATGAAGGAAAGTAACAAGGTGGGGATTATAATATGTTTAATATCTATGAGTGCTGGGGGGGCAATAAATTTAAAAGGGTGTCACTGTTGCAAAAAGACAAGATTAATGAACAGAGGGGAAAGAGTAGCAACAGAGGCTAATGCAAAACACACACAGTAAATTCGTGATAAAAGGTGTTTCAAATCATGTGGCACAGAAGGATTATTCAATCCACAGTGATTGAACAATTGGCTAACTACTTGGGGAAAAAAAAAATAGATGGCTCTCTACCTTAGCAATACACCAAGCAAAAGCCCTGGCGGCTAACCTCACCATTCTTAGGGAGTTTATAACTGGCTTCTTCCAGCCATCTGAGTTTGGTACAGCTCTAACCTGCTCAATAAATTCTTCTGTGTGAATGGATAAATGATACATCTACCTCCTTCTGGTCCATAAACTCAAGGAGGGCAAGATGGCTTACACTGGACAATTCCCGAGCCTCGTAAACCATGCCTTAAATATAACTCTCAACACATATTAATTGAGTGCAAAAATCAGAATCACATCAACAGCTGTTTCTCCTTTCCCCAACTTATTCTGAGCTTTCGTGTGTTGTTTATCATCTTAACTCCTGGATGAATTTCATTAGAGCATGGAAGGAGAAAACCATTTCAGTACCTGAGACACGTTCATTCTGTCCTTCATTCGACAAACGTGTGTCAAGCGCTTATTACACGCTAAGCAGAGCGCCGAAGGCCAGGGGGTCTAAGTTGTGATGGTCTGGGTTTGGGCAACTTTCTGTGTATTTTCCCAGCCCTTTCTCTATTTGCTGACTCCAGATAGTCCTCAGTACTCCTGAGTCGTTTCTGTGGTGTTTCTTCTCTTTGGGCCATGAGAAAGAGGAAAATCATCAGGCAGTGTCATTTCCTCTGATTCCTATTTTAATTTTATTAACCCTTATTTTCACCAGGATCAATTCTTCACATAAGTATTGGTGAAAAATGTTCTAGCATCATTGTGATATTCCCACTTTTGACCTTGTGAATATTAAACCCCATCATTCAAAATTTTGATGTGCAGGAAATTTTTCTGTATTTCTAAATATAGACCTTCAGTTAGAATTATCCCCACATGATCAATTTATGTTGATATGGCATTTTCTTTTATGAATTTTATTAAATCGGTTTATATCATCATTTTTCTACATATTGCAATTATTTTTTCCCCCAAAATTCATTTTCCTTCTCTCTTTTCCTTCTTCCCTAACCCCTTCCTCCCTGACTTCCTCCCGCTGGTTTGGATTGAGTAAGTGGGGGTACACATGGTGAGGAGGCAGTAGCTCTTGTAAGGATTAGAGCCTGGCTGGGATGAGAAAGGCATCTATTTAGTGATGGTGGGAGACTGACTACGTACAGGGAGTTTGATCAAATAAGTAAATGTATTGAGCATAATATGAACTGGTTTCCTCTCTATAGGATAAGGGACTTACAGATACAGAAAGGGAGAAAAACAGTATGAATATATATATATTTATATAATTACATATTATATTTTGTAATATATTTATAAAGAAAAAATATATATCTTGGTTCTGCCTAGGAATAATAACACTCCAATAAACACACTTCATGCCCAGATCTTGATTTGTAAATGCCAGTAGGTTAATATCCAAAATATAATGCACCCCCAAGAAGGACACATCTTCATTTCTGTGGTATTCCTGCCAAAGACTTACAAATCAAATCTAATAGCAAGGAAATATCGGACAAACCCAAATTGAGGGAAAATTTACAAAATAATTGGTTTATAATCCTCAAAAACATCAAGGTCATAGAGTCAAAAAAAGACTTGGGAACTGTTCTAGATCGAAAGGGACATCGTAACGAAAATGTAACATGTGATTTTGGAGTTGATCCTTTTAAAGTAAAGGACATGTAATCAAAGACAATTATCATATGATTTCACTCATTTGTGGAATTTAAGAAACAAAACAGAGGATCATAGGGGAAGGCAGGGGAAAATAAAATAAGATGAAAGCAGAGACAGAGATAAACCATAAGAGACTCTTCTTTTTCCCTTTAATTTTGTTATGTTAATCACTATACATTACATCATTAGTTTCTGATGTAGTGTTCCATGATTCATTGTTTGTGCCTAACACCCAGTGCTCCACGCAGAACGTGCCCTCCTTAATACCCATCACCAGGCTTACCCATCCCCCCACACCCTCCCCTCTAGAACCCTCAGTTTGTTTTTCAGAGTCCATCGTCTCTCATGGTTCATCTCCCCCTCCGATTTTCCCCCTTCATTCTTCCCTTCCTGCTATCTTTTTTTTTCTTAACATATATTGCATTATTTGTTTCAGAGGTACAGATCTGTGATTCAACAGTCTTGCACAATTCACAGCGCTCACCATAGCACATACCCTCCCCAATGTCTATCACCCAGCCACCCCATCCCTCCCACCCCCCAACACTCCAGCAACCCTCAGTTTGTTTCCTGAGATTAAGAATTCCTCATATCAGTGAGGTCATATGATACATGTCTTTCTCTGATTGACTTATTTCACTCAGCATAACACCCTCCAGTTTCATCCACGTCCTTGCAAATGGCAAGATCTCATTCCTTTTGATGACTGCATAATATTCCATTGTGTATATATACCACCTCTTCTTTATCCATTCATCTGTCGATGGACATCTTGCCCTTTCCACAGTTTGGCTCTTGTGGACATTGCTGCTATAAACATTGGGGTGCACGTACCCCTTCGGATCCCTACATTTGTATCTTTGGGGTGAATACCCAGTAGTGCAATTGCTGGATCATATGGTAGCTCTATTTTCAACTCTTTGAGGAACCTCCACAGTGTTTTCCAGAGTGGTTGCACCAGCTTGCGTTCCCACCAACAGTGTAGGAGGGTTCCCCTTTCTCCGCATCCCCACCAACATCTGTCGTTTCCTGACTTGTTAATTTTAGCCATTCTGATGGGTGTGAGGTGGTATCTCATTGAGGTTTTGATTTGGATTTCCCTGATGCTGAGCGATGTTGAGCACTTTTTCATGTGTCTGTTGGCCATTTGGATGTCTTCTTTGGAAAAAAGTAAACCATAAGAGGGGGGCGGAGCAAGATGGCGGAGGAGTAGGAGACCTAGATTTTGTCTGGTCTCAGGAATTCAGCTGAATAGGGATCAAACCATTCTGAACATCTACGAACTCAACAGGAGATCGAACAGGAGAGTAGCAACAACTCTCTGAACAGAGAAGCGACCACTTACTGGAAGGTAGGGCGTGCGGAGAAGTGAATCCGAGGCGATATTCGGGAGGATAGACGGCGGGGGAGGGGCCTCCGCCGGCCGCTTCTGGCAAGTGCTAGAGCCGCGGAGCACAAAATCGGACCTTTTAAAAGTTGGCTCGGCGGAGGGACGTCGCTGCAGTGGCTAAGCGGGGGGTGGGATCCTCCCGGGACAGTGTGGTCTCAGGACCCTTGGGGTCACAGAGAGACCGGGGGTGCCTGAGTGCGGCAGAGCTCCCAGGTATCGGAGCGGGGAAGCCGGCTGCAGAGACGGAGCAGAGTCGCGGGCTCTCAGCTCTGGGTTGCCACAAACTGTGATCTGCGGCCCAGTCGGGGCACGGCTCCCCCAGCAGGGACCCAACAAGCAGCAGATCCGGGGAGACTCCCCTTCCTTCCCGGGGAGGAGCGGTGCGGGAACGCACTGCAGGGATCTGCTGGGTTTGGAGACTCCAAGCGGGGTCGGGTGCCAGAGATAGCAACGCTTGATCACAGGCCGGGTGAGCACGGAGTGCGGCCAGAGACCGGGGACACGGGAGTGACTGCTTTTCTCTGGGGGCGCACTGAGGAGTGGGGCCCCGAGTTCTCGGCTCCTCCGGGCAGAGACTGGGAGGCCGCCATTTTCGCCCTGGTCCTCCAAAGCTGTACCGAGAGCTTGCAGGGAACAAAAGCTCCTGAGAGCAAACTGGAGCAGCTTCCTTAGCCCGACCGACAAGGGCGGGGCAATTCCGCCTCCGGCAAAGACATTTGGAAACCACAGCAACAGGCCCCTCCCCCAGAAGATCAGCACAAACAGCCAGCAAGCCAAGACCAAGTTGATCGATCAAGGAGAATAGGAGAACTCCAGCGCTAGGGGAATACTGCACATAGGTTCATGGCTTCTTTTTTTTTTTTTTTTTTTTTTACCATGATTCATTATTTCATCAAAGTTAATTTTTGTTGACTTTTTTTATTTTTCTTTTTCCCTTTTTCAACCAACATCTTATAAATCCCTTTTTTTAAAAAAAAAAAAAATTTTTTATTTTTTTTTCATTTTTAGAGTCATATTTTATCCCTTCATAGTAGTTATCCTTGTTTTTGGCATATATATATAAGTTGTTCTCTCTTTAAAATTTTGAGGTACAGTTTCTTCTAACAGATCAAAATATACCCTAAACCACTAGTGTATGGCTTTGTTCTAGTCTCCTGCCTGATCACATTCTCTCCCTTTTTCCTTTTTTTTTTTTTCCTTAAATCTTCTTTCTTTTTTCAAACAACTTATCTTACCAAGTCCTTTTATAAAATCTTTTATAATTTTCATCTTTACAGTCATCTTCCATCCCTTCATTGTATCAACCCTTATTTTGTACATATATGTCTTTCTTCCTTTAAAATTTTAGGAGGCACTTTTTTCTAACAGACCAAAATACGCCCAAAATCTAGTGTGTGGCACTGATCTATGCACTAGCCTGATCATATTTGATCATATTCTGCCTTTTTTGAATTGTTTTGTTTTTGTTTTTATCTTTTTTTCTTTTTTTTTCTTTTTCTCTTTCTTTTTTCTTTCTTTCCCTTTCCTTTCCCCTGGTTTCAGGTCTTTTCTGATTTGTATACAGTATATTTGCTGGGGACGTTGTAAACCTGTTAGCCTTTTGTTCTCTCATTCATCTATTCTCCTCTGGACAAAATGACAAGACGAAAGAAATCACCTCAGCAAAAAGAACAAGAGGTAGTACCGTCTGCCAGGGACCTACTCAATACGGACATTAGTACGATGTCAGACCTAGAGTTCAGAATCATGACTTTAAAGATACTAGCTGGGCTTGAAAAAAGCGTGGAAGTTATTAGAGAAACCCTTTCTGGAGAAATAAAAGAACTAAAATCTAACCAAATCGAAATCAAAAAGGCTATTGATGAGGTGCAATCAAAAATGGGGGCACTGAATGCTAGGATAAATGAGGCAGAAGAGAGAATCAGCGATATAGAAGACCAAATGATGGAAAATAAAGAGGCTGAGAAAAAGAGAGAGAAACAACTACAGGATCACGAGGGCAGAATTCGAGAGATAAGTGATACGATAAGACGAAACAACATTAGAATAATTGGGATCCCAGAAGAAGAAGAGAGAGAGAGAGGGGCAGAAGGTATATTGGAGCAAATTATAGCAGAGAACTTCCCTAATGTGAGGAAGGAAACAGGCATCAAAATCCAGGAGGCACAGAGAACCCCTCTCAAAATCAATAAAAATAGGTCAACACCCCGACATCTAATAGTAAAACTTACGAGTCTCAGAGACAAAGAGAAAATCCTGAAAGCAGCTCGGGAGAAGAGATATGTAACCTACAATGGTAGAAACATTAGATTGGCAACAGACCTATCCACAGAGACCTGGCCGGCCAGAAAGGACTGGCAAGATATCTTCAGAGCACTAAACGAGAAAAATATGCAGCCAAGAATACTATATCCAGCTAGGCTATCATTGAAAATAGAAGGAGAGATAAAAAGCTTCCAGAACAAACAAAAACTAAAGGAATTTGCAAACACGAAACCAGCCCTCCAAGAAATATTGAGAGGGGTCCTCTAAGCAAAGAGAGAACCTAAAAGCAGCAAAGAGCAGAAACGAACACAGACAACAGACAGTTAACAGTCACCTTACAGGTAATACAATGGCACTAAATTCATACCTTTCAATAGTTACCCTGAATGTAAATGGGCTCAATGCCCCAATCAAAAGACACAGGCTATCAGATTGGATTAAAAAACAAGACCCATCCATATGCTGTCTGCAAGAGACTCATTTTACACCCAAAGACACCCCCAGATTGAAAGTGAGGGGGTGGAAAACCATTTACCATGCTAATGGACACCAAAAGAAAGCTGGGGTGGCAATCCTTATATCAGACAAACTAGATTTTAAAACAAAGACTGTAATAAGAGATGAGGAAGGACACTATATCCTACTTAAAGGGTCTATCCAACAAGAAGATCTAACAATTGTAAATATCTATGCCCCTAACATGGGAGCAGCCAATTATATAAGGCAATTAATAACAAAAGCAAAGAAACACATTGACAACAATACAATAATAGTGGGGGACTTTAACACCCCCCTGACTGAAATGGACAGATCATCTAAGCAAAAGATCAACAAGGAAATAAAGACTTTAAATGACACACTGGACCAAATGGACTTCACAGACATATTCAGAACATTCCATCCCAAAGCAACGGAATACACATTCTTCTCTAGTGCCCATGGAACATTCTCCAGAATTGATCACATCCTAGGTCACAAATCAGGTCTCAATCGGTACCAAAAGATTGGGATCATTCCCTGCATATTTTCAGACCACAATGCTTTGAAACTAGAACTCAACCACAAGAGGAAAGTCGGAAAGAACTCAAATACATGGAGGCTAAAGAGCATCCTACTAAAGAATGAATGGGTCAACCAAGAAATTAAAGAAGAATTAAAAAAATTCATGGAAACCAATGAAAATGAAAACACAACTGTTCAAAATCTTTGGGATACAGCAAAGGCAGTCCTGAGAGGAAAGTATGTAGCAATACAAGCCTTTCTCAAGAAACAAGAAAGGTCTCAAATACACAACCTAACCCTACACCTAAAGGAGCTGGAGAAAGAACAACAAAGAAAGCCTAAACCCAGCAGGAGAAGAGAAATCATAAAGATCAGAGCAGAAATCAATGAACTAGAAACCAAAAGAACAGTAGAACAGATCAACGAAACTAGGAGCTGGTTCTTTGAAAGAATTAACAAGATTGATAAACCCCTGGCCAGACTGATCAAAAAGAAAAGAGAAATGACCCAAATCAACAAAATCATGAATGAAAGAGGAGAGATCACAAGCAACACCAAAGAAATACAAACAATTATAAGAACATATTATGAGCAACTCTATGCCAGCAAATTAGATAACCTGGAAGAAATGGGTGCATTCCTAGAGAAGTATCAACTACCAAAATTGAACCAGGAAGAAATAGAAAACCTGAACAGACCTATAACCACTAAGGAAATTGAAACAGTCATAAAAAGTCTCCCAAGAAACAAAAGCCCAGGGCCAGATGGCTTCCCAGGGGAATTCTATCAGACATTTCAAGAAGAATTAATACCTATTCTCCTGAAACTGTTCCAAAAAATAGAAATGGAAGGGAAACTTCCAAACTCATTTTATGAGGCCAGCATTACCTTGATCCCAAAACCAGACAAAGACCCCATCAAAAAGAGAATTACAGACCAATATCCTTGATGAACATGGATGCAAAAATTCTCACCAAAATACTAGCCAATAGGATCCAACAGTACATTAAAAGGATTATTCACCACGACCAAGTGGGATTTATCCCTGGGCTGCAAGGCTGGTTCAACATCCGCAAATCAATCAACGTGATACAATACATTAACAAAAGAAAGAACAAGAATCATATGATCCTCTCAATAGATGCAGAAAAAGCATTTGACAAAGTACAACATCCTTTCTTGATCAAAACTCTTCAGAGTATAGGGATAGAGGGTACATACCTCAATATCATAAAAGCCATCTACTAAAAACCTACAGCGAATATCATTCTCAATGGGGAAAGGCTGAGAGCTTTTCCCCTAAGGTCAGGAACGCGGCAGGGATGTCCACTCTTACCACTGCTATTCAACATAGTATTAGAAGTCCTAGCCACAGCAATCAGACAACAAAAAGAAATCAAAGGCATCCAAATCGGCAAAGAGGAAGTCAAACTCTCACTCTTTGCAGATGATATGATACTGTATGTGGAAAACCCAAAAGACTCCACCCCAAAACTGCTAGAACTCATACAGGAATTCAGTAAAGTAGCAGGATATAAAATCAATGCACAGAAATCAGTGGCATTCCTATACACCAACAACAAGACAGAAGAGAGACAAATCAAGGAGTCGATCCCATTTACAATTGCACCCAAAACCATTAGATACCTAGGAATAAATCTAACCAAAGAGGCAAAGGATCTGTACTCAGAAAACTATAAAATACTCATGAAAGAAATTGAAGAAGACACAAAGAAATGGAAAAACGTTCCATGCTCATGGATTGGGAGAATCAACATTGTGAAGATGTCAATGCTACCTAGAGCAATCTACACATTCAATGCAATCCCCATCAAAATACCATCCACTTTTTTCAAAGAAATGGAACAAATAATCCTAAAATTTGTATGGAACCAGAAGAGACCCAGAATAGCCAGAGGAATACTGAAAAAGAAAAGCAAAGCTGGCGGCATCACAATTCCGGACTTCCAGCTCTATTACAAAGCTGTCATCATCAAGACAGTATGGTACTGGCACAAAAACAGACACATAGATCAATGGAACAGAATTGAGAGCCCAGAAATGGACCCTCAACTCTATGGTCAACTTATTTTTGACAAAGCAGGAAAGAATGTCCAATGGCAAAAAGACAGTCTCTTCAACAAATGGTGTTGGGAAAATTGGACAGCCACATGCAGAAGAATGAAACTGGACCATTTCCTTACACCACACACAAAAATAGACTCCAAATGGTTGAAAGACCTAAACGTGAGACAGGAGTCCATCCAAATCCTAAAGGAGAACACAGGTAGCAACCTTTTCGACCTTAGCCGCAGCAACTTCTTCCTAGAAACATCGCCAAAGGCACGGGAAGCCAGGGCAAAAATGAACTATTGGGATTTCATCAAGATAAAAAGCTTCTGCACAGCAAAAGAAACAGTCCACAAAACCAAAAGACAACCGACAGAATGGGAGAAAATATTTGCAAATGACATATCAGATAAAGGGCTAGTATCCAAAATCTATAAAGAACTTATCAAACTCAACACCCAAAGAACAAATAATCCAATCAAGAAATGGGCAGAAGACATGAACAGACATTTCTCCAAAGAAGACATCCAAATGGCCAACAGGCACATGAAAAAGTGCTCAACATCGCTTGGCATCAGGGAAATCCAAATCAAAACCTCCATGAGATACCACCTCACACCCGTCAGAATGGCTAAAATTAACAAGTCAGGGAACGACAGATGTTGGCGGGGATGTGGAGAAAGGGGAACCCTCCTACACTGTTGGTGGGAATGCAAGCTGGTGCAACCCCTCTGGAAAACAGTATGGAGGTTCCTCAAACAGTTGAAATTAGAGCTACCGTTCGATCCAGCAATAGCACTACTGGGTATTTACCACAAAGATACAAATGTAGGGACCCGAAGGGGTACGTGTACCCCAATGTTTATAGCAGCAATGTCCACCATAGCCAAACTGTGGAAAGAGCCAAGATGCCCATCGACAGATGAATGGATAAAGAAGAGGTGGTATATATACACAATGGAATATTATGCAGCCATCAAAAGGAATGAGATCTTGCCATTTGCAACGACGTGGATGGAACTGGAGGGTGTTATGCTGAGTGAAATAAGTCAATCAGAGAAAGACATGTATCACATGACCTCACTGATATGAGGAATTCTTAATCTCAGGAAACAAACTGAGTGTTACTGGAGTGGTCGGGGGTGGGAGGGATGGGGTGGCTGGGTGATAGATATTGGGGAGGGTATGTGCTACGGTGAGCGCTGTGAATTGTGCAAGACTGTTGAATCACAGATCTGTACTTCTGAAACAAATAACGCAACATATTTTAAGAAAAAAGAAAAAGAAGAAGATAACAGAAGAGGAAGAAAAGGGGAGTATGTCAGAGGGGGAGACGAACCATGAGAGATGATGGACTCTGAAAAAGAAACTGAGGGTTCTAGAGGGGAGGGGGGTAGGGGGATGGGTTAGCCTGGTGATGGGTATTGAGGAGGGCACGTTCTGCATGGAGCACTGGGTGTTATGAACAAACAATGAATCATGGAACACTGCACCAAAAACTAATGATGTAATATATGGTGATTAACATAACAATAAAAATTAAAAAAAAAAAAAAAAAAAAAGAAAAAAGTAAACCATAAGAGACTCTTAATTCTAGGAAACAAACTGAAGGTTGCTGGAGGGGAGGTGGGTGAAGGGGATGGGGTAACTGGGTGATGGGCATTAAGGAGGGCACTCGATGGAATGAGCCCTGAGTGTTATATGCAACTGATGAGTCACTAAACTCTATCTCTGAGACAAATAATATACTACATGTTAATTAATTGAATTTAAATAAAATAAAGTTAAAAAATAAATAAAAGAAGTACACATAAAAAATAAAGGACGTGATTAAGACAACTGGCAAAACTAGAATGGCATTCATTGATTAGATGGCAAACATGTATCAGTATTAATTCCTGATTTTGATGGCTGTACTATAATTATTTAGGAGACTATATTTGTCTTGGAAAATATTATTAAAATATTTGGGAATTATGAGGCATTATGTTTGCAAAGCATTTACAAAGGGTTCAAAAAAGTCTTATTAGACTATCCCTATAATGTTTCTCTATGTTTAAAATAATTTTGAAATACAAAGTCTGAAATTTGTTATTTTAATTGTTAAATATAAACGATTTCATATATTACATATATAATAGTTATATATTATATATATTATGCTTAATATATTTACTTATTTGATCAAACTCCCTGTATGTAGCCTATCTCCCACCATCACTGAATATAAGTATAAATTATGTCATATATACCAAGAGTGGTGCAGACAATAATTTCACGGACAGACAAGGAACCAAGTAAAAAAAGCAGGGTAAAGTGAAATACATATTGAGGAACACAAACATTATGACCAAATTTCCTGGGTTCTATTCCACCATCTGCCTTTATTAAGCTGTAGGATCTAGCCGGGCAAGTTTCTGAAAACCCCTCCGCCTCAGTTTCATAACTGTAAAGTGTATGTAATATTGTATATTATGTATGTAATATGTAAACTGTAATATCAATCTTCCAAACTTATTTGAGAATTGAGTAAAATAAATCACAGTGTCTGTCATACTGGCTGATCCACAGACATCTCTGATGAGTGTTCGCCATCTTAAAAGCATCATTACTAATCTTTTTTTAACCAAATCAAATTTTCCCAGGCAAAATTCTGCATGTCTACATTTTGTCAAGAATATCTGAGTCTGTCAACAATTCTTCGTCAACAACAGATTTTACCAGGCAGGACAATGTGAACTGTGACCAGTTGTACCTTCTTTTAAGCCTTCTACCCAGTCTCATTTTTTTCCTTGGGTCATCTGCCCTTCGCAGATTGCAGTGTGCTTAAAAAGCTATGATTCTTCAGTTTTTCTGCCATTACAAATTTTGCCATGTGTGGATTTAACACTTGTCAGTTTTAGTTTGTGTCTTGAAATTCTGTGAGTTCTACGTATTATGAGTTACATAAAAGACTGGTGGTGTCTTACCCGTCTCTTGCATTGGAAGACACTCATCTAAAAACCAGGTGTGTGGGCATGGATGCACCCAAGAGTCAAGATGGCAGGGCATGAAGCTTGTCTCATAGCCTATCACTCATCTGGGATGTAGAGGAAAGGACAAGTGAACTTTAAGGGTCTTGTAATCCGAGATTTCAGGATGCCTATGGGAAATTTTGCACATACATAGGAAGACTTCAGTGAGAAGCAGATGCTTACTGCAGAAAGAGCCCTGGCTTTTGAATCCAAGAGCCTTGATCTTAGATCCCAGCTCCACTGTGCCTAAGCAGGTGACATTGGGTAAACCAAGTGACCTTCAAAGCACTAATCCGCTGAGCTATAAAATGGGGAGGGTGCTGTTCACCTTTAGAATTTTGGGGATTGAAGGGGATAATATACGGAATGCATTATTCCTAGTGCTTGATAGACAATAGGTGTTCAATGACCGAACAAGAAAAAGTCCTTAAACCATCAAGGTGTTGGGACTGAGTGATCAGATATTGGTGACTACGAGGCCTAGCCCTGCACTGCCCAACAGGCTCAAGTCCTTCCTGAAATCCTGTAAAATCTTACTCAGAAAGGATGTGGGGCTTAGAGAAAGATCATTCTCCTGGGTCTTCCACCACAGATGAGAATTTTGAGTTTTACGGGCAGTTAGGATAAGCTTCCAGATAGGGACGTTTCTTATGGCCTTATGGTAATGTCCTTCTCTTTGAAACTGGACCCACCTGGGGATCACGTCTCTAGCTTTGGTTTTGTTAGAGATGACCCCCTAATACTAACCACTTTATACTCACTACTACTAGCTAGAACGAACTACTGTGCCTCCCCCCGCCGCCACCACAGAACAGTCGGGGGAAGGTACGGTCACAGGTTTGCCATCTGTTGGCTGCTTGAGTGGGAGCATCACTGCTTGATAACTGGATCCAACCCAAATACCCCGACCACAGTGGATGCTCATGTGGCCAGCCACACCCTTCCTGAGGCCGGCCACCGAATACCACTGAATACCATGGAATACCACTGGGTAACCTCGCAGACCTCTTCTGAGCCTGAGCCCACTATGGCTCTAAAAGTTGTACAGGTCCCATGCCTTACAGAAGAAGTGGTTAAAGGCAGGGTCCCTGGAACCAGAAGATCTGAATCCCCACCCTCCCTGTTGAAAGCTCGGTGACCTTGGACCACGTCATTTCCGGTACCCTGGTACCCCGTACAATACTGGTATGTGAATTACAAGGTGGTTGTCAGGAAATGACTTCACGCACATAACGGGCTTGCCTCAGGGCCTTGCCTATGCACGAAAGAATCTAGCTCGTTCTGACGTGAGTTTTTAACCCTCGTGGAGGCAAAACTCCTTTTGCAGCACTTAACTGATGAAGAATGCTGACCCCAGGCCCCACCTTTGTTTGGCATGTGTCTCCTCTCGATGAGCCACCAGCCCTTACTCCACCTGTAATAATTATGTAATGATAATGTAATAATAATCCTATCCATGAACCATCCACTCAACTCCATTTTTCACCTGATTTCTCTAGGTCCGAAATTCCTCAGCTGAAGGGTCCATTTTGCCCCATGAAAAAATAGTCACTATTGTCGTATATCTTTGATCTTATTCACGCACTAGCTGTCTCCTTTCAACCTCACACTTGCATGTACCTAACACCTACCCTGCTGTCCTGCTTCGGGGGTAGGTGCATATCTGCGCGGCCCCTCGGTATCCTAGTGCTTCACCCCAGGCATTAGCCAGAATTATTTGGGGTTGAAAGGAAACGTAGAACCTGCCCCATTTTTAAGATGAGGAAACAGACAGGGGCAGGGGGTGAAGGGAAAGAGAACTGAAATGTATGGACATTCATCCAGCCCGCTCTTGGTGTCAAACGCTGTTGCAGTTTTCCCATATGATTTCAGTGCGGCCACGAGGCAGTCTCCCCATGTTGGTGTTCTCGTTCTCTGCTTACCCGCTGACACATGTGAGGTTCACAGAGGGCTGGATATATTGCCCGAGGCTACACAACTGGAATACGGGTAAATCCAAGAATTGCGCCAGACCTTTCTATTTCCAAAGCCCATTTTGGTCCTTTTGCTAAATCATGTGACTCAGCTGCTACATGATGTCTCTAAGGTCCAGAGCTCACAGAGAGTGCCTGGGATTTGGATGCAATCCCCACCCCCCCTTCAGTTTGATCAGTGGCAAGGCCTTTTAAAATATACGGTTTATAACCTGCTCGAGTTACTAGAATGGTCGAAATGCACATGTGTCATTTCTATAGCAGAAATACTAAATGGTGTGCATGCAAAAGGCATCATCTGATAAACCAGTTACTTAGAGTTTGTCAAATCCAGGCGTTGTGATAAACTACTGCTTACCATAAGAGAATGTATTTCTAAAGCCATGAGAGCATATCAGAATGGATAGTAGGGCACGTGGGTGGCTCAGTTGGTTAAGCGACTGCCTTCGGCTCAGGTCATGATCCTGGAGTCCCAGGATCGAGTCCCGCATTGGGCTCCGTGCTCGGCAGGGAGTCTGTTTCTCCCTCTGACCCTCCCCCCCTCATGTGCTCTCTCTCTCTCAAGTAAATAAATAAAATCTTAAAAAAAAAAGAATGGATAGTAAATCCCCTTTCTCTTATCTTTATAGAAATGTTTTCCTGTCTCAGCAGGCAGAAGGGGGGTGGTGTGTCTCTTAAGTTTCCAATCCGATTTAGAGGTCATTCCTGTGAGCCAGCCTTCCCCTTTTCATGTCTTTGAGCTCTGAGGTCATCAGTCTGGGGGCCAGGAAAGAGAGTTTGCTTCTTCCTAGTGGTCACGCATGGAGACCCTCACTTAACATGCATTTAGAAGCTGTGGCTATATTCCCATGGTGAGAGATTCTGGGGATCCCTCCAGAGTCCAGGGACCATCAACACCACAGCGGCAACCCCCTGTTGAAAAATTATGTGCCATGGGCTTTGCGTGAATCATCCCATTGATCTGCCAGCAATCCTAGGAGGTAGATCATTTTATCATCCCCATTTTGCACATGAGGACCCTGAGGCACAGGGAAGGTCAGCTGGAAAATGACAAAGCTTTCCAAACAGACCTTTCCAACAGGACATTCTGAAGACTCCAGAGAACGTCTTCCTGAAAGAAAGGTCGGTTGGGGCATTTAGCCATCGGTTCCACTCCCTAGGGGTTGAGGGTGCCCCGAAGGAGTGTTAACTGCCCACATTTCCAGGCTTTGCTTGCACACGGGCCAAATAGTTTCCTGCAGCAATAGAGAAGGTTCTGGGACAGAAAGCAGAAAACCACATGGTACGTGCTTGAGGCAAGATGTCTTCACCATAAGGTGATTCTGAGGTCACAAAGAGCTGTCCATTGGAGCTGTGGCTGAAACAAGGAGGTGTGGGAGGCTGTTTTCTAAAGATGACCACACCAGTGTGTATATCCAGCCCCACATGTTCTTCTCATCCTGTGACATTGACACTCCTCCTTCAAGCACTGGGATCTTTATTCCCTTTCCTTGAAGTGGGATGGCAGGTGGATCATTGTAACTACCTTAACCAACAGAACAAGCTGGAAGTCATGCTGCATGACTTCCAAGGCCAGGTCTTAAAAGACCAAAGAGCTTCTAGCTGCTGTTCCCTCCCTCTCTGTTCACACCTGCCTTTGGCGCTTAAGCCAAGCAAGGAGGCCATGTATCCTACAGCTGCCCTGTGGAAGAATCTCAGAGCTAGAGAGAGATGGCCAAGGAAACTTGTGTGTGAGCCTCCATCACTTTGAGTCCTTCCGGCACCAACAGCCAAGTAAAGGAGTGTCCGTCATCCATTTGCCACCTAACAGCAAATTCACAAGAGACCCTCACCCCCTGCAACTCCCCATCAACCCAGATTGCTCGGCCAAGCTGCGCTCTAATTCCTGCACTATAGAAGCCGTGAAAGAACAAATTAGGATTTTAAGCCACTGAGTTTTTGGATGCTCGGCTACCCTTAACAGTAATTAAGACATGAGCTATGCATGGAGTCAGGGCATCAAAGGCATTTGTTAAAGCCAAGTGCCCAGTGGCTCTAAGTTTCATGATGGCGGGGCTGTCTCTGTTGGTTTTCTGATTTATCTCCAATGCCTAGTGTTATGTCTGAAACATAATACCCTCTCAGTGAACGTTTGATGAATGAATGACTGAATCAATCAGTCAGTCAATGTATGGCGCTTGAGGCCAGGAGGAGGGACTTCTCTGAGGTCAGGGAAAGACACAGATCTCAAAACAAACAAACAAACAAACAAACAAACAAACAAAACCCAAAAAACTCTAGAGTGGATACTGTGCAGGATATTGTGGTAAAAATCACACTTGCCCAGCTCTTTGCTTAAGATTTTATTTATTTAATTGAGAGAGAGAAGGAGAGAGCATGAGCAGGGGGAGCGGCAGGCAGAGGGAGAAGCAGGCTCTCCGCAGAGCAGGGAGTCCGACGCGGGGCTCGATCCCAGGACCCCGGGATCATGACCTGAGCCGAAGACAGAGGCTTAACCCACTGAGCCACCCAGGCGCCCCAGGAAATAAAATTTTAAAAAGCAAAACTAATTTGAGTCCTAAGAAGTGGGTCTGAGTTCCCGTTCCATTATTTGGTAATGCTGAGACCTTCCTTGACTTCCGAGGAGCATCTAATGAGTGCAATGACACACGCAGGTGGTATGCAGAAGCAGGTAGACACCTCGGGGGCTGAAGTCAGCAGAGAGAAGCAAAGTGGGTCACCCCGAGTGCTTCCTGTCAACCCCCAGACTTCAGCGGAGGCCAGACCCTTCTGCCTGCTTCACTTAAGACGAGTTGATAGAGTGGCCCTGCTCCTTAGCTCAGACCGCACAGCTCTGATAGATGTCAGCGCGCTTGGTAAATGCAGAGCAGTGCTTCTTAAATTTTAATGTGCATACCAATCACCTGGGGATTTGTTAAAATGCAGATTTTGATTCAGTCAGTGTATTCATTTCCTCGGGGGCTGCTGTAACAAATTACCGCACACTTGGTGTCTTAAAACAACAGAAATTTATTTTCTCGCAGTCCCAGAGGCTACAAGTCTGAAATCAAGATGTTGGCAGGGCTGGTTGCTCCTGGAGCCTCTAGGGTAGAGAATCTGTCCCCTGCCTCTCTCCTGGCTTCTGTTGGCCACTGGCAATCCTGGGTGCGCTCTGGCTTGTGGAAGCATTATTCCAGCTTCCTTCCTTCCGTGTCTGTGCGTCCTCTCTCCTTTTCCTAGGACATCACGGTGTATGATTTGGTCTCAAGATCCTGCAGGGAGGACCACCTGCAAAGACCCTTATTCTGAATAATGTCACCTTCTGAGGTACTAAGTGGACATATCTTTGGCAGGGGGGCAACACTCTTCTACTCCTGACGGAAGGTCTAGCATATAGCCTGAGACTGCATTTCCAACAAGCTCCCAGACACTGCGCTGTGGGTCCACAGACCACACTTTTAGAAGCAAAGCTCTACAAGGGCCATGGTGTTCATTTTTGCAGCATTTCAGGTGGGTTCTGTATCACACGGATGCACACACAGACCCACTATAGGTTACAAGTTTTGTTAGCCAAAATTCTAGAACTTTTCAAGAGTGTGGAGTGAATGCATAGGGCAAGAATAGTAGAAGCATAATCTGAACAGGGATTTCCCTAGTCCCAGGCACCCTCCCGTGACACTTGGCTACTGAGGACAATGTCCGAACATATAGGTCCTTGCCAAAATATGAAAGCAAGCACAAGCATTTTTATGCTATTGTGTTTTTTTTTTCGTAGGGGCTCAACAGAAATCTCTCCACCTGCCAGAGCAACTTCGATGAATAACGTATGTGTTTCTATTTAGGGGGATGTTTACAAATATCCAAGTCTCCCTATTATTTAACTAAACTCTCATCAGCAAGGCCACAATTTCATCTAAGAGAGAAGTCAGGGTCAGCAGCCTGCTATCCCTTGGTGAACCCGATGCTTGAGTTCAGATCCCAGCTCTGCCACTTATTAGCTATGTCACATCGGGCAAGCTTATCGCCTTCTCTGTTTTAGTTTCATCGTTGGAAAAATATGGAAAATAGTAGTACTTATTTCATAGAACTGCTCTACGGGTTTCAGAGCTAATATATAGAAAGCATTTGGAATAGTGCCTAGTCCATAGTAAACATCCCCCAAACTTAACCATTGTTATTATTATATTTATTATTATTATTTCCTTGGAGTTCACTCTGCAGTTCTGATGAAATGCCACCTTCTTATCTAGGTGTTTTTTAATAGAGAGTTTGGTCCAGGGACCACAATAACAAAACCCATTCCCCTGTGCCTTTTAATATTTCATTTTTTATCTGTTGATTTAACATATCCCTCGGCTCGTGCCCAGAAGGATAGGAGGGCAAGGAGGAGCTCTCTAACCTATAACACTGACTATTTAGGGCCGGCTTGTGATTATTTCCTGACCTTATTCCTTGGCAGGGGTGAGTTGCCCATGGACGTTTCATCCCGAGAGCTGCTACATGGAGGAGAATACACACCCCATGAGTCTTTCTGTTGACGGTGAGAAATGGGAGAAATGTGATCACTGATTCCCGGAGAGTTGGTTTGGGGGAAAGGCTGTGACAGGACTTCCCTAAAAATCTGTCTTTAGAGGAGGATGTCCTAAGTGACAATCAGGAAGCAGCCATATTACAGTAAGAAGTACCCAGAAGATGACCCCACATCCCAGCCCAAATCTCTCCTTCAGACTGTTAAGTGTTCTACTACCCAGAATTCCTCCTTCTGGATATTGCTCTTTGGGGGGGTAGAGTGATGGTCTATCCACTAAACTTTAAATATTGATAAAAAGAGATAGGATTTCCATAATAACAAAATCTTTTAATTTATGGAGCACAGATTGCCTATTAGGGACAATACAAGACATTTTATATATGGATCCACGTTTAATGTTCATTACAACCCTGTGAATCAGGCATCATTGTGCTCATTCTGCAATGAAATAAATGAATTGTAGAGGATACTTAAGTTCCCCAACATCACAGAATTTGTATGCGGAGGAACCAATGTTCTTTTAAAGTTTTATATATATATATATGTATGTATATATATATATGGGTTATAAATAAATATCTGAGAGAGAGAGAGCAACACAGAAGCCAGGGGAGGGGCAGAGGAAGAGGGAGAAGCAGACTCCCTGCTTAGCAGGGAGCCCGATGCGGGGCTCGATCCCAGGACCCCGAGATCACTACCTGAGCCGAAGGCAGACACATAACTGACTGAGCCACCCAGGTCCCTCTTTCTTTTTCATTTTTTAAAAATAATCTCTATTCCCAATGTGGGACTCGAACTCACAACCCCAAGATCAAGGGTCTCATGCTCTACTGACTGAGCCAGCCAGGCACCCTGGGAGGAACCAGTATTTGAACCTTTGGTGCCTGATTCAAAAACTTTTACGTTGTAATACATGATGTAGTATAAAGCATCCAAAATGCAATGTGTAATATCTAGCATAATATACTCAGGATACAGTGTTTCAGTCATATACTTTACATGATTGTGAGTGTTACCCATTTCCTTTCAGGTACGTTTGTTATTTTTCTAACGTATTTTAAATATAACGTGTGTGTGTGTATTTAATTACACATTCTTTTTTTTTAAATTTTTTTATTGTTATGTTAATCACCATATATTACATCATTAGTTTTTGGTGCAGTGTTCCATGATTCATTGTTTGTTCATAACACCCAGTGCTCCATGCAGAACGTGCCCTCCTCAATACCCATCACCAGGCTAACCCATCCCCCTACCCCCTCCCCTCTAGAACCCTCAGTTTGTTTTTCAGAGTCCATCATCTCTCATGGTTCGTCTCCCCCTCTGACATACTCCCCTTTTCTTCCTCTCCTGTTATCTTCTTCTTTTTCTTTTTTCTTAAAATATGTTGCGTTATTTGTTTCAGAAGTACAGAACTGTGATTCAACAGTCTTGCACAATTCACAGCGCTCACCGTAGCACATACCCTCCCCAATGTCTACCACCCAGCCACCCCATCCCTCCCACCCCCAACCACTCCAGTAACACTCAGTTTGTTTCCTGAGATTAAGAATTCCTCATATCAGTGAGGTCATGTGATACATGTCTTTCTCTGATTGACTTATTTCACTCAGCATAACACCCTCCAGTTCCATCCACGTCGTTGCAAATGGCAAGATCTCATTCCTTTTGATGGCTGCATAATATTCCATTGTGTATATATACCACCTCTTCTTTATCCATTCATCTGTCGATGGGCATCTTGGCTCTTTCCACAGTTTGGCTATGGTGGACATTGCTGCTATAAACATTGGGGTACACGTACCCCTTCAGGTCCCTACATTTGTATCTTTGGGGTAAATACCCAGTAGTGCAATTGCTGGATCGAACGGTAGCTCTAATTTCAACTGTTTGAGGAACCTCCATACTGTTTTCCAGAGGGGTTGCACCAGCTTGCATTCCCACCAACAGTGTAGGAGGGTTCCCCTTTCTCCGCATCCCCACCAACATCTGTCGTTCCCTGACTTGTTAATTTTAGCCATTCTGATGGGTGTGAGGTGGTATCTCATTGAGGTTTTGATTTGGATTTCCCTGATGCCGAGCGATGTTGAGCACTTTTTCATGTGCCTGTTGGCCATTTGGATGTCTTCTTTGGAGAAATGTCTGTTCATGTCTTCTGCCCATTTCTTGATTGGATTATTTGTTCTTTGGGTGTTGAGTTTGATAAGTTCTTTATAGATTTTGGATACTAGCCCTTTATCTGATATGTCATTTGCAAATATTTTCTCCCATTCTGTCGGTTGTCTTTTGGTTTTGTGGACTGTTTCTTTTGCTGTGCAAAAGCTTTTTATCTTGATGAAATCCCAATAGTTCATTTTTGCCCTGGCTTCCCGTGCCTTTGGCGATGTTTCTAGGAAGAAGTTGCTGTGGCTGAGGTCGAAAAGGTTGCTACCTGTGTTCTCCTTTAGGATTTGGATGGACTCCTGTCTCACGTTTAGGTCTTTCAACCATTTGGAGTCTATTTTTGTGTGTGGTGTAAGGAAATGGTCCAGTTTCATTCTTCTGCATGTGGCTGTCCAATTTTCCCAACACCATTTGTTGAAGAGACTGTCTCTTTTCCATTGGACATTCTTTCCTGCTTTGTCAAAGATAAGTTGACCATAGAGTTGAGGGTCCATTTCTGGGCTCTCGATTCTGTTCCATTGATCGATGTGTCTGTTTTTGTGCCAGTACCATACTGTCTTGATGATGACAGCTTTGTAATAGAGCTGGAAGTCCGGAATTGTGATGCCGCCAGCTTTGCTTTTCTTTTTCAGTATTCCTCTGGCTATTCTGGGTCTCTTCTGGTTCCATACAAATTTTAGGATTATTTGTTCCATTTCTTTGAAAAAAGTGGATGGTATTTTGATGGGGATTGCATTGAATGTGTAGATTGCTCTAGGTAGCATTGACATCTTCACAATGTTGATTCTCCCAATCCATGAGCATGGAACGTTTTTCCATTTCTTTGTGTCTTCTTCAATTTCTTTCATGAGTATTTTATAGTTTTCTGAGTACAGATCCTTTGCCTCTTTGGTTAGATTTATTCCTAGGTATCTAATGGTTTTGGGTGCAATTGTAAATGGGATCGACTCCTTGATTTGTTTCTCTTCTGTCTTGTTGTTGGTGTATAGGAATGCCACTGATTTCTGTGCATTGATTTTATATCCTGCTACTTTACTGAATTCCTGTATGAGTTCTAGCAGTTTTGGGGTGGAGTCTTTTGGGTTTTCCACATACAGTATCATATCATCTGCAAAGAGTGAGAGTTTGACTTCCTCTTTGCCGATTTGGATGCCTTTGATTTCTTTTTGTTGTCTAATTGCTGTGGCTAGGACTTCTAATACTATGTTGAATAGCAGTGGTGAGAGTGGACATCCCTGCCGCGTTCCTGACCTTAGGGGAAAAGCTCTCAGCCTTTCCCCGTTGAGGATGATATTCGCTGTAGGTTTTTCATAGATGGCTTTTATGATATTGAGGTATGTACCCTCTATCCCTATACTCTGAAGAGTTTTGATCAAGAAAGGATGCTGTACTTTGTCAAATGCTTTTTCTGCATCTATTGAGAGGATCATATGATTCTTGTTCTTTCTTTTGTTAATGTATTGTATCACGTTGATTGATTTGCGGATGTTGAACCAGCCTTGCAGCCCAGGGGTAAATCCCACTTGGTCGTGGTGAATAATCCTTTTAATGTACTGTTGGATTCTATTGGCTAGTATTTTGGTGAGAATTTTTGCATCCATGTTCATCAAGGATATTGGTCTGTAATTCTCTTTTTTTGATGGGGTCTTTGTCTGGTTTTGGGATCAAGGTAATGCTGGCCTCATAAAATGAGTTTGGAAGTTTCCCTTCCATTTCTATTTTTTGGAACAGTTTCAGGAGAATAGGTATTAATTCTTCTTGAAATGTCTGATAGAATTCCCCTGGGAAGCCATCTGGCCCTGGGCTTTTGTTTCTTGGGAGATTTTTGATGACTGCTTCAATTTCCTTAGTGGTTATATGTCTGTTCAGGTTTTCTATTTCTTCCTGGTTCAATTTTGGTAGTTGATACATCTCTAGGAATGCGCCCATTTCTTCCAGGTTATCTAATTTGCTGGCATAGAGTTGCTCATAATATGTTCTTATAATTGTTTGTATTTCTTTGGTGTTGGTTGTGATCTCTCCTCTTTCATTCATGATTTTGTTGATTTGGGTCATTTCTCTTTTCTTTTTGATCAGTCTGGCCAGGGGTTTATCAATCTTGTTAATTCTTTCAAAGAACCAGCTCCTAGTTTCGTTGATCTGTTCTACTGTTCTTTTGGTTTCTAGTTCATTGATTTCTGCTCTGATCTTTATGATTTCTCTTCTCCTGCTGGGTTTAGGCTTTACTTGCTGTTCTTTCTCCAGCTCCTTTAGGTGTAGGGTTAGGTTGTGTATTTGAGACCTTTCTTGTTTCTTGAGAAAGGCTTGTATTGCTATATACTTTCCTCTCAGGACTGCCTTTGCTGTATCCCAAAGATTTTGAACAGTTGTGTTTTCATTTTCATTGGTTTCCATGAATTTTTTTAATTCTTCTTTAATTTCCTGGTTGGCCCATTCATTCTTTAGTAGGATGCTCTTTAGCCTCCATGTATTTGAGTTCTTTCCGACTTTCCTCTTGTGGTTGAGTTCTAGTTTCAAAGCATTGTGGTCTGAAAATATGCAGGGAATGATCCCAATCTTTTGGTACCGATTGAGACCTGATTTGTGACCTAAGATGTGATCAATTCTGGAGAATGTTCCATGGGCACTAGAGAAGAATGTGTATTCCTTTGCTTTGGGATGGAATGTTCTGAATATGTCTGTGAAGTCCATTTGGTCCAGTGTGTCATTTAAAGTCTTTATATCCTTGTTGATCTTTTGCTTAGATGATCTGTCCATTTCAGTCAGAGGGGTGTTAAAGTCCCCCACTATTATTGTATTGTTGTCAATGTGTTTCTTTGCTTTTGTTATTAATTGCCTTATAAAAGTGGCTGCTCCCATGTTCGGGGCATAGATATTTACAATTGTTAGATCTTGTTGGATAGACCCTTTAAGTAGGATATAGTGTCCTTCCTCATCTCTTATTACAGTCTTTGTTTTAAAATCTAGTTTGTCTGATATAAGGATTGCCACCCCAGCTTTCTTTTGGTGTCCATTAGCATGGTAAATGGTTTTCCACCCCCTCACTTTCAATCTGGGGGTGTCTTTGGGTCTAAAATGAGTCTCTTGCAGACAGCATATTGATGGGTCTTGTTTTTTAATCCAATCTGATAGCCTGTGTCTTTTGATTGGGGCATTGAGCCCATTTACATTCAGGGTAACTATTGAAAGGTATGAATTTAGTGCCATTGTATTGCCTGTAAGGTGACTGTTAACTGTTTGTTGTCTGTGTTCGTTTCTGCTCTTTGCTGCTTTTAGGTTCTCTCTTTGCTTAGAGGACCCCTCTCAATATTTCTTGGAGGGCTGGTTTCGTGTTTGCAAATTCCTTTAGTTTTTGTTTGTTCTGGAAGCTTTTTTCCTTCTATTTTCAATGATAGCCTAGCTGGATATAGTATTCTTGGCTGCATATTTTTCTCATTTAGTGCTCTGAAGATATCTTGCCAGTCCTTTCTGGCCTGCCAGGTCTCTGTGGATAGGTCTGTTGCCAATCTAATGTTTCTCCCATTGTAGGTTACATATCTCTTCTCCCGAGCTGCTTTCAGGATTTTCTCTTTGTCTCTGAGACTCGTAAGTTTTACTATTAGATGTCGGGGTGTTGACCTATTTTTATTGATTTTGAGAGGGGTTCTCTGTGCCTCCTGGATTTTAATGCCTGTTTCCTTCCTCACATTAGGGAAATTCTCTGCTATAATTTGCTCCAATATACCTTCTGCCCCTCTCTCTCTCTCTTCTTCTTCTGGGATCCCAATTATTCTAATGTTGTTTCGTCTTATCATATCACTTATCTCTCGAATTCTGCCCTCGTGATCCTGTAGTTGTTTCTCTCTCTTTTTCTCAGCCTCTTTATTTTCCATCATTTGGTCTTCTATATCGCTGATTCTCTCTTCTGCCTCATTTATCCTAGCATTTAGTGACCCCATTTTTTATTGCACCTCATCAATAGCCTTTTTGATTTCGATTTGGTTAGATTTTAGTTCTTTTATTTCTCCAGAAAGGGTTTCTCTAATAACTTCCACGCTTTTTTCAAGCCCAGCTAGTATCTTTAAAGTCATGATTCTGAACTCTAGGTCCGACATTGTACTAATGTCTGTATTGAGTAGGTCCCTGGCTGACGGTACTACCTCTTGTTCTTTTTGCTGAGGTGATTTCTTTCGTCTTGTCATTTTGTCCAGAGGAGACTAGATGAATGAGAGAACAAAATGGTAACAGGTTTACAACGTCCCCAGCAAATATACTGTATACAAATCAGAAAAGACCTGAAACCAGGGGAAAAGAAAGGGAAAGAAAGAAAAAAGAAAGAGAAAAAGAAAAAAAAAAAGATAAAAACAAAAACAAAACAATACAAAAAAGGCAGAATATGATCAAATATGATCAGGCTAGTGCATAGATCAGTGCCACACACTAGATTTGGGGCGTATTTTGGTCTGTTAGAAAAAAGTGCCTCCTAAAATTTTAAAGGAAGAAAGACATATATGTACAAAATAAGGGCTGATACAATGAAGGGATGGAAGATGACTGTAAAGATGAAAATTATAAAAGATTTTATAAAAGGACTTGGTAAGATAAGTTGTTTGAAAAAAGAAAGAAGATTTAAGAAAAAAAAAAAGGAAAAAGGGAGAGAATGTGATCAGGCAGGAGACTAGAACAAAGCCATACACTAGTGATTTAGGGTATATTTTGATCTGTTAGAAGAAACTGTACCTCAAAATTTTAAAGAGAGAACAACTTATATATATATGCCAAAAATAAGGGTAACTACTATGAAGGGATAAAATATGACTCTAAAAATGAAAAATAAAAAATGTTTTTTTTTTTAAAAAAAGGGATTTATAAGATGTTGGTTGAAAAAGGGAAAAAGAAAAATAAAAAAAAAACAGTCAACAAAAATTAACTTTGATGAAATAATGAATCATGGTAAAAAAAAAAAAAAAAAAGCCATGAATCTATGTGCAGTATTCCCCTAGCGCTGGAGTTCTCCTATTCTCCTTGATCGATCAACTTGGTCTTGGCTTGCTGGCTGTTTGTGCTGATCTTCTGGGGGAGGGGCCTGTTGCTGTGGTTCCCAAATGTCTTTGCCGGAGGCGGAATTGCCCCGCCCTTGTCGGTCCGGGCTAAGGAAGCTGCTCCGGTTTGCTCTCAGGAGCTTTTGTTCCCTGCAAGCTCTCGGTACAGCTTTGGAGGACCAGGGCAGAAATGGTGGCCTCCCAATCTCCACCCGGAGGAGCTGAGAACTCGGGGCCCCGCTCCTCAGTGTGCCCCCAGAGAAAAGCAGTCACTTCCGTGTCCCCGGTCTCCGGCCGCACTCTGTGCTCACCCGGCCCGTGATCGAGCGCTGCTATCTCTGGCACCCGACCCCGCGCGGAGTCTCCAAACCCAGCAGATCCCTGCAGTGCGTTCCCGCACCGCTCCTCCCCGGGAAGGAAGGGGAGTCTCCCCGGATCTGCTGCTTGTTGGGTCCCTGCTGCAGGAGCAATGGCCCGACTGGGCCGCGAATCACAGTTTATGGCCACCCCGAGCTGAGAGCCCGTGACTCTGCTCCGTATCTGCAGCCGGCTTCCCTGCTCCGATACCTGGGAGCTCTGGCGCACTCAGGCACCCCCGGTCTCTCTGTGACCCCAAGGGTCCTGAGAGCACACTGTCCCGGGAGGATTCCACCCCCCGCTTAGCCACTGCAGCGACGTCCCTCCGCCGAGCCAACTTCTAAAAGGTCCGATTTTGTGCTCCGCGGCTCTAGCACTTGCCAGAAGCCGCCGGCGGAGGCCCCTCCCCCGCCGTCTATCCTCCCGAATATCGCCTCGGATTCATTTCTCCGCACGCCCTACCTTCCAGTAAGTGGTCGCTTCTCTGTTCAGAGAGTTGTTGCTACTCTCCTGTTTGATCTCCTGTTGAGTTCGTAGGTGTTCAGAATGGTTTGATCCCTATTCAGCTGAATTCCTGAGACCAGACGAAATCTAGGTCTCCTACTCCTCCGCCATCTTGCTCCGCCCCCTTAATTACACATTCTTTTCAGTACTTTAAAGCAGGAACACAAGGCCAACTTGATAGGAGATGAGGATGTATGATAAGGCAAATGAATTCACCTGTGGATTCTAGAAATAATCTGAACAGGCCATTGAGTTTCATGGTCTGTTCAAAGTCAGTCTCACGGTGCATGATGGATGCTTTTATATATTTGTTGCATATGAGAAATCGGTGGCTAACTAGGTAAGAAAATTACCTGTCAGGTTCCAGAAAGAACAGATCTCAATAAGAAAACCATACTGTTGTACAAAGTGGAACAACTAGAACTTACTAGACATGTTTTGGACAGTTGCCTTCTCTTGGAGTTAGAAGTTTTTATTCAAACGATATTTTTATTGTTCAATCAGGTGGACAAGAAGGGAAGAGAAACATGGTTACAAACACTTACTGAGTTTTTATGACATGTCAGACACTGTTCTGAGTGCTTTATATACTTCTCACAAAAAATCCACTAAGTAGCTCCCATTCTAATCCCAGTTTTACATATCATATAAGAAAATTGAGGCATAGTGGGCATGCTCGATATTCTCTGTCCCTCCGGGTTCATTCATTCTCCACGTTTCGATCAGGTTCAGCCAATAAGAGGCATCAACTAGAGACAGGGGTGTGGAAGAGAAGAGTACCTGGAGATATTTCTACCCCTGCCTCCATCGCTGGTGGGCTGTGGGTTGGCAGCGGCCGCATTCCTTTGCTGAAGACCACAGTTCACATCAGGTGGCCCTCTCCAATGGCTCTTGCTGAATTCTGGTAAATTCTCCCTCTCCCTATGCCTGCAGGGAGGATGACTCTCCACACTGGCTGGCTCAGGGTGTTTCAGTGACCCTTGTCAGGTTTTCTAAACCTTCCCATACCTTTGCACACACTTCCATCATTAGACTCTTTTCCAGGGCCACCTTTTTCTGGCCATGGCCCCAAGAGTGAAGGTAAGCTTCTGGAACCTTCCCAAAGTAACACAGGGAGTAAGTACAATAGGGAACACTGGAGAATGAGCAGATTTTGGAAGTGAGAGGAAAGCTAAGTTAGAGTTTGGACATGTTGGATTTGAAGTATTCCCTGAACAACCTAGTGGAGGGTCTGAGAGACAGGGTCCCGAGCCCTCAGAAGTGGACTGGGCTGATGGACACAGATGGCAATGGAAGGAAAGCCATGGGATGGTGTGAGAGACTCCCTAGGAACATGTCCAGAAGAAGAAGAGTAGAGAGGACAGAACCAAGCCCTGAGAAAAACCAATATCAAGGGTCTGGGATGAGCAGGACAGACGGCAGGGGGTGGGGGGGGGGTCCCTAGAGAGGGTAATAAAATAACACACACATTCAGGTCCTAGAAGTTGTGGCATGAGATGATATCAAAGAAGAAGGAGTGGATAACAGAGCAGAATTTCCCTGAGAGGTCAAGTACAGCAGAAATTGAGAAGTTTCTATGACATTTTTAAAAACTGTGGTAAAATACACAGATCATAAAATTTACCATTCCAACCACTTTCAAGTATACAGTTCAATGTGATGTTGTACAATTAGCACATGATCTAGTTCCAGACGTATCTGACTTATTATAAAGCTGCTTTATCCAACCCCGTGGTATCAGCACAATGAAAGACTTCTAAGTCAGTGGTGTGGTCTGGAGAGCCCGGAAATAAACTGAAACTGACACGGTCATAGATGTGAAAATGTTTCATAGGGGGAAAAAAAAAAACCTTGGCTTCTTCTTTAAACCATATAAAAAAATCAGTTTGGGGGGCGCCTGGGTGGCTCAGACGGTTAAGCGTCTGCCTTCAGCTCAGGTCATGATCTCAGGGTCCTGGGATCGAGCCCCGCATTGGACTCCCTGCTTGGTGGGGATTCTGCTTCTCCCTCTCCCTCTACTGTTCCCCCTGAGAGAGCTTGTGCTCTCTCACTCTCTCTGTCAAATAAATAAATAAAATCTTTAAAAATAAAATCAGTTTGGGATGGACCACGGGCCTGGGCATAAAAGGCCAAAGTATGACATTTTAGAAGAAAAGATACCCAAGTAGTGGACGACCTGGAAGTGGTTAAAAATTTCTTAAAATACAAAAAAAAAAAAAAAATGATAAGCTGACTTCATCAGAATTAAATACTTTTGCTCACCAAAAATCACAAAGAAGTATTTTGCAAAACACCAATGTGACAAATGACTTGTGTGAGAATATAGAAGGATCTCCCGCAAATCCATGATAAAGACACAAACGATCCAGCTGAAAAGTGGACAAAGCCTTGAGCAACCTCTCACAAGGTGAGACATTTCAAATAAGCACGTGAAAATGGGCTCCACACATCATCAGTCATCGGGCAAAAGTAAAGCCCCAGTGACATATCGTTGTGCCCTCACCTGAACAGTGAAAACTAAACAAGACTGACAACATCAAGTGTTGGCAAGGATTTGGAACAACCACAACCCTTATCCACTGCTGGCCGGTGTGGAAAATGGTGTGTCTACTTTGGAAAGAGTTGGCAGCTTCTATCCAATAATGAAGCAATTCTACTCCTAGGTATAAGCTGAAGAGAAATAAAAAAATATGTCCACAAACAAACTTGAACAGAAATGCTGACAGCAGCTTTGTCGAAGCCAAAAGTTGGAAAGCGCCAAATTAGGCATTAACGGGAAAATGCATAAATAATTAGTAGCATACTTCCACAATGGGCTAACAACTCAGCAATAAATAGGAATGAACTATTTATCTATAGATAAATCACTACAATACGGTGGGTGAGCATACTGTATGATTCCATGTACATAACATTTTAAAATAAGTGAAACTTGTCTATGCTGAAAAACATCAGAAAAATGGTTGTTTTTTGTGAAGAACTGACTAGAAACTGGGCATGAGGGAACTTTCTGGTAGTGATGAAAATGCTGTATATATTGATAGGATTATAGGTTACACAGATCTGTGCATACCTTGCCAAAAAAAGAATTAAAAACAATATTTGAACTCTAGTTAATTGGTTTGCTTTTTATAGTGGCGTGACTTAGCAGGTCTGAAACTACTTTTTTGTGTATCCTGGACTTGAGCAAAAGGGTGAATATTTTGAAGATAATGAGGTCTAGGTTTCTCACTGTTAGAAAAGGAAGCTGCAAATATGGGGGTGGGGAACCAGAACATTCCCTATGCTGTGGGATTAGAATTAGGAGTATCACTATAAACTCCTGGTTTGTAATGTAGGGGTGTGTGTGTGTGTGTGTGTGTGTAGACATATAGGTATCCTATTCTATCTGCTGAGAAGGTCTAGGAGCAATGATACAACAGTAGCAATATTCACATCCAGACCCACATTTTTTTTTTAGGTTTTACGTAAATTTCAGTTAGCTAGTATAAAATGTAATATTAATTTTAGGTGTAAAATATAGGGATTCAACACTTCCCAGACCCACATCTTGGTTTCCAAATATCATTCTCCTCTGAAAGCCACCTGATTCCTTGCAGAAAAGGCCAAATCCAGGGCTGGAAATCCATTTTGTGCCAGAAGAGAAGGGAGGGCTCAAGAGTGATGCAGATATGTCAAAAGGACATGACACCAACATGAAGGAGTTCCTGCTGGCTCAGTCTGGTGGTACCGTTTGCGCAGGGAAATGAATAATAATAGATTACAGCTTACAGAATGAAATAAGAATCAACCAGTCCAGAATGATGCAAATGATAAATGAATAAACAAGTAAAGGCAGAAAATGGATGGAGTTAGAAAACCATCAATTAATGTTAAACCACAGTTGTGAATGTTTGATAAAGGAACAGGATATGTATAGAGTTTCAAGGGATCAATGCACAAATGATGAATTTTAAAGGGAATACAGTAGATATGCCGTGGAGAAACCCGGTAGATACCACAGTAACCAAGTGACTTTGAGGAACATGCTACAAAATAACCAATCGAAACTCTTCAAAAGAATCAAGGTCAAGAAAGACAAAGACGGAGGAACATTCCAGATGAAAGACCAAAGAGACACAATCACTAAATCAATGTGTGATCCTGGGTTGGAGGGTGGGCTGAAGTGAGGTGGGGGCTATAGGAGACGTCACTGGGGAAACTGACAACATTTGAATACAGACTGTGGGTTTCATGATAGTACTTATCAATGTTATGTTTCTCAAATTTGATAATTATACTGTATTTATGAAAAAGACTATTCTTTTTTTTTATTTGAGAGAGAGAGAGAGAGAAAACGAGCAGGGGGAGGAACAGAGGGAGAGAGAGAAGCAGACTGAGCAGGGAGTCCAATGTGGACTGGATCCCAGGACCCTGGGATCATGACCTGAGCTGAAGGCAGACGCTTAACTGACTAAGCCACCCAGGCATTCCTGAAAAAGAATATTCTTCAACCAAAGAGATACATTGTAATTGATGACAAAGGGGTATGATGTTTCCAGCCTCTCAAATGCTTCACAAAGAATACTTATGTAGCATCATGAATGAGATGGGGCACAATGTTAAGATTATGGTTGAAGGGTATTGGGATTTTTCCTGGACTCATCTTGCAGCTTTTCTGTAAGTTTGACATTATATCAAAATCTAAAGTTGAGGGAATGAAAGGGAGTATGGCCCAGGAAGTGATTCCTGAAGAACACGGCCTCAGGCCAGGCTATTAATCTCTTGGCTAAACAAGCCGAGGCCAAGCCTGGGTTGGCAGGTGCCGAGAGGCAGAAATTGATGAGAAGTCTGTAAATCAGAGAGCTGGTCTAGATCATAAAATCAGAAGTCAAAGAAACGCATGTTGGGCTCTAGGCAATTTAATTCCTTTGCATACATTATTCTGAAGGTTACTTTATAATTACAAGCATAACTAACACAAAGTTCCGTACTTCGTGGTTAAGGTTTTGTAGGGGAAGGAAAAACATCAGCAGCTGGAGCTAGGATCTGCACGCCTGCGCATGGGCCAGGCACCGGGCGCCCACTTCTCTGGGTCTTCCCAACACCCCTCTCTGGGAGATGTCACCACCTGCATCTTACAGAGCAGGGTGTGTTTGCAGACTGGCCCCATACACCAAAGGCAGGGAGAGAAGCAGGCCATTCCAGAAGGGCAGGTGGTAGGGTTAATAAGCAAAGGGACCTTACTTAGGAGGCTTGTCCCAGGTGATGCAAGACCGATGGATGTCTGTAGCCTGCTGCTCAGAATCTTAAAAGTTTATACAGAGGCCTTACCGGGGTTCAGTCACATCTACCTCCCAGATGGTCTCCACAACACATTGCCCTCTCAAGGCTGCATCCTTGAAAATGGCTTCCCTCGTGGGACCAGGGGATGGAACACACCTTCCAGGGACAGGGGATGGGGTGACGAGCCAGGCATTGCCCAGAAGCATTTCCATCAACCAGGGGTCCCACCCTCTCCATGACCTCCTCCACCAAGGAGAAACTGAGGCATCAGAAGCGTGTCTTGCCCGAGGTCACACAGCTATAAAGTGTTTCTGGAAGGAGGTGGCAGGGGGCCTGCAGAGAGAATGGAAAAACAGATGGATTTCGACCTCATTACCTCCTTTGGAAGGTAAGCTCCAGGGGGGTTAAGGTACTTTTGCCTATTTTATTCAGGGGTAGATGTCAGAACCTAGAGCAAACATTGCTCAAAGAAATGCTCAGTACGTCATTGCCAAATGAGTGAACAAACTGTCCCTAAGTCATTGCCAACTTCTGGTGACAGTCACTTGCCGTGTGGTGGCTTGAGGGGAAGATGAGAGGAAGTGAACCTGGTGAGTTAAGGCAACTCTTTTGAGGAACTTCGCCCTGATGGACAGAAGGGAAATTTGGCATTTCGTGGAGAGCATGAGGGTCAATGGAGGGCATCCTATAGGACCTGTTACATCATATTTATACATCTGTGGGATGGTCCAATTAAGGTAGAGAAATGACATAGGAGAGAAGGGGGATGCCAGGATCTTATGGGATTCCACAGTAACTGAATCTGGTCAGAAGAGACGGCATGAGAGCAGAGTGTGCCCAAGATCCTAAACACAAACTTGGAGTGCGTGTTTTGTCAGTGCCTAGCCCCACAAAGCAAGCAGATAATGACTCTACAAGTCCTGGGGAGAATGTTCACTGTCCCTGTGTTGTATTATGGAATTCTTCTCTGCAAGTCAAAAGTTTCCTCCACGTTATTTTCCTGGGGCAACCCACAAAAATCTCCTTTCTCTAAGAAGCGTCTGGAAACTTCTCATGGAAAAAGAACTTCCTTCCGGAATCTGCATTTTTCCTACCATGTGTCAGGGTTGTACTAGACGCCTCACAGAAACCACACACCAATATTAGGAAGTCTGTATTCTAAAACCCATTTAATGTTGTGGAATCTGAGGGCTACAACATTTAAAGAGCTTTCTGAACATTACACAGCTAAAGGTAACTTTCAGGAACTGAACCCAGGTTGTCTGTCTGGGTTCATGCTTTTCTACTATATGCCTCTTGGTGTATTTCGTTGCTTATTTGTTGGTGGTGTTTGGCGGGCCCCCTGGACCAGAGAGCCCAGCCCAGAGGGGAAGCCGCTGTGGGCAGTAGTGAGGCTTTAGATGATTTGGCCAGCCTGCTTCTCCAGGAAAAACCCCCGAAAGCTTGCCTACATGTCCCCTGCCAATGTACCGGGATAGGGCAGGACAGACCCAGCCAAGTTTTAACGTCACAGTGGCAACATTTTTGCTACAACAGGATGAGCTTTCTTCCTGTTTCTACAGAGAGCACCCAGAACATCAGCATTTCATCATTTAAAAATGTGTTTTCTCCCCATAGAGGAGCAGAGGAACCACCTCAAGCATATTCGTTCATAAAAAGAACCAGCAACCTACATGCAAAAATATGAACGGGTCTCAAAAATATTGGTGGAGCAAGGGAGGGAAGAAGACACCAGAGCAGTATGGTTCCATTTATATGAAGTTCAAGAACAAGCAAAATGACTCTATGGTAGGGGGAGTCAGGATCGTGACTGGTATCGACTGGCAGAGAGCAGGAATACATCTCCTGGCGTGATGGAATTACTCAGTATCTTGATCTGGGTGGTGGTTTCACAGGAGTCTGCACCTAGAGAAATTAACTGAGCTGAGCTATTAAGAACTGTGTGTTGTGTAGGTCAATTATGCCTCCATTTTAAAATATGCCTTCCCTGAGAACATGGTCTTGCAGGGAAGGGTGAATATCCAGAAAAAACATGGGGCGGATCATCTTTTGGCAAAGGAGACAGGAGATGGACAGGGGTGGTTGGGGGGGGCAATCAGTAGGTCCGAGGTAGAGGTGAATCAGGTACGTGTGTGTGGGGGGGTCTCTGCCAGCCACCAGGCACTCCGAGAAACCTGGATTCCCTGAACGGGAGCTGGGGAGCTGTCCTCAGCTTGGTCACCGGTGGGGCTGCCGTCAGAACCAGAGGCCGGTGGGAGAGCTTTTCCCTTGTTCTCTGTCCCTGTGAGTTGCTGGGGGAAGGAGGGGCCTTGGAGCACGGAGTTCTGCAGAGAAGTCGGCCAGGTTAAAATCCGTGTGTGTGTTCAGCTGCCTTGCTCCTAGGAAGTCACAGAGCTGCCCCGAGGGGAAGCTCAGGCAGAGTCAGCTCTGGTCAAATGCCCACACCCAACACACATACCCTGTCATCCTCTCTCCCTCCTTTTGTCACTTGGTCATTGAGGCAGTTTCAGATGGGGTTCTGGCTGACATTCTCTCTTCCTCCACCTGGCAGGGCCATTATGTGGGATTTCATTCAAATGTTGCTCTCACAGAGCATTTCAAATGCGATCACAGGCTGCGCTCCTGACCTCGTGAGGGAGAGGGGAGTATGCTGGGAGAGGGATGGCCAGGGAGATGGAGCGAGGGGTGACAGGCAGCGAGGGGAGGATGGGCGGTCGTAGGAGAGAAAGAAGGGGCGTGGGGGGAGAGAACGCAGAGTTTAGAGATGAGTGTGCTCTCCCCTCTGCCCAAGTCCTCTGCCCATTTCTCTTTCTAACCATGGATACAGAAGATGGAGTGTCCACAGACCACGGAATAGGATTCAGTCACAAGAAAGGATATCCGTAATTTGCAATGACATGGAGGGGCCTTGGGGGCATTATGCTGAGTGAGATAAGCCAGACAGAGAAGCACAAATATTGTAGGATCCCTCCTACGTGTGGAATTAAGAAAGCCAAAGTCAGAGAAACAGGGAGTAGAGTGGTGGTCGCTAGGGGCTGGCAGGTGGGGGCCTGATTAAACAGCACTGTAATGTTCCCTGAATTTGTAATCGTATTCATTAAGGGTTCCAGACACGAAGCCTTTTCAGCCTCTTCGGAGGGGAGAGTAAGAAGAAAAAGTTGCAAACCTCAGGCTACCTCATCATGACAGCTCCCAGGAGCTAAGGAATGAATGGCCCAATTTTGCTTAACTTAAAATCTTCTCTCCCAATTGATGATGAGCACCTCCCTGTGTCCACAAGTGTGCATCGATTACCTGCTATATACAGAGCCCTGACACGTTTTGCTATGCAGAAGTACAAAAGAAATAAAAGGAAGAATAAAGACACATAAATACAGTGGATCAGTGATGACAATAAACATAAGTAGATCTACTTCTCTATTACAAGGCAAAAACTCCTTACAAAAACTGTCTTAAAAAATTCAAGTTATGTTGCTTGTGTCTTCAGTGAGAAATAAAGGCGGCAAGTAAAAGAAAAACCAGCAAGCAAACCTCAGGAAACAAAATTAAAAAGAAAAAGGAAAGCAGAGTTGGCCATATTACAAACCAGGGAGTTTAAAGAGTATATCAGACTGAAAAGAATTTGGGTTTTGGACTTAGACCTCAGCTTCTGTCTTAACCTTGACTGATCATCAAGTACCTTACCGAAAAAGTTAGGAGTAAATAACACTTTCATTTCAGGATTGTGCTAATTAAACTGAATGATGAGGCCTATGTGTAAAACTCACTACAGTATCCTGGCTCATGGTAGCTAGATCGATAAAGGGTGATATGTATTGTTTTTATTATCACTGTCTTAAAACAGATTTCTGCTCTAAAAATGAAATGCAGTAGATCATTGACAATTTCAAGATCTAAGTCCTGAAATACGTACGATTCCTTAAATTCACAGAGAACAACCACCAAGTGAGTTCTTATTTGTTACAGATTTCCCTAAATGCTCACAAATAGACCAGACTTCAAAATGACAAGACCTCACATGCTATTGAGCTACTGAAATCCACTGTCTTGACCAGGGGTCGAAAAAATCAAATCCATATAGAGATCAAGCTGGAAATGAAAATGAGTGAAACTGTCTGGGTTAGATATATGCTTTCGACACAGACATATCACAAATATATATTAAACACATAGGACATCTTTCAATTCCACAATCCCAAGTTTTCTTGAAATGCATGGTCTTGCAAGTCTATATTTTGATAAAGATGGATATAATAAATACCTCACTTTTTCCTTAATTATCCCAATAGGAAAAGAACCCAAATGCAATCATAAATGTCAAGGTGCACTTGCATTTAGGCTCAGAGAGGCAAAAGGGAGTGGTGGGGAAGAGTGGAAAGCAGTGAGTGAGACACACTGTCAGCTCCAACAGGTGGATGCCAAGTGGGCCTAGCATTGCTAGATTTCTCAATCTTTCCAAAGACACAGGAAATTTGGGTTTTTATGGGGGAACATTCCAATATTTAAATATAACTTTTTTTTTTTTAAAAAAACATGATGTGGGCTGACAGTCTGTGGGGCAAACAGAACAAATTTACGGATGTCTGGCCAGTCAAGGCCCTTTATCACCTGGCCATGGAATCATCTTATAAAAATCACAGTTATTAATTTACTCTCTACATATCTACTTCCTACCGAGTTCAAAGCATTCATGCTAAACACCGGAGGAGGTCTCAGCCTAAAAAAAGTGGAGTGCAGTGTTTGCAACTCTGGGTTTTGGAATCACACCTCCTTCTTTTGATTCCCAACTGTGCTACCTCTGAGCCGTGTGCCATTGGGCAATCTTCCTGTCACTGATCAATAAGATGGGGATGATTCCTAATTTTCTAGGGTGCTATGACAAGGGACACAATGCCTTCATTGTTCAGAGTGAACCTGTATTTGCAGATTGTCCATAGCCTGGCACAAAGAAAGGCTCACTCTTAGGATAATTAACAGCCCATCAATAAAGTTGTGGCATTTCATCCTGTGTGTCTGTAATCTCCTTCCCTGGCAAGCTTCCTGTTAACGCTGGCCAGGGCTCCCCCCCCTTTTTTAAATAATGTCTACTCATCCGGCTACCACCCAAATTAACACAGCTGATGTAGATACAGATGCCTCTTCTCTGGACATTTCAGCCGTCATGTTGAATTATGTGGCTTGAGCCTCATGGTGCCACTGTGCCTTGTAACACAGTGTTACATCAGATGCCGTGAATCACCCAGGCCTGTTAGACCCAATTTATGTCCAACTGCAGAGCGATATTTTCTTGTGTCATGTCATGTCATGTGCATCCTTACTGATTGAGGCGGTGGCTGTAAAAGCCCCTAAATTCAGAGTCCTGGACCGTGCTGCCACATTAAAAGAGCCCCTTCCCTTCCTAGCCCTGGGCCTCCATCCTCAGCTTCCCTAGAAGACTCTCCACCCTGTTCTTACTGGAAAGCTCCCTTTCTTGCATTCCCTGATTCAGGCTAATGGCCTTTTCGACTTCAAGACTTCTCCAAATGCTTGCCTGATCTGCTTATCTCTCTTTGGTAAAGAATCAGTACCGGCTGTATTCTGGATTGTATACACCCTTACATCCCCTCGAATGTTCTTTCCCGCCCTTGTGTATTTTTCCCTGTCCTCTTACTCAGTTTTGAGGACTCGAGAGCTCTCTTTATTTTTATGACATCCCTCACATTTGGGATAAGGATCATTTATGCACAGCACGATGTAAAGAAAAGTCTCTGGGGTCCAATGGCCATGCTTTTGAGCTCCCCTGACCTGCCCGCTGTTTGACTTTGGGCCAGTGACTTTTCCCCTAGAGCTAAGACTCATCATCTGTTAAATGAGGGTGTTCATGTTCCATGATTCATACAGTTGTAGAGACTGAGTGGACACTGAGGTTGGCCATCAGCATTTCTGGCACTTTATCAGCACTCAACAAATGTTTGCTCCTTCATTATTATAACATGCCGCAGGACTTTCGCTCCTGAGGGTAAAGGCTAGGACTTCATTTCTGAACTTGCTGGCGTGTCTGATATGTGAAGGAAGGGCTGAGCGTGCATCGGATTGGGGGGGGGGCCCTCCTAGGAGACATGAGCCCCTAATGCAAGCGCTTTGCTTCCCAAAGTGAAGAGAGCTCTTGGAGTCTTCCCCTCACCCCCCAGCATCCATGAACTTCCCTCCAAGTCTGGGCTGAGTCCTTGTAACACTTACCCTGGAGAGTCTCATCACCTGGAGGGCTTGTTCAAGCACAGACTGCAGGCCCACCACCCAGTTTCTGATCAGCAGGTTTTGGGGAGACCAAATGATCTGCTTGTCTAACACGTTCCCAGAAGCTGCTTTTTTGCTGCTCTGAGGACCACATTTTGGAAACCACTGCCTTTTTTATTACCACTCTGCTCTACCTTGGTGGTGCTCAACCAGGGATTAATTCAAGCACCTCCTGGGGGGACATCTGGCAACATCTGGAGACGTTCTGGCTTTCCCAGCTGGGCTGGGGGGAGATGTTGCTTCCGCGAGGGGGAGAGGCCAGAGATGCTGTTGCACATCCCACAGCGAGGGGCAGAGCCCCCACAACAGAGAATGACATGGTCTGAAATGTCACTTGTGTCCAGGTTGAGGAGCCCTGCTCTTCCTCCCCCTCCCATGACGACCGGACACCCGGAAGTCAGCAGGCCTCCACGGTGGGTCCCCCCTCCTCCCCTCTGCCTCGAACAAACAACTTCAGGCCCTCAGCCCCCCAGGCTTCGCCGCTCCACGGCAAGAGCTGTATGGTCCCACCACTAGCCTGCCTGGAGCCCTTCTGTAGCTCTTCGCAGCCCCTTTGACAAAGACTAAGACCCTGCCTGCGCTCATGGGGCTGGGTTGTCTCTCCAGCCTCCTCTCCTGCGCTCACTTCACTGACTCTATCCATCAGCCACTCAGATCTGCTCTCAGGTTCTCGACAGTGTGAAGCTCTCTCTTACGCTGGACCTTAGCTCATTTGCTCGTTGGTCTAGAATGCTCTTCCTCATCTCTTGGTGTATTAGTCTGCTATGGCCGCCGTAACAAAGTACCACAGTCTGGGTGGGTGGCTTAAGCAACAGAAATGTTGATGAGAAATATTTTCTCATAACTTTCAGTCTCTATATCAAGATCAAGGTGCTTATCCAAAGTCAAAGTGTTGGCAGGGTTGGTTTCTTCTGAGGCCTCCCTCCTTGCCTTGGAGATGGCTGTCTTCTCCCTGGGTCCTCCCATGGTCTCCCTTCTGTGTGTGCCTGTATCCTAATGGCTCCTTATAAGGACACCAGTCATATAGATTAGGGACCACCCAAATGACCTCAATTTAACTTAACTGCCTCCTGAAAGACCCCAAAACAGTCTCATCTGAGGTACTGGGCATTAAGACTTCTGCATACGAATTTGGGGGCACACAATTCAACCTGTGATAGCAGGCCACCAAAATTTTCCCTCAGCTTCAACCTCCTCATCTCTCAAATAGGGATAATGAAGCAGGAAAGCCAATGCGCTGAAGAGAAGTGTGGTGAAGAAACATGTCTTTCCTAGTACCAACCCAACAGCCTGTCGTTCATCTAGCTTCTCTCCCAGGAGGCCGGAGGTGGGGGTCGAAGGAGGGACCAATGCCTAGGGCCACATCACCGTCTGGAATCTTGCTCCTTGAAGCGTGGTCACTGGACTTATCAGCCTCACCTGGGAGCTTGTCGGCAATGCAGAACCTCAGGTCCCACCCCAGACCGACTGAGTCAGAAGTTGCCTTTTCACAAGGTCTTTTGGTGATTTGTGTGCACATTAAAACGAAGCAGCACGGGTCCAGACAAACTACGGAGTCACTCGATTGCCGCCCATTGCCAACACATGTCCCCGACCCTCGCAGCCTCTCCAGCAAGAGAAGTTCTGCCATCCCCTCTTTGTCATGCTTCTCAAGTCGTTAGGTTTCTTCCTGGTGTCACTTTCTCCGGCAGACAGGAGGAGGAAATATTTTCTCAGAAAGACAAGCTTCAGCCCCGACATTTCACCTCCGTGGCCTGCAGCCCGTCAGTCAGGAGAGGGTTGAAGGTCACCTACCTGATCCCCGTGTGGCTCAGGCTTCCTCGTCTGCTCTTAAGAAGGTCAGCAGGCCCAGAGTCGGATTTATGCAGCAGAGAAGCAAAACCATCATGATGGGTCAGTAACACGCATCAAGCAGACAGTGTGGATGGGAAGCTGTGGTCCGGAATGTCAAATTGCTCTCAGGCCTATCAGGAGAGATGCTCAATTAATTCTGTCCTTTAACATCTTCTGGAAAAGCTCTGCGCATAAGAGCAACCCGCGCTACCAGTTCTCAGAGCTCACCTGCATGCTTCTGGCTTTGGCATCAGCCCCTAGAATCTGAGGACGCAAGCTCCAAGCACATTCCACTATGGGCCACTGTGGGCCAAGTGCTTTTGGCTGTGGCCATGCATTTGGAACCGCGAGAGCTTCTGGCCCCAATTTTAAAAAGGCTGCGTCATTTTTCAGCAATGGCTCTGGTGCCACTGCACCCCAGGGCCACGACGCTCTCTGTAACACAGCTAACCCCACAAAGCCCATTAGCAGCTCAGCCTGCTCCCTTCTGCTTCCCAGGCTTTGCTGTCGGCGATCAGACCTAGCTGCCTCCACGGCAACCACAGATGGAACAGCTTATTTAGGACACCGTAAAAACCATTTGTGTCCTGCGCAGGGGCTTCTTATCGGTCTGGACGAACAGCTGGACAATTTCCTGGGCTCCTCAGTCTGTTGCTCAGACACCCGGGAATCCTATTGCCGTGTCCTTTGCCGTGCCTCATTTCTGGCAACTTACAACACACGCACTGTTAAATATCCATCCCCGAACGTCAGTCAGGCCTGTGCCTGGTATCTGCATCTGAGGGTTTCATTCTGTGCACCACTTTAGGCACAGAAATAGTCCCCTGACCCCAGAGGACACAGCCCTCTGATTTGCACGTGGTCCCCATTGATGGAAGATGCTCTAAGTATTCGCAGGAGCTAGCTGACCTACCTTAGCATCAGTTTTTTAAATTATTAAAAAAAATTTTTTTTTAAAGATTTATTTATTTGGTGGAGGGCAGAGGGAGAGAAAGAATCTCAAGCAGACTCCCCACTGAGCACAGAGCCTGACGCGGGGCTCGATCTCACAATCCTGAGATCAGGACCTGAGCCAAAATCAAGAGTTGGGACACTTAACCGACGGAGCCACCCAGGCACCCCTGCATCAGCTTTTACTTATTTATTTTTTAAAGATTTTATTTATTTATTTGACAGAGAGAGACACAGTGAGAGAGGGAACACAAGCAGGGGGAGTGGGAGAGGGAGAAGCAGGCTTCCCGCTGAACAGGGAGCCCGATGCGTGCCTCGATCCCAGGATCCTGAGATCATGACCTGAGCCGAAGGCAGACGCCCAACGACTGAGCCACCCAGGCGCCCCCCTCATCAGCTTTTAAAAGGTGAATGATTTTGATTGAATTTGTCTCCTCAGCCCCTCTGAAATGTTTTGAAGTCTCATCAGTGGCAATCGAGACGGCAATTACTGGCTGATGTCAGGTGCTTCCCAAGTGAAAACGTTTCGGCACCACTCATTTTTTTAAATTAAACTTTTCATTCTGAGATCATATAAATTCATGCAAAGTCCTAAGAATTCACGCAGAGATTTCCAGCGTGCCCTTTATCCAGTTTCCACCAAGTGTAACATCACGCAACACTGTGTACAGGGCTGTTGATATTGATACAACCTAGATACAGAACATCTCTGTCACTACAAGCATCCTTCATGATGCCCTTTTATTTTTTAATTTTTAATTTTTTTAATTTTTTTACTCTTTTAAAGATTCTATTTATTTGTCAGAGAGAGAGAGAGAGAGAGAGATCACAAGCAGGGGGAGTGGCAGGCAGAGGGAGAGGGAGAAGGCGGCTCCCCGCCGAGCAAGGAGCCCGACGTGGGACTCGATCCCAGGACAATGGGATCATGACCTGAGCTGAAGGCAGACGCTCACCCGACTGAGCCACCCAGGTGTCCCATGATGCCCTTTTATAGACACACTGGCTCCGTTTCCCCGCTGCTTGAGGCGAATCTGTTGTGACCTGTTTCTTTGACTTGAGCACATCAAGGAAGTTCTATAAATGGGATCACAAAGTCCATAACCTTTTGAGATTTTTTTTTTTTTTTTACTTTCATTCAAAATCATTCTCTGGAGATTTACCCAGGCTGTGTTTATGTATCATTTGTTCCTTTTTCTTGCTGGGCAGTATTTCCTGGTATAGATGTACCAGTTTGTTTAACTAGCCACCCTCCGAAGGACATCTGGGCTTCTGGATATAATAAATAAAGCTTATGTAAACATCTGTGTACAGATTTGTGGGAACATATGTCTTCATTTCTCTGGGATAAATGCCCAGCAGAGCAATTGTTGGGTTATATGGCAGCGGCATGTTTGATTTTTTTAAAGAAACTGCCAAATAGTGTTCCAGAGTGGCTGCACCATTCTACACTCTCGCCAGCCATGTAGGAGTGATCCAGTTTTTCTACATCTTTCCCAGCATTTGGTGTTGTCACTATTTCTTACGTTAGCCATGTTGATAGAGGTATAGCAATATCTCATTTGTTTTTATTTGTATTTCCCTGCTGGCCATTAATGTTAGACATCTTTTCATGTGTTTATTTTTATCTGTGTACCCTCTTTGGTGTAACATCTCTTTATAGCTTTTGCCCATTTTATATTTCCTTTTTTTTCTGTTGAATTTTGAAAGTTCTTTACACATTCTAGATGTTAGTCCTTTGTCAGATGTGTGGTTTGCAAATATTCCCTCTCGTTCAGTGGCTTGTCTTTTCCTCCACTTACCAGGACCTTTTATAGAGCAAAAGTTCTTAATTTTGATAAAGTCCAATTTATCAAGTTTTTTTTAATGGATCACATTTTTGGTATCAAGTCTAAGAACTCTGCCTGATCCTAGATCTCAAAGATGGTCTTTTATTATTTTTATGGTTTTACATTTCAGACTATAGTTCATTTGGAATTTATATATATATATATATATATAATATAAGACTTAGGTTGAGGTTCCTTTTTTATTTATTTTTGCCCCTGGATATCCAATTTCTCCAGAATCTTTTATTGAAGAGTTTATCTTTTCTGTATCAAATTACTTTTGCACTTCTGTCAAAATAAGTTAGGTGTATTTGTGGGAATCTGAGTTCTCTGTTCTGTTCCACGGGTCTATGTATTCATCCCTCCATCAACACCACCGATTCTCAATTATTGTAATTATTACAAAATAAGTATTATAAAGTTATATATCTATAGGCTCTGGCTATATAACAAATCTTGAAATCAGGCTGACTGATTCCTCCCACAGTATTACTCTTTTTCAAAAAATGGTTTCTGCTACGCTAGTTTCTCTGCTTTTACATAAAAATTTTAGAATAATCTTGTCTCTTGTAAACCCCTGAACTCATTTATTAGTTCTAGAAGGTTTGTGTTTTGATTTCTTTTTGGTAAATAATTTGGGGTTTTCTCTACAATCATGTCATCTGAAAATAGGGACTTTTTTTTTCCCTTCCTTGACTTAATTGAATTTGCTGGAATGTGGAGCACTATGTTGGTCAAGGGGGGAGAAAATAGATGTTCTTACCTTCCCAACCTTGAAAAAATAGTCAGGATGTTCTAAAAAATTATGAAAGTTTGTTTTTAATCCCTATTTTTCTGAGAGTTTTTTTAAATCAAAAATAAGTGTTGAATCTTGTCAAATACTTTTTTCTTTGCCAGTTGATATGATCATGTGATTTATTCTTTAGTCTGTGAATATGGTGGATGACATTGACTGACTTTCAAATATGATATCCCTGAAATAAACCCCACTTGGTCAGGTGTGTAATTCTTGCTGTATATTGTTGAATTCTGTTGGTTAATATTTTGTGAAAGATTTTTGCATATATATTCATGAAGGATACTGGTCTGTGCTTTTCCTGTTTTCTGCTATCTTTTGGTATCCTGGTGTCAGGGTAATACCCACTTCTTAAAATGAATTGGTAAATTTTCATTCCTCTGAAGAGACTGAATAGATTTCATGTTATTTTTTCTTTAAATGTGTATTAGAATTCTTAAGGGAAAACATCAGGGCCTGGAGGTTTCTTTTTTAGGAGTTTTATATTAAAATTCAATTTCCTTAATAGCTATGGGGCTATTCACATTATTTCATTTTGAGTGAGTTGTGGTAATTTGGGTTTTTCAAAGAGGTGGTGCATTTCATCTGAGTTGTCAAATTTATGTGTATAGAGTTGTTTATACCATTCACTTATCCTTTTGATGGCTCCGGGGTCTGTAAAGATAGCCCCTGTTTTTTTCCTGATCATGGTAATTTGTGCCTTCTCTTTTTTTTTTTCCTTTGTCAGTTTACTAGACGTGTACCAATTTCCAAAGAACCAGCTCTGTTTCATCATTGCCTCTATTGTTTTCCTGTTTTCAATTTCATTGATTCCTGCTGTTGGATTTATTATCTCCTTCCTTGTACGTGCTTTGGGTTTACTTTGTTCTTCTTTTCCTAGCTTTATGAGATTGGAGCTTAAATTATTGATCCTTATTAAATTATTGATACTGCTCCTAATGCATGCATCCAGTGCTATAAATTTCCCTCTCAGCACTGCTTTAGTTGTGGGCCACAAATTTTGATATGTTGTATTATCACTTTCATTTAGGTCAATATATTTTTAAAATTTCCCTTGACGCTTTCTCTTTGCCCCATGGATTATGTAGAAATGTGTTTAGTTTCCAATTGTTTGGAGATCTTCTGTTATTGCTATCTATTTTGATTCCATTGTGGTTGGAGGATATACTCTGCATGATTTTAATCCTTTTCAATTACCGGAGGATTATTTTATGGCCCAGGACATGGCTGTCTTGGAACATGTCCCATGGGTACTTGAAAAAAATTTGTATTCTATTGTCAGGTCCTGTGTTATATAAATGTTGATTAGATTTGTTAATTGATACTGTGTTCTCCCATATCCTTGTCAATTTTCTAACTGTTCCATCAATTACAGAGGGAGAGGTGTTGACGTCTCAACTATAATGATGGACTTGTCTACTTCTTTTATGTCTATCCATTTTTGCTTCACGTACATTTCAACTCTGTTGTTTAGTGCTTACATCTTTAGGATTGTCTTCTTGTTTGAGTAACACTTTTATCTTTATATAATGTCCATGTCTGTTTCTGGCAATCTTTTTTTGTTTTTGCTATAACCTCTACTTTATCTGATATTAATATTGACATTCCTCCTTTCCTTTTATTAATGTTCATAGACTATATCTTTTCCAACCACTTATTATAAATCTGCCTCTGTTGTTATATTTAAAATGAGTTTCTTGCAGACAGCATGTATTTGGGTTATGCTTTTATTTTTTTTAAAGATTTTATTTATTTATTTATTTGAGAGAGAGAATGAGAGAGAGAGAGAGCATGAGAAGAGGGGAGGGTCAGAGGGAGAAGCAGACTCCCCGCTGAGCAGGGAGCCCGATATGGGACTCGATACCGGGACTCCAGGATCATGACCTGAGCCGAAGGCAGTCGCCTAATCAATTGAGCCACCCAGGCGCCCTTGGGTTATGCTTTTAAATCCACTCTGCCAATCTATGTCTTTTAATTGGTATAGTTAGATGATTTGCATTTAATATAATTATTGATTTGCTGGGGCTCCAGTCTGCTTTTTTCCCCTGCTTTTTCTTTCTGCCTTTAATTTCTCTGTTTTCCCTTCTTTGCCTTCCTATAAGTTACTGGAACATTTAGAATTCCATTTGGAGTATTTATTAGTTCACTAGTATTTATTAGTTCACATAGTATTTATTAGTTCACTCTCTATACAAAACTTACCACAATCTACTGCTATCATCATTGCATCAGTTCCTGCAGAGCACAGAAATCTCGCCTACCTTTATGTACCTTTATCATCCCATTTATAATGTCATTATCCTCTGGTTGGTTTTTTTTAGTCTGTGCCTACTAGCATTTCTGGGTTGTCAGCTTCTTCACCTCTGTATCTGAGAATAGGAGACACACATAGAAACCCCAAGAGAACTCAGCCCTGTGTCATTCCTCGGGCTCCAGGGTCCTCAACCAGCTTGTTTCTCGCCATCTTTCCGAATCTTCTTATACTTGTTTTATATGTAACTTCTAGGATTTTTACTTGTACTTAAGAAGAAGAATGGGGAAAAGTAGGTCTACCCCATCTTTCCAGGAACAGACATCTACCCTCATTATTTTTGTCCTATTTCGTCAACTCTGAGTTTGTCACATATTTTTATAACAACCCTATTGAGAACTGTATTCACATACTATAAAATTCACTGTTTCAAGTGTACAATTCGTGGGTTTTGGTATACTGAGAGAGTTTTGCAACTATCAACACTAATCTTAGAACATTTTCATCACCCCAAAGAGAAACTCCACACCCATTAGCAGTTCTTCCCCATTTCCTAGTCCCCCCTGCCCCACCACTGGCAACCACTAATCTATATTCTGTCTCTGGGAGTTTACCTCTTTGGGACATTTCATATAACTGGAATCATACAACATGTAGTCTTCATGGCTGGCTTCTTTCACTCTTAATATTTTCAGTGTTCATTAATGTAGCAGGTGTCAGTACACCATTCCTTTTATATAGCTGAATAATAGTCCGCCGTATGAAGAACACATTTGTTTATCTGTCCTGCAGTTGATGGATGTTTAGGTTATTTCTGCTTTTTGGCTATTATGAGTAATGCTGCTATAAATATTCATGTACAAGTTTTCGTATAGATACAAGCTTTCATTTTTCTTGAGTAAATACTCAGCAGTCAGACTGCTGGGTCGTATGTTGACTGTCTGTTTACCATTTTGAAGACCTGCCAGACTTATTTCCAAAGCAGTTGTAAACCCATTTTGCATTTCCATCAGGAATGTCTGAGGGTTACATCATACATTTTTTAACGTCCCTGAAGTTGGGATGTATCTTTTAATTGATGACACTATACAATGAGAATTGGCAATGTCTTTTTTCTTTCCTAGTGACAAATAAAATGACCCATTTTGCAATACATAGCATCTTAGATTGGACGGTACGTGGTAATTGTTCATCACCACATAAACACAGCCAGTCTGGATAATAATGCAAAAGCACAGGTGATAAAAATTCAGCAGTGGGAAAGGGAGCAGAGTTGATGAGTGGAATTTAGATTTCACCTCTGGTTGACAGAACAAGGAAAGGAAAGAAGATATGTGAGGAATATTTACAATAAAGGAATTTATAACTGTGATATATTTGAGAGGAAGAGAGAGGTGAAGTAGTTTAAATGAAGCAAATCAAATGAAGGAATCAATAATGTATAAAACTCATTGATCCATAAATAGCAGAACTAGAACATTACTTAGAAATACGGAATTAACGATCCTAAGAAACAACGAAAGGTGACGAGGGTGGTTCGTGTCTTCATCATTATGTGTTGTGGGAGTGGAAGGATGTGGGGTTGGTGACATGCAGGGGCTACTCCTTTATAAGCCCTTCGGTTATGTTTGGTGTTCAGCCATGTATATGGCTTTAATAAAAATGTTTAAAATCCATACTAAGATGAATTTTAAAAGATGCTTTATTAAACTAAACTCCTTGTGGTGAACACTTTGACAGTGCGAAGAAATACAAGATACGGATGCTGAATAAGATGCCAAAAAGGATGGAAATAATGCCTGGCAATGGATTGATCAAAACTGTCCACTTGACAGATGCTATTTATCCCACATGGGTTCCATTATATGCATTACTTAGGCCATTTCTCCAGGACCCAAGAACAGCACAAGAGGAAAGAGAGAAGCATATTATCACATACTAACGACTCCAATTTCGAAGTGGAGGGAGGTTAACATTGGGATTCTGATTTTGTTCCCAATATTACCCAGGTGCATGATTAAACTAAGCTATTCAAACTCTCTGTGACTCGGTTTTCTCATCCCTAAAATGGGGAAAATACTCGACTTAATCCACAAGACTGTAATGAAAATTAAACAAAACCGGGGGTATACAAATTCCTTGGCAAGTACAGAGTGTGGGTAAGTGTTCCTAGTTAAGTCTTCTTGCACATCAGCAAAATAGGCATTGGCAATTACGACACGGGACTCCCAAGGCTTTCCCGGAAATTACTAATATTTGGTGATCTGCAAGCTACTGAGCTTTCAGTTTTGCTTCACCCTCCTCTTCCTTGAAAATATTAAATATGAAGATTCGAAACATTCACCAATCTTCTCCGTAGGAGTCATGATGTAAGAAGTGTATGCGTCACATGCCAGTTGTAAGTAAAGTGTGAATCTAAGGTCTTGTGCAGTGTTTCATGGACCAGAAAACACGCCTTGGGCACGTGTGAAATATTTTCGTGTGGCAAATGACCAAGGGCTTCTGTTTATGTACGTATTTTAGGATACTCCATCTGGTTCCCTCATCCCAACCCAAACCGACATGGAGCATCACAAGCAATTCACCCTCGCCCACAGGAAGACTGAAAGCACTTTCTAGACGATGATCATTTATTTGACTTTCAGAAACATATGTCATATATCAGAACAGAGTAAGCTCTTCCTCCATGCCCTCCATGGACTCCAAGAGCTTAGGAATAAAAGTTCGTTGACATGTGTGGTGTGCAGAGGATGAGCCTCGGCACTGAGCTTTCTGCTGGGTGTGTAGCCTCTCCTGTTACACAGATTTAAGGCATGGCATTCACGCTCCCAACCTTATAAATGAGGATGCAGGCTTAGAAAGATTGGCCAAATTGCTCAGAGTCAATGGACTAAAAAGGGAGAAGCCAGAAGTCAAGCGCTACCTTGAAGTCTGAGCTCTTGACCACGAGGGTGTGCACCCCTGTTGTGTACATCAGGACTGACAGAAGATCCGAAGGGGAAGAAGCTTCTAGTACCCATCATTTAATCTTTGCAGCAACCCTGAGGGATTGATTTAATGATCACCATTATTCTTTTCTCTTCGCCAATGAGAAAATCAAGAAGCAGAGACGTGAAGAGTCCAAGAGGGAAGTAAAACAGAGGCAGGGTCAGAACTGATGGCCAGGCAGCCCGCGGGGGTGGGGAGGAAAGAGGTGGAACAGTCTGTTGGTGGGGGGAAGCCCAGAGGCAGGTAAGGGGTGCAGAGGATCCTGGTTCAATGCTCCACTTAGGATGATGTACCCTGGCCTGGATGTATCATGAGCCAACTTAATTATAGTGAGGGCTGGAGCTGTCTATGGGGCAACGAAGCTAGAAGGCAGTAAAGCTGGTGCCGGATGTCTCTTTGCCACCATCTGGGAGGTGGGTAAAGAAGCCAACACAGAGGGCACCAGAGCCAGGAGATGGAGTATGAACAATTTCTATTGATATCACTTCAGCACCTGGATCTGGTGATGCTTGAAGTCCCCACTGGACTCTCTGTCATGTTGGCCAATGCCGTTCTCCCTCGTGCTGAGTTTGAAATGAGTTTCCATGAGTCTAAGTGGCAAGAGTCCTGAAAACAGACACCAACAGCTTTTCACGGCACAGATACCCAACTGTTCTATCCGTGGGACCATGATGATCTCTGGTAACCTGGGGTAGACGGGAGGGAGTTCCCCAAGGTCACGTTGCCAAACACAGAGGCCAAGATTAAAGGTCTGGAATCACACTCCCAATCTCTGCCTCCATCCCTAGTTAGGACACAACCAAGAGGTTTTTAAGGAAATTGTCCACTATGTCAATCTTGTTCATTTTATGTTGGATTCTTCAGATCATGTTCCATGACTAGAGTTTCCTAAGAAACTGAAGAGTAGCTCCTTTTTGTAGTACCTGTTGGAATTCTTTTGGGTAATTAAAGGAGAAGGCAGTGTGTAGGCATTTTGGGGTAGATGATTTATCTCATCTCTTTCTCACGTTAACCCTCAGAGAGGATTATCCTCATTTCTACTATGTGGATAAAAATACTAAGAGTCTAAACTCAGCTGGCTGGCTCCCTATCCCATACCGGTAACAGCTTCACCACCAGGCTTTCTACACACAGTGACATGGGGACGGAGGGTCTGCCCTTGGTGAGCTCACGCATTTCCTGTATGACTTGTAGCAGAAAGCAGACAGCCGCGAGTTGAAGCCCAGCGCCTCAATCCATCTGCCGTGATTTGGACAAGGGATGTCCCTTCTCTGAACCTCTCGGTTTCCCATCTGTAGGTCTGGGATAAGTCAAATACCTACGGGAGTGCTGTGAGAATTCTTGATGAAATACACGTGCAGCCCCAGTAATCCTCACTGCCACAACAAAATAAAGGTACCATGTGAAGTGATGGGTATGTTAATTAGCAATTGTGGTGATCATTTCCCAATGTATGTGTGTATCAAATCATCACATTGCACACCTTAAATATATAGTTTTTGTCAATTATACCTCGCTAAAGCTCAGGGGGTTGAGGGGGGATGGCTTATGGAGCATCTCCCGAATTCCAGCAGAAGAAGGTGGAGGGCAGAGGGCGTGGCGAAAGCGCTAGACACAATAATGGGGAGCAGGTGTCCTGCTGTCAAGGAAATTGACAGTCAGGCTCAGGCATCTATAGATAAGCTGGGTGGTTTGGAGGAAATCACCTGACCTCCTTAGACTTCATTCTCCTTCGGTGTGATACAGGGTCAACGACAGTTGCTTCCTTTAGGATGGTTGTATGATGAATGAAACCATGCATATGAATTGCAAAGCCTGGGCCACATAGCAAGGGCTCTCTGTTAGGTGTTGCTGTCACTCCCAGACCTCAGCACTGGAAGCCAGGGGGTAGGTTCTCAACCTTTGGCTGCCTGCATAAGAAAGTCACCCAGGGAGCTTTTAGAATCTTGATTCCCAGCCATACCAGGCCAACTAAATCATAACCTTCGGGGATGAAAGCCAGAGATCAATATTTTGTAAAGCTCCCCAGGTGACTCCGAGGTATAGCCGAGATGTATCTTGTGCCATGGAATCAAAGATCATTTTTAGGGAAGCTCACCCTCCCTCTGGGGAGCTCACAGTCTCCCTGAAAAGCCCGGCATGTAACGAGATGCATATGGATGGTGATTCTATATTGCAGGAATGAGCAAGGCAGAAGGAGCAAACTGCAGGAGGAATGCCAGTCTTAAGGTGTCTTTGGACCTAAGAGGCATAAAAAGTAAGGAAAAAAAGGAACCTCATACTATTTTTCTTGTTTGTATATAAAGGAAAGTAACTGCCCATGACTCATATTCTGGCAACAACCGTTGAATTTCATGGAAGTCACTAGGTCACTCCAACCCAGCCTGACACCACCAGCCGGCAGTTATAAAGAGGCCCTGGGTGTCCGTTAACCGCTCCAGGCCTTGGCTTACTCCTTTGTGAGATGGGTGAGTAACTGTAATGCTCTTTTTAGGGCCTGCCAGATGGTGAAAAGATCTTGTCACCTGCCCCAAAGAGGTGTTCCAAGATGAGGTGTGAGACCCGGGAGACTCACTGCAGTCTGCTTGGGGTATGTGAGATCAGAACCATCCTCTGTGATCAATGATGCCATTCCACTGGCATGCCCAGATTCCTCTGGTCCTTTTTGGTGAAAGACTCTTGATAAGTCAATGCTCAATTCAGAGTTCACACTAAGGACAAAGAAGACTGATAAAAACTAGTTTGGTGTTGTGGGTTGAACTGTGTCCTCTCCCAAGAGATACACTGACGTCTTAACCCCCAGGGCCTGTGAAGGTGACCCTCTTTGAATACAGGGTCTTTGCAGATGCAGTCAAGTTAAAATGAGGTCTTACTGGATTAAGGCAGGCTCTATGTCCAAAGATTGGCGTCCTGCTAAGGTGAGGGAGGAAAGGAGACAGGGAACAGCAGAGGGGAAAGGAGACAGGGAACAGCAGAGGCACAATCAGAGTGACATTTCTGCAGCCCGAGGCACAAGCTAGGAGAGACAAGGAAGGGCCCTCCCCCGGACCCTTCAGTGACACCTTGACTTTGGACTTCTAGTCTCCAAAACTGTGAGCCAACCCATCTCTGTTGTCTTAAGCCACTCAGTTTTGTGGTCACTTGTTACTGTAGCCCTTGGAATACAAATACAGACGGTGGCCTCTCCTTTTTCAAACAGGAATGGGAACCATCTAAGGCCACTAGCTCTGCTCAGAGAGCCACAGAGCAGAAAGATCACTGTCCACTGGGGATTGAGGTTGAGTGGGTTGGCTCTCGCTAGCCAGGATCTCAGGTGCCCAAAGCTTCATAAGTACCTTTCAGAGGATTCACTGCCTTGCTTTTGTTCAAGGCGAAGACGGAACATGGCTTTGGGAGAATTTGTTAAAATCAGTTGGATTTTTAAAGACTTTTACTTTTAAGAGTGAAGATTTCTGTTGCATCATCTGGCCATGTGGAAACCAATACCAGGACCCTCCCCACCTCCCTAGTGAAGAAGGTCAAAGAACCTTCTCTTCCATTCCTTTAGCTTCTGAAAAGCAGACCACACTTGGCTTCAAGCCAGACTCACGCAGATTATGATATTATCTGCAGTTTCTTCCCAATCCCACCCCCTTCTATAATTACAATACGTGGCCAGAGTCCTTCATGAAATATGCTGGTTTCCATCTTTTCTAGGCTCTCCCAATTGCCATGCAGACAGATTTCTCTCACTTAAAATCCACAATCTAAGTCCTATTATTCTACTTGCACCTGATGCACCCTTGTTTATTCTCTGCCTAGAATGGAGGTAGATGCTGGGGATGGATGGAACAGAGTAGAGCAGACAAGCTCTCCATTCTCCTGAAGCTCAGGTTTGGCATTATCAGGAATCCTACAATAGCGAGCCTGCAGATAACAAAGAGGGGCCAGTTAGACCCCTGTTAAGAGAGCTTTCACACAGGAGATAAGAGGAAAAGCATGGGTGAGAAAGGTATTTTAAAGTGCTTAGCTGGGTAAGCAAAGAGGAAAAGAAGAATCAATTCTGGAAATAAAGGATTAGTTCTTGAGAATTGTAGAGATGTTTGTTAGAACACAAAGATAAGGGGGAGAGAGGTGGGTTTTTCTGGTCCTTCCATTTAGGTCATTTCCAATATGTTTGAATAATATTCAGGTCATTTCCATTATGTTTGAACCATGACTGGTTGGTGGGATTACAGCTCAAAAACGCTGGTTTTCACACACAGAGAGGTAGGCCAGCAAGGTGAGCAGGAAAGGCCCAATCTGAGGGCCTCACCACTTGCCAGCGCCGTGATTTTGATAATTTCCCTCACTTCTGGACGCCTTGATGTTCTCATCTACATGTATTTCCCATAAGGACCTCCTTTAAAAAGGAGATAACTTACTCTACACAGCAGCTGGGAAGGACTCAAGGAGATAACGCCTACAAGATGTACCTCAGGTGGTTGGCAAATAATATCAGATATTCTTTTCACGAGTTGTATATGAAATATTTACCACTCATAGCACTCCTATTGGGTGGCTTTGTTGGCCATGCTCAGATTTCCAAGCCCCTAATCTGTTTTCTCTGCAGATGCCACGGACTGCCTTCCATTTCTCTTCTCACCTGACATCTGGAATTCGAGGTGGGTAGCTCCTCCACAGGGCTCCCCACACTCTTCCATGCTTCATTTCCCTGACAACCTCTTCCTGGGGCTGGGGTTGGCGCTCCGAATGAAAGAACCAGAGTCTCTGTTGTCTTGTGGCTTAAACCCTAGGGAGAGAGAACAAAAAAATACACATAAACTAAGGACAGGTAGCAGTCAACATTATGAAAGACAGATGAAGCCCAAGTAACCTAGAATTGTTGGATGCTACACCACACTGTCAGAGGCTGTGGAGCCTAGGGGTGCAGGCCCCTGATGAACACAGAAGTGACATTACAAGCCAGACTAATGCTGTAATCTGGAGCAATCTTTGTTTGGATGTTCACAGTTATGACACTGTAGAAATCACCACGGGCATGCTGGTCAAACAGCAAAAGCAAATGCATGCAGAAGGCGAGGGCTTTGCCAATAGCTCCTGTAAATTCTACCCTCCGATCTCCAGTTACATTTACCACCTTTGTTCTGTCCCTCAGATGTAAGTTTGCAAGAAGGAGAAGGAAGAACGGGAGGAGGAAGTGGAGGAGGATGTGGAGGAGGCGGCGGCAGCAGCTAGGATGGAGGTGCAGAAATAAAATTGGCCCTGGTCTTTCTAAAAGGTCAATGTGGGATTTTAATTTCTTCTCCAAGCAGGAAATGGAGCTGAAGTTTGCCCAGAGTAATTTGAGAATATTGCTTCTTCATTTAATTAGGAAATTCCGGCAGAAGTATTTTCACTGAAAAAAAACTCAGTTAAGTATAATCAAGAAGATAAGCATGCAGATCCCAATGGAGGGGGAAACTCAGTGGGGGTGGAGGGAGCCTCCCAAAGGGAGAGGAGCCTTGGGAAGGCTCTCCAGTGACCCACGTCTGCTTGTCTTCTCCAGAAGCTCTGCTCTGCCAGTAACTTTCCTCTGTCAGCAGGCAGAGAGGCCAAGGGGCTTTGGCGAGACAGCAGGTGCCAGGGTGGTAAGTCTTGGTAGATGGATTTTGACCTTGGTGATGGACCTCTGGGTACAGGGGTCCCAGGGATGCTCTGCCCTGGCCCAGACAGCTGGACATCCTTTCTCCCCACCACCCCTGTAGCCCTTGGCAAATAGAAGATGTGGAACTGTGGAAAAATCTGTTTGGTCTCCTCCTCTGCCCATCAGCAGTGGTGTGGCTTTGAACAGTGAACCCCGCCTCTCTGGTGGCATTTCCTCTTCTATACAGTTGGGGTCTGAACATAGGGATTAAACACCGGCATGTGTGTCAATTATCTGGCACATAGTAGGTGCTCAGTGAATGGTTTCCAGGGTCTTCATTGTTGACCTCAGAGAATCAAAGTCCAGTCATAGCCAGTGGGTCTGGAAAGCAGAGAGGGACAGCTTGGCTAAGGGGCGGGGGAGGTAATCAAAGTGGGAAGAAGAGAGATGCAGGAGTTTGAGATTCAGTACCTCTCTCTGCCCCCCACCCCTTGTCACTCTGGTAAGCTGCTTTAGCCTGCACCCACCTGCTCTCAGAGGTACAATGAAGACCTCAATAAGTGGAATGAACGCCCCACCTCACTTCTCTGAGTCTGTCATCTGACATTCACTGGTGCCATAGGAAGTTCCTTCAAGTTCAGTTACAACAGTGACCCTCAGAGCAGAGGGATTTTCACAAATATCCTTTCATTGGATCACCACAAACATTTTCTGAGATCTCATCTTCCAGATGGGTAACTGAGGTCCAGGACCACCAATGGACTTGTGCCAGATATCAGAGAGATGCAGAGTCAGACTTGACCCCAGGTCTCAAGACCAAGGTGTCAAGTCAAAATCCCGAATGAATGCACACAGCAGGCACAGACCTCTGTTGAAGTCGAATGTATCCATGCAGGGCTATGGGAGCCAACTCCAGAGAGGTGGAGGGGAGCCACTGAACATTGTGGGACACACACACCTCTGTGGTTCTGAGGCCAGGGGAGGGTGAACTGATGCTCATCTGGGCTTGTCTGCTCTTTCCTACACTTTTTACAGGTGGCACAGCTCCACGTTCCGTGGCTTCTCTCTATTCCTTTGGCTTTAATTGCACCTTTCATGATTCATATTGCCCAATTGCTTTCTAAATGGGTTGTTCTGGTTGGTAACCTTATGAGGGAGGTTTGTGGGTCTCTAGAGTGTCTTAAGGATGATGTTGCAAAGCTACAACTAAATGAGGCATGATCTGATGGCACAAGACAGAGATAGGAAGGATGTTGCCTGTTCTCCAGAGCAGCGCTGTTCCACGGAACTTTCAGTGCTGAGGGAAATAACCGACACCATCCAATACAACAGCTACTAGCCGCATGTGGCCATTGAGCACTTTAAATGGGTGGAGCTCAATTCTTAATTTCATTGAATCAGAGTTATTTTCAATTTATATATAAGTAGACACACGTGTCCGGTGGCCACCATATTGGACAGTGTAGCTCTAGAGTAATCAAAAGACTGATTTTGCAGAATGAGATTCAGATCCCAGTTCTGCCCATCACTGCCTGCATCACCTTGGACATGCCAGTTAAGCTCTCCAAGCTTCAGTTTTCTCGTCTATTAAGTAGGGTAAGTCAATTTTTTTCCCTGCAGCTCTCATGATAATTTAGTAATGTACTGTATATGAAGGGTCCTGATCAGTGCCAGGCACATAAAATGGAAACCATTCTGTGAGATCTGTTAATACTATGCTTCCAATTGCAGGCATGAGGAGATCCAAAGCACAGAAGAAATTCGGGTGGCAAATTTTCTGTGTTATGAGCTCTCATGGGCTGAAGAAGGAATCCAGGACCAAGTTACCTGGGATTTATCCATCAGACACTATCCACACTCCTAGGAGATTATGGAGGGAGGCTGTGAAGATAGCTTATAGCAGAGACTTTCATCCATGTAGAACCTAGATTCCAGTATGGGGATGTGCTGGGGCCACAAATGCACCTTAAGCACATTTTGAGGAGGCATGAGCTTTGCTCTGGAGTCCCCGACCAGGCTTTCTACCAGTCCTATGGCTCTCTGCCCGAGCCTTGCAGGCCTGTGTTTCCATGCCCCTCCTCACCTGCCTGTGTTATCTCATACCCTAAACAGCACCTCCTAGTCTCTCCTACCAATGTTTCTCCTCCTGGACCCTCTTAAAGAACCAGTTCAAACACTGCTCCTCTTGGAAGTCTTCCTCCATTTCTTCTCTGGGCCCCCGAGCAAGCCTTCGTTGTAGCCCCTATGGATGTCCACATGCCCAAATCCTGTTCTAGGACCCTATCTTTCAATCTCCGAGAGTCTCTGAACCTAGTTCAGAACCTGGTATGTAACAGAATTAAGTAAATATTTGCCAAAACGATAATAATAACAACAAAGATGATGATAATGATGATAATGATAATATTATGGTGATGATGGTAGTGATGGTGATGATGATGGTGATGATTGTGATGATGGTGATGATGATGGTGATGATGGTGATGATGGTGATGATGGTGGTGATGGTGGTGATGATGATGATGGTGGTGATGGTGATGATGGTCATGGTGATGATGGTGATGGTGGTGATGATGCTGGTGATGATGGTGGCAGTGGTGGTGATGATGGTAATGGTGGTGATGATGATGGTGATGGTGGTGGTGATGATGATGGTAATGGTTGTGATGATGGTGATGGTGATGGTGATGATGATGGTGATGGTGATGGTGGTGATGGTGGTGGTGATGATGATGGTGGATGATGATGGTGATGATGATGCTGGTGATGGTGGTGATGATGATGGTGATGGTGGTGATGGTGATGATGATGCTGGTGACGGTGGTGATGATGATGGTGATGGTGGTGGTGATGATGATGCTGGTGATGATGCTGGTGATGGTGGTGGTGATGGTCTTGGTGATGATGGTGATGATGATGGTGATGGTGGTGGTGATGATGATGCCGGTGATGATGATGGTGGTGGTGATGATGGTGATGGTGGTGGTAATGATGATGGTGGTGATGGTGGTGGTGATGATGGTCATGGGGATGGTGATGATAGTCATGATGATGGTGGTGATGATGATGATGGTGGTGGTGATGATGGTGATGGTGGTGATGATGGTGGTGATGATGAGGATGATGATGAGGATGATGGGGGGGCGGAGCAAGATGGCGGAGGAGTAGGAGACCAGGATTTCATCTGGTCTCAGGAATTCAGCTGAATATGGACCAAACCATTCTGAACACCTACGAACTCAACAGGCGACCGAAGAAGAGAGTAGCAACAACTGTCTGAACAGAGAAGCGACCACTTACTGGAAGGTAGGATGTGCAGAGAAGTGAATCCGAGGCGATATTCGGGAGGATAGACGGCGGGGAGGGGGCCTCCGGTGACCGCTTCTGGCAAGTGATAGAGCCGCGGAGCACAAAATCGGAACTTTTAGAAGCCGGCTCCGGGGAGGGACGTCGCTCCAGTGGCTAAGCGGGGGTGGAACCCTCGCGGGACAGTGTGGTCTTAGGACCCTCGGGGTCACAGAAAGACCGGGGGTGCCTGAGTGCAGCAGAGCTCCCAGGTATCGGAGCGGGGAAGCCGGCTGCAGAGATGGAGCTGAGGCGCGGGCTCTCAGCTCGGGGTTGCCATAAACTGTGATCCGCGGCCCAGTCGGGCCACTGCTCCTCCAGCAGGGACCCAACAAGCGGCAGAGCTGGGGAGACTCCCCTTCCTCCCCCGAGAGGAGCGGCACGAGAGTGCACTGCAGGGATCTGCTGGGTTTGGAGACTCCACACGGGGTCGGGTGCCAGAGATAGAAACGCTCGGTCACAGGCCAGGTGAGCACGCAGTGCGGCCGGAGAACAGGGAGACGGGAGTGACTGCTTTTCTCTGGGGGCGCACTGAGGAGCGGGGCCCCGAGTTCTCAGCTCCTCCGAGTGGAGATTGGGAGGCCACTATTTTCACCCTGGTCCTCCAAAGCTATACCAGAGCTTGCAGGGAACAAAAGCTCCTGAGAGCAAACCCGAGCAGCTTGCTTAGCCCGGACCAACAAGGGCGGGGCAATTCTGCCTCCGGCAAACACATTTGGGAATCACGGCAACAGGCCCTCCCCCAGAAGATCAGCACGAACAGCCAGCAAGTCAAGACCAAGTTTACCGATCAAGGAGAATGGGAGAACTCCAGCGCTAGGGGAATACTGCACATAAAATTCATGGCTTTTTTTTTTTTTTTTACCATGATTCATTAGTTTTTCAAAGTTAATTTTTTAAACAGTTTTTTTTAATTTTTCTTTTTCCCTTTTTCAACCAACATCTTATCAATCCCTTTTTAAAAAAAATTTTTTTTTATTTTTCATTTTTAGAGTCATATTTTATCCCTTCATAGTAGTTACCCTTATTTTTGGCATATATATATAAGCTGTTCTCTCTTTAAAATTTTGAGATACAGTTTCTTCTAACAGATCAAAAAATACCCTAAATCACTAGTGTATGGCTTTGTTCTAGTCTCCTGCCTGATCACATTCTCTCCCTTTTTTTTATTTTCTTTTTCTTTCTTTTTTTATTAAATCTTCTTCTTTCTTTTTTCAAACAACTTCTTATCAATTCCTTTTATAAAATCTTTTATAATTTTCATCTTTACAGTCATCTTCCATCCCTTCATTGTATCAACCCTTATTTTGTAGATATATAAGTCTTTCTTCCTTTAAAATTTTAGGAGGCACTTTTTTCTAACAGACCAGAATACGCCCAAAAACTAGTGTGTGGCACTGATCTATGCACTAGCCTGATCATATTTGATCATATTCTGCTTTTTTCGTATTGTACTGTTTTTGTATTTATCTTTTTCTTTTTGTTTTTTTTTTCCTTTTCTTTCTTTTCTCTTTCTTTTTTCTTTCTTTCCCTTTCTTTTCCCCTGGTTTCAGGTCTTTTCTGATTTGTATACAGTATATTTCCTGGGGACGTTGTTAACCTGTTAGCATTTTTTTCTCTCATTCATCTATTCTCCTCTGGACAAAATGACAAGACAAAAAAAACACCTCAGTAAAAAGAACAAGGGATAGTACCGTCAGCCAGGGACGTACTCAATACGGACATTAGTACGATGTCAGACCTAGAGTTCAGAATCATGACTTTAAAGATACTAGCTGGGCTTGAAAAAAACGTGGAAGTTATTAGAGAAACCCTTCCTGGAGAAATAAAAGAACTAAAATCTAACCAAGTCGAAATCAAAAAGGCTATTGATGAGGTGCAATCAAAAATGGGGGCACAGACATATTCAGAACATTGCATCCCAAAGCAACGGAACACACATTCTTCTCTAGTGCCCATGGAACATTCTCCAGAACTGATCACATCCTAGGTCACAAATCAGGTCTCAATCGGTACCAAAAGATTGGGATTATTCCCTGCATGTTTTCAGACCACAATACTTTGAAACTAGAACTCAATCACAAGAGGAAAGTCGGAAAGAACTCAAATACATGGAGGCTAAAGAGCATCCTACTAAAAAATGAATGGGTCAACCAGGAAATTAAAGAAGAATTAAAAAAATTCATGGAAACCAATGAAAATGAAAACACAACTGTTCAAAATCTTTGGGATACAGCAAAGGCAGTCCTGAGAGGAAAGTATATAGCAATACAAGCCTTTCTCAAGAAACAAGAAAGTCTCAAATACACAACCTAACCCGACACCTAAAGGAACTGGAGAAAGAGCAAATAAAGCCTAAACCCAGCAGGAGAAGAGAAATCATAAAGATCAGAGCAGAAATCAATGAACTAGAAACCAAAAGAACAATAGAACAGATCAACAAAACTAGAAGCTGGTTCTTTGAAAGAATTAACAAGATTGATAAACCCCTGGCCAGACTTATCAAAAAGAAAAGAGAAATGACCCAAATCAACAAAATCATGAATGAAAGAGGAGAGATCACAACCAACACCAAAGAAATACAAACAATTATAAGAACATATTATGAGCAACTCTATGCCAGCAAATTAGATAACCTGGAAGAAATGGATGCATTCCTAGAGATGTATCAACTACCAAAACTGAACTAGGAAGAAATAGAAAACCTGAACAGACCTATAACCACTAAGGAAATTGAAGCAGTCGTCAAAAATCTGCCAACAAACAAAAGCCCAGGGCCAGATGGCTTCCCAGGGGAATTCTACCAAACATTTAAAGAAGAATTAATATCTCTTCTTCTGAAACTGTTCCAAAAAAGAGAAATGGAAGGAAAACTTCCAAACTCATTTTATGAGGCCACCATTACCTTGATCCCCAAACCAGACAAAGACCCCATCACAAAGGAGAATTATGACCAATATCCTTGATGAACATGGATGCAAAAATTCTCACCAAAATACTAGCCAATAGGATCCAACAGTACATTAAATGGATTATTCACCATGACCAAGTGGGATTTATCCCTGGACTGCAAGGCTGGTTCAACATCCACAAATCAATCAACGTGATACAATACATTAACAAAAGAAAGAACAAGAATCATACGATCCTCTCAATAGATGCAGAAAAAGCATTTGACAAAGTACAGCATCCTTTCTTGATCAAAACTCTTCAGAGTATAGGGATGGAGGGTACATACCTCAATATCATAAAAGCCATCTATGAAAAACCTACAGCGAATATCATTCTCAATGGGGAAAAGCAGAGAGCTTTTCCCCTAAGGTCAGGAACGCGGCAGGGATGTCCACTCTCACCACTGCTATTCAACATAGTAGTAGAAGTCCTAGCCACAGCAATCAGACAACAAAAAGAAATCAAAGGCATCCAAATCAGCAAAGAGGAAGTCAAACTCTCACTCTTTGCAGATGATATGATACTGTATGTGGAAAACCCAAAAGACTCCACCCCAAAACTGCTAGAACTCATACAGGAATTCAGTAAAGTAGCAGGATATAAAATCAATGCACAGAAATCAGTGGCATTCCTATACACCAACAACAAGACAGAAGAGATACAAATTAAGGAGTCGATCCCATTTACAACTGCACCCAAAACCATAAGATACCTAGGAATAAATTTAACCAAAGAGACAAAGGATGTGTACTCAGAAAACTATAAAATACTCATGAAAGAAATTGAGGAAGACACAAAGAAATGGAAAAACGTTCCATGCTCATGGATTAGAAGAACAAACATTGTGAAGATGTCAATGCTACCTAGAGCACTCTACACATTCAATGCAATCCCCATCAAAATACCATCCACTTTTTTCAAAGAAATGGAACAAATAATGCTAAAATTTGTATGGAACCAGAAGAGACCCCGAATAGCCAGAGGAATCTTGAAAAAGAAAAGCAAAGCTGGCGCATCACAATTCCGGACTTCCAGCTCTATTACAAAGCTGTCATCATCAAGACAGTATGGGACTGGCACAAAAACAGACACATAGATCAATGGAACAGAATCAAGAGCCCAGAAATGGACCCTCAGCTCTATGGTCAACTCATCTTCGACAAAGCAGGAAAGAATGTCCGATGGAAAAAAGACAGTCTCTTCAACAAATGGTGTTGGGAAAATTAGACAGCTACATGCAGAAGAATGAAACTGGACCATTTCCTTACACCACACACAAAAATAGACTCCAAACGGTTGAAAGACCTAAGTGTGAGACAGGAGTCCATCAAAATTCTAAAGGAGAACACAGGTAGCAACCTCATTGACCTCAGCCGCAGCAACTTCTTCCTAGAAACATCGCCAAAGGCAAGGGAAGCAAGGGCAAAAATGAACTATTGGGATTTCATCAAGATAAAAAGCTTTTGCACAGCAAAAGAAACAGTCCACAAAACCAAAAGACAACCAACAGAATGGGAGAAAATATTTGCAAATGACATATCAGATAAAGGGCTAGTATCCAAAATCTATAAAGAACTTATCAAACTCAACACCCAAAGAACAAATAATCCAATCAAGAAATGGGCAGAAGACATTCCAAAGAAGACATCCAAATGGCCAACAGGCAGATGAAAAAGTGCTCAACATCGCTTGGCATCAGGGAAATCCAAATCATAACCTCAATGAGATACCACCTCACAGCAGTCAGAGTGGCTAAAATTAACAAGTCAGGAAACGACAGATATTGGCGGGGATGTGGAGAAAGGGGAACCCTCCTACACTGTTGGTGGGAATGCAAGCTGGTGCAGGCACTCTGGAAAACAGTATGGAGGTTCCTCAAAAAGTTGAAAATAGAGCTACCATACGATCCAGCAATTGCACTACTGGGTATTTATCACAAAGATACAAATGTAGGGATCCAAAGGGGTACGTGCACCCCGATGTTTATAGCAGCAATGTCCACAATAGCCAAACTGTGGAAAGGGCAAGATGTCCATCGACAGATGAATGGATAAAGAAGAGGTGGTATATATACACAATGGAATATTATGCAGCCATCAAAAGGAATGAGATCTTGTCATTTGCAAGGACGTGGATGGAACTGGAGGGTGTTATGCTGAGTGAAATAAGTCAATCAGAGAAAGACATGTATCATATGACCTCACTGATATGAGGAGTTCTTAATCTCAGGAAACAAACTGAGGGTTGCTGGAGTGTCAGGGGATGGGAAGGATGGGGTGGCTGGGTGATAGACTTTGGGGAGGGTATGTGCTATGGTGAGCGCTGTGAATTGTGCAAGACTGCTGAATCACAGATCTGTACCTCTGAAACAAGGCAAGATATGTTAAGAAAAAAGAAAAAGAAGAAGATAGCAGGAGGGGAAGAATGAAGGGGAGTAAGTCGGAGGGGGAGACGAACCATGAGAGATGGACTCTGAAAAACAAACTCAGGGTTCTAGAGGGGAGGAGAGTGGGGGGATGGGTTAGCCTGGTGTTGGGTATTAAAGAGGGCACGTTCTGCGTGGAGCACTGGGTGTTATGCACAAACAATGAATCATGGAACACTACATCAAGAACTAATGATGTAATGTATGGTGATTAACATAACAATAAAAAATTTTAAAAAATGATGAGGATGTTGGTGGTAATGGTGGTGGTGATGGTGATGATTGCAAACACATATATAGTGGTTGCCATGTTCCAGGTACTGTTCTAAATGCTTTACACAGCATTCATTTAAACCTCACAAGTCCAGGTAGTAGCTATTGCTTTTCTCTCTACTCAACATATAGTTAGACAAAGATCAGGGAATTTAAATGATTTTCCTAAGGTTGACTGAACTTGGAGGTGGATCCTTACACCTCCAGTGTGCTGAAGGCTCTGTTCTCCCAGGGAATCTGGTCCCCTGGCATTTTCTCCCTGTGGACCCCAGCATGAGAACAAATGTTGCCCTCACTCCCGTTGATTCAAGAGCTGAGGGACCAAGACCCTGCACTTAAGCATAAATTGTTGAGCCTCGGAAATAGCCCAGTGTGACTCCTGAGGGCGGGAGCACGTCCCCACATCCCTTCCCAATTCCCAGGCACTTATGTAGACAGCTGCAGTGGAATGATTTACAACCACTCGGCGTTTTCCAGCAGGAAGCTGAAAAATGTCACCTACTGTGGAATACCAACTGCAGAGCCTCTCACAGAAAGTGGTTACTGGTGACTTCCTGCAGACTTGCCTTTGCCCCCAACCTGTGCAAACTCTTTAATGAAGGGCTCAGCTGCCCTGTGGCAGTCCTGCCTTGACATGGCTCTAAGCAGCAGGGAGGGAAACACACTGAAACCATGGGAGTGCGGAGGGAAGCATATATATTGCTGTTTTTTTTTTTATTTTTTATTGTTATGTTAATCACCATACATTACATCATTAGTTTTCGATGTACTGTTCCATGATTCATTGTTTGTGCATAACACCCAGTGCTCCATGCAGAACGTGCCCTCTTTAATACCCATCACCAGGCCAACGCATCCTCTCCCCTCTCCGCTCCAGAACCCCCAGTTTGTTTTTCAGAGTCCATCGTCTCTCATGGTTCGTCTCCCCCTCCGATTTCCCCCCTTCATTCTTCCCTTCCTGCTATCTTTTTTTTTTTACATATAATGTATTATTTGTTTCAGAGGTACAGGTCTGTGACTCAATGGTCTTGCACAATTCACAGCGCTCACCATAGCACATACCCTCCCCATTGTCTATCACCCAGCCACCCCATCCCTCCCACCACCCCCCACTGTAGCAACCCTCAGTTTGTTTTCGGAGATTAAGAATTCCTCATTATCAGTGAGGTCATATGATACATGTCTCTCACTGATTGACTTATTTCACTCAGCATAACACCCTCCAGCTCCATCCACGTCGCTACAAATGGCAAGATCTCATTCCTTTTGATGGCTGCATAATATTCCATTGTGTGTGTGTGTGTGTGTGTGTGTGTGTGTGTGTGTGTGTGTGTGTGTGTGTGTGTATCACATCTTCTTTATCCATTCATCTGTCGATGGACATCTTGGCTCTTTCCACAGTTTGGCTATTGTGGACATTGCTGCTATAAACATCAGGGTGCACGTACCGCTTCGGATCCCTATATTTGTATCTTTGGGGTAAATACCCAGTAATGCAATTGCTGGATCGTATAGTATTTCTGGGTTTTCTAAGTAATGAAATCTCCTTGCGTCTCCACTGGGCTTCACATATCTTTTCAAACCTTTCACATTCTCCTTCTTTTCTGTAACAAATGGGCTCACTTAACAAATACTTACGGAGCCCCTTTCACGTGCCAGATGCTGGGGACACTGGGTTTGGAAAAAATACCCAGCTTCTGTCCCCACGTCTAGTTGGAGGGAGGGGGATGGTGCTGGGCTGCGCTGTGCAGTGTGATCAATGTTATGGCAGAATCAGGCGCGGGGTGCTATGGGACACAAGGTGGGGTTGGGGGTGGGCTCTCACTCAGCTTGAGGAATCTGGGAAGGCTTCACGGAGGAGGGGGGCATTTAGGTTGTGCCTTTATGGCTTGCAGAAGTGAGGAGGCTGTGGGAGGGAGGCCCAGGCAGAGGGAACAAATTTGGGAAAGGCTCTGGAGGCATAGAAGGCTGCTGCGATGTTGGTTTTATGTTTCGCCCCGGCCAGGCTGTGGCACCCGGTCACCTGATCAAACGCTAATCTAGGTGTTGCTCCGAAGGTGGGTTGTAGATGTGGTTTCCACTGATAATCAGCTGATTTTGGTAAAGGGGAGTATTGGGCCTCCTTTGGTCAGTTTAAAGCACTTGGGAGCCAAACTGAGGTTTCCTGCCAAAGAAATTCTGCCCCAAGACTAGCATCAATCTCTACCTGGGCTTCCAGCGTGATGGGCTGCCTTTCGGATTTCAGACTGACCGACCCCCGATTCCTTGAAGTAAATCTTACTATGAACATGTATGTCTACACCTCTCTTTCTCTCTCTTCTCTTGCTTCTGTGTCTCTGCAGAGCCCTGGTTGGCAGACCCAGGTTGGGCACCAGCTTTGCCACCCACCAGCTGTGTGACCCAGATGAGGCTCCCATGCTCTCTAGGCTTCTGTCCCTTCTTGCGCACACGAGGGTACAACAGTGCCTGCCTACAGGGTTGCAGGGAGGACAAAATAAGACTGGGCCTGCGCACTTGTGCTGGGCATCTCCTTCACCCTTCTCAGCCCCCTCTGTGGTCTGAGAGCCAGAACCCCTCAGACTGTGACACCTCAGGCTCCCTCACCCCCTCAGGCTGAGGGGTTTCTGGTTTCTCAGTGGGCTAGTGCTGGGGTACTTCTTCATCATGTCCCTTAACTTGCCCCCATCCTTGTAAATAGTCCTCTTATTAAACTCTCCTCACTCACATGATTGGTGTATGCCCACCACACACCAGCGAATCCAATACACAGTATTCACGGTTAGCTATTATTACCATATTGTTATTACGTTTCTTATGATAAAATGGAGATACAAAGAGGCCATTGGACTTGCCGAAGGTCAAAAAGGAGCTTTCATTTAGCAAGAACCCTGTGTATACTAGTTGCTTCACACCCCCAGCAAACTCCATCCCTCATTATTGGTCTCATCTCCACCAACAAGTAAGAAAACCAAGGCACAGAGAAGCGAAGACACTTGCCTGAGTTTGCACAGCTAGTAAAGGGCGGACCCTGGATTCAAACCCAGAACTTTGGGACTTGCCCCGTCCCACAGTGACATAACCTTTTTGGTCTGGCCAGCCCCGACACACAGCTGGTGTTCCACCCCATGCTGTCTTGTGTTCTTGCTTCATCAGTTAACATATCTGTTTCCCACCACAACCACCCCCACCTCTGAGTAGATAAAATCAGACCTCAAGTTCATCCATATACAGAAGCTGGCGGTGGGGGGTGGGGGCACTGAGACGTGCCTGGGGTCGGGATGGGCCAATCTCAGCCAAATGGAAGGTCCTCTCCTCCCTTCCCCGGAATCAAATCAGAACACTGCATCCAGATCTGTCAGAACATCTTCCCCATCTGCCCTCAATCATTTTGGATTCCAGGGAGGATTTATCAGGCAGTCAGATGGCGGGACTGGGTCTCTCATGCGAATAGATTGCGTCAATACTGCACTGTCATCGATTATGGTCCAAGGCTGGGCATTTGGTTATCCATCATGCCTTCACAAGCCTGCTGGACCCAAATTGTCGGGGCTCCTGCAGCCTCTTCTGGCCTAGGGCTTGAGATTCTGCAGTCAGAATTAAAAAGCTCCTGTTCTACCCCATGATTTGAAATTTCTTTGCATTTGAATTGTTGGTATTTGTTGGGCTATAGTCTCATAAGTGTTTAATGTCAGAGTAATAGGATTTTGAGGTCCAGAAATTCCTTTAATTTCATTTCAATTTCTTTTCTTCTGATAAGTTCAGGACAAAATTTATGTATGAGTGTTCCACATCCAGCGTGGAGTCCAACAAGGGGTCTGAACTCATGACAGTAAGATCAAGACCTGAGCTGAGATCAAGAGCCGGCTGCTCAACTGAATGAGCCACCCAGGCGCCCCAGGAGAAAAATAATTTAATATTGTGTTTCAAAAAAGTCAGGATACTACAATCCCTTTTTTATAATTTTGTTTCTATCTACTGACCTCCCTTCTGTTAGTATATAAGCTTAGCAAGGTGTCTGGAGTGATCTTCCTCAAAGGTTTCTGGATGGTGGGATTTGGGGTAAGCTTGGCATTTCTTCTACTTCTCTAAATTATTAAAATATTTTACAACCGCCAAGTATCATTTCCACAAAGATCATCATAATTCTCTTGAGAGAGATGGAAAAATATAGGAGCTCAGAAGGAAGAAGAGGGCCCTCCAGAGTTTCAAGTCCACACTTCCATAACATAGATGAAGAAATAGAGGGTCAGAGTTACAGCTTTACCTCAGGTCACGTGGTAATTTGATTGTTGAAGCAAGACTAGCACAAAGACCCAGATCTCAGTCTGGGCTTTCTCCAGTGTTCGTTCATTCGCTCATCAAAACTTTCATGAACATGCACTGAGAAATAAGATGAATCCAACGCCCTCAAGGAGACAGAGGGTTGAACCAAGGTTTATACTGTAATCACTGAAATTATGGAGGAGGCCACGGGAATGTGGGGGTGGTACTTAGCCCAGGCAGAAGAGGAAAGGGGGGCTCAGGGAAAACCCCCTGGGGGAGAAGTTACAAGTGGCTGCTGTTAGATCAGGAAGGGGTCCAAGGCAAGAGAACAGCATGAGCACATCCATGGACACCAGAGGGAACATGAGACACTTATTTGAGAAGGAATAGTTACCACATGGTTAAAACCATGAGAGTAGCAGTGAGGGCTGGGGGAGGCATTGAGCTGGACAGGTGATGTGGGCAAGTTAAAGTGGAACTCCCTAGAGCCTGCGTGGAAACCGCACGAAGACACAGACCTTGTCTTTCTTACTCACTGCAGCGTGCCCAGCTCCCATGATAGATGCTCAACAGCTATTTTTTACATAAGTAACTTAGCAAAAATGGCACCCCTTCCTGGAAAGGCTTCTCCAACTCCCTTGTCACCCCAGTGCCAAAATTGACCTCACTTCCATTTTTAGACCTTTGTCCATTTATTTTAGCACCTATAATAATCTGTCTGGGAGAAGAGATCAGTTTTTTCTATATTAGTCTTCCCCAGCAAAAAAGAAACGTCTGATTTCTGTGCATCACCTCAGATTATCCAGCACACAGTAGGTACTCAATAAAAGTTTGCCTAAAAGAAAACACCTATGATTCCAAATCTTCCCTTCCAACTTACCTGGAGCCTTTCATTACACCTGACTACAGTGTCTAAAATTCTAAGCACCTACCTAAAGGGTTCACTAGGGTCTTCAGGAAGGAGGAAGGATTCTCCTGGGATGGTGAGGATTGTAATGGGTACCTATGGGTGCCAGTCACCTGTTCAGGAGTCATCCCCCTCCTCTCGGTTACCAACACTTGTTCTCCTTTGGCGAGCTACCCGTCCAATGTAGCGCTGGTGGGAATGTCAGCCTAGGTGACCCATCCAACCCCAGCATGTGGTTGACAACAGTCTGGGCCAATCAGCTTGTCTCTCCCAGGATTTTCAAAAGCACACAGAGTGATGCAAAAAATAAAAACATTTGGAATGAATTCACCCCGATGTGTTTCCCCATACTTATGGCAGGACGAATCTGCTTCTATGGACAAGGTCAATGAAATCAAGGGACAACTGAGTTTCTGGACAGGAACATGAACTATCAGGTGGCCCTCAAATGCCCCTGGGCTCCCCACCCATTGGAAAGTCAAGCTCCTGGTACTCACGCAGCAGATCTGTGTCGCCAGTATGACCCAGCTGCTCTTGAACGTGGAGGTGACCATCTTATTCTCTGAGCCCAGGGAGTCTATGACATTCTCATGTTATACTGGGTCTGTATGGCAGGAGTCTCGGGGGGAAGAGGCATGCCCAAAGGCATAGGATGGGCCACTGGGTAAGGACTGAGCCCCCCTTCAGCCTCCTCCATTGGCGCTCAGGTCATCAACTGCCTCCAAAAGTGACTAATGGGAAAGTCTGTCATGGGGACTGGAGCTGGGCCAAGGTTATAAAGCCTGGTCATATGTCAGGGTTATAAAGGTCTAGAGCCAGCCTGCCCGCGTTTAAGTCCTGACTTGGTCAGTCCTAACAGGGTGACTCTGGGGAAGCCAGTTAATATCCCGGCACCTCAGTTTCTCCATCTGTATTGTCTGAGTTTTAAATCATGAGTGTTTAGCACAGTGTCTGGTACATAGTAAAAATTCACTGAGCCTGAGCTGTGGTTGTCATAATCAGAGAAACTCCTGACATTCCAAGATGCAGCTCTTTCACGTTTTGAAGAACTGAATGCATCTTAAAATTTATGTGTTTTCTGTAAATCTAAAGTTCTCCAAAATGTAAAGTTTATTTAGAAACTGATGTATTAATTTCAGGTGGCAGTAAAGATTTCACTAGCTTTTGTAAAAAAAAAAATTACGTTAATGAACCAGTGGTGTAACTCATCGTCACTGGCATCTTGAGTATGTTGGTCAACCACAGATGGGGGTTGGATGGATGACTTTGACTTAAGTATCAAAGTAGCTAAGTGCTATGGGACCTAATTATCTGTTATAGTTGGGGATACATGATGGGCTTTGTATTGTGGACAGACGCTCACTGACTGGAACTACACTGGCTTTTGTCAATTCTTCATACCCACAATGCTCTTCTCACCACAGGACCTTTGCATATGCTGTCCTTTTGAGTTCTCCAATCTTCTTCACCTAATTAACACCTCATCATCCTTTGGTTCCCAGAGTTTACATCATTTCCCCAGGGAAGTCCTCTCCAACTTCCCTATCTAGGTTAAAACTTTCTAGTGTCATTTGCTACTGCATTGTAGCCCTTTTCACATTGCCATTTTATGTATACTTCACAAACACTTGGTAAATACCTGCCTCTTTCAATAGACTCTAAGCCCCATGGGAGGAAGAGACTGGATCTTCTTTTACTAATCTCGGTATCTCCAGCACCCAGCATGGTGTCGCACACAGCAGGAGCAGAGTAAGTATCTTTTGTAAGAACGAACAAATCGATGAATGAGTTCGGGATGCACCAAGAATATGCTCAGAGAGTTTGGTGCTTCGGTTTTTAGCCTATGTTTGAATGATAATTTGATTCCTGTCTCTTAAATTTCACTGTAACCTAAGCCCCGTGAGGACAGTAGTCCTGTTTGCTTGGATCTGTTATAATCCAACACTTGCCATGTTTTATATGATAATTATTTTTGTCTATGCCACCCCTCCTCTCCCCCACCTTTGAGACTCATGGGAGCAGGGATTACATCCTGCCCCCTTGCGTGACAATGAGTCATAAATCTGCAACCAAAGCTCAGCCATCCTGTCTCTTGGTTGGATAGTGCTGCTTGGAGCCCCTTTAGGCAATTTAATGTGGACATCACACTCAAAGTTGGACTCACCATCCCCCTAAGGCTTCACAGAGCTTGCTCATTGGCCAATGAAGACGTGCAAGTTCCTCTAGAACCCAGGATCTCCCTTGCTGTGTCACATATGGCCTATAAGAAGGCATGGCCTTATCCCTGCCACTGTACTATGTGACAGAGGATAATGGCTCCAGGGAGCATGGAGAAGAAAAAAGAACATGGGTTGGGGGATGTGGGTTTAAGCTACAACTCTCTTCAACACTACTAAAAAGAAAAAAGAATGGAGCAAATAGAAAGCAGTATATGCATGTTAAGACCTTTTTATATATGGCTTCATTCCATTTATAATAAATTTGTAGAGTGGGCAACACTATACCCTTTCAATAACTAGGAAATGGATATTCAGAGAGGTAAAAATCACTTACTCGAGGTCACCTCGCCATTAGATAGCAGGGCAGAGAATAGAACCCAGATCTTTCTAACCTCAAAGTGGGGCTCTTTCCCTGACACCAGCTTGCCTTCTGCCCTGGCTGTATGATCCTGAAGAAGATGCTTAACCTCTCTGATCCTTCCCTTCCTCACCTGTGATGGAGATAATTACCTCTCGTGGCTGCCCGGAGGGTCCAATGATAAGATGATGCATATTTAAGGCAATTTATAAATGCCAGTTATTACTATGCTCAATATCCACAAACAGGTAGATGAGAAAGAATAAATTCTTGTGTTGGTGTGTTTAAGACAGAAGAGAGCTCTTATTATCCCTGAAAGAGTTATCACAGCTGAAGCAGCTATACGATTCCTGCAATAAAAGGGAATGTGTGTGTGGGGGGGGGGGGCGGGGTTGGGAATCAAAGGCAACACAGGTCTCTCTCTTCCCACCCAGCCTGCTTTTATCTTTTACCAAAACTCAATTTCAGATAAGATTGGTGATTCTTCGTTGGAGGTATGAGCATTTACAGCCCAGCTGCTGGGAGCAAGAGCAGAATGTTTAAATACTGCTCTGCACCCTGGCCCTCTGCCAGCAGCCCAACAGACAGCTCAGCCCACTCTGCTCACCATCACCCCCCCGCTCATGATGGCACTTTTGCCACAGCTCCAGCTCCCCACCTTGACTCAGTTTACCTGTTTGCTGAAATTTGCTCCTGAATGAGTTTCCCCCACAAGGAACCCAGAGGCCGGCAGTGGGGGGGGGGGGGTTGTAAATGCTCACAATGCTCAGAAACCCGGTCTCTTTTCTGCAGCACAGGGAAGAGAAGGGAGCAAATAATAAACCCTGAGCGAACAGAGGGGAAGAAGCCATGTCACCGCCCTCAAAGAGTTGACAGGTCACAAGGAGACAGAAATGGGAATGAATAAAAACAACAGCCATCACTTCTTGAGCTCTGTGGGGGCCAGGCACTGCTCTAAGCACGTGAGACAATTTGCCACATTTAAATCTCACAACAATTCCAAGAGGAAGGTACTATTATTGTCTCCATCTTACAGATGAGGAAACTGAGGCTCACTGAGATGGTGGCTAGTAAGTGGTAGGAGCAGGAAGCTGGACATCAGGAGTTTGTGCTCTTAACCACTATGTTATAGCTTCTGTAATTACTATAGCCTGCAGTGTAAGCTTAACAGAGGGGAGTTTTAACGATTGTACATGGACAGAGGTGTTCCAGATGGGGCAGCCACACATGCAAAGGCCCTGAGGTGCCAAAGAGCCTGCACACTCAGGGAACAAAAAACAGCTCATTGCAGTGGGAGCATAACAAGGCATGGGGCCATGAGAAGATGCAGAAGGGTAGAAGACATGTCACTGGGAAGGCAGGTTCTAGTGGGGCTGGAAAGAGCCCCAAATGCCAGGTGAGAATCTCGGACTGTGACCTAGGGGATCCAATGGCATTTAAGAAGGGGAGTGACGTGTGTCGCTTATAGTCAGGAATGATCTGCCAGGTAGTAAGTAGCGTCAAGAATGGATCTAAAAGGGAGACTGGGAGACAGGAAAAGTAGGAAAGGCTGTTTTAGGATGGTACCGGGACAGAGGGAGTCACCCTCACCTTCTATCTCCTGTGTTTGGAGAGATATGGGGCCTCCTAAGGATCCCCACACCCCAAGTGAGTCCATCAGCCTGAAGGCCTGTGTCTTGGCAGTAGCATGCCTGTAAGTAATCAATACGTGCTTATAAATTGGATTTTAAGTCTTCCAAGGAATGAGAGTTGGCCAATGATACCGTTGACAGAGAAGCTGGGTGCCCTTCCAAGTCTGAAAAGTCTAAGGATAAAGTTAATTCTCTGGATCTCCGCAAAGGACAGAGAGCCATTCCTAGCCGCAAGGAACTCCGGAGGGCATTTGGCTTTTGCCTGCCTTGGGGAAACTACTTATCCTCCACTGGGAGCGAGCTTCACGGCGGCACCTGCCTGACCCATCGCCCGTTAGCTGTGAGGTGACCGGGACTGGTCAAAGACCTTCATTTCCCCAACTGTGACTGGCCCAGGGGCGGACTCTGCAGGCAAGTAGGATCAATCAAGGGTTCTTCTGTGACATCTGACATACGGATGCTGGGTTGGAGCAGGACCCTGCTAGGACGCTAGGACGCTAGCATTCCAGACACGCGTAGGGAACGAGCTTAAAATGAAGCAACATCAAGGGCAACAGGACCAGAGACAGAGAATGACAGAATCTTGATTACATAATTGAGCCTACTGACACTGCTGAGCCCGAAGTCAATCTGATCTATTTGCAACTTAACATCTCTTCTCCAACGTTGCCAACAAATTAGAACTGAATCTCATTGGCTTATTTCCGAGTCAATCACTGAGGCCAAGGGGGTGGAATATGCTGATTGGCCAGGTCTGAGTCATGTGACCCCTCTTGGAGCCGCTGCTGGAGAATGGGTTGGGTAGGGGGCTGGGGGCCGTTGAGGTGTGGGGGCCCTGGGGCTGGGGGCACTGGGGAGTGTGGGGGCCTTGTTGGGGGGTGGTGTGGGGGTGGGTAGGCAGAGCAACCGCATCAGAATCACACAAATAGAAATTCAGGGTCAGGGGCTTCCCAAGCAAAACCAAGGTCTTATTATGAGAAGAAAAAGAAATGGTTTCCGGGCCGGCAAAAAATAGCTGTACTCTACAAACTTCCGCAATGCACGTATTAAAATGACCTCAGTCTCAAGCCCAGGAGTCCCTGGGCTGGGTGACTTAGGCAAGACTTCCTCCAAGGTGAGAGAGCAGGTGGGATAGGAGGTGGTGTGGTGAGTGGCTGTCTCCATGCCAAGCTTCGTTTTTAACCCCATCTCCTTGTCCCTCTGCCACCAAAAGCCACTGGGTCAGCTAAAACACAAAGTTTTGTTTCTGTCCGCCCCAGGCCTCCGCTTCTAACTCCTCCTGACTTTGCCCTCACATTAGCATTCATGAACTCAAACTGTCAGAGAGTCTGGGCTAATTAAAGGCAATAAACAAATGCTAATTAGCACTCTGGCTGTACCCAGAGGCTGCTGCAGGCATAGACCCAAGCCTGGTGTTTGTGTTTCCAGGATTCCTTGAATTCCCACATCGAAGAACCCTTTATGAAGCTTCTCTATGAAAGAAAGAGCTCAGAGACAGTGCAGCATTTTGTGGAAGGCTTCTCCATCTCGGTTCTGCCGCTTACTGATGGCTATATCTGTAGGCAAGTTAGACTCCCCGAGTCTCAGTTTTCTCACCCATAAAATGGGAATAATGATCATCTCGACTTTAACGTGTTTTTATTATGTGAAACAAATAACGCATCCAATATGTGCAGTACTTGGCACAGGACATGGGTCATTCAGCAAATGAGTTGCCGTGAGTAAACAGTAAAATACAAGGGGGGTGGGAAATGGGAGGTTACAGGTGAAAATGTGGGTGTAGAGTCCTCAGTGCTCCCTCTGTCCTCATCACCACTCTTTGACTTGTTGCATTCATGGTTCCTGTGCGGACCACTACAGTGTCCTCTGGTCTGGTTGCAGTTCCTTCTCTGTCTTCTCCCTCCAGATCATTCCGTGTTAGTTTCCTAGGATTGCAGTGACAAACTGTCACCCAACTGGCAGCTTAAAATGACATCAATTTATTGTCTTCTGGCTCTGGAGGCTAGAAGTGTGAAGCCAAGTTACTGGCAGGTTGGATTCCTTCTGGAGGCTCTGAGGGAGATTTGTCCCTTGCTTCTCCCCCAGCTTCTGGCGCTTGCCAGCGATCCTTGGCATTCCTTGGTTTGCAAATGCATACCTCCAACCTCTGCCTCCCGACTCCACATGGCCTTCTCCTCTCTTTCAGAGTCTTCCCCTGTCTGTCCAATCTCCTTCTAAGATTTGCCCTTACAAGGACACCTGTCATTGGATTTGGGGCCCACCCAAGTAATCCAGGGTGATCTCAGATCAAGATCCTGAAATTAATTACATCTGCAAAGACCCTTTTTCCAAAGTTGGTCATGGTCACAGGGTTCTTGGGATTAGGCTGTGGACCTATCTTTTTCTTGGTTTTGGGGGTTGCCTTTCCACCTACTACACATCCCAAACCCCACATCCCATTTCGAGGTCAATCATCCCCAAACCCATCCATGTTCCTGGCATCATGCCACTTCCCTGCCAAAAGGTCCACAAAGCCTTTTCATTTTCAACTTAAAATCACCATGTTAGTCTGCCACCTGAGTCTGCAGACCCCAACCCCCTCCTCCCTTCCCACGCCCTCGACTAGAGATACTAAGTCCACCATCTCCTCTTCCTGCCTCTTGGGATGTCCTTCCATCCAAGTTCCCATCCTGGACTCTGTATTCATTTCCTGTTGCTGCAGAGCAAACTATCTCACAGTCTCCATGCATTGGAAGTTCAGGAACAGTATAGTTAAGGGCCTCTGCTCAGAGTCTCCCAAAACCACAACAGGGGGTCAGCCAGGCCATGTTCTCAGAAGGAGGTCAGACTGAGGAAGAGTCCACCACCAAACTCATTCGGGTGGTGGGAGAATTCACTGGCTTGCACCGGAGGACCAAGGGCCCAGTGTTTTGCGGGCTGCTGGTGGGAGACCACCTGTAGTTCATAGAGGCCTCCCTATTGCCCAGGACATACCGTATGTCCTGCCCACGCTCAAAGGGGGAGTATCGTCCAGACATGACAACCAGGAGGCCGGACTCTTGGGACCACCTTGGAGTCTGTGTGCCAGACTCGCTTATGCTTCAAAGGGGAGTATCCTTCTGTACCTCCCCACCAAAGCCGCTGCCACTCCTATCCAGCTGGATCATCTCTCCATCTTCCTAATTCCTGGTGGCTTCGATTTTTTCCCCTCTGACAGCACCAACTGATTTACTTAAGAGGCAGCAATGTGGCAGCAGGTAGGAGTAAAGAATAGGTGTCAGGAGTCAGAGAGCCCTGGGTCCATCCTGGCTCTTCTGCTTACTCAGTGTGACCCTGGGCTCTCCACTTTCAACACTCAATTAGAAACATGCAGAAGAATGGCTTCTTGGGTTATTATAATGATCAAGTGTGCTAATTTTTATAACGCAGTTAACAGCATCTGGTTCACAGGAAGGATCCAAGATGAGGTTATTTTGTATGAGTCAGGACAGGCTAGCCTATATTGTAGTAACAAACAGCCCCTAACCCAGAAAAACTCAGGGGCTTAAAACAAATATTTCTTTCTTCCCCCTGCTGCATGCTCACTGTAAAGTTAGCAGGGGAGTTCTGGTGCTCCCATTAACACTGAATGCCACTGGTTGGAGAGCTGAAGAAGAAAGAGACCTGGGGGGGGGGGGGGGTCTCAGAAAAGTGGGACACTCATTAGCCAGAATGAGGCACATGATCCCACCAGGGGGCCAGGAGATAAAATCCCCCCCCCATGTACCTGAAGGAAGGAGACCCATATGTAGGTGCTCCTGATGTTATATCTGTTAACTTAAAGCTCATTTCACCATAAGGAAGAGTATGTTCTTACTACCCTTTATCCATAAAGGCGCTGATCACAGTGCCTAGCACATAGGTAGAATGTAAGAACAAAATGTCAGAAAGCCCAACTTAAAAATAGAACAGTTCCAACACACAGAAAAGAACCCATCATCCTCTCTAATATAATTTGAAGAGACAAAATTTCTGTCTGCTCTTAAATATTTCCCTTCTTCATGTCCTACCATGTCTTGTATTTCTGCCATTAGCTTGATCCATTAGGGGCCTTAGAGGTGCATTTGTACAGCCTAAGGCATTGGACTGTCCAGGCAGGGTAAGATATTTGCTCAGACACCATTTATTCATTTAGCCTGTTACCGGGGCTGCCATGCAATCCACCCAGCATTTGCTGATCTTGGGGCCGGGAAGCATGCTCCACGCCGGGACAGTTTCTAATGTGGACCCAATCCTTGATCTTCACGTAGAAGGCAAGGTCTGGAGAAGGGGACAGAAGACTGATATGTTTTAAAGGAGGAATAGCAGTGCCAGCTAATAATTACGAAGTGCTTTCTGGGTGCTTGGCTGGGCAAACACAGATTTGTGAGACTTACCCCTCAAAGCGACCCTTAGGACAATGGAGGCTAGAATTTGCTTCTAGAGTAGGCAGATCAGAGAGGATTTCCACTGCTCCTTCACAGGCTGGGTCCTTGCAGGTGGTATGAGTGCATTCTCACGACTCAAATAATGTGCGGCGGGAGGACGGAGAAAGTGACACATTAAAGTTTCCAGAAGCTGGTTCTGCTACAAGTCCTGTCACTCACTAGCAGCGGAACTTCTCTGGGTCCGAGTCTTCTCTTGTTAACTGTGGGCTCCTGAGTTCTCCCCAGGGGTTTGGCCCTCGTCTTCCTGGAGTGGCAAGAGCCACAGGAGCACAAAGACCCTGAACAGACCCCCCTGCTAAAAACTAAGAAAAATTTGAATGAGTAATTTTTTAAATACGCATTTTTAAGGGACACCCAGGTGGCTCAGTTGGTTAAGCACCTGCCTTCACCTCAGGTCATGATCTCAGGGTCCCGGGATCAAGCCCCGTGTCGGGCTCCCTGCTCAGGGGGGAGTCTGCTTGTCACTGTCCCTCTGGCCCTCCCCTTCTCCTTGTGTGTGCACCCCCCATAAACAAAATCTTTTAAAAACTTCATTTTTGAGATGATTTTCAAACAACTTAAAAAATTATTTTTAGAGCCAACCAATAGCACTGATTCAGACTGGGAACATTAGAGACAAAGTTTTGGAAAACATAAGCTATTAAACTCTATTGAAGACCCCCCATGTGCATTTTCCATGCAGAGAAGTAATTCCAACAGTTGGGTGTTGATGTGTGAACAGGGCTGGGCTCCAAGCACTCAGGGTGTTGGAACAAAAACCCTTGCAAACTACAGAAAGCGCATTCTGCTCGCCTCGACCAGCACGCAGATAATGCGCGCTCAATTGTGTGGGACTTGGCGGCACGGAGCAGTAGAAATAATTCTTTGGAAATGAAGAGAATCAGCAAAACATGAGGCAAAAAATAGACAAACGAAGAGAGAAAATGGAACAAGAGAAAGACGGCCGGGAATGGGCTGGTTTTCTCTGCCTCACGCGGCTTTGGTGGCTTGTGGTAAATGAGTTTCTAACGATGTTTTTAAAGAACGGGTCTTATTTAGTGGAGCTGACGCAGTTCCTGTGGCTTCATGGGCTATGTCCTGGGGAACCCGATGAAAGCAGGAGGGAGAAGCTTGGGCCTCAGCTGTCATTCCCTTTGTCCTTCTGGGAAGGACCCCAGCCACACGCTTGTCCCATCCCCTGCACTGGGTAGTCGACCAGCCCCTCGTTCTGTGTGCCAGGATCCCTGACCCTGGAGGATCCCAGTGTGTGGGGGAGAGCCACAGAGATATACAGTGATAATGCTGTGCTAGTAAGTGTTTCTTAGAGTGCCCGCGGTGTGCAAGGCGAGGTTATTTTTTGAGTGAACGAACAGAGGAATGAATGAGTGAGTGAAGCACAAGGTGCTCTGGGGGTCCAGAGATAGAGTGCGCTCACCTTGGGAGAGAGGAGGGAACAGAGAAGGCTTCCTGGAGGAGGTGACGCAGGAGAGCTCAGGAAAAGACACACACAGGAGTTGGAGGCAGAAGAGGAGATGTGAATGAATTCATGAAGGGCTGTTAAAAAGCACATCCCAGTCCAGGAATCTCATGTCATTCCCATCTGGGCAGAAGGTGTTGGGGGAGGAAAAGTAATTTTCCCTCTACTCTTGTAGGATCTTGGCTGAAAACCCCTGTGATGAAAGAGTAACAGGAGACAAGGAAATAGGAGTTTAATAACATGTATACCTTCTGTAGACATGGGACCCACCCAGGAAATACCAAGTCCCTGGAATGACCCAAGCCACCAGCTTAAATGCCATCTCTAGCTCAAGACAAAAGAAGATGTTGCGGGGCTGGAGGGAGTCAGCAATGGGGAGGTTGTCAGGAAAGGCAAGGTAAACAAGGGTGAGGTTGGGGCGCCTGGGTGGCTCAGTCGACTGAGCATCTGCCTTCGGCTCAGGTCATGCTCCCAGGGTCCTGGGATGGAGTCCCACATCGGGCTCCTTACTCAGCAGGGAGCCTGCTTCTCCCTCTGCCTCTCTCCCTGCTTGTGCTCTCTCTCTCTGACAAATAAATAAAACCTTTAAAAAAAAAAAACAAGGGTGAGGTGGTTCTGCAGTTCTAGGTCCTTGTCTTCTTTGCAGAGAATTTCTAGAGATTTAGTTACTTTCTCTTCCAGGTACCGAGGGGAAGACACCCTTATGAATAGAGGTTTCTCCCTCTAAATGTAAATTTCTCTTACAAAAGGGTAACTTCTACTTGGCTTTTCAGAGCTTCTGTGTCTGCTCTTTCTTAAAAATAATCAGCCCCAAATAATCCTTATGCCAACGAGGCATACTTTGGGGTAGTATATTCTGCTCCCGTTCAAGGGTTTGAGAGGCAGGCAGGTGTTGGAAGCTGATAAGGATGGCCCTTATCAAGCACGTACTGTGTCCCTGGGGACATCTGGGGGCAATCGCTAGAGACAGTTTTTGGTTATCACAGCTGAAGTGGGGAGGGGGGTGCCACCAGCATCCAAGGGGATCCAAGTCAGGGATCCAGCTAAGTCTTGTACAGTACACAAGCCCACCAACTCTCAAAGCCAGGAATGCACGGACCGAGGAACCTTGTGGGGCTCCCAGCTCAGGCTTCGAATCCTTTCATCCTTACCAGAGCCCGGTGAGTGGTGGATTTATCCCCATTTCTCAGACGAGGAAAATGAGCTCTGAGCACTTCAGTCACTTGCCTAAAGTCATAGGGTAAGAGGGAGAGTGAGCATTTGCACGCAGGCAGTCAAGCTCCAGCTCCCCAGTAATAACGACCGTGACAGAGAAATCCGTGGCCCTGCTGGGAAGGTCTCTGGCTGCACGTTACAGGGTTTGGGTGTACACCCGTTCTGTAACCCCTGAAGATTGTTCATCTACAGATTCGTCCCCTTCTCACTCACTAGCGTACTTTCCCCCTAAGGAGTGGGAGTCGGAGGCAAATGAATTTCCCATCTGTAAGCACAGAGACAGAGCAGAGGATTTTTCAATGCGTCCATTGAATCACCCGCCTCCCCCCCTTCCCTGCTGGACAAGCTGGGGCCCATTACTAGATACAACGGCAAGAGCCACTGCCCCAGTTTATTCAGAAAGTGCCTGAAAATATAATTAATGGAAGGCTCCCCCTGTGGCTTCAGGTTTTCCCTCCTGGGTGGCAGGAAAACCAAGTCCTAGTGTGTTCCGTTATTATGATCCTTCCTTCAAACGGTAATCGTGTGCACAGTGATTTCTCTGCAGGTCCTCCCGGAAGTGTGGGAGTCCAGCGCATGCTTGTTGGGTCTGTTTTTCCTCCTAATGAAGTCACACAGGCCAGCTCCCCCTGAGCGGTGTGGGCCACTGCAGCTTGGAGGAAGAGGAAGCTGCCTCTGGGACGAGCTCCGGGTTTTGCAAGCGGACGTCTAGAAACAGGAGTGCAGGACAGCGGTCACTCTTGCAGCCTTTGATGGGATGCCAGTTTCAGGGCAGTATCTTCTTGTGTAATTACTCCTTGTCTTGGTCATGGTCTGGAGCTGCTGCAATTAACCCTCCCATTGTACAGATTAGTAAACCGATGCTCCAAGAACCCAAGTTGTCAACATAACACTGGCACACCAACCCGGCCACTTCACTCAGCACAGGCTGTAATGAATCAACAAGCTGGCCCATTTATTTGTTTAAAGGCTTTGGAGCAGAACGCCTTCTGGTTTTGCATGCTGATCTTAGCACAGTGCTTTTGCTCAATAAGGACTAAATCAGTCACATAAAGCAAAGGTATCACAGACAAACGACCCCTATGGGGAGGTTCTTGATTCTGATTTCATTCCTTTTTCTCTAAATACATAACTCTAATGGGATGATAGATTATGCTGGATTTCTCTCTTCTGCAACTCATTAAGAAGAACACAGGCTCTGGTGAGAGCGAGGTTTTGGTTTGAATGCTGGCTCTGCCCCTCCCAGGCAGTGTGGCACAGGGTTAGTGAGTTCACCTCTCTGAGCCTCTGTTCTGCTGCCTCTAAAATGGAGATGATAACCCCCACTTCACCGATTTGCTATGAGATCAAATAAGCCAAGAGAAGAGGAAATTCTTTTACTGAACTTTGAGTACACACACGAGGTGATTATTTAATTCCCCAATCATGTTTTTCTTAATGCTCTTACTCATTTAAACACTAAGTTAAGTTTTATTTTCTCTCTGATAATTGAAGAAAGTTAGGCTCAGAGAGGTTATGCAACTTGCCTGGAGACACACAGCCAGAAGGTGGCATAGCTGGGATTTGAATACAGAGCAAACTCCATATTTGCCTCTTTTGATTCCCCTTGTTGCCAAAAAGAGGTTTTTGGGGGAAGAAGGGTCAAGGAAATATTTCAAATGAGTGGGAAGTAGAAGAGGAAATATCTGTCTTTTACTAACATAACATAATAAAATAAAATAAAATAAAAGTGAGCACTGACAGGCCTGAGTTTGAGAAAAGCTGATTCTGCTCTAGGTCTGTTGTATCTGGGGTTTTACTCTCTCGAGGCAGCAGGCACACCAAATCCCTTCTCTGATGGGAAAGGATTACAGAGCAACAAAAAGGGACAGACAAGATGAGAACAGAAGACTGTATTTCCTGGAATTAAATACTGATATGCAGTCTAGAGGAAAAACAGGCCGAGGGGTTAAATGGCTGGTCTATAGAAACTTGCACCCATAATATGTAAAGAACTCTTACAAATCAATAAGAAGACAACCTGATTTTTAAATTGTCAAGAGATTTGAATAGACATTTCTGCAAAGATGACATACAGACGGCCAGTAAGCTCATGAAAAGGCTCAACATCATTAGCCATCAGGGAAAGGCAAATCAAAACCATGAGATACCACTTCACACCCATGAAGATGGCTAAAAAAAAGGGACAGTAACCAGTGTTGGAGAGCATGTGGAGAAATTAGAACCCTCACCTGTTGCTGGTGGGAACATAAAAGGATGCAGTCACTTTGAAAAATAGTGGGGCAGTTTCTCAGGATATGAAATATAACATTACCATACGACCCAGTAATTTTACTCCTTAGATGAACTGAAAACACGTTCATATGAAAGCTTGTCCATGAATATTCGTACAAAAGTGGGAGCAACCCAAATGTCCATCAGCTGATGAATGGATAAACAAAGAGTGGTCCATCTATACTGTGGAATATGACTCAGCCACGAAAAGGAAGAAAGTTGGCACATGCCACAGCATGAATGAACCTAAGAACATTTTGTTAAGTGGGAAAACTTGGGCACAAAAGACCATACAATGTTGAATTCCATTTACATGAATTTTTCCAAAAAGGCAAATTTATTAACACAAAAAGTAGACGATGAGTAGTTGCTGAAGAGATGGAGTAAGGGAGGGGGAAATGGGGAGTGACTGGAATGGACATCAGATTTCTTTTGGGGGTGATGGTAATAGTCTAAAATTAGCTTATGGTGATGGTTGCACAATTCTGTAAGTATGCTGGACATCACTGAGGTGTATGCTTAGAGTGGATGAATTGTACAGTATGCAAATTATATCATAAGCCAGTGAGGGTCACCCCTGGACCCCAAGCAGTCTGCGCCCATTTCTTGTCCACAGCATGGCACAGCCTTACTCCTCATGAGGCTAAATTCTAAACTTACTGGGTCACAGAAGGTTTTTCTCATGGGGCCCAAGAACCCAACGGGGAAAAGGTCAGCTCCTTTCCCAGGAGCTCCCATGAGGAGCTCCCAGTTTGTTCCTGATGGAGTCAGTCACAAGCCGGCCCAGAGGCCACAGGGGACCCGCCCTGATAACATCTCCGGTGTGATTAAGTCAGCCATGTCCAATGTGTCTGCTAGATTTGTATCAGGGCTTCCCTCACACCCCCCCAGACTGGCTGGCCATTCATCCAGGACTTTGTGGGATTGCACGGCTGACTGATTCATCGCTGTATCAATAAAACCCAGGTCTGGCCATCTTCTGATGAATTACATTGTTTAAATGAACTTAACAGTTGCATTAGAGAAAGAAAACAAGGGGAATCAATAAAGGAGAATTTCTTTCATCAGAGAGTCAGCATTTCTCGAAGGCTGGAGGTCAGTGTGGAGATGAGCACTTAGCGCGCAACAGAGATGCTGTTTGTCGCTGGCAAGACGGTACCGAGCTTACATGCAGGATTGTAAACAATAGCAGAATTCCGGAGCCCAGAAGCCCTAGAATGTGCCTGGCACAAAGCCCAGACTCTGGAGTCACCGAGACCTTGGTTCAAATACCAACGGCTCTACTTCCTAGCCATGGGTTTGGGCAAACTACCTAACTTGGGCCTCAGTTTCTCTTATCTGCAAAATGGGCATGACAATAGAGCCAATATCTTAGTGTTATTAACAAAGATCACGTTCAACAAAATGGAACAAACTTGCAGTTCTTGCTAAATAGTGCTCAATAAATGTTTGCCACTGATTGTGTGACATTTTTCTCTTGTTAATATGTTCCCAGAAGCAGAGCCTCCTCTTTTCCAACCTCCCCCAGGACAGGTGACACATTAATTGCTTTTTAAATTTAATTTCTTAAACTGACGTGCATTAACGTGCATGTTTTTGGTGTGAAGTTAATACAAGTGTACATTTGTATAAACCACCACCGTAATCACTGTCTTTGTCAGCATGGGGCTCGAACAAAAGAAATTTACTTCTCACTGTCCTGGAGGCTGCAAGTCCAAGGTTGAAGTGTGGACCAGGTCTGGTTTCTGGTCTCTTTCTCCGCTTGCAGACCTTTCTTTTCACTGCATCCTGACCTGCCAGAGAGAGGAAGCTCTGGGGTCTCTGCCTCTTCTCATAAGGGCATTAATTCCAACACAGGGGCTCTACCTCCTAATACATCGTACTGAGGGTGAGGATTCAGACATATGACTCTGGGGGCACATAAGCATGCTGTCCATAATGATCAGTATACAGAACATATGTTAACACCTGCTCCTAATTCTCTCATGCTATCCTCTGCACGGACCTCCCACCCTCTGACCCTTTGCCTGGGACCCCAGGATCAACCTGAGCTGAAGGCAAACACTCAACCAACTGAGCCACCCAGGTGCCCCAAGGGACAGGTTTTTGTACATATGTTTTCATTTCTCTAGGATAAGTACCCAGGAGTGGGACCTCTGGGTCAGATACTGACCCATAAACATAAGTATATGTTTCAGTTCATTAAAAACTACCACTCTGTTTTCCAAACAACATCTTCATTGGTCCTAGCAACCTATGAGAGGTCTTTTTTTCAATGTTTAAGACATTTCCTTTTTTTTATTATTTTATTTTTAATAGGCTCCATGCCCAACGTGGGGCTCAAACTCAAGACCCGGACACCCCGCGTCACATGCTCTACCAACTGAGCCAGCCAGGCGCCCTAATTCATCGGTCTGAATCCAGGATTTGATACTGGCAGTTCTGTCTACCTCAGCCATCTCTATAATGTCTGGTAGGATCTCATAGTGCTTTTAAGTCAAATTTCCCTACGAGCTAATGATGTCAAACATCAGTTTCCTGTGTTTACTTGCCTTCCATCTACCCTCCTCAGCAAAGTGTCTGCTCAAATCTTTGGCCCATTTTGTAACGTGACTGTCGTTCTTCTGGCAGTCAGATTTGAGAGCTCTTTCGACGTTGTGGACACAGGTCCTTCAACAACTGCACCATCTGCAAACTCACAGTCTGGAAGTTTGTTTTCATTCCCTTCACAGCATCTTCCACAAAAAAAGGATTTAAAATTTTTTAATTTTTTATTTTTTTAAAGATTTTATTTATTTATTTGAGAGAGAGAGAATGAGAGATAGAGAGCACGAGAGGGAAGAGGGTCAGAGGGAGAAGCAGACTCCCCGCTGAGCAGGGAGCCCGATGTGGGACTCGATCCCGGGACTCCAGGATCATGACCTGAGCCGAAGGCAGTCGCTTAACCAACGGAGCCACCCAGGCGCCCAGGAGTTAAAATTTTGATGAAGTGCAATTCATCAATTTATCTTTTATGGAGTGTGCTTTCAACATCATGTCTACTTCCTCCACTACTTCCCTCTAGAAGTTTTACAGTTTTGCTTTTTACACCTAGGTCTATCATCCACTGTAAGTTCATTTTCATATAAAAGTGTAAGGTGCAGGTTGAGTACTTTTTTGCATGCACGTCCAACTCTTCCAACACCATTTTGTTGGAAAGAGAAGACCCTTCTCCACAGAATGTCCTTGACACCTTTTCAAAAATTGACCAGACACACCTACCTGGGCCCATTTCTGAGCTCTCTGTTCTTGTTCATCGATCCAGGTATGCCAGGCCTTTTGCCAATCCCACAGTGTATTGATTATTGTATTTTCTCCTCGTAAATCTTAAAACAGGGTAGTATGATTCCTCTAACTTTATTCTTTGTTTTCAAATTATTTTGGCTCTCCTAGGTCTTCTGACTTTCCACAGAAATTTTAGGTTTGGGTCGAGAGATTATTTCTTGGAAGGCTTTATTTCTTTAAAAAATTTTTTTTTTACTATGGATTCAATTTCTTTTATACACCTACATCCATTCAGATTATCCGTCTCCGCTTGGTGAGTTTGGTAGCTGGCACTTTTTAAGGAAATTGGTCCATTTCATCTAAGTGCTCAAATTTATGCGTCTAGACTTGTTTCTGAGGTTCTCATATCAGCCTTTTAATAGCTGCGGGGTCTGTAGTATTATCCCTTCATTCATCCCTAACGTCAGTAATTCGTGTCTTCTCACACTCTTTTTTCCCGTCTTGGAGGTTTATCAAGATGCATTGATCTTTTTCAAAGAACCAGTATCTTTTGGTCTCGTTGATTTGCTTCCCCCACAGACCTTTTCTGTTCTCAAGTCCGTTGAGATTGCTACTCCGCTGTTAATCATTTCCTTGTTGCAAGCAAATATAATAACCTTGTTCTATTTGCTTTGGGAGGTTATGCTCATTATTTTCAAATTTCTTCAAGTGGAGGCTTAGATTGTTGATTTGAGACCTTTCTTCTTTTTTTAATGCTATGAAGTTGCCTCCTGCACTACTCTGTTTCCATCCCACCAGCTGTTATGTGCTGCATTTTAATTTCATTCAGTTCCAGGTATTTTCTGATTTTTCTTGATTTGAACCTTCCTGAACACCCCATTTTCCTTTATAAATTGTGGTTCTCAGTGTATCTATTGCAAAATTTTGGTTTTGTAGTGGACTCTAAAATATGCTCTTAGCTTCACAGCATATTTAGAGTCCATTTTTACCATGTCAGGTGGAATATAGAAACATTACTGCCACACAGGTCCCTCTGCCCTCCCTCTTCATGCTGGTATGGCTTGAGTGTTACATCTGCATACACTATAAACCCCACCAGACAATGGTATTTTGTTGGCTTTCAGTAAGTCTACTTTAAAGAATTCAAGAGGAGAATAGCTCATTACATTTCACCCAGATATTTACTACTTTTGTGCTTCTCCTTTCATTACCAATGTTCCCAATTTTTTTCCAGTGTAGTTTCCTCAGGCTAAAGAATTTCCTTTAGCAATTTTTTTTTTTTGAAGATCTGCTGGCAACAGATTCTCCTATTTTTCTGTCATGTAAGAATGTCTATATTTCACCTTTGTTCTTGAGGGTTATTTTCTCTGTATATCAAATTGTGAGCTGACAGTCCTTTTTGTCTATGTTAAAAATATTGTTCTTCCTTTTGGCCTCCATAGTCTCTGATGAGAAATTCAGTCACTCAACTTGTTGCCTTATAAATAATATACTTTCGCCCCTCTCTCCTCTGTTCAAGATTTTTCTTTGTTTTAATAAAAAAAATTTTTTAGGGGTGCCTGGGTGGCTCAGTCGGTTAAACGTCTGCCTCTGGCTCAGGTCATGATCCCGGAGTCCTGGGATCGAGCCCCGCATCGGGCTCCCTGCTCAGCGGGGAGTCTGCTTCTCTCTCTCCCTCTGCCCCTCCCCACCGCTCCCTCGTTCTCTCTCAAAATTTTTTTTAAAAGATTTTATTTATTTATTTGATAGAGAGAATGAGATAGAGATAGAGAGCACGAGAGGGGAGAGGGTCAGAGGGAGAAGCAGACTCCCCGCTGAGCAGGGAGCCCGATGCGGGACTCGATCCCGGGACTCCAGGATCATGACCTGAGCCGAAGGCAGTCGCTCAACCGACTGAGCCTCCCAGGCGCCCCTCTCTCTCAAATTTTTTAAACTGAAGTGTACCTGACACACAATGTGACAGTAGTTTCAGGTGTACAACATAGCGATTCCAAGGGTCTATGCTGAACTCACAGATGCAGCTACCCTATGTCACCATACAACACTGTTACAATATCACTATGTTCTCTATGCGGTACCTGTATTCCCATGACTTTCTCTCTCCTTAACTGGAAACCTGTACCTCCTACTCCCCTCCGCCCATTTTGTCCACCTTCATTTTTAATTTTCTGAAGTTTGTGATGTATCTGGGCAAGACGTTTTGGGGGTTATCTTGTTTGGGATTCACCAAGGTTTTGTAGGCTTACATGGTTTTGGTGGGGGGGTAGTTTTCAGCGATTATTTGAAATATTTTTTCCACTACCCACATTCTTCTGTTCACGATGTGAATGGCATACATTTTGTATTACCTGTACGAATGTGTTCAGTTTTTAAAAATCTTGTCTCTGTGGCTCAGGTTGGATAATTTCCACTGATGTGTCTGGGGGTTCACGGACTCTTTCCTTCATTTGTTCTATTCTGCTCTCACATCCTTTCAGGAAGTTTTTAAATTTTTGCTGAATTTTCAGGTCCACAATTTCCATTGGGCTCCTTACAGCTTCTATTTCTTTGCTGGCACTTTCAAAATTTTCATTCATTTCAAGAGTGTGTGCCTATTGGAGCAGTTTTGTAATAGGTTCCTTAATGTCTTTTTCAGGTAATTCCAACATTTGTGTCATCGTGGAGTTCCCATGCAAGCTGATGTTTTCCCGGTTCTTCATAGACTGGGTAATTTCAGATTGTACCCTCATATTACATTATGAGACTGAATGTTATTTAAATCTGATCAAGAATGTTGATATTTCTGTTTTAGTAGACTACTGACTCTGTTGGATTGAAACCACACGTTCCTATTGCCCCTGTATAGCTTATAGGTTCAATGTCACCTCTACTTACAAAGCATCTGCAGTGCTATTTGGAGTTGGCTCATGCGTGAGCCACCCAGAGTCAGTGTGACATCTAGCAGGTGGTCTATTTTACCATGAAGACCCAGACCCACACACGTGCACCTCAGGGATGAGCCCAGGAGCTCCAACAACATCATGGAGCCATTTCCCCCAAGCTCCTACCCTTCTGAGATCATCCAGTACTTTCTGACTCCTTGGTTCTCTGTCTTTTGGTCCTCCATCCGGGGATATAGGCTTTGTTCTCCTCACTCTGCTGAACACTCCCATGGCGGTATGGGAATAGACGGGAAAGAGCAAGTTTCTGCCTCGTTGGCGTGGGACCGCAGCTTCCCCAATGTCCCTGTTGCTGGTGTTCCTCTCAGGAACCCCCTTTCCCATTCCTGGAGCCTGACCTACAGGACTTGTCCCGACACTCTCTGTCTTCACCGATGCTCCTGGTTTGGGGGCTACTTTGAATCCAGGTTAGGGGATATAGAAATATATCCCTTATATATAGATATAAGAAACAAGGCCAAACTTTCTGAGAATCCTGTGGTATCCTCCTATTAGAGTCTTCCCTACAATCTACCTACTACTCGGTATTTTCAGAGTCCTCAAAGGCTGATCCACACTGTAGGCCCAGTTTTTATAGCTCTGTTCAGTGCGAGAGTCAGGGGGTTGTGTATTCGCCCCCGACCATCCTACCCAGAATTGGAAACTTCCGGCTGTTTTGAAAACATGGTGATATCCTCAGAGACTAGACATAGTTAAGGGCTTGTTCATTAAAGTCAATGTAACTCAACTTTGAAACCTGGTTCTTAACCTTACAGGTTTGCCCAGATAACCTGTGAAATTAATTTAAAGAACACACTGAGAGTCACCAGAGGGGAGGTGGGTGGGTGACGGGTAGGTGAAACAGGTGATGGGGTGAAGGAGCGCATGTGTCATAATGAGCACTGAGTGATGGATGGAAAGGTTGAATCACTATATTGTACACCTGAAACTAATATTACACTGTAGGTTAACTACAGTGGAATTAAAAACTTAAAAAAAAAAAACCCTAAAAAAAAGAATTGCACCTTTTTGTGAGGGCTTACATAAACGAAACAAATTCCCTGGGAGCACACAGCTGGTAACGAGTGCGAGCAGAACTGAAACCTGGTTCGCGCTAGCCCAAAGACCCACTGTTCTAGTACCTCGTGCTATCCTAGAATCGGCTTTTTTTTTTTTTTTTTTTTAACCTGAAAGCACTAAGCTTATGCTTTCCTCAGATAATGGTGATTGATGGCAGCCCTTAAATGCTGCAATTGGATTATCAAGTCCCAACACAATTTTGCTCAATAAAACAATAAAAACCTAAGACAATTCATTGCTTTCTGAGCTTTTGTTCTCTCTCAGAGATTTGTGAGGGGGAATGGTGACATTCTCTGGCTTTCTGCCTTCTCCTTTGAAAACACAGCTGCCCTAGAATTCTGACCCTTCACTCCAGTTTTGCAGATAACCGTTTTGGAAAAGAGAAAGAGCCGAGGCTCCTCATGTTGAATGCAGGGAACACACTTAAGGAAAAACAATCCATCCTGTACTTGTGAAAATGAGGGACATGTAGCTAGCAGCTGAGACCCAGGCAGCAATTCAGGAGATACTATGTGCTTTATCTCTGGGCGACATCTGCCCAATAGTTCTGCTCCCTTTGGAGTGGAAGGGTCTGACAAATATTGGTCAGTTTTAGGGAGAAAAGGTATTAATTCACCTAAGCATCCTCCTGACCCACTGGGATATCTCAGGGAATTGATACCTACTCATCTGATGTCAGGAAAGTCCTATTATATTCAGACTACAGAGAATGACACTAAGAAGATATGAAGGAAAGCTCCAATGTTCTTACAGAAGAGAATGGGGCTCTGAAGTCTCTGCCAGTAAGTTTTAAAATCACAAATGCAAGGGGCAGAGCCCTTGCTTCAGCCTAAGCTGAAGGCAGACACTTAACTAGGATTCTTTTCGTTGGTGTCAGAAACCAAATTAGCCTGAGGAGAGGAACAGAAGGTATTGGCTGAAAAAAATCTCTCTTCACATTCTAGGAATGGGACTACCTTCAGGCATGGCTCAATCAAAGCACTCAACAACATCTGGATTCTCTCTACATATTTTCCTTTGTGCTGGCTTTATTCTCAAGATGACTGTCCACATACAATGGCAAGGATGGTCACCTGCAGCTCCTGACTTCCATCTTAGCTCTTCAGCAATCCTACCGGAAAGACAGCATGTCCATCTCAATAAGTCCAGAGAAGGCTTTAGGGCAGATTCTCATTAACTGTTCTTGACCCAGCCTGGGTTATATGCCTACTTTCAGCCATCACTGTGGTCATGAAGATACATTTCTCTGATTGGCTCTGCCTGGATGATCTGGTCATTTCTGTAGCTCCCTAGGAGGGAGCAGCTCAACCTGAATCACTGGGACAAAAGAATGAAAGAAAAGCCCGTCTGCTACGTGTACTGTCCAGGACTGGTACTGCCACATACTCCTTCCCTTGACCGTAAGCAGATCTGTTTCCTTACTGAGCTTCCCTTTCTTCATGCACAGAAATGAGGGATGTGCACAAATGCTTACGATCCTTTCCAGTTCTAAGTATTCTTTGATGACACATGATATATACTCAGATGCTCCTCAAATCCCACATGACAGGCAGTATGGGAGCCTGAAGGAGCGCCACGCCTGGACCTTTTTAAAAGGAGATGGTTTTGGGGGAAAAAAAACACAAGAACCACCTTCCTCACAGAATTTATTGTTTGGAGAACATGGACTCTGGAGCTGAATGCTTAGACTTAAATCCCTGATGACGGAGCAACTGTGGAAAGTATTTCAGCCCCAGTTCCGGTCATGTACAGGGGGTATCATAACAATACCCACCTCAGAGCATTGTGATGAAGGGCACGGCAGGCAGAATTCTAAGATGGCCCCGTGGTTCCCATGCCCCTGCATCATCCCCTCCCCTGAATGAGGAAGAAGCTGCGACTTGCTTCTTTTTCTGTTTTAAGGTTTTATTTATTTGAGAGACAGAGAGACAGAGAAACAGAGATGCAGGGTGGAGGGGGGAGCACGAGCAGGGGGAAGGAGCAGAGGGAGAGGGAGAAGCAGACTCCATGCTGAGGAGGGAGCCTGACGTGGCGCTCCATCTCAGGACCCTGGGATCACAACCTGAGCTGAAGGCAGACGCTTAACTAAGCCACCTAGGCACCCCCTGTGACTTGCTTCTATCCAACAGAATATGGCAAAGATGATGGGACAGACTCCTGTGCTTGTGTTACGTTATGTAAGACCCAATCTAATACATAAAAGGAATAAATCTCAAATTTGAAAGAAGCCTAAAACCCAGGTGGTTCAACAGTGCTAGCCAACTGGAGCTAGAGATCCTCCTGCTCTTCCTGTGGAATGAAGCTGCTCTGTTAGGAGGGGAGGGGACGATGACAGGGACCTTAAAGAGGTCCCAGGCTGATATGATAGCCAGCAGGAACACAGGGACCTCTGTCCTACCACTACAAGAACACGAGTTCTGCCAGAATAGCCTGGGGAAGGTTGGAAGTGGATTCTTCCCCAGTCAAGACTCCAAATAGGAACACAGTGTGACCAATACCTTGAGTGCAGCCTTATGAAACTCTGAGTAGGGGAGCCAGCGAAACCATGCCTGGAATCCTAATCCATGGAAAATGGGAGACAATACACATTTGTTGTTTTAAGCCCCTAAATCTGTGGTAATTTGTTATTCAACAACAGAAAACTAATACAAGGGATAAATGAGATAATGCATGTAAAACGCATAAACTTGGTGCATGGCTAAGTGTTTGATATTAGCTATTCTTAAGAATATAATCTTATATATATATATAATCTTAAGATTATAATGAAAGAGTTGGGCATTGTAGATTTCAAACAATACAAGGCTATAAATCTCCCTGTGTCCTTCTGAGACAGCCTTTTGGGCTGGAGGGAGCCCAGTCTGGGGCTATCCTTCGGTCCGCTGAATGTCATCTCTGCAGACTTCTATATGGACAAGTAAGTGATGGCCAAGCCGATGAACCATTATTTGCAATACAATTTATTATCATCCAATTTCAGCAGAAACTGGTTGAGGATAGTGGGAACTGGTCCAGAACATTAGTGTTGGAGAGGCATTACCTGAACTTAAATGGTAATGAGATGAGATCGGGTAAGGATGGGCAGGTGCCTCCAACAAGCTCAGCCTAAAAATTCTAATTGGGTTCATCCAGGCTTTGCAGATAAAGAGACCACAAAATAATATTGAGAGCCAGCCAGATGGCCTCAAACACATTACTGCCTTTAATACGAATAGTCTATAGGGAAGAAATCATCCTCTCCACTCTATAGCTGAAGAGCTGAAGTATAAGAAGGTGAGCTCGGGGAAGTTCAGTGAGATGCCGAGGGTCGCCCGGGTCTCATGAACACTTCTTGATGACTTTGACAGCTGGGAGAGTCCTTGCAGCCCACCGAGGCAGGATGATAATGTGCATACGGGAAAGACACCTAGCTCACAAAGGGGGAAAGGGGGATGCGTGAGTAGGAACAGAAGGCAAACAACCTTGACTGGAAAACTGTGGCATGTGGCTCAACTTGTACCAAATATCGGTTTCCAAGAAAAGAACCTTAAGGGAGACAGTAGGGAGATATACCCATTCCTGAACCCTCAAGAGGAAGAGGGGAAATAAAGAGCAGATACCTTCCTCGCTTTTAATTTTACTGTAGTAAGAAGACTTAATATGAAATAGATTCTCTGAAATTTTCAAGTGTGTAACACAGTATGGTTATATATAGAGATAGGGTAGCACAACAGAGCTCTGGGTCTTCTTCATCCTGCCTAACTGAAGGTTTAAATCCATTTATACCCATGGGAGGGCTGATAGCTCTTGAAGATCCTGGTTTTGATTCTTTTTTTTTTTTTAAGATTTTATTTATTTATTTGACAGAGAGAGACACAGCGAGAGAGGGAACACAAGCAGGGGGAGTGGGAGAGGGAGAAGCAGGCTCCTGGCTGAGCAGGGAGCCCGATGTGGGGCTCGATCCCAGGACCCTGGGACCATGACCTGAGCCGAAGGCAGACACTTAACAACTGAGCCACCCAGGCACCCTCTTTACCCATTCTTAAATCAGGTTATTAAAAAGGCACAGGCAACAAGAGCAAAAATAAAAAATAGGCAAGTGGGACTACACCGAGCTAAAAAACTTTTGCATGGCCAAGGAAATAAACAACAGAGTAAAAAGAGTGAAAAGGCAACCTGCGGAATGGGAGAAAATATTTGCAAACCATATATCTGATAAAGGGTTAACTTCCAAAAGATCCTTTCCATTCTTGGAGTGGCTATTCATCATTTTCTTGGTGGTAGCCTATAGCCTCTATATTGCATTTTTTTCTTCCAAATTTTTTTAATTGATCATTGAAAATTGCCAGAGGGTGTCAGGATCTGTATTTTTTTCTTTAATTTTGTATTAGAATGTTTCTATCCTAGCTTGTCTCAAACAGGATTTGAGGCAGGTATGAAAGAAAATACACAATATTTCAGATGTGGTACGTTGTAACTAATTAAGAAGATGCAAAAAATATTTGCATCTTCATATATATATATATATATATATATATATACACATATCCCCAACCAAAGGATCAATAAAGTGAGGGAGAGCCAGGGGCGAGATTTGTTATACAAAATCCACGCCAAGGAGCCCTGGGTGCTTGCTAGAGGCTGACCACCAATTTGCTTCGGTACCTCCCAGCATCGAGCAGGAAGAGGCAACGACAATTCTGAGTCAGGGGTCTGAGCACAGTTGCCAACATGAGCATTTATCGAGCATAGACTAAATCCCAGGGCTGTACACATATTACCTCATCCAGTCCTTATGGCTAACCTGCCTATGGCATAACACCGTCCACGTTGGAAGAAGCCCAAGAGAGAGGCTCAAGTTTAGAGAGCTAAAAAGTGGTAAGGAGGAAATTCCTATCCAGGTCTGATCTCTCCAAGACCTGCCCCTTCCCGTCACCCTGTCCTGCACACTCCCACCAGCGACTGTTCTGGAGAAGAGCAGCTCTCCCTCGAACTGAACACCGAACAGACCTTCTCCGAGGGCTTCTCGGAGGGACGGCTCCGTGTCAGGTAATGAGCACTGCTGCCAAAAACAGCCCGAGAGAGCAGATGGAAACAAGCTTAAAGATGTTTTCTCACCGGGTCCCTCAAGGCAAGTGGGTGGCATCACGCCAAGGTCAAGTTTGGCAAGAAGGCACCCCTACAGGGAGATATATCCAGGACAAGTTGGGTCATTACTACTTTATTCTTTTAAACACACTGATGTGAAAACTACTCCAACAGAGAAACTTCTGGTCCGCTGTGCTGTCACAGAGGCCCCCCACAATCAGAGTCCATGTTCCACGTCTGGCATCTGACTAATGAACTCCTGAGAGGTCAACTCTGCTTGGGTGAGCACCTGCGGGGAGGTAATGCATTGCAGCCGGGCCTGAAGTAATTGCCCAGGCTAGAGGCAGAGGCTGAGCTGGGCCCAATTCGGCCAGACACAGAGTGGCCCAGAGCAAGAGCGAGATGGGCATCAGCGAGTGGCAGTGGGGATAGTGGATGTGTCTGGGAGGCTGTGGATTTCAACCAAGCGCAGGCTTAATGAGAACGGAGGCAGCTAGAAAAGTAAAAATCTTCATGTAGTCCCAGAAGTACCAGCCACGTACATCACAATCTGGGCCTGATTCTAGACCCCAGTGCTTTTCAATCATTTGTTTACAAAATGCCTACTCTGCAGCAGGACCTGACTCTGGGGACACAGAGCGAGCCCTGGCCTCGTGGGGGTCCCATTCTAGAGTGTCTGGGCTCTGTCCCTGCCCCGGGCAGCTGGGCAGAGAGGGAAACAATCTCAGGAAGAGAGAATGGAGATGTGCTTTGCCCCAGTGGAGGCAGATGGAGGTGTCTAGCTTGCTCGAGGGCCGTGCACTTGGCGTCTCTGAGCCTCTGCACCCCAGATCGTGGGGATGAGGGACCAGCCTTCCCACTGTGTTGATGGGTAACCAAGGCTGGAATTGGACTCCAGTTCGGTCTGGTTGGAAAGTCTGATTTGCTCCACAGCATCTCACTGCCCTTGACCAGACAATCAGAGGTCTGGGTCACGACCCAGCATGTGCATTGAAAATGCCTCCCTTGAGCTATTTGTAACCTTGTCTCCTGGGTAAATCTTGAATGAAATAAAAGCCCAAACCTTGTTCTACAAATATCATGTGTTGTTCATATACTGGTGGTAATGTTCATATACTGGCAGCAATCTTGCCTATTTGAATCCTCAGTGAGGAGCAGAGATTAAGCCAGGAACCTGGACACCAAAATACAACAGAGGATCCCAAAGTCACGTGGCCAATATTGCTCAAAGCAAACTCCAGACTCTGAAGTCTGCAGTGAAGGCAGCATCTCATACTTCGCGCCCAGTGAAAGGAGGGGGCAAGGAGGAGCATGGGGAAGCAGGAGGAGAGGGGCAGCTAACAGCCCCTCGGAGGAGGATTCAGAAAACCCTGAAGAGCAGACAGAGCTCAAAAAGGTCATTATTCCTAAAATCCAGCCCACCCAGCCCTGGATATTTCCAAAGCCTCAGAGCATCTTCAAACTTGGGGAAGTTGCCAAAGATGCCGTGTGCTGAATATTAATAGGTCAGGGTTAACTGGGCATAGCCTTACTTATATGGAGGCTCAATATTAGTTAGACAGGATTAGTATGGGGGAAAATCTTGATTTTTTTTTCCTGTAATGTCCCCTCCCCCTTCACTGATATTCTGGTAGATATTTGACATTATCTCTAGGAAGATGCTCCTGCATGGCCATGCATTAACATAATTAGTTTTACTTTCATCCCTTTGGGGGATGAACTAATTGCTTTAAAATGCCTGTATTATTTGGGTCGCCTGGGTGGTTCAGTCGGTTAAGTGTCTGACTCTTGATTTCGGCTCAGGTCATGATCTCAGGGTCATGAGATCGAGCCCTGCATGGGGGCTCTGCACTCAACGTAAAGTCTGCTTAAGATTTTCTTTCTCCCTCTCCCTATGCCCCTCCCCCTGCTTGTGCTCTCTAAATAAATAAATAAATAAATGAATTTTTTAAAAAACAAAATACCTGTATTATTTCCATTCACCCTTCAGATAGGTGCTTAGGCCCATCGATGTGAAAAATATGGATTTGTAAGGCTTCTTCTGAGCACAGCACTGAAAGCAGTAAACTTTGGGGGCATGAAAGGAGAGCTCAGCCCGGACCCTTTTGTTGCGTGTGTTGCCATGGTGATGAGAGCTTAGGCCGGGAGGAGACGGGCAACATCAATCATCAAAACCATTCAGACAGAACTTACTGTGCACCAGGCGCTGTGCCTTCACCTTTAATCCTCAGAAAGACCCCATGGTCTGCTTTTTACAGATGAGGAAACCAAGGCGCGGGAAGTTAGGTAACTCACACCAAGTCTCGCGTCTAGAGGATGACACCACCTAGGACTCAAAGCCAAGTGGTGTGGCTCAAAAGCTGTCACCCAGCCATCGCTCTCTGCTGCCCAGAGAAGGGGGGCAATGTGGAGGTGCTTGCACTATGAATGCACATCCTCCCTTCTGACTCCTGCAGCAGGAAAGGTATGCAGTGAGCCTGTCCCTCCTTTGGAGGCCAGCAGCATCTCTTCTACGGTAACCCTGGAACCACGGAGAGGCTGCCATGACTCGGAGGATGGCTCCAAGGACACCCACCATCTTGAGTGGTAAAGAAAATTGGATTCTTCCTTCCTAAACTGTTCTGAAGGCAGGAAAGCATCAAGGTAAACACCAAGGAGCCTCCGAGGAGGACAGTCGAGGGAAGGATGAAGAGAGAAGAAAGTATACGTGCTTTGGTTCCGTGACAAACACGGGCAGACATCCTACAACTATACATAGGGGTTCACAGGTAACCTCTTTTTCCACAACACAAGCTCTGATTATGCAGGATCTGCTCAAAGATAATCCTGTACCATAGGACCCAGCTGTTCCACATCTCGATATTTACCCAGAAGAAATCAAAGCATATGTCCAAACAAAGACCTGTGCATGAATGTCCATAGCAGCCTGAGAGGGAACAGCCCCTGACAACAATCCAAACGTCTCCCAACAGGTGAGGGTATGAATACAGCGTGGTGCTGTATCTATTTGCTATAGGATGGGGTGCAGTGTACCAGCACACGGGGGTGAAGTGCTCATACTTGCAGCAACCTGAGATGAATCTCAGAAAGAATTATGCCAAGTGGTAGAAGCCAGACCCCAAAGAGCCCATGCTGTAGGACCCTATTGATCTAAAATCCTAGAAAATGCAAATCAGCTTCTAAAGGCAGAAAGCCGGACCCAGTGTCTTTCTGGGGGTGGGAAGGATGGGAGGTGGGGAGGGCTGCAAAGGGACAAGAAGGGACATCTTGGGGGGGTTCCTATGCTCATCTAGATTGCGGCCATGGTTTTACAGGTATATACGCTTGTTAAAACTTTTCAAGTGGCACACTTGAAACAGGTTTATCGGAGGTCATTTATATCTCAATAAAAAGACAAGTGTGCACGACGGGCCTTGTGGTGGAGGAAGCTGCTTGCAAAAGACAAGGGGTGGGAACCCAGTGGTGCAATGCAGAGCTTTCATTCCGAACGACTAGCTTGGAGGAAACAGAATGAATACTAGAAAGTCACAGAACAAAGCTAGGCGACCACGCAGGGGGCAGTGCGGTAATCTGGCCGAGGGGTACTGAGGGCTGAATGAAGCCCGTGGCCGTGGGGAACCAGGCGAGGAGGCAGACATTGATGGACAGAGTTCGGGTGTGGGCAAGTCAGAGGAGGGCAGAGACCGAGAGGCAACAGGGGGGCAAATGAGAAGTACCCCTGTGTTTCTAAAGCTTCCATGAAACCCCTCAGAGTCAGTGGGCGCTCAGTCAGAGGTCAGAAGGTCTGGCCACTGGGACAGAGAGCTTCCTCAAAGGGCTTTGTTTTCCCTTTTCATCAAAGAACTGCTGTGTCCTTCAGCTGGGCTGTGTGGACAACCCAAGGTCATCTGAGAAGAGGGAATACCCAACCATCACTGATAATGCAACGGGCATGCCCCTCCTGTACTTAATCCCACAGCTTCCTAAGGACCTTGCATCCACAACTCAGAGACCTTTCCAGAGCCTCCAGCCCCTCCCTGCCTCGTGGGCTGTTTAATGAATGCTGCTTTCTTCCCCAGGAAAGTCAGCTTCATGAAGCAATGGGGAGACTGCCGGCTACTCACCAGGAATGAGGGGAGACCCAGGGAGAAGGCGGGGGGAGTTCAGTGTCCCTTGGCAACTTCTGGCTCCCTGTACCCTGGGAGGGAGCAGAAGCTCCATATACCTCATAGCTGCCTCTCCACACAAAGAAATTGTCCAGGCAGCTTTCAGTCTAAAGCCACAGTTTCAAGGTTGTGTCTCAGGAAACAAAGACAAACAGATCTAATGAAGGTGGGGCTGGACCCGGAGGTCACACTCAGTTGTCACTCAGTGATGGCGAGACTGGGTCACTGACCCGTGTTCACTCCCAAAATGCAAACGTTTTGTCTTTTACCTCCCCCCCCCCAAAGAGTTTGCATTTCTCTCTTGGGTTCTTAGAGCTAGAAAAGATTTTAGACACCATCTAGTCAACCATCAGCGAGTGCAAGGCAAGGAATTATGGAAGGCCATGGAACAGTGGCGGAGCTTCAACTCTGTGAGAGGTGGGGAGGACCCAAGTCATGAAGGGGCTGCTGTGCTCACCTTTATCCTGAAAGCTCAGAAGTGATGTTCTCGGATTTGTGTTTTGGAAGGCCATGATGGTGAACTTGAGTAAAATAAAGCCAGGAAGACCATCAAAGTCCTGAGTCTGGTCTAAGGTCACAGAGATAATTAGGGATGCAGAAAGGGCCAGCATGGGTATAGGACTATGCTGGCTAGCTCAGAGGCCACCCCCTTCAACCTGTCACCCTTCATGGCTCTGCAACTTATATTATTTTCTACCCCTCCCTTGTGACCTCCAGAGGTCCCAATTCCTTGGGTCTTCTGCTACAGGCACTGACCTCTTCCTGATTAGCCTAAACCAGGACTCCTACATTGTTTCCCTGGCTGGACGCTAAGAAGTTCATCTCTCTAACATCATCCTGTGTCCTAAGCCCTCTTACCACTAATACAAGTACCCTAACCTTTTGGTTCCTCAAAATGCCAAGCTCATTTCTGCCTCAGGACATTTGCACATGCTGTCCACATTACCCACCTCTGCCTAGAATGAACTTCCATTTCACTCTGCTTCTGCAAATGTTGCTTCATCCTTTAGGGCTCAACATATATCTTTAAAGCAGACTTTTTCAGTTAACCCCCCCTCCACTTTCCCACCCTCCACCCCAGCTGAATTAGACTCTCCCTTTTTCTTCATAGCACTGTTCAATCTGAAATGATATAACCCATCCTATATTTAACAGTAGTCCTGTGTACTAGACTCTACAGAGCAGGGAGTCTATGTGTTCAACCCTGTATCCCTAGCATTTATCTTCGTGCTTGGCATAGAGTCGATGCCCGATAAACAGCTGAATATTCAGGCCCATCCTGCAGTCTTGATTCTGCTCCTCCCTTGTCCAATACACAATCGGTTATGGGAAACATCCTCAAATGGTTTCTAAATATTAGAACAGTCCTATTAGAAAGAAACCCTAGTTAGTGGACCTTTGGCATCTCCAAGACCTGGGTTCAAATCCCAGCTCTACCTCTGGCTGGGAATCTTACTTAATCTTTGAGACTCAGGGTTCTCATGAGCAGAATGTAAGATCTTTGCTTTATTCATGTGGTTTCTCCATGGTTCAAATAAAAATAGACATCCATCCCCCGGATAGCACCCAACATCTATCAAACACTTGAGATATGTGAGTCCCCTCCCTCATTACGAGGTGTGACTGGACAGGAAATGGCTTCTGTTTAATAGAATTAAACATCTGTGATATTGAACAGAATGCGAAGCCTTTTCTCCCCCCTGAAAATACAGTAATATTTGAATTTAGTTCCATGTAAAACATAAAAGCAGTTTCCTGATTCCCACAGTAAGTGCATTAGCCACACTTTCACACACAGAAACCTTAGGTACATTCAACTCTTTATAAAACATGACTCCGTGTAACAGATGTACATTCATGTGAAACATACACGTTTATATAATTGTATATGTATTTGTAACTTCAACATCAGGGCTTGGAATCTGACTCCACCACTCACTAGCTAAAGGACCTCAGGAAACTTACTCAACTACTCTGAGCCTGTTTCCTCGAATGTACAATGTAGATGATTACTGACCTCATAGCAGTCAATCTGCACAGAAAGCACTGAAGCGAGGTCTGACCCGTAGCAAGTTCTATATGCATTTCAGTGACGATTGTTCATGTACTTGGGGATGGTGCCTGGTGTGCAGCAAATATGGACTCCCCTGAGCCATGATCAATCTGCTTTTGCTGGAGTCCATTGGATGGGACCCGGGAGCAGTGGGAAACGGCAGGGCAAGGGGTCTCCGGGCAGCTGGGTTATGGAATGGGGATAGCTCAGCCACACAGGCGCTGATGGACTACGGAGGAAGCCAAGGATGCTTTTCCTCCAAAACCCACAAACAAGTGAGAATGTCAGATGCACACGTTTCACTTGACTCGACATGTTCTAACCTCATAAGTGTGAGCCCACATCTCCTTGGTGGTGTATTTTCACAGATATATTAAGACTGTCTATCCAGGAGGTGTGTGTTTCTTTCTTTCTTTCTTCCTTCCTTCCTTCCTTCCTTTCCTTCCTTCCTTCCTTCCTTCCTTCCTTCCTTCCTTCCTTCCTTCCTTCCTTCCTTCCTTCCTTCCTTCCTTCTTTCCTTCTTTCCTTTTTTCTTTCTTTCTTTCTTTCTTTCTTTCTTTCTTTCTTTCTTTCTTTCTTTCTTTCTTTCTTTCTTTCTTTCTTTCTTTCTTTCTTTCTTTCTTTCTCTTTCTCTCTTTCTCTCTTTCTCTCTTTTTTTTAAGCATTTGCAAATATTTAAGGCTTTTAAGCCACAGCAGAGAGTTTGGAGTGAAGGGCAGAAAATAACCCTTATTTTCCCTCTGAGATCTCACAGCAGAGCCTCCTCCAGAGAAATAAAATGGGAACAATTTGGTGGCCAGTGTTGGGGACAGGGTACCTCCATCTGGTTGAAATTGTTTTCTAGCTTGTAACTTGTAAGTTAGCACATGCTTAGGCTGCCCAGGACGTAATTCTCCTTAATGACTGGTTTCCTTGGGCACCTCAGAATGGCCCATCCGTGAGAAAAACCAGAGGTGCCAAAAGAATGCTGCTCTTTGCTGGGTTCTGACGTCTCAGGCAGGAGAGGGTGTGCAGTGAGAAAGAGCCATTTTTGTTTTGTGGGGAGGAAGCTACAGCCTGAGAGGCCCCCAGGCCACAGGGCAGGAAAAGCAGCCAGAGCTGGGAGCTGAACCCAGGACACTGGGGTCTCTGAGTCCATGGCTATTTGCTCTGATACTTAGGATTCTTTATTTATTGACACTCCTACTCTTGGGGAATCACTGTCCAGCAGCACTGTATTTATCTTGGTGCACGGTTACCTGGCCGATGAGCCAGCACCTTCCACAGAGAAGAGGCAAAGGAGACATTTACAATCTCTTTTTTTGACCCCAGGTGGCACTGCCTTTGTGTGATGCCTGGGACCGTTGCAGCCATCTTGAGGCCACGAGGTAAGAGTAAATCCTGTCTGGTGATGGTGTATCAGAAAGGGAGAGAATGTGAAACTCCATCATCGTGCTTCTTTATCTTGTAACCCTGGAAACATCTAGAAGACCCCATGTCCTTGGATGATGGAACATGGACCAGATTCCCCCCTGCGTGACTACCGGTGGGATAATGGACAGAAAAATTACAGAAGGAGTGACATATGCATTATAAATCTCCATAGCCACACAGGGGAGGTCTGGTCCATATTCTGCAAGGACAGTGCCACCCAGGGGGTAGAAAACAGTATCTCTCTGTGTGTACCATTTCCCTAGAATATCCCCAGCTGACTTAGCCTCATGGCTTAGTGGCCAGGTTTAATGCACATGCCTGGATTATGGCATCAATCACTAGACAAAAAGTATGGAATTTACATGATGGTCTCAGATCAGTGGTTCTCAGTCCTGGCTGCCATCTAGCACCACACAGTGATGCTTAAAAAACACATCCGCAAATGGATTCTCCCTCTGGACAGAGTGCTCCCTCCTTGTCCCATTTCATGTGGTCTTGATTCGGGAAACCTGCCCCCCCCCCATTTTGGAGGGCCAGACAAGTCCTCACATTATGGACCTGACTTTGTGATACCCAGGGTGGTATATATAGCTGTGTATCCCTCAATAACTCTCCGCTCAGAGTCGGAATGGGGCAGAAATCCTCAGATGGTTGCAGACACTATTTTCCTCTATAAGACTGAGAGGCCCATGAGCTCATGGAACTTTATACTTAATAGTGAAGGGAGATGACAATAAGGAGATCCCTGCCACAATTTCAGATGGTGGTCAATGCCATGAACAAAATAAAACAGAAGCAGGTCATGGAGGGAGACTGGAGATGGGGTGCCAATTTATACAGAGCAGTCAAGGAAGGTCCCTTGGAGATAGGGTCCCTGGGATGGGCAGCTGAATGGATAGAGGGCAATACCACCTTCTTGGAAGAGGGACCAGCATTCCTGACCAAACGTGAGCCCGGAGTGTTTGAGAAACAGTGATGAGGTGGTGCCTGGTGTGGATGAGTGATGGGAACATGGTAGCCTACCACCTGAGAAACTGTAGTGGGTTGAGGGATGGCCCCCCCCATAATATATGCCCACCCAGAACCTGTGAATGGGACCTTATTTGAAAAAAGGATCTTTTTATATATAATTAATCTTGAGATGCTATTACCCCGGATTAAGGTGGGCCTTAAATCCAATGACAAGCGTCCTTACAGGAGAGAAGAGGAGAAGGTACACAAATAAGAGGGTGATGTGAAGACTGGCAAAGAGACTGAAGGGATGCATCTAGAAGCCAGGGGATGCCGGGGATTGGCAGCAATCACCAGAAGCCAGGAGAGAGCACAGAACAGACTGTCCCTCAGAGTCTCCAGAAGAAACCGACATTTCTGACACCTTGACTTTGGACTTCCGTCCTCCAGATCTGTGAGAGAATAAGTTTCTGTTAGGTCACCAGACGTGGGGTAACTTGTTATAGTGGCCACAGGAAATTCACACAGGAGTCAAGACTCAAAGTTGGCTCAGAGAGCCCGCCATTGTTCTGCGCCGAGCTGGTGCTTTGGGTTGGCACCCTGTCCAGCTCCCCAAGAACCAGGCCAGGCTCCCACCAGCTCGTCCCCTCCCCAGAAACCTCTGCCTCTCCATTCTGAATGTTCTAGGAATGTTCAAGAGACCATCATCCCTTGAATTCACACGCTGGGAAGGATGACATCTGTGTGTTTGAAAGTTCAGCTCAATTGTTGAGCTTGCCTTGGCAGTCATTCTTGCACAGAGCTTAAATTATCTTTCTGGTATCATCAAAATTCAATGGCAGCATTAATTGTGCTGGGCCCAGCTTTAATGGCTTCAACAATTATTAGCAATTGCTCATTATGTCTTTTGGAAACCCTAAATATATACCTATTTTTTAAGACATTGGCTCACTGGGACGGGAAAGAGAAAGACTTGCATTCTCGGAACTGACGTGAATCGGGGCGTCGTCAGGGAAGCTGACGTTTGTGGGCTGGTGGATGCCAACTGGAAATACTGATGGTTAGGAAATCAGCCTCGGCTTTCAGATGTGACACCCAAAATAAGACATGGGGGACGAGGAGGGAACTGTTTCAGTGTTCTCTGAGCCATCCAACTTTCTCTTGGGGATGTGTTCCCCTCATTTGTCAGCTCCCCATCATGTCCTACCTTAGAATGAGCCAAAAGGTCTCACACACACATCCACAGTCAGCTGAGCAGGTGGCAGGGGCTGGCCAGTCTAGGACCTCACTCACATGCCTGGCAGTTGGCTGGCTGGTGGCTGGGGGGGGGGGTCAGGGACCGGGTCACATGTCACTTGTCATTCAGCAAGCTAGCTGGGCTCGCTCACCAGGCAGCTGGGTGAGTTTCCAAGAACAGGTAAGCAAGCCCCCGAGGCCTCCTGAGACCTCAGCTCAGAACTGGCGCTTGCCGTTAACCCCACCGCATGCTGTTTACTAAAGCAAATCCTCAGGCCGGCCTGCAGTCAAGGGGTGCAGAACGGGACTCCACCCCTTGATGAGAGAAACTGCAAGGTCACGTGGCAAAGTTATGGGCGCAGGAAGTGGTAAAGACTTGGGGACAATTTTGGAATCAATCTAGCATACACACAGCTTATCAATAAGGAGGGTGGGGCTCAGAGAGGCCCAGGCCCTGGAATTCTGATCCGGGCATCTGAGCCCGGAGCTCAAGCCTGGAACATGACATTATCTCATGAGCACACCACTTCCTCTTTACATTTCCCGTGGATGGGATCATCTTTGCCTGGTTGGCAGAAAGTACATAAAGAAAGCCACTGATTTCTCTATCCCTGAATCACTCAGAGTGTGAAAGAGGCTTCAGTCTTGGGGAGGAGGGAGAGAATGGCTTTTGGACTCGAATAAAAGGGACCAAAATCAGTCTAGGGACTTAGGGTAGAAACACACACTGTGGGTTCTGATCTTCCAGCCTCAAATCCTGCACTGACTTCCAGGACCCCAACTTTCCTTTGGGAAGCACACCTAGCACACATTCCATGTCTTGTCCACACTGATGGATTTAATGAAGCTGGTCAGGGCCACTGAGAGTCAGCCACGGGGCTTTGGACATCTCAGGGAAGAGATGGTTGCTCAGTGGCTACAGCGAGAGGCTGGAACTCTTGGTGGCATCTTAACACCTCATATGGAGAGCACATTTGCAAATGGAGCCGATGCAAAGGAAAGCAAGGATGAGATGGAGGGAGATGATGATGCCTGAGCACCTGGATCCATCCATGCCTGAAGCTGAATTATTACTGGATTTGTCAGTTATATGAGCCAATACAGTTCTCTCTCTGTCTCCACCTCTATTGGTCTCTCTCTTTCAGCTTCTGCAAATTTGTGTTTCCATCCACTAAAACCAGCAACCCTACCCAACATGGAAATTCAGCCGTAACTCTGTCAATCTTTTCACAATTGCTCTTAACCAAAACTTTCTTCTTCCCCAAATAAAATGGCTTTGCAAATCAATGAATGCAAAGAGTCTCTGGGTACAAGGAGGGTTGTAACATAAGGAAGATATGGCCTACAATCGGCCATGTCTGAGCCGCGCAAAGCCCATACTTCTCACACAAGCACACACACGTACACACTCACACACAGCCTTTTTCCTCTGGAAATCAAGACGAGAGGAACTGGGGCATGTGGTTTCAGGTCTCATGGAAGTCTGGAGCCCTTCCTGGGTTTTCGGTCAGTTATCTGGGAGGGAAGGGGTGGTGGGGTCCTGAGATCACCTCTGACTTCAGGATCCTGATTCTCTCAAACCTCCTCTGTTCCAGCCTTCACTGAACAGCGTGAGATGCATGACCTCCCGAAGTACACACAGCACTTGTGATTGTCGTTGGTTGAACAAACACAGAGACAACTGCATACGCAACTTTACATTAACACAGATCCCTTTTCTTCCAAGTGTCCATCCTCTCCTCAGAAAATTCCCGCTAGCCCAGAGCCTCACACGGTCCTGGGGACTCCTCTCCTTTCCTTCCCTTTCTCTCTCCCTCATTCTTCTGCACAAGGAACGCCTTCCTCCCTGAACCATGCCAATATCCCCAAGCTCATCTTCTACACCAAATAGCTCTCCAGTGTAGGATTTCAGACACTAAAAGAAATTCATCGCAGATGAATTTCACTGATCTGAAGATGATATCTTCCCTTTAGATCCTCATGGAGAAGTATCAGATAGGAAACAATGCAACATATTAGCAGTGGTCAGTTAGACTATAGGTAGGTTTTATTTTCTTCTTTAAAAAGCTATATTTCTAACTAACTTCCAGTAGGTGATGTATTACATTGTTAAGTGTTCTGAAACAGAAAAATAAATTAACTGGTTATTCTTAGACTCACAGAACATGGACTTCGCTGACAATACGTGGGCTCGGAGTGACATCTGAGACACCTGATTCTAGCCTCACCTTCTAGAAGGACTTCAAGGACACTTTTTCCTGCTAAACATTGATACTCAGAGCTCAGAGAGGTTAAGCAATTTCTCTAAGGTCACACAGCTAGAAAGAGACAGAGCCCAGATTCAGACTCCCATGTCTGACTCTGAAGACAATGGCCTTTTCATTGTTGTACATCTCTACCTGGAAACCCTGAAGCTGGAGATTCAAGGACCAGAGCCCATGGAGAGGAACATATCTGAAGAGGTTGATATCATTTGTGGTTTCTCACAGGGCTCTCTGATAATGGCGTGCTGCTGGGGGGTCAGGTGACCTTCATGCTTCACCCCCAGGCAGGCAGCAAGCACACCTGAGAAGATATGCCCAGCATTCCTGATCACCACCAGAAACATTTTACCTGTGTGATATGATGCTAGGAAGGGCTCTCAGAACAATTATTCCTACAAAATGTTGTGACTGAAACGTGGCCTTTTCAAAATGAACGTGATCAGGCTCAATTTGGCTATATTTGTTTGACATACTGACTCATCACACTTTTATTAGAACCAGAGGATGGTCACCATGGTTTTCTGCCTGGGAGTTTAGATTAACAGATTAACTCCCCCCCTCAACTCCCCCCCTACGCCATTCTGGAGCAAGAAGAACATAAGCTGTGGATAATGTGTGTCCATCCATGTGAATACTTATGATCCTGCGTTTGGTCTAGGGGCCAGGGAAACAGGCCCCACCCTGGGAAGGCAGGCTCTCCTTCCCCAATTCTCCCTCCACGTTTGGGCTCTAGAAGGCAATAAAACCACCATCAAAGCCCAAAGTGATAAGGCCCCAATAATAACCATGCAGAAGATGGTAGTGCTAAGTGATTAGAACTTGACTCAGGCTCCTTTGATCATTCATTTCACAAACATTTATTGCGCACCTACTATGTGCCAGGCACTGTTTTAGGGGCTGGGTCTACACCAGTCACTAAGACAGCACCCTTGCTTTCATGCTGTTTCAGGTCATGCCAAGGGAGAGAAACAGCTTATAAGCAACAACCTAGCTGATGGCGCTGAGGGACAAGGGACAGAAAGTCAGGGTGGGATGATGGGGGGGCGTGGCTGGGGGCTGCTTTCACTGTAGTGGGAGGGGGGATGTTCAGGGAAGACTCCTCTGCTGAAGTGGGTTTCAAGCGAGAACCTAAAGAATGAGAATAAGCCAGCATAGGAATTTCTGGGAGATGAATGCCATTTATTAGTTGTGACTTAGGTAAATCTCCGAACCCCCGCAGGGTTTAGTGTGCTTATGTTGAGATGGGGGTAATAAAAGGCCACTGTTAAGATTGAACCCCATGACCCATCTGTAGCCCGGGCACCCTGCATGAGGCCGAACCATAGGAGATTAACGACGCGTGTTTCTGGCCTACAAAACGGCATGTTACATAGTCCAGCTAGATCTGTTTAATTAATAACAACTATTACTATTCATCATTACTGCGTATTGAGTGCTGGCTGTGAGCCAGACACCGTCTTGTTTACTTTTTCTTAATATGGCTTCTAAGCTCTACAATTTAACAAAGTACACATCGTGAGCTGCGTTTTCTAGAATAGGGAATCGAGGTTCGGAAGATACGTCATTTGCCCAGGGCCGCAGGGCCAGTAAGGGGGACTGTCGGGTCCCCAGACTGATGGTGCTTCACACCCCTGCCAGGGGAGCTCCAGCACAGGCCTCTCTGCCGCCCAGAAGGGGCTCCTCTGAGATTTATCGGGCAAATGGAAGCTGGTGCTTCCTCCCTCCATCCCCGATGACTACGCATGCCTTCAATAACCCCAAAGACCTCCTCAGACAGCCCAAATTCTCATTTCCCAAGTGTCATTTTAAAATGGCTGTGGAATTTCCTGTAAGTGGTATGTTACATCTGGGCTCGGATGTGTCACAAGTCCGAGACAGAAAACTCTCAACAAGACTTAACCCTGTGCACATGGAAATCATCTGGGAAGCTTGAAACAACGGGGGCGCCTGGGCCCCCACCCCAGGGAATTGGATTTGACTGGGGCCAGGATAGGTATCCTTTTAAAGTTCCCCCAGAAGATAGCATGGTGCAATTGGGCTTGAGAGCCAGTGTCTTAAATAAAACATGACCAAGAAGCCTTCGGCTAGGCCAGCAGGGCGTCAGGGCACAGGGCCGCGTGGGAGGTAGGGATTGTCCTCTTTAATCAACAGGACATTTATCTACAAGAGCCAAATTATGGAAGCAGCCCCAGTGTCCATCGACTGATGAATGGATAAAGAAGATATAGTGTGTGTACACACACACACAATGGATTACTCAGCCATCAAAAAGAATAAGATCTTGCCATTTGTAACAACATGGATGGAGTAAGAGAGTCATATGCTAAGTGAAATGAGTCAGAGAAAGATACCACCTGATTTCACTCATACGTGGAATTTAAGAAACAAAACAAATGAGCAAAGGAAAAGAGAAACAAATCAAGACGGCTCTTCACTATAGAGAACAGATGGTCACCAGAGGGGAAGGGGTAGGGAATGGGTGAAACAGGTGATGGGGATGAAGGAGCGCACTTGTCCTGATGCGCACGGGGTCACTTATGGAAGGGCTGAAGCACTATTTTGCACACCTGAAACTAATATTACACTGTATGTTAACTACCTGGAATTTAAATAAAAACTTAAAAAAAACCCAGGATGTTTACAGCAAAGCTAAACCAGCTCTGGACCAGCACTCCAAAACAACACTTCTTAGTTTCTCCTCCATACTCTGCCCTAAGAGAAAGCTAGCAAAGGAGAAAACAGTATATCCCCTTGGTCAGGAGCAAGAATGTGGGCTGAAAACATATGGATCTCTGCTCTGCTCCTTACCTGCTGTGTGACCATGATGTCACTAAACCTCCCAGACTTCAGTTGGCTTATGTGTATAATATGGATGGTGAAGCCTACCCCACGAAGATACTAGTGTTTCTCTCTTACATATATATATAAACACACATATATTACATTATTTTATATGAACATATCAACTGTAGTATGTGTTCAGATATATCACATTATGTATTGTAACTATATTACATATTTTACATAAAGATATTACATATATATTAAATATATTAAATATATCACATAAACACATATAAACATATTACTCATATATAATTATGTAATATAAACTACATTACCAAAATACATATGTTGCATAATACGTAATCATGTAATATAAACTGTATTACATAAATACACAACAAAAAATGAAACAAATATATATTTATATATTATAAATGTATTATATTACTGTATTTAGCAATATGCCTGACTGACATAAAACAAGTACTCAAAGAACAGATGTTCTTTTTAAAAAATTTTTTTATTGTTATGTTAATCACCATACATTACATCATTAGTTTTTGATGTAGTGTTCCATGATTCATTGTTTGTGCATAACACCTGGCGCTCCATGCAGAACGTGCCCTCTTTAATACCCATCACCAGGCTAACCCAACCCCCGACCCCCTCCCCTCTAGAACCGTGTTTGTTTTTCAGAGTCCATCGTCTCTCATGGTTCGTTTCCCCCTCCGACTTACTCCCCTTCATTCTTCCCCTCCTGCTATCTTCTTTTTTTTTAACATATCTTGCATTATTTGTTTCAGAGGTACAGATCTGTGATTCAACAGTCTTGCACAATTCACAGCGCTCACCATAGCACATACCCTCCCCGATGTCTATCACCCAGCCACCCCATCCCTCCCACCCCCCCACCACTCCAGCAACTCTCAGTTTGTTTCCTGAGATTAAGAATTCCTCATATCAGTGAGGTCATATGATACATGTCTTTCTCTGACTTATTTCACTCAGCATAACACCCTCCAGTTCCATCCACGTCGTTGCAAATGGCAAGATCTCATTCCTTTTGATGGCTGCATAATATTCCATTGTGTATACATACATCTTCTTTATCCATTCATCTGTCGATGGACAAAACAGATGTTATTTCTTAAAAGATGTTTTTTCTTAAAAAACAGCAGGGGTTATCAGCTATCACCTTCATTTTACAAATAAGGAAAGTGAGGCTCAGATTGGTTCACTACCTGCTGTGATCACACATTTCCCAATGGTGAAGCTGGAAATTGGATTCAGACATGACTTTCTACCCTGCCACCGAGTTGTTCAAAGATTCAGCCTAAAATATAAAACATGAAATTACTCCCTGAGCCGGACCACAGTGTTGGGTAACCATTCAACCCCATCTCCTCCTTTGGCAGACCCATCTGTGATGCAGGAAGGGGAGTCTTGGGCTTTTTTAGGTTTCCTACAGTGAAGGATAAAGCCGGAGGATGTCCCTCATTAAAGCCACCCCCTCCTGTGCCTGCTCCAGGACACCTCAGCTGTTACGAATTCATTTAGATCCAGGGCTAAATCCAGGTGAGTCAGAGAGGAAAAGCACAGAATTGGGGGGGGATGTGAGATTCATCAGAATCACCTGTGCGAGCCTTCCATCTACTTTTTAATTCTGCACTCAATGAGATCTTAGGAAGATATTGGAATTCGGTGCCCACAGATGGGGCCCACAAGTCTGTTTATAACGGGCACCCTGGATCTCACACCCACGTGAACAAACACAGGCTTTCCTCTAAAGGCTGTGCATCTTGCACTGCTTCTGCATTCACTGAGCATCTATTATGTGCCAGCAATGATATCAAGTGTGGGGGATGCAGACAGAAACGTAGTGCAACTCACGCCCTTCAGTTTCTTGTCACTATTCAGTGTGTGGTTACGGGGCCACATCACATTCATTGACCTGGGTTAAGTTCCTTTTTATTTTTAAGATTTTATTTATTTGAGAGAGAGAATGAGAGAGAGAGAGAGCACATGGGGGGGAGAGTCAGAGAAAGCAGGCTCCCCGCCGAGCAGGGAGCCCAATACGGGACTCGATCCCAGGACTCCAGGATCATGACCTGAGCCGAAGGCAGTTGCTTAACCAACTGAGCCACCCAGGCACCCCAAGTTCCTTCCTTGAGAACGCTTTATTTTTTCAGCTTGAGATATAATTGACACATAGGAGTGGAGTGTGTTTAAGATGCTCAACTTGATGTTTTGATATGTGTCCAACTTGTGGAATTCACATAATGATCAAGTTAATTAAGGTATGATCATCTCCATCACCCTAGACTGTTACCTTCATTCCTTTTTTTTTTTTTGTAGTGAAAACACTTAAGATCTATTCTCTTAGCATATTTCAAGTATGCAATACAATATTCTTAGCTGTAATCATATTGATTGGCAAACTGGCCCGGCGCACACAACGAGGGCACGGCGAGAGCAGAGAAGCAGTTCACTCCAGACCCGCAGGCGGAGGGGTTAATAAGCAAAGGGACTTAACTCCGGAGGCTTGTTCTCGGCGCTGCAAGACCAGTGAATCTCTGCACCTGCTGCCGGAACGCCAAGAGTTTCTAGAAAGACCCTAGCGGGGTTCTGTCACGTCTACGGTGGGGATGGTCTCCACCACACCTCACTCTCCAGGCTGCTTCCTTGGACCGGCTCCTACCGTGGGGCAGTGAGCAGAGCCCACATTCCCCCACCGCCCGGGGGCCAGCTCCCGGGTCACCGGGGTCGTGCCCCCTGGATGACCTCCTGCGTCACTTTCCCTGGAAGCCCACCTCTCAGCGGCCAGATCCGGCTTTGCAGAGGGCCACTGAGGCCTCCAGCTTCTCCTCCTGCTCCCCCACCCCGTGTGTCAGCCCGGAGCCGCCAGGCCTTAGCTCACCCAGCCCTCCCGCTAGCTCTCTAACAGGGACTCCAGCCTGCCAGGAGTCCCCCGGACAGTGAGCCCCAGGAGAGGCCAGCCCGCCCGCAGCCCGCGCCTCCCTCCCCGGCGCAGTTGCAGAAGCACGCACCGCCCAGAGGCCTTCCGGGCGTCCCGGTCCCCCAGCGCCGATGGTGGGCCTCCTCCATCCCTTACAGAGGTTAGGGCGGACTCGGGATTTCCCGCTTTGCTGCTTCCCGGCACCGGTCCCTCATCTCCTAGCTGCCCCGCCACTCGGCTCGCAAACCACCCTGGACGCAGGACCAGGGAGCCTGAGAGAGGGGGGCCGCCGAGCGCGTGCAGGCCGCAGGGTTCCGGAGCAAGGGGACTCACCCAGGAGGCTTGTCCCGGACATCGCACCCGCTGTCGGGATCTTCAAGAGTCTACAGAGAGGCCTTCACGGGGCTCGGCCAGGTCTGTGGGGTGGATGGGCTCGACCGCACCTGAGTCTCCCCAGGCCCCGGGGCTTGCATCGACGCCGCCCACGGTGGGAACGGCCGGTGGAGCGTGCATTCCTGAAGGTTCAGAATGAGGAGCCGCCCATCACGGGGCCAGCCGGGGCCACGCCCTCTCCGTGATCCCCTCCAACAAGTCACTGTGCTGTTCCTTAGATCTCCAGAACTCCTTGGTCTTGCATAACCGAAACTTGGTACTTTTTACCACCATCTTCCCCCTCCTCCCGTTGTGCCCCCCCCCCCCCCCCCCCACGGGAAGCCACCGTTCTGCTCTCTGCTTCTGCGACTCCGACAAGAGGAGATCCTTCTTCTAAGTGAGTTCATACAGCATTCTTCTTTCTGTGTCCGGCTTATTTCACCGAGCAAAATGTCTTACGGATCCATCCATGTTGTTCAAAGGGCAAAAATTCCTGCTTGTTAAATAACTGTCTTTATCCATGCATCTGCTGATAGACATTTGGGATGGTTCCATATCTTACCTATTGTGGACAATGCTGCAGTGAACATGGGAATGCAGATACCGCTTTGAAATCCAGAGTTCATTTCCTTTAGATAAATACCCAGAAGTGCAATTGCGGGGTCCTATGGTAGCTCTTCAGTTTTTTGGGGGACCCTCCCTACTGGAACAGATGCAGCAGTCTGCAATCCCACCAACAGTGCGCGAGGGTTCCTTTTTCCCCACGGGCTCGCCAACACCCTGATGCCTTTAGTATTTTGATGACAACCTTCCTAACAGCAATGAGGAGATATCTCATTGTGGTTTTGACTTGCATTTCCCTGATGAGTGATGCCAGGCACCTTTGCATCTACCCTTTTGGCCACATGTGTATATACTGGGCATTTGGATGTTTTCTTTTGACAAGTGTCCGTTCACGTCCTTTGCCTCTCTTTTAATTGGATTATTTATTTATTTATTTATTTATTTATTTATTTATTGCTATTGAGCTATTGGAGTTCCTTATATATTTTGGATATCAAGACCTACTCAGCCAGCCCCTCAGGCAGCAGATGGAAAAGCCGGGGTCACCAGATGCCCAGTCTAACCCTTCCAGGGAGAAGCTGGGGGCTGGGCTCTGTCGCTGGAGCGAGCCGTGAGGACGGGTCATGCTTGCACCTGGACGTTTGAAACCACCAGTCTGTTCTCTGTGGCCCTGGGGGACTAGCGAGTGATGGGTCATGAGCTTCAGGAGACATGTGGCTTGGGAGCCAGTCCCTTGGGGAACAGCCTAAAAACGGAGCCCTAGATGTGAGGTCCAAACCCCCCGATTCTCAGTGACAAGTTGGGAGTGGAGCATCCACTCCCAACAGACAAGGGGGTCTGTTGACCGCCCTCTGCCGCGCAGTGCATGATGGGTCCTGGTGCCGCAGGGGCGGGTGAAGGAGACACGGCCTTGTGCCCAGCACCTGCCCACGCTGGTGTGGATGAGAGACCAGGGCGACTAAGTACATGCAAAATCCACTCGGTCACTCAGGGAGGGTGGCAGAGACAGCCAGGAAACTACACGGGGATCTAAAGGTGCAGAATGAGTGGGAGGGTGGGTGAGCGAGCGAGCGAGCGAGCGGCCAGGCCTCGCTCCCTTCTCTGCAAGGTGAGTTAGCAATGGTACCTGAGTTGTGGCTGCAGAGTAAGGATTGTACAGAACCCCAGACACATGGGCTGAATCAGTGCCTGGGCCCGGATAGATCCTCCGTGATAGTTAGCACCCCACCCCGTCTGGTGAGAGCTAGTTTTAACAATGCATCATACACTTGGGCCCACGTGGAGGTTTTACCTCGCTGTGTGGCACATCTTGTCTGCATTGCCATAGCTCGCCTGGAGGTGGGCACCTTTCAGAAACCCCAGTTCAGGTGACTCAAGCAATATATTTCTTTTCCTTGCCCCATAGGACGTCTGAGGTGGGCCAGATGGGCAGAGATGGAGATGACATATCATTTCCAGTTGATAGAAGTCAATGGGGCTATTTATTCCCTGGAACCATGTTGCATTCAAAGCGATAATCATTACTGTTTTTACATAATCACCGTCTAACAGTTTTCCAGCATGTTCGCTGACCAGGCGTCCTCTGCACAGCCATATGCATGCATTGTGGGCCAGGTGGCAAATTGGGAGTGGCTGTGCCTTCCAGCCCCACTTCAAAGGGCCTTTGCACAGGCTGTCCTCCACATCTAGCATGGTCTGCTCCAACCAGCTTTACCCAGTTAACTCTGCTCAGCCTTCACTTCATCACAGATGACTTTCCTGTTCTCATCTAGATCAGGTTTCTTTGATCATCTCTATTCCATAACCATGTTCTGCATTTAAATGCCAGTTAGTGAAATTGTTTGGTTCTTCTCCATTAGATTGGGAACTGTCCATGGAGCAGGGACAGAGGCTCCTTCCACTCATGGGAAGGTTCCCAAACCATGCATGGTATTTGATTCATAGAAGATGTTTAATATCAATGGAAAGAAGGGAGGGAGGGAGAGAAGAAGGTTCATATCAACTAAATGAAAGCCCTTGGCATTGGGAAGCAAGACCTGTCCTTTTTGCTCTTTGGGGTTTTTGTTTGTTTGGACTTTTTTTGGTATTTGTTTATTTTCAAGGATAATTAATATATAGTGTTATATTAGTTTCAGGTGTGCAATATTTTTATTATGTTCAGTTAGTCAACATATAGTACATCATTAGTTTTTGATGCAGTGTTCAGTGATTCATTAGTTGAGTATAACACCCAGTGCTCATCACAACAGGTGCCCTCCTCAATACCCATCACCGGGCTACTCCACCCCCCCCTTCTGTAACCCTCAGTTTGTTTCCCAGGGTCCATAGTCTCTCATGGTTTGTCTCCCTCTCTGATTTCTTCCCATTCAGTTTTCCCACCTTCCCCTCTGGTCCTCTGCACTATTCCTTCTGTTCCACACATGAGTGAAACCATATGATAACTGTCTTTCTCAGCTTGACTTATTTCAGTTAGCATAATCCCCTCCAGTTCCACCCACGTTGATGCAAATGGTGGGTATTCATCCTTTCTGATGGCTGAGTAATAGTCCATTGTGTATATGGACCACATCTTCTTTATCCATTCATCTGTCATTGGACATCTTGGCTCCTTCCATAGTTTGGCTATTGTGGACATTGCCGATATGAACATTGGGGTGTATGTGCCCCTTCTTTTCACTACATCTGTATCTTTGGGGTAAATACCCAGTAGTGCACTTGCTGGGTCATAGGGTAGCTCTATTTTTAACGTCTTGAGGAACCTCCATACTGTTTTCCAGAGTGGCTGCACCAGCTTGCATTCCCACCAACAGTGTAGGAGGGTTCCCCTTTCTCCGCATCCCCGCCAACATCTGTCGTTCCCTGACTTGTTAATTTTAGCCATTCTGACTGGTGTGAGGTGGTATCTCATTGAGGTTTTGATTTGGATTTCCCTGATGCCGAGCGATGTGGAGCACTTTTTCATGTGTCTGTTGGCCATTTGGATGTCTTCTTTGGAAAAATGTCTGTTCACTTCTTCTGCCCATTTCTTGATTGGATCATTTGTTCTTTCGGTGTTGAGTTTGATAAGTTCTTTATAGATTTCATATACTAGCCCTTTATCTGATATGTCATTTGCAAATAATTTCTCCCATTCTGTCGGTTGTCTTTGGTTTTGTGGACTGTTTCTTTTGCTGTGCAAAAGCTTTTTATCTTGATGAAATCCCAATAGTTCATTTTTGCTGTTGCTTCCCTTGCCTTTGGCAATGTTTCTAGGAAGAAGTTGCTGCGGCTGAGGTCGAAGAGGATGCTGCCTGTGTTCTCCTTTAGGATTTTGATGGACTCCTGTCTCACACTTAGGTCTTTAACCATTTGGAGTCTGTTTTTGTGTGTGGTATAAGGAAATGGTCCAGTTTCATTCTTCTGCATGTGACTGTCCAATTTTCCCAACACCATTTGTTGAAGAGACTGTCTTTTTTCCATTGGACATTCTTTCCTGCTTTGTCAAAGATAAGTTGACCATAGAGTTGAGGATCCATTTCTGGGCTCTCGATTCCTTTCCATTGATCTATGTGTCTGTTTTTGTGCCAGTCCCATACTGTCTTGATGATGACAGCTTTGTAATAGAGCTGGAAGTGCGGAATTGTGATGCCGCCAGCTTTGCTTTTCTTTTTCAACATTCCTCTGCCTATTCGGGGTCTCTTCTTGTTCCATAAAAATTTTAGGATTGTTTGTTCCATTTCTTTGAAAAAAGTGGATGGTATTTTGATGGGTATTGCATTGAATGTGTAGATTGCTCTAGGTAGCATTGACATCTTCACAATGTTTGTTCTTCTAATCCATGAGCATGGAACATTTTTCCATTTCTTTGTGTCTTCCTCAATTTCTTTCATGAGTATTTTATAGTTTTCTGAGTACAGATGCTTTGCCTCTTTGGTTAGATTTATTCCTAGGTATCTTATGATTTTGGGTGCAGTTGTAAATGGGATCGACTCCTTGATTTGTCTCTCTTCTGTCTTGTTGGTGTGTAGGAATGCCACTGATTTCTGTGCGTTGATTTTATATCCTGCCACTTGACTGAATTCCTATATGAGTTCTAGCAGTTTTGGGGTGGAGTCTTTTGGGTTTTCCACATAAGGTATCATATCATCTGCAAAGAGTGAGAGTTTGACTTCCTCTTTGCCGATTTGGATGCCTTTGATTTCTTTTTGTTGTCTGATTGCTGTGGCTAGGACTTCTACTACTGTGTTGAATAGCAGTGGTGATAGTGGACATCCCTGCCACGTTCCTGACCTTAGGGGGAAAGCTCTCAGCTTTTCCCCATTGAGAATGATATTCGCTGTAGGTTTTTCATAGATGGCTTTTATGATATTGAGGTATGTACCCTCCATCCCTATACTCTGAAGAGTTTTGATCAAGAAAGGATGCTGTACTTTGTCAAATGCTTTTTCTGCATCTATTGAGAGGATCGCATGATTCTTGTTCTTTCTTTTGTTAATGTATTGTATCACGTTGATTGATTTGTGGATGTTGAACCAACCTTGCAGCCCAGGGATAAATCCCACTTGGTCATGGTGAATAATCCTTTTAATGTACTGTTGGATCCTATTGGCTAGTATTTTGGTGAGAATTTTGTTATTAATTGCCCTATATAATTGGCTGCTCCCATGTTAGGGGCATAGATATACAATGGTTAGATCTTCTTGTTGGATGGACCCTTTAAGTAGGATATAGTGTCCTTCCTCATCTCTTATTATAGTCTTTGGTTTAAAATCTAACTTATCTGATATAAGAAATGCCACCCCAGCTTTCTTTGGTGTCCATTAGCATGGTAAATGGTTTTCCACCCCCTCACTTTCAATCTGGGGGTGTCTATTGGTCTAAAATGAGTCTCTTGCAGACAGCATATCGATGGGTCTTGTTTTCTAATCCAATCTGATAGCCTGCGTCTTTTGATTGGGGCATTTAGCCCATTTATATTCAGGGTAACTATTGAAAGATATGAATTTAGTGCCATTGTATTGCCTGTAAGGTGACTGTTAGTGTATATTGTCTGTGTTCCTTTCTGGTCTATGCTGCTTTTAGGCTCTCTCTTTCCTTAGAGGACCCCTTTCAATATTTTTTGCAGGGCTGGTTTTGTGTTTGCCAATTCCTTTAGTTTTTGTTTGTCCTGGAAGCTTTTTATCTCTCCTTCTATTCTCAGTGACAGCCTAGCTGGTTATAGTAGTCTTGGCTGCATATTTTTCTCGATTAGTGCTCTGAAGATATCATGCCATTCCTTTCTGGCCTGCCAGGTCTCTGTGGATAGGTCTGTTGCCAATCTAATGTTTCTACCATTATAGGTTACATATCTCTTCTCCCGAGCTGCTTTCAGGATTTTCTCTTTGTCTCTGAGACTCATAAGTTTTACTATTAGATGTCGGGGTGTTGACCTATTTTTATTGATTTTGAGAGGGCCTCTCTGTGCCTCCTGGATTTTGATGCCTGTTTCCTTCCCCACATTAGGGAAGTTCTCTGCTATGATTTGCTCCAATATACCTTCTGCCCCCCCCCCCTCTTCTTCTGGGATCCCAATTATTCTAATGTTGTTTCATCTTATCGTATCGCTTATCTCTCGAATTCTGCCCTCGTGATCCAGTAGTTGTTTATCTCTCTTTTTCTCAGCTTTTTTATTTTCCACCATTTGGTCTTCTATATCACTGATTCTCTCTTCTGCCTCATTTATCCTAGCAGTTAGTGCCCCCATTTTTGATTGCACCTCATTAATAGCCTTTTTGATTTCGACTTGGTTAGATTTTAGTTCTTTTATTTCTCCAGGAAGGGTTTCTCTAATAACTTCCATGCTTTTTTCAAGGTCAGCTAGTATCTTTAAAATTATGATTCTGAACTCTAGGTCCGACATTGTACTAATGTCCGTATTGAGTAGGTCTCTGGCAGACGGTACTACCTGTTCTTTTTGTTGAGGTGATTTTTTTCATCTTGTCATTTTGTCCAGAGGAGAATAGATGAATGAAAGAACAAAATGCTAACAGGTAAGAATGTCCCTGGAAAATAGACTCTAAACAAATCAGAAAAGACTTGAAACCAGGGGAAAAGAAAGGGAAAGAAAAAAAGAGAAAAAAAGAAAAAGATAAAGATAAAAACAGAACAAAACAAATAAAACAGAATATGATCAAATACGGTCAGGCTAGTGCATAGATCAATGCCACACTCTAGATTTTGGGCGTATTTTGGTCTGTTAGAAGAAACTGCCTCCTAAAATTTTTAAAGAAAGAAAGGCATATATGTACAAAATAAGGGTTGATATAATGAAAGGATGGAATATCAATGTAAGGATGAAAATTATAAAAAATTTTAAAAGAGGAATTGATAAGGTGCTTGAAAAAAGAAGAGGATTAATAAAAAGAAAAAGAAAGAAAGAAAGAGGGGAGAGAATGTGATCAGGCAGGAGACCAGAACAAAGCCATACACTAGAGATTTAGGGTATATTTTGATATGTTAGAAGAAACTGTATCTCAAAATTTTAAAGAGAACAACTTACATATATATGCCAAAAATTAGGGTAACTACCATGAAGGGATAGAATATGACTCTAAAAATGAAAAAAAAAATGTTTTTTTTTAAAAACGAGATTGATAAGATGTTGGTTGAAAAAGAAATATTAAAAAAAACAATAAAAAAATTAACTTTGAAAGTCTAATGAATCATGGTAAAAAAGCCATGAATTCTATGTGCAATATTCCCCTAGCGCTGGAGTTCTGCCGTTCTCATTGATCGGTAAACTTGGTCTTGGCGGGCTGTTTGTGCTGATCTTCTGGGGGAGGGGCTTGTTGCCGTGGTTCCCAAATGTCTTTGCCGGAGGCGGAATTGCCCCACCCTTGCCGGTCTGGGCTAAGCAATCTGCTCGGGTTTGCTCTTGGGAGCTTTTGTTCCCTGCAAGCTTTCCAGACGGCTTTGGAGGACGAGAGTGAGAATGGCGGCCTCCCAATCTCCACCCGGAGGAGCCGAGAACTCGAGGCCCTGCTCCTCAGTGCGCCCCCAGAGAAAAGCACTCAGTCACTCCTGTCTCCCCGGTCTCCGGCCGCACTCCGTGCTTCACCCGGCTTGTGACCAAGCATTTCTATCTCTGGCACCCGACCCCATGTGGAGTCTCCAAACCCAGTCGATCCCTGCGGTGCGCTCCTGCACTGCTCCTTCTGGGGGAGGAAGGGGAGTCTCCCCAGATCTGCCACTTGTTTGGTCCCTGCTGGAGGAGCAGTGGCCCGGCTGTCACCGATCACCATTTATGGCAACCCCGAGCTGAGAGCCTGCGCCTCGGCTCCATCTCTGCAGCCGGCTTCCCCGCTCCGATACCTGGGAGCTCTGGCGCACTCAGGCTCCCCCGGTCTTTCTGTGACCTCGGGGGTCCTGAGACCACACTGTCCCACGAGGGTTACACCCTCCGCTTAGCCACTGGAATGACGTCCCTCAGCGGAGCCGACTTCTAAAAGTTCCGATTTTGTGCCCCGCGGCTCTATCACTTGCCAGAAGCGGCCGACGGAGGCCCCTCCCCCGCCGTCTATCCTCCCGAATCGCCTCGGATTCACTTCTCCGCACGTCCTACCTTCCAGTAAGTGGTCGCTTTTCTGTTCAGAGAGTTGTTGGTATTCTTTTCTTCGGTCTCCTGTTGAGTTCATAGGTGTTCAGAATGGTTTGATCCCTATCCAGCTGAATTCCTGAGACCAGACGAAATCCAGGTCTCCTACTCCTCCGCCATCTTGCTCCGCCCCTCTGGGTCCTGCTTTTTTAATCCAATCTGCGACCCTATTTTTTTTTTTATTTTTATTTTTTATTGTTAATCACCATACATTACATCATTAGTTTTTGATGTGTTCCAGGATTCATTGTGCATAACACCCAGTGCTCCACGCAGAACATGCCCTCTTTAATACCCATCACCAGGCTAACCCATCCTCCCACCCCCTCCCCTCTAGAACCCTCAGTTCTTCAGAGTCCACCATCTAATGGTTTGTTTCCCCCTCCGATTCCCCCCCTTCATTCTTCCCCTCCTGCTGTCTTTTTTTCTTAACATATATTGCATTATTTGTTTCAGAGGTACAGGCCTGTGATTCAACAGTCTTGCACAATTCACAGCGCTCACCATAGCACATACCCTCCCCAATGTCTATCACCCAGCCACCCCATCCCTCCCACCCCCCACCACTCCAGCAACCCTCAGTTTGTTTCCTGAGATTATGAATTCCTCATATCAGTGAGGTCATATGATACATGTCTTTCTCTGATTGACTTATTTCGCTCAGCATAACACCCTCCAGTTCCATCCACGTCGTTGCAAATGGCAAGATTTTATTCCTTTGGATGGCTGCATAATATTCCATTGTATATGTATACCACATCTCCTTTATCCATTCATCTGTTGATGGACATCTTGGCTCTTTCCACAGTTTGGCTATTGTGGACATTCCTGCTATAAACATTGGGGTGCACGTACCCCTTCAGATCCCTACATTTTTATCTTTAGAGTAAATACACAGTAGTGCAATTGCTGGATCGTATGGTAGCTCTATTTTCAACTTTTTGAGGAACCTCCATACTCTTTTCCAGAGGGGTGCAACCCTATTTCTTTTGATGGGAGCATTTAGCCCATTTACATTTAGAGTGATTAATGAAAGATAAGAATGGAGTGCCATTGTATTGCCTGTAAAGCCCCTGTTTCTATAGATTTTCTGTTTCTTTCTGGTCTATGTTATGCTTGGGACCTCTCTTCTTTAACAGAATCCCCTTAATATTTCTTGCAGGGCTGGCTTGGTGGTCGCATGTTCTTTCAGTTTCTGCCTGTCCTGAAAGCTCTTTACCTTTCCATCCATTCTGAATGACCGCCTTGGTGGATAAAGTATTCTTGGCTGCATGTTCTTTTCATTTAGTACTATGAATATGTTTTGCCAGCCCTTCCTGGCTGACCAGGTTTCTGTGGACAGGTCTGATGTTATTCTTATATTCCTTCCTCCATATGTAAGGAACCTCCTCTCCCTGGCTATTGTCAGGGTTGTTTTCTTGGCTGTAAAATTTGCAAGTTTCACTATTATATGTTGGGGTGTTGATCTACTTTTATTGATTTTTGTGAGGGGTCCTCTCTGCCTCTTGGACTTGAATGCTTGTTTCCTTCCCCAGATTAGGGAAGTTCTCAGGTATGATTTGCTCAAGTGTACCTTCTAGTCCTCTCTCTCTCTCCACCCCCTTGGGGATCCCAGTAATTCTGACACTGGAATGTTTCATGGCATCATTAATCTCTGCAATCCCTTTCTCATGTTAGTAGAAGCCTATCTGTTTTCCTCCACTTCCTTATTTTGCATGGACTTTTCTTCTAGATCACTAATTCATTCTTCTGCCTCATTTACCGTGGTGTTTAGAGTATCCAATTTAGACTGCATCTCATTCATAGCATTTTTAAGTTCGGCCTGATTAGATCACATTTCTGTCCTTAGAAATTCTATGTTGTCGCTAATGCTTCTTTGAAGCCTAGCTATTGACTTCACGACTGCTATCCTGAATTCTATCTCTGACATTTTGCTTATATCCATATCCATTAGTTATGTGGCAGATGACATTGTCTCTGTTTCTTTTCTTTGTTGAGAGTTCCTCCTCCTACTCATTCTCTTGAGGGATGGCTGAGTGAATGAGCAGAGTCTAAAATACCAACTACAACCCAAACAAGATGCACCCTAGGAAAATCTGGAGTGGTTGGAAGCCACCACCCAAACCAAAATGGAACACAAGAGTAAAATTTTTTAAATTAAAAAATTTAAAAAAATTTTTTAAAAAGGGGGTGAGGGGAAGGGGTCTATAATCTCTCGGTGTGGACAAAGCAGGGTGTTTCACTTGTTCCTGGGTGTATTTTGGTCTGTTAGAGGACAGTACTTCCCAAAATTACAAGGAAAGTAAAACTTGTATAAATATATAAAGGTAAAAATGAGTAGGGGAAAAAGGACTACAATAAAGCATATATCTATAAAAAAATACAGGTGTGAAAAAGTACAAGTTAAAATGCACTGAAATATAATTTGATATAGTAAACATCTAGTTGAAATGAGGAAAAGGTAAAAAGAAAAAAACAAAAGCATAAGGGAAAGAATAAAAAGAGTTGTATCTAAAAAATACATAAGCTGTGAGGCAACATCTGGAGCTCACTATACTGTTTTCCCCTGATGTTGGGATTTTAGTTTTTTGGGGACCCTAGGGTTGTCATCCTCTTGTTCTTCCAGCCTGTCTTCTGGGGGAGGGTCCTGCCGCTCTGTTTCTCAGGCAAACCTGCTTGGTCAGAGTTGCCCTGCCCCCTGTGGGTGGGGCTGCGGCTGGGCTCCATGGAAACCGGTCTTTTGAGCTTTTGTTCTCGGGTGGCTTTTCCCAGCTTTTCAGAGGGTCAGATCGAAAATGGCCGCACCCGGGGCACCTGGGTGGCTCAGTCGGTTGGGCGTCTGCCTTTGGCTGGGGTCATCTTGGGGTCCAGGGATCGGGTCCGTATTGGTCTCTTCACTCGGCGGGGAGTCTGCTTCTCCCTCCCACTTTACCTCTGTGCTCCCTCTCTCTCTCTCTCAAATAAATAAATTGTTAAAAAAAAAATGGGGAAAAAAATGGCCTCACCCAAGATGCACCCAGTTGGCCGCTGTCTGCTCTCTTCACTAAACCCTCCAGGACACACAGTCTCCATTTCTGCATGTGCCGCCGAAAACCACAGCCTCCCGAGGTGCGTGCCCACAGTGACTCTCTCAGAGGTTGTTCCAGGGACCTGGGCGTGTCCCTGCGCTTAGTGCTTCTAAAACCGCGAGTGGCCTCGGGCCCTTGTGCCCACTCACAGCTTCTGGATCCTGTCTGGGCACTGCTCTAGAGTCCTTTCCCAGCTGCTACGGCTCTGCGAGGTTTTGCCTTGTCCCCATTGCAGGACGCTTTTGTGCTCCAGTGTTCTATCACTTTCCAGGAGCCGGCTTATGGAGGCTCCCTCCCTCTTCTGTTTATCTTCCAATGTCTCTCTGAAGATTTACAACTCCGCCCTTCCTACCTCCTGACAGGCAGTGCCTTTCTGCTTGCAAAGTGCCAGGTAAATATTCTTACATCTCAGGCTGATTTCGTGGGTGTCCAGAATGGTTTGGTAGATATCCAACTAAATTCAGGGGACCGGTTGAAACAGAGTCCACTACTGCTCCGCCATCTTGCTTCCCCCTCTCAGGTTTAGCTTCTTGGTCTTTGGTCAGGAATTGATCTTCAGTGGTTTGTATCCTGAGATCACTGACCTGAAATGACTCAAAGTGATACAACCCATTATCTGTGGCTGGCCAGGATGGCATTCAGGAATTGGGTACCAGATGAACAGAGAATGGTTTCATCATTAATCAAACATCTTTGGGCAGCTCTGTCTGGGGTCAGGCAGTATGCCCTGACCCTCTGCTTGCTGTGCGGTCAGCCCATTATTACAGTACTTGCCATAGTGTATAGTAATTGTTTGCTTGTCTGTCTCCCCACCTGGACTCTTGGAGCACAAAGACCTTTGTCAAGGGGCCACTGCGCTCCATCCTGAACATCTCTGTGTGGTAAATGAATGGGAACCAGATGGCTCTGTCCATTGTCCTATAGGGTAGCTATTAAAAAAAAAAAAACACACCCATCTCAGGGAAAGAGTTCAGAATTGTTTAGTAAATAAAGTCATGGCACTTCCTGTAAACTGCCTTTGTGAAAAAGCTGCCTATCTGGAAAAACCTCAGCATGGGAGAGATGAAGAGAGCAGATAGAGCTGGGAATGCACACATTGGATTAAGCTGCAAGTCGCTGAGTGAGGGAGAAGGAAATGAGAGAGATGTACGTGACATTGAGCACATGACATCCATGCACCCAAGCATCAGGCTGATGGAGTGAACAGGGGGTTGGTTCTGGAATCAGGATGACTTGGGTTCAAGTCCTGGTTCTACAATTTCTTAGCTCTGTGACCCCTGGAGAAGTTACTAAGTGACTTAGTTTGCTCATCAAAGGGGGAAATATGCCTATTTCACTGCATCGTTGTAAAGAAGAGTAACTGATGAATAGTGAATGAACAAAAAGAACCAGTGATTAAACCAGAGAGTATGAGGAGAGCGCCTTCACACTGTAGATTATGCACCTGGGGAGGGTCTCCTTGGCAAGAGGACAATTACCTTGAGATCTAGAGGGCGAACCAGAGCCAGTGGAGAAAGCAGGAGGAGAATGGTCTTAGGAGATTAAATGCAGGTTGTGTGAAGGTCCAACGCGTAACGAAGGGTGGTGTATTCAGAAATCTGACGTATGGCCAGTGCACCTGGAGGCCAGTGAGGAAGAGGGCGCTCTGACTTGGTACCTTTGAGGTCATTCACAGAGGCTGGATTGCATTCCAAGGGATGAGTAGGGATTAGATTCAAGAGGAGGGCAAGAGTGGAGAGAACCCTGCCATTGCAGTGGAGGAGGTGGTAGACGTGGCCAGAGGGAGGAGGGCAGGAGGGGGCTGCATGGTGGGTGTGTGTGAGGCTGGGAGGGAAGGACATGTTCTCTGCTATGAGCCTGGACGATGAAGGGGAAGGCTGCGGGATGAGTGACTGGACTTTGGGGATGAGTTCAGGGTTTTAGTTTGGGGAGTGTCAAGCCTAGGATTACCGTTAGAACTCCAAGTGGAAATGTCAGGTAGGCAGATGAAAATTGCAAGTCTGAAGTTCCCTAGGGAGGTCTAGGCTAGAAATAGGAGTTTGAGAGTTGTCAGCCTACAGCTCTTACAGAATGCCACGAGAGCGAGGGGGCAGAATACATGCAGAAGAGGAGATGGACCTTCATGCTCTGTAATGAAACACACACACACACACACACACACACACACACACACACACACACACACACACACACCCACAAACACGCCATGGGCAGTGAACTTGGGGACATGGCTATTTGCATTCTGCCCCTGCCCTGATTTACAACTTTTGTAACTTTGGGCAATTATCCCACCTCTCGAGCCCCACTTCCCTCATCCATAAAAGAGTTCGAGAAGGTTACATCATCAGGTCTTCACGGGGGTTGGAAATGATATGCCAGTGCTCCTGGGCACATAATCAGGGCATCCCACATGAGAGAGGGCACGGGGCTACTGGGCCACCGAGGCCCCCTCACCAGTCTCCCTGCCCGCATCCCCAGCCGTGCAGCTCCTTGGTTCCTACCACGCTCCCTCCTAATCTCATTCCGAACCCCCAGCAGCAAAAGGCAGACCATCGACAACTCTCTGTGGGGTTCCTGTGATTTCAGATATCTCTCCAATTTTCCTGCCTCTGAGTAATATCTGGCTCATCTGAGCAATCTCCAAACTTCTCATGTGGAAAAGGAATAGACTTTTGGGATGAGCCACTTTCTAAGCTGCATGCTAGTAAGTAGTGTTCTTATTGTTATCATATTTGCTTTCAAATCAGCAAGAATTCTGATTAGATTGTGTGGATGGGGGACAATATTAGCCAGTGGGGTGAAGAAAATAAAAGCTATTCTTAGAAAATCTCTCTTGATTAGACCCCGCTGCTCATTGGGTAGTGGATGGTGTCAGTGGATGATCCAGAGACGTGCTTGTGGGAGCTGCAGGAGGCGATGAGGGTAGACAGGTGCACGCAGACTAGGGTGCAGCCTTCCCCAGGCCACCTTACCCCTGCAGGCCGGGGACTCGCACCATACATGTATTATGTATGTATGTATGTATATATATTTTGAAGATTTTATTAATTTGAGAGAGCGCACAGCAGGGGGTGGGGCAAAGGGAGAGGGAGAAGCAGACTCCCTGCTGAGCAGGAACCTGACACAGGGCTCGATCCCAGGACCCCTAGATCATGACATGAGCTGAAGGCAGATGCTTAACCAACTGAGCCACCCAGGCGCCCCACCAGGCTCGTCTTAAGTATTGGGCATGAGGCTGAGGGAAGACGATGAAGGGCTCAGGCTGGGGTCCACACAGGGTGGGTTCGAATGTGGTCTTTTCCAGTTGCTGTGACCTTGGGCAGGATACGAATCATGCAAGGTCTCTACATCCTCATCTTTAACATGGGAGACAGGAGGCCACCTCTCTCACGGCTTTGTTGTGAGGATTAAAGGGGATGGTCATGGTAAAGACTAAGGACTTTAGTTGGAATGTGGTGACTGCTTCATAAATGTCCTTTTTTATCATCTTACTGTTGAGAGTGGGGCCCAATATCATGCCCCCTCCATCCTCTCTTTGCCTAGCTCACCTGCCATGAAGCTCAAAGACATTAAGGACTGATCTGGAGATCCAGAGAGGATCCAAAGGGATGGTGTCTGATCTGGGATTTGAATCTGAGTCTTCCCTAACCACAGCCAGCAGCCTTACCTCTGCACCCATAACCCAAATATGTGCCAGGAAACCAGGGACCACACCACCGTTGTGACCCGTAACTGACAGATGGTGGTGTTCTCAGGTGTGTGTGATCTGCCTGAAGACAGGCCTTCCATGCTTGACACACACACTCACACACTCAGCAAATACCAATGGAGCTCTCCAAATTGCCCCAGCCAGGCCACGTGCTGAGGGAGTCAATGTGGGGGGTAAAATGTGCCACGAATCTCTGTCCTTCTGGAGCTTACGATTTGTGGAAGGGGCTGATATGAGGCAAAGAATCACCAGATAAGCGCAAAACTACAAAGCAGATCATTTCTACACTGGGAACATGTAGGGTCTCTACTATTAATATGTGTGCACGTGCATGCATACACACACACACACACACACACACACACACAAACACACGCACACACACGCACACGCACACGCACACACGCACACACACACGCACGCACACACACACACACACACACACACACACACTTTGTCCCTGACTCCCTGGCCTAGTCTGAGGGCTCAGAGAAGACTCTCCTGAATAATTATAATAATTATTCCATAATAATAAATACATTTATAGCATTACCATGTGCCAGACTCTGGGTTTTCTTGTTCCACTTTACCCCTGATGCTCACGGCAGCCCTCTCATATATTGCTACCGTAATGCCCGTTGTAAGAGGCGAGACCCAGAAAGGTTAAGTGACTTATTTGCCCGAGGTCTCCCGGCTGGCAAATGGCGGAGCTGGACCAGGCAGTTGGTCTAGAGTCTGTCCTGAGCCGTGCTGAGGTCTGGAGGATGTGGAGGCTTTAAGTAGGCACTGGGAGGAGGCAGAGGATGGCGTGCACAGACCCCCTGTGTCGCAGGCGGTATAGATGGTGCCCAGGGCTGAGTGTGGCTGGAGCTTAGGGCCACAGCAGGGGACAGTGACGACAGAGGCATGGGTGGACCATGAAGGCCCACAGGCCGGTTTGGAGGTTTTGGTCTGTAACCCGAGAACTGTGGGCATTGACAAAGGGTTTGCAGTTTCCAAAGTTCACTCTGGCTGCATCATGAAGGACAGGTTGAAGGTGTAGCATAAGAAGAAGCAGGGAGACCAGCATTGAGAGATTCTCGTCCTGGTCCGGGGTCAGATGACGGAGGCCTGGACGGCAGGGTGACCTTGGAGCTGGAGAAGAGCCGACACATGAAAACCCACCGAGGGGTGACACAGACAGGGTTTGTGGGTAAATGGTGCAGTGGGTGGGAGCAAAGGAAGAGTGAACACTTACTCATTGGATCAAGGGCACGGCAAGCTGGTCACCAGAGCTGACGCTGGTCCCCAGGGAAAGGAAGAGGGAGACAATTATCAACAGTCTGTGATCTAGAAAGACCCACTAGGTTCTAGTTCAACTGGAATAAGTATAAATCCTTAGGATCGGGCCCTAAATGTGCACCGTTCGAGAACGTGATGGGAATGCCATTTCTCTCATCAGAGCACGTAGTGGGAAAGACTGGGCACTGAGTCTGTAGGAGATGGGTGAATCATCTGTGCAACACGGCCACCAATGAACACCTGTTGTCGCAGGCTGTCCCCCCTGTAAGAGGGGACACATACCCTTGTCTCTTCTGAGATGATCGGAAGACATAGGGTGACACACAATCCTGCCTGACATGCATTCAAGGAACCGCCACCCCCCACATGTCGGGATGGCACCCAGGATCCTGACGGGGAAACACGTCCCGTTGTCCGAGCATTTATTCTGTATCAAGCTTTTGCAAAGCTCTTCACACACGTGGCCCTTCGTTCTTCTGATCGTGTGATATGTTATCCCTGTTGGCAAAGGGATGACGGCAGCTCAGATATTTAAGTGATGTATCGAAGGTGGGGCATCTCATAAGAGACAAAGGAGAAATTTTAATTTGGGAAAGCCTGACTCAAACGCTTAGGCTTTTTCTACTCTACTGTATACAGTGGAAGGATATTTTGCCTTGAAAATAAAGACTTGGCATTGATGTTGTCCTCTGTAAAATGGGGATGAGAAAAGTACTGAGCACGTGGGGCTATTTTCAGAATGAATGACAATGCACGTCAAGCACCCAGCCCTGTGTCTGACACACAAAGACACATGAGTTTTTATTACCATTATTATTATTGGTGACGGTGTTGTCGCTGCTATTGAAAGGGAATTGAACTTACTCTCGGTGGGTCTGGAAGATAGGATGAAGGCAAATGGGTAGAAGTTACGGAGATGTTGGTTTGTCTCAGTGGGGCGAGGCGAGTCTTTCAAACAGGGAGGGCTGACCCAAGGGCAAGGAACAGCCTCAGAAAGGGGTGAGCTCCCCATCACAGGAGCTGCCCAAACCTCAGCCAAACAGCACTCATGGGAATGACAGATGACAGATCTGCTCATCAAATTGAGTTATACAACCCCCAGTGGCCCTTCAAACTGTAAGTCTGATTCTACCTCCCCCACCTGCTCTAAAGTGACATTTTTATTGTGACATGGAGTAAATCTAGGGCACCCATTCCAAAAATAGCGTCAGAGGAAGGTGGGAGGAGGGGTTGGGAGTGTATATGTCACCTTCCCTTTGACTCCCTCCTCCTGCATGTCACAAGGCCAGATGGGAGCCGGGAAATGACGAGACAGTCCTTCTGCCCCAGCCTTTGACTTCCTCGCAGTGTCTCACCTTGGGCCAGCGTCACTCACTCCATCTGGCTCTGGGAGACCCAGCTTGGTGGCAGCCCCTGAGGGACTGGTCCCCTAACTCTGACCAAGGCATCTGCCCCAGGGACACCTGGCCTGCCCTCTCTGAGGTCCCGATTCAGAACGTCAAGAAGGCCTCACTCTAAAAGGAGGCCAGGCTTCTGCTCTTAAGAGCTTAGGGGTAATTTACCCTTAGGATTTCTGGAGGCCTCACGTGGAGGATTAATTGATATTAAGCCAAGTGAGGGCTCCTTAAAGACAGGGATTATATTTTATTCATTGTTGCATGCCTCACAATTTCGTCCTGGGTCTTGCACATAATGCATGCTCAGTGAATATATATGAATGCATGCCTGAGGTAATGAGCAAATATGGGAATGAGGGAATCTGTTCATCTGACAAATAGAGATCTACTGTCTTTCAGTTCAGCTCAGTGCTGACAGCGAAGGGGTGCAATTTAATGCAAGTGTTGGTGGGTGGCTCTAGGTTCAGGCTGTATCTCTAGGTGAGGAAGAGTTCCAAGATGTTGAGGGGTACAACTGAGAGTTATATTTCTTTTTTTTTCCCTTTAAATTTTTTATTGTTATGTTAATCACCATACATTACATCATTAGTTTTTGATGCAGTGTTCCATGATTCATTGTGCATAACACCCAGAGCTCCATGCAGAATGTGCCCTCTTTAATACCCATCACCAGGCTAACCCATCCCCCTACCCCCCTCCCCTCTAGAACCCTCAGTTTGTTTTTCAGAGTCCATCATCTCTCATGGTTCGTCTCCCCCTCCGATTTACCCCCTTCATTCTTCCCCTCCAGCTATCTTCTTCTTTTTTTTTCTAACATATCTTGCATTATTTGTTTCAGAGGTACAGATCTGTGATTCAACAGTCTTGCACAATTCACAGCGCTCACCATAGCACATACCCTCCCCCATGTCTATCACCCAGCCACCCCATACCTCCCACCCCCCCACCACTCCAGCAACCCTCAGTTTGTTCCTGAGATTAAGAATGCCTCATATCAGTGAGGTCATATGATACGTGTCTTTCTCTGACTTATTTCACTCAGCATAACACCCTCCAGTTCCATCCACGTCGTAGCAAATGGCAAGATCTCATTCCTTTTGATGGCTGCATAATATTCCATTGTGTATATATACCACCTCTTCTTTATCCATTCATCTGTCGATGGACATCTTGGCTCTTTCCACAGTTTGGCTATTGTGGACATTGCTGCTATAAACATCGGGGTGCACATACCCATTCGGATCCTACATTTGTATCTTTGTGGTAAATACCCAGTAGTGCAATTGCTGGATCGAATGGTAGCTCTATTTTCAACTGTTTGAGGAACCTCCATACTGTTTTCCAGAGGGGTTGCACCAGCTTGCATTCCCACCAGCAGTGTAGGAGGGTTCCCCTTTCTCCACATCCCCGCCAACATCTGTCGTTTCCCGACTTGTTAATTTTAGCCATTCTGACTGGTGTGAGGTGTTATCTCATTAAGGTTTTGATTTGGATTTCCCTGATGCCGAGCGATGTGGAGCACTTTTTCATGTGTCTGTTGGCCATTTGGATGTCTTCTTTGGAAAAATGTCTGTTCATGTCTTCTGCCCATTTCTTGATTAGATCATTTGTTCTTTGGATGTTGAGTTTGATAAGTTCTTTATAGATTTCATATACTAGCCCTTTATCTGATATGTCATTTGCAAATATTTTCTCCCATTCTCTCGGTTTTCTTTTGGTTATGTGGACTGTTTCTTTTGCTGTGCAAAAGCTTTTTATCTTGATGAAATCCCAATAGTTCATTTTTGCCTTTGCTTCCCTGCCTTTGGTGATGTTTCTAGGAAGAAGTTGCTGCAGCTAAGGTCGAAGAGGTTGCTGCCTGTGTTCTCCTTTAGGATTTTGATGGACTCCTGTCTCACGTTTAGGTCTTTCAACCATTTGGAGTCTATTTTTGTGTGTGGTGTAAGGAAATGGTCCAGTTTCATTCTTCTGCATGTGGCTGTCCAATTTTCCCAACACCATTTGTTGAAGAGACTGTTTTTTTTCCATTGGACATTCTTTCCTGCTTTGTCAAAGATGAGTTGACCATAGAGTTGAGGGTCCATTTCTGGGCTCTCGATTCTGTTCCATTGATCTATGTGTCTGTTTTTGTGCCAGTCCCATACTGTCTTGATGATGACAGCTTTGTAATAGAGCTGGAAGTGCGGAATTGTGATGCCGCCAGCTTTGCTTTTCTTTTTCAACATTCCTCTGGCTATTCGGGGACTCTTCTGGTTCCATACGAATTTTAGGATTATTTGTTCCATTTCTTTGAAAAAAGTGGATGGTATTTTGATGGGGATTGCATTGAATGTGTAGATTGCTCTAGGTAGCATTGACATCTTCACAATGTTTGTTCTTCTAATCCATGAGCATGGAACGTTTTTCCATTTCTTTGTGTCTTCCTCAATTTCTTTCATGAGCATTTTATAGATTTTGGGTACAGATTCTTTGCCTCTTTGGTTAGATTAATTCCTAGGTATCTTATGGTTTTGGGTGCAGTTGTAAATGGGATCAACTCCTTGATTTGTCTCTCTTCTGTCTTGTTGTTGGTGTATAGGAATGCCACTGATTTCTGTGCGTTGATTTTATATCCTGCCACTTGACTGAATTCCTATATGAGTTCTAGCAGTTTTGGGGTGGAGTCTTTTGGGTTGTCCACATAAGGTATCATATCATCTGCAAAGAGTGAGAGTTTGACTTCCTCTTTGCCGATTTGGATGCCTTTGATGTCTTTTTGTTGTCTGATTGCTGTGGCTAGGACTTCTACTACTATGTTGAATAGCAGTGGTGATAGTGGACATCCCTGCCGCGTTCCTGACCTTAGGGGGAAAGCTCTCAGCTTTTCCCCATTGAGAATGATATTCGCTGTAGGTTTTTCATAGATGGCTTTTATGATATTGAGGTATGTACCCTCCATCCCTATACTCTGAAGAGTTTTGATCAAGAAAGGATGCTGTACTTTGTCAAATGCTTTTTCTGCATCTATTGAGAGGATTGCATGATTCTTGTTCTTTCTTTTGTTAATGTATTGTATCACGTTGATTGATTTGTGGATGTTGAACCAACCTTGCAGCCCAGGGATAAATCCCACTTGGTCATGGTGAATAATCCTTTTAATGTACTGTTGGATCCTATTGGCTAGTATTTTGGTGAGAATTTTTGCATCCATGTTCATCAAGGATATTGGTCTCTAATTCTCCTTTTTGATGGGGTCTTTGGTTTTGGGGTCAAGGTAATGGTGGCTTCATAAAATGAGTTTGGAAGTTTTCCTTCCATTTCTATTTTTGGAAAAGTTTCAGGAGAATAGGTATTAATTCTTCTTTAAATGTTTGGTAGAATTCCCCTGGGAAGCCATCTGGCCCTGGGCTTTTGTTTGTTGGCAGATTTTTGATGACTGCTTCAATTTCCTTAGTGGTTATAGGTCTGTTCAGGTTTTCTATTTCTTCCTGGTTCAGTTTTGGTAGTTGATACGTCTCTAGGAATGCATCCATTTCTTCCAGGTTATCTAATTTGCTGGCATAGAGTTGCTCATAATATGTTCTTATAATTGTATTTCTTTGGTGTTGGTTGTGATCTCTCCTCTTTCATTCATGATTTTGTTGATTTGGGTCATTTCTCTTTTCTTTTTGGTAAGTCTGGCCAGGGGGTTATCAATCTTGTTAATTCTTTCAAAGAACCAGCTCCTAGTTTCGTTGATCTGTTCTACTGTTCTTTTGGTTTTTACTTCATTGATTTCTGCTCTGATCTTTATGATTTCTCTTCTGCTGGGCTTAGGCTTTATTTGCTGTTTTTTCTCTAGCTCCTTTAGGTGTAGGTTTAGGTTGTGTATTTGAGACCTTTCTTGTTTCTTGAGAAAGGCTTGTATTGCTTTATACTTTCTTCTTAGGACTGCCTTTGCTGCATCCGAAAGATTTTGAACAGTTGTGTTTTCATTTTCATTGGTTTCCATGAATTTTTTTAATTCTTCTTTAATTTCCTGTTGACCCATTCATTCTTTAGGAGGATGCTCTTTAACCTCCATGTATTTGAATTCTTTCCGACTTTCTTCTTGTGATTGAGTTCTAGTTTCAAAGCATTGTGGTCTGAAAATATGCAGGGAATGATCCCAATCTTTTGGTACCGGTTGAGACCTGATTTGTGACCTAGGATGTGACCTATTCTGGAGAATGTTCCATGGGCACTAGAGAAGAATGTGTATTCCTTTGCTTTGGGATGGAATGTTCTGAATATATCTGTGAAGTCCATTTGGTCCAGTGTGTCATTTAAAGTCTTTATTTCCTTGTTGATCTTTTGCTTAGATGATCTGTCCTTTTCAGTCAGGGGGATGTTAAAGTCCCCCACTGTTATTGTATTGTTGTCAATGTGTTTCTTTGCTTTTGTTATTAATTGCCTTATATAACTGGCTGCTCCCATGTTCGGGGCATAGGTATTTACAATTGTTAGATCTTCTTGTTGGATAAACCCTTTAAGTAGGATATAGTGTCCTTCCTCATCTCTTATTACAGTCTTTGTTATAAAATCTAATTTGTCTGATATAAGGATTGCCACCCCAGCTTTCTTTTGGTGTCCATTAGCATGGTAGATGGTTTTCCACCCCCTCACTTTCAATGTGGGGGTGTCTTTGGGTCTAAAATGAGTCTCTTGCAGACAGCATATCGATGGGTCTTGTTTTTTAATCCAATCTGATAGCCTGTATCTTTTGATTGGGGCATTTAGGCCATTTATATTCAGGGTAACTATTGAAAGATATGAATTTAGTGCCCTTGTATTGCCTGTAAGGTGACTGTTAGTGTATATTGTCTGTGTTCCTTTCTGGTCTATGCTGCTTTTAGGCTCTCTCTTTGCTTAGAGGACCCCTTTCAATATTTCTTGTAGGCCTGGTTTTGTGTTTGCCAATTCCTTTAGTTTTTGTTTGTCCTGGAAGCTTTTTATCTCTCCTTCTATTTTCAATGACAACCTAGCTGGATATAGTTTTCTTGGCTGCACATGTTTCTCATTTAGTGCTCTGAAGATATCATGCCATTCCTTTCTGGCCTGCCAAGTCTCTGTGGATAGGTCTGTTGCCAATCTAATATTTGTACCATTATAGGTTACATATCTCTTCTCCCAAGCTGCTTTCAAGATTTTCTCTTTGTCTCTGAGACTTGTAAGTTTTACTATTAGATGTCGGGGTGTTGACCTATTTTTATTGATTTTGAGAGGGCCTTTCTGTGCCTCCTGGATTTTGATGCCTGTTTCCTTCCCCACATTAGGGAAGTTCTCTGCTATGATTTGCTCCAATATACCTTCTGCCCCCCTCTCTCTTTCTTCTTCTGGGATCCCAATTATTCTAATGTTGTTTCATCTTAAAGTATCGCTTATCTCTCGAATTCTGCCCTCGTGATCCAGTAGTTGTTTATCTCTCTTTTTCTCAGCTTCTTTATTTTCCCTCATTTGGTCTTCTATATCGCTGATTCTCTCTTCTGCCTCATTTATCCTAGCAGTTAGTGCCCCCATTTTTTATTGCACCTCATTAATAGCCTTTTTGATTTCGACTTGGTTAGATTTTAGTTCTTTTATTTCTTCAGAAAGGGTTCCATGCGTTTTTCAAGGTCAGCTAGTATCTTCAAAGTCACGATTCTGAACTCTAGGTCCGACATCGCACTAATGTCCGTATTGAGTAGGTCTCTGGCTGACGGTACTACCTCTTGTTCTTTTTGTTGAGGTGATTTTTTCGTCTTGTCATTTTGTCCAGAGGAGAATAGATGAGTGAGAGAACAAAATGCTAAGAGGTTAACAACGTCCCCAGAAAATATACTCTGAACAAATCAGAAAAGACCTGAAACCAGGGGAAAAGAAAGGGAAAGAAAGAAAAAAGAGAGAAAAAAGAAAAAGATAAAAACAAACAAAAACAGAACAAAACAAAAAAAACAGAATATGATCAAATATGTCAGGCTGGTGTGTAGATCAGTGCCACACACTACTAGATTTTGGGTGTATTTTGGTCTGTTAGAAGAAAGTGCCTCCTCAAATTTTAAAGAAAGAAAGATTTATATATGTACAAAATAAGGGTTGATATGAAGGGATGGAATATGACTCTAAAGAAAAATTATAAAATTTTAAAAAGGAATTGATAAGGGGTGTTTGAAAAAATAAAGAAGAGGATTAGAAAAAAAGGAAAGAAAAAGAAAGGGGAGAGAATGTGGTCAGGCAGGAGACTGGAACAAAGCCATACACTAGAGATTTAGGGTATACTTTGATATGTTAGAAGAAACTGTATCTCAAAATTTTAAAGAGAGAACAACTTATATATATATATATATATGCCAAAAATAAGGGTAACTACTATGAAGGGATAGAATATGACTCTAAAAATGAAAAATAAAAATGTTTTTTTATAAAAAGGGATTGATAAGATGTTGGTTGAATACGGGAAAAAGAAAAACTTAAAAAAAGTTAAAAAAATTAACTTTAAAAGACTAATGAATCATGGTAAAAAAAAAGCCATGAATTCTATGTGCAGTATTCCCCTAGCGCTGGAGTTCTCCCGTTCTCCTTGATCGGTAAACTTGGTCTTGGCTGGCTGTTCTTGCTGATCTTCTGGGGGAGGGGCCTATTGCCGTGGTTCCCAAAAGTCTTTGCTGGAGGCGGAATTTCCCCGCCCTTGTCGGTTCAGGCTAAGCAATGTGCTGGGTTTGCTCTCCGGAGCTTTTGTTCCCTGCAAGCTCTCGGTACAGCTTTGGAGGAAGAGAGTGAAAATGGTGGCCTCCCGATCTCCGCCCAGAGGAGCCAATAACTCGTGGCCCCACTCCTCAGTGCGCCCCCAGAGAAAAGCAGTCAGTCACTCCCGTCTCCCCAGTCTCTGGCCACACTCGTGCTCACCCGGCCTGTGACCGAGTGTTTCTATCTCTGGCACGCGACTCGGTGTGGAGTCTCCAAACCCAGCAGATCCCTGTGGTGCGCTCCTGTGCCGCTCCTTCCAGGGGAGGAAGGGGAGTCTCCCCGGATCTGCCGCTTGTTGGGTCCCTGCTTCCAGAAAGTGGTCGCTTTTCTGTTCAGAGTTGTTGCTATTCTTTTCTTCCATCTCCTGTTGAGTTCGTAGGTGTTCAGAATGGTTTGATTCCTATCCAGCTGAGTTCCTGAGACCAGATGAAATCCGGGTCTCCTACTCCTCCGCCGTCTTGCTCCGCCCCGAGAGTTACATTTCTATGGGCAGGGCTGGGATGGATGCAAGATCCGCTCCCCTGCAGCCAAGACTAGAAACAGCAGGAGTTGCACCACCATGAATAAAGTGAATAAAGCGAGGGCAGACATGCTTGACCTTCTCCCGTACTCGGCTCTGTCTTGAGAGTGGGCCAACAGACGGCCACACAGTCTCTGATGAGCCTCGTGTCAAAAAGCGAAGCTCGATTCCCTCCTCTTGGATGTGGGTTGGACTTAGTGACTCACTTCCGTTGTGTAGACTGGAGCAAGAGCTCGGGGGCTGCTCCTGAGACTGTGTTATCGAGGGCAGAGTAGCCTTCACGCTCTCCTGTCAGTAGCTCTCCCTGGACAAGCGGGTTTCACGTCATGAACGTGCTCAACAGCCTACGGAGAGGGCTGTGTGGTGAGGAAAGGAGGCTTCCCGGGGTGGGCATGATCTGTATCTTGTTGACTTTCAGATGAACTCTGTCCTTTCCCTGGGCCTCATATGGGTCATTGTCTTTCTGGTTAAACACTTTATTGAAGTATGATCGACATGTAAAGAGCTTCACATTTAATGGGTACAACTCGCTGAGTTTGGGGATAAGTGCACACATGGGAAACCATCACCACCATCAAAGCCATAGACCTATCTGCGGCCTCCCAAAGTTTCCTCCTATTCCTTTCTCCATCTTCCTCTTCCTCTGCTTCTGCTTTTCTCCTCCTCTTCCTCCTCCTTTTCCTTATCATTGTTAAGAACACTGACGATCTACAGTCCTGTGGGCACCTGGGTGGCTCAGCATTTGAGCGTCTGACTCTTGATTTCGGCTCAGGTCGTGATCTCAGGGTCGTGGGATTGAGCCCGTGTCGGGCTCTGGGCTCAGTGGGGAGTCTGCTTGGGATTTCCTCTCTCCTTCTCCTCCTCCCCCATGCTCACACACATTCTCTCTCTAATAAAAACAAAAATGAAAAAAACCAGCCACCTAGAAAATTGTAAGTATATAATACAGTGTTTTTAGCTCTAGGCTCTGTGCAGTACAGTAGCTCTCCAGAACTTACTTACCTTATGTAAATTAAACTTCATGGCCTTTGACCACCATCTCTCCATTTCAAACCACCCCCCACCCCGCCCGCCCGCCAACCCTCCCTGCCCCTGGCAGCCACCATGCTACTCTGGGTTTCTATGAGTTTGACTATTTTAGATTCCACGTATAAGTGAGGTCACACAGTATGTGTCTGTCTCTGGCTTATTTCACTCAGCAAATGTCATCCAGGCCCATCCGTGTTGTCACAAATGGTAAGGTTTCCTTCTTTTTGAAGGCTGAGTAATACTTGCTTGTATGTATACACACTCCTCTCCCCATTGACCGGCTGACAGACAGACATGTCGCCTCCAGGTCTCAGCTGATGTGAACAGTGCTGCACCGATAGTGATTTCCTTTCCTTTGGATCTACACCCAGAAGTGGGATTGCTGCATCACGTAGGTGGTAGCTGTTTTCAACTTTCTCGGGAAACTTCGGACTGTTTCCCAGAGTGGCTGCACCAGTTTGCACCCCACCAGCAGCGCAGCAGGGACCCCTTGGCTCCGTGTGCCCACCAAGGTTCATCTTTTGTCTTTTTATAACTGCCATCCTGACAGGGCTGGGGTGATAGCTCGTCGTGGTTTTGACTTGCGTTTCCCTGAAGGTTAGGGATGTTCAGCATCTTTGCATCTACCTGCTGAGTTCCACAGGCCCTGATCTTTAAGGGGAGCCTCACAACAGGGGGGAGTAAACACGTACAGGGACATGTGACCCCCCTCTACATTGGAGAAGCAAGGGCCCCAAAAAGTCAGGGTTGCCCCGAAGATGGGGCCACTCCCTCGGTCTGGGGGAACCGAGAAAGGGTTCCCAGGGCTGATGTGTGAGCCAGGATTTCAAGGGTATCTATGTGTTTGCCACAAGGTTCTGGGTTCTTTACGAAGAGGACAGAGTATTTTTGAGGACCCCTTTGAGAGGTTCCAGACGTGTGTTTTGGCTGGATCTGCATGGGTGTGCAAGGAAGTAGCGGGAGACGAGGTGGGAGAGTCAACGTCCACAGGAGCAGACCAGGAGCCTTGGTGACAGGGAGCTCTTAGAAGCATTTCCGTTGGGGATGACATGGTCAGAATTTTGTTTTTGAGCCATTGTTGTGGCAGGTGGGTGGAGAAAGAATTCAAGGTGGGTCTGTACTGGAGGCAGGGAGACCTGTCACCCGACTGTCTCGATCAGTCATGAGGGAGAAGGTCAGAGACGGAAGGCAGGGGGTGGGGAGGGCGGGCAGGAGGCATGGACAGGAAAATGAACCAAAGTGGGGGAGGCATGGGAGACGGGAGAAAAGGGAGGGTCCGGACTTGAGCCTGGCGGGCTGACGCTGCTCCGCTCTGACACGGGAGACTCTAAAGGAGAAGCAGGTGTCGGCCGCAGCGGGGAGGAGGGTGCATTTCATTTGGAATGTGCTGAGTTGGGGAGGGTCTGCAAGAAATCCAAGAGGCAGCCGAAAGTGTGTATCTGTGGTAGTGTTCTTACTTACCTTGTCTTCGATGAATAAATGTGAGCTTTATGATGCTGAGCTCTGTCCCTTATGGTCAGACATCAAAAATGCCCCCCAAACCAGCTAAACACTTTCCCGTGCTGTGGGCAATACAAACACTCACGCCTTTTCCTCTAGATTCCCCTCCCCTGCGGCTTCTGATGGGGGGGCAGGTAGACCGGGGCCTGCGGGCGGTGGATTCGGGATGCCCTGGATAGTAAAGCCTCTTGCGTGTGTGTTGGCTGCAATAAAAGAGGCTCGTGGTGCCCTACGCCCTATTCTGATGACGTCTGAACATCTTCAAGTCCATAAAACATGCTGTGGTTCTGTGAGACAGACTGGACCCTGGCTTCTTTATATTGCTCTGAGCACATGAGGGAGGCCGTGTGGCCACAGAGAGTCCCCTTCTTGAGCCACAACTCGTTCTAATTTCCCGAGTGGGAAGCCCACTGGGCTTAGTGAAAGGGGAGACCGAGGGGGAGCTGGATGCCGACTGACAGGGGCCGGCCCCTCTTCTCTCTTTCTCTCTCTCGCTGCACATCCCTTTTCCTCGGCTCTCGTTTGCATGAAAGGCCCCAAGCCGCGGCAGTGAGCACATCTGATGCCGTCCGTCCCTGGGGCCCCCGCCTCTGCCACAATGACCAGGGTTTCTCATCTGCTGGGCAAGGAATGCGGGAGGAGGAGGCTGTCCTTAGAGGGCAGGGCTGCCTGCAGCCCTGCTGAGTTCAGAAGAACAGGCTGCTAGCAGCCCCTTCCCTGGACTGGTGCAAGACGGAATGAGACAGACGCCAGGGAAAGAAAGGGGAGCTTGTGACCCGCTCTGGCATGTCCACAGGGGCTGGGACCCGGGAGAGACTTGGGCTCTTCTTCAAGGGAAAATAAGGAATTTTTAATGGAAAGGTCACAACGCAGTCTGTTCACGGCATCTGCAGGCGTGCAGGCGGGATGGAGCTTCTTGCCAAACCAGAGCATGGACGCCTTGGCATCAACATCCCCAGAAATTTTAGCACCTTGGAGCTTCCAGAGGCAGAAACGGGACCTCTTTTCTGTCTGCTGTCTTAGGACAATAGTGAAGGCTTTGCACCCTGAACCCTGGAACTTAGAGTACCCCGGAGTGCTCGGGAACAGAGCAGGTAGCCCCTTTTCTATCTGCTTCCTGAGGGCGAAGGCCTGACCTGTGACCTCTGGTTCACAGGCCATTTTCCCCTCCAGGGAAAGATTCTCTCCCCAGGAAAGCTAGGGCCAGGTGGCATGGGCTTCCAGCCACTTCTTATAAGGAAGCTCTTTTTCCTTGGACGTGCCCCGAGCACAACTTTGAAATTCTGGAATTAAAAAAAAAAACAACACAAAAGGGAGTTATCTTTTGCACTGTATGGTTAGCAACGTGTCTGCACACGCCTACGAGGAGAGCAAGCTGGAGCTGATGATGCTCATTTCCAGATAGCCATGAGAACACCGTGTGCATATGAAGAAGCGAAGGACAGAGGGACTGGCCAGAGCTCACATGGCTAGGCTGTGGCCAAGAACCCAGACGTCCTGGCTCCTCTCTCTGCTCCTTGTTTAACCGAAGAATATTTACCGAGCATTTACAGTGTATTAGGCATTAGGCACGCAGGCAGTTTCTGTCTGCCCTCCATCAGCATCTGTGTGACAGTGAGCACAGAGTACAGATCAAAGATCGTGGGGTATGGTGTCAGCTGACAAGGGCTCCCCCCGAGCCCAGCGACATAGCCACCTGGGGTCCCCTCAACTGTCTGAGCCTTGCTTTCCCAATAGGTAGAATGGGGATTATGATCCCTGCGACAGAGGGGTGCTCTGAAGATTCTAAAAGGGTTCTTTCCAATGTTGGGTTGGCTTGATGACCTTAGGCAAATTTCATCAGAACTCTTGGAAAAGAAGGTAAATGAGTCCCAAACGCCATTTCTAGCGGGCGACCACAGGGTCTCCCGAAAGAGAGAAGTCTTTCTTATCCTCCGAACGGTGGCACGTTTGACTGGGAAATGAGAGCTTTGCCCTCCCACGGGGCTGCCTGTTAATTCAGTTTGCTCGGTGGTCTGGTCACCTGACTCCAGCCAGTGGAATCTTGGGGTGGAAAAGACAGAACAGAGCCATTCTGGAAAGCCGCATCACTGGCAGAAGCCAGTGTCCCAAGTTCCAAGTGTAAATAGTCTTCTAATTAGGAAATAATTATGCCCCCAAATGGGGCTGCATGGATGCGAAGGCATCTCACAAATTGCCGATTAGTTTCATAGCAGCGATGGTATTTAGTGCCACTTCAATTCATGGAAAAATGTGTTGGAAATGGCCCATCTTCAGCTGCTCAAAAAAAAAAAAAAAAAAAAAGAGAAAAGGTCGGGGATGAGAAGCTCGGGGGGGGGGGGTGCTCAGATGGGGTAGGAGACCAGGGAAACGTTTGCCCTTTTTCTTGGGAGTGTGCCGTCATGACAGAGTGTGGGCCACGAAGTGACAACGGGGAGGAATTTTGATTTTATTCTGGTTGTAACGGAAAGGTCGGGCAGGCTCGAGAGCAGGTGAGGGATATGGTCTAATTGATCTCTTTAAAAGATTACCTGCTCCTTCTGGAGAATGACTACAGGTGGAGGCAAGAGGAGACCCAGGTGGAGGGGTGGGGGGCTATTATAGTCGTCTATGTGGCAGGTGAGGGACCGGGGTGACAGCGGTAGCAGTGGCTCCCGAGTAGACTTTATTTTTTTTTATCTTTTTAAAGATTTATTCATTTGAGACAGAGAGGGCACGAGCAGGGGGAGAGGCAGGGCAGAGGGAGAGGGAGAAGCGGGCCCCCAGCCGAGCAGGGAACCGATGCAGGGCTCGATCCCAGGACCCTGGCATCATGACCTGAGCTGAAGGCAGATGCTTCACTGACTGAGCCCCCCAGGCGCCCCCTGAGTGAACTTTAAAGATCATGCAGACCGAGGTGGCCGATGACCCAGATGTGATGGGCAGAGAGGAGCGAAGGATGACCAGCAGGGTGTTTGGTCTGAGAACTCAGGTCCACGGCAGCGCTGCTTCCTGAGCTGGGAATGCTGGGGAGCGTCGGATTTCTGTTGGGGGGAGTGGTCCAGAGTACTTTTCAAGACATTCTAGAATCTGAATGTCTATAACATCTCTAGGTGGAGATCTAAACTATAGATATGGATACATGAGTTCAGAGTGTATACAGGAGGTTGGACCCAAATATAAAACTTTGGGGGTAATCGGTGACTTAGGGTCAAAGCATTGGGGGAGATATGCTAGATGAGGTAGCGAGTGAGGGAAACCAAGAAGGGGTCCACAGGCGCCCCCTCTGTCTGCCCACCCAGCCATCCCCCCACCCATCAGCCATCCACTCTTCCAACTAGCTGTCCCTCTGTCCATCCAAGAGCGTTTTGTAAATGCTGCCTTTGGGTCCGAAACTGGGTGCTGGGATTCAAAGGGGAACAGTTAGATAGCCCCTGTCCTGGAAAAGCTCGCAGAGAAGGAGAGAGAGCACACATAACATGTAACAAAGCCTGGTAAATTATCTGATAGACGTGTGTACACACGGGGTGGGATCATGGAGAAGTCCCCTGTTCACTCTGCCGCTGGGGAGAGTTTACAAAGGCTGAGAAGAGGTTTCATTGAAGATACGCCTCAGAGGAGGGTGACTAGGGTCCCAGGAAGAAGGAAGGGCACGTGGGAAGAGAGCTCATGGCGACTCTGCGGGGGGAGGAGCGCGAAGACCTTCGGTGCAGAAGTCGTCCGTGGGGTCCGTGGTAGGAGGGAGCATGCCGGGGACTGGAGGCTTTGTGTGCTGGGCTACGGAATCCGGGCTTTTCCTGTGGGCCACTGTTCTAAGCTGAGGGTTTTCAAAGGGGACGCAGCTGGATTTGGGTTTCCGAAATGTCGCTTGATCTGGGGAAGAGAGTTGTTGTCAAATAAAAATCCAATCTGGATTTGGTCAGGAGAGATTTTATGGGCGAAACTTATTTCATGGGGGCGACAGGGACTATTCTAACAGGGGAAGAGGCAGCGAGAGTTTTTCTTCCATAGGGAGGAGGACCCAAAAGCAGGGGGTCAGGAGGTGAAGGGGGGTGGCTTGTGGTTGGACAGGTCAGAGGGTGTGAGGTTAGCCTAGTCCCAGGGCGAGGGTGTGTGCTGTGCAGGCCGACCGTGTTCGGGGGCCCAGGAGGAGGAGAGAAGCTTATTCAATGTTTGGTCGGCAAGCATATTGTTCTGATCGATCTGTGGGGACAGGAAGTTCAGCTAATCTTTTATGAACAAAGACAGGGAACCTGGAGGGTGTGTGTCTGGCCATGGCGTAGGGAAACGGTGGCGGGGGGGGGGGGGGTCCGCGGGTCCTATCAAAGTCATGTGGAAAAGATCAGTTCTTTGCAGGAAGCAGTTTCCTGGAATTCAGAAGGGAGGGGAAGTCTTTAACCACCACTTTTCCCCCCCTGCCAGAATCATGAGTCACAGAAGCTTGGTGAAGTTCAATGTTATCAGAGTCACGGCTGCAAGCGTGGGAGGTGCACAGGACGACCAGAACCAGGTAAGGGACGGTGGCAAAGCTTGCTGGTAAAATCCAGAAGCTGAGCCACGGATTCTTCGAGATTCCACGATTCCTTCTACACTGCTGTAGGGCACAGAGGGGGAAATCGAGTCATCTGCCTTTTGTACACATCCTAAGCCTGCCCGAAACGTTAGTGGTGTGTGCCCACTGCAGCAGCAATGTGGGCAACAAAGGCCATGACTCCATGTCTCGTTTTCATATCAATCAGCAGAAATTAGTTTTATTAGAAAAATGAAATTTTCCTGTATTTACATTTTTACACCATAGGACTGGGCACTTTTGTTGCCTCGGGAGTTATGTACACATCAGTTTGCACACACATTTCAAACCCCATTCCTTAAAACAGTTGATAACACGTTGAACAGAAAGAAAAGACATACTACAAGAAGACAACCATAGTATATACTTCCTCTATCATAGAAAGGTGTTAAGCAAACGTGTAATTTTGTAGCTATGCTTGGAAATATTGAATACAGTTATCAGCACTTCCTCATGCAGTGGATTAAAACATGACAGGTAGAAACTGACGTGATTGGTAAGTGAACGTCTGTTCCCCAATGAGGACCACTGAGTAGAGCACCCAGCTTGCTTGGGGTTCCACCATATAAGAGATCAAGCCAGTTCTGACGTGGGTTTTGGACTGTGTTTGAGTGTGTCACTGTGAATGGGAACCCCTCTGCATATGGAGGTCGGTCCTGCCCGTGTTGGGTGGAAGGTGGACTCAGACATGGGTCCTCAAAGCTGCTTTATTCCATGACTTCCTGTGGGTAATGACCAGCTTGTGGATTACGTAAGCAACGGGTCTCATAACGTGACCGAAAAATGAAGAGTTGACCCTCTTTTTGTGTCTGAGAAGGCCACTGTTTGTCTCTGATGATCTAGTTCTTACTCAAACCACCGGTGAGACTCGCCTAATTCTTTCTGAATCTTCAGCTTGAAATATATATACTATACATAAACACATATGCACAAACATTCTATTGTGATCAACTATAGTAAAGTCTACCGACTAAATAATTTGGCAAGTAGATGCTTTTAAGTTGGTTTGAGCAGGGGAATGAACAAGATGAAGATTCGGGGCTCAAGAACAACTGATAAATCTTTGGGGAACCTCAGGCTTGGAAGGCATCTGAGCCATGTCTAGCCATGTAATTCGTGGTATCGAGTAGTTTCCTGAATTTGCTATGAAAACGTTATTCTTGACCTTATCTCTGATTGGGAAAAAAAAGAGGCAATTGGCATCCTTTCCCAGTGAAAAATTTGGGGAAGGTGAATGTTACAAGCGCCCCCTTCATCTTTGCAAATCCACCAGAATTTTCAAAGATGATCACCTGAATTTGACGCAGAATAGTCTGAATCTTCAATTTCTAAACTGGAACATTTCCTTAGTGGCCATGGCTTCAGAGCTGTGTCTACAAACCTAATAAACTTAAAGAAGTTTTTTTTTTTTTAAATAAAAAGTCAATACCACTCATTTATTTGAGTTAGCTCAACTGAGAATAGAAATAATTCAATAGGTCTTAGATGTAATGTAATGTAAAAACCTCAGTCGAATTCAAAAAGCTATGATTATTTTTCATGGAAAAACTGACAATGTTTTTATATTTCTGGACCTTCACTATTTGCTCAGCTATCGACAGTCTTTGATTTGAGCCCTTTAAAATCTTGAAACAGCAAAATGTCAGATCAATGAGAAGCATTTAAAATGCCAAAGACAAACTTACGTTCGCTGGAGAACAATTAACCTTATTAATTTAAAAGGCAGCTGTGGTATTGGCTACGTGTTAATATTCCTTTGAAGGCTCGTCTTAAATCCTTCCCAAAAGGTGTGGGAGAGAATTAACTGGGGGAGGTTATGACCCAGGGCTATGGCTAATGAGGAATGTTCTAGACTTGCAGAAATGCAAACTTATAGTTTCATGGACCTGGTACCTAAGAGGGATTGATGAGTGATCATCTCGGTTTTGTCTTGTCTCTGCAATGCTGCTGTCACCTTATTTGAGGAAGTTAATCTGAGAAATGACTCCATTGGAAACAGTTTGGTTCTGGCTCCCTGGAGGGCTGTGTGCTTTGAAATACAGCCCCAGGGAAGAAAGCCTACTGGCCAAATGGTTCTTTTGAGTGTTCCAGTTTCGCACAGCTCAGCATCCCTGGGAGAATGTTGTCACGCACTTGTAGACCCAAAGATGGGATCTTAAAATAGGTATTAAATAATGATAACTTTTCTGGCTTAAGAGACCTTTTACTGCCAGCTTGAAAGATGTAAACAGCTAGAGAATTTCTCAGGGACAGTGACAAGGGGGCTTTGTTAGATTCACTGACCCTCCAGAAGGACTGAATCGCAGAACCTCCCAGAAAAACATTCCTTCAAATCTGAGCTCTGTTTCCTCACCTACGAAATGGGGCTAATGTGGCCCCAATTCACAGTAAATAGAAATGCCTGGCGGGAGCAGGGTGGCTTAGAACATGGGAGCGGTGCAAGAAAGGGGTGCATGGGCTCCGTGTCGTGCCCACATCTCCCCCCCCCCATGCATTATGCACGCCATCATGTTGGACTCCCAGAAAGCATCATGGAAACATTCTAATTCAACACTCATTAGTGAGGCAAACTGAACAAGAGAATAATAGTTATCTTGGTGCCAGTGACGACCTAGCAGGGACAGCCTCTTGGAAATACTGTGACCTTTCTGAAAATGGGCCACAGTGTTTAGGAGGGCTCTGATGAGGGGCCACAGGGCGGTGTGGGGGCCCGCACACTTGGGAAGGGTATACTACTTGCATGTGTTGAATGGAAGGAACCCTGATATCTACGGAGAAAAAAAGGAGAGATTCGGAAGGGGATATTTAAAATTAGGCACATGCTACAGAGTAACTCCCCAGCAACCAAAAAAGTGAATTCAGAGTGCAAGGGTTTGGGGAGAGACACAAACAGCATTCAAGTGTCAGAAGGGATGTGAACAGAGGTGAGATCCCCAGGAGTTCTCAATACACCCCAAACCAGACGACGAGGGGGTAGGACACTAACAAACCTCCTCCCCTCAGAGGCTGGAGCTCAAGAGAGAGCCCCAGGGGACCTCAGAACAGCATATCTCTTTCCAACTTTTATTCTGACCTCCATGGCGGAGATCAGGCACTTCAAGAATACGCCCAACATGAGGGATTTATTAGCAAACTCCTGTTGCTGATGAGGCTGAGACCGACCTGAGCTTCAGTTTCCTTATCTATAAAATGGGGGCAACCGTACTTCTATCCTATGGTTATTTTGAGGCTCTCATTCTAGGATGTGCCCAGAATACAGTCTGCACTGTATCCGCACTCAGTGCGGATCCCTTTTGATACTTCCAAGCTCAGGTGCTGACCCCAGGCATGCATGTGAGATCAGCAGAGGATCCCACACTCCTGGCAATGCCCAGAGCAGGATGGATGGAGAGAGAAGATGCTCCCTCTGCACCCGCCATCTCCCTGAAACACACCTTGACTCCTTCCGCCGTCTCTCTGCCCCATTTTGTCTCTAGGGAACTTGATGTGCTCGCTTTTGTCAGCCGCACAGTAGGCACTTGGGACTCAATGAGGAATTCTCCCCACTCCCTTCCCTGATACATTTATACCCTGAACGATCCAAGGTATTCTTCCTAAGACAAAAATAAAATCAAACGAAAAAGCTTTCAGGAAATAGCTTTTTTTTTTTTTTTTTTTACATCGCAGTCTGTTTTCTAATCCTTTGGGGAATTCTTTTCCGCCTTTTCTGGAAGCCCACGTCATAAAGCAGGGCTGCAAAGAGGCAGGATCTGGCAAGGGCTGGAGAACCCGGTGGCACCAGATCCACGCCTCCTGCACACAGATGTGGGGGGGCAAGTCTGGTCGCCTGCTTAGATGCTCCTGGGTTTCCCAGGTACTGTCTTTGAATGTTCAAAGAATCAAGGGTATCTCTCCAGGAGCACCAACTATATTCTCCAAGGTTACTTATGGGTCTAGGGAAGGATGGGTTGGTCGGTTGGATCATGGAATCAGTGTGATATTTATTTCCTGGCAAGAACTTGATTTATCATTTCTACTTTTGACACTCCGTCTGTGTTTGGGTTTTGTGGGCCCTCGGTGGCCTTTTGCGTTAGGGAGCTCAATTTCTAGACCGTATACTGCTGATGAGAAGAGACTGTGTTTTCTCTTCCCTTTGCATCTCCCAACCCCAAATCGGCCTTAAAAAGAGAGCAGATACTCGGTCAAGTGCTCTCAGCTGATCGGTGTCTTTTGTTCATCCTTGGCTCGTGAGAAATAGAACTCTATCACCTCAATGATCACCACTGGCTTTCATCTTTGGTTTGAGGTTTTAAACTATGTCCCTTGTTGGCTCTTCCCAGGAAATAGGTCCCTGAGAAAAGTTTTCTCTTCTCCAGGATTCTGAGGCAGGGAGTGTTGGGGAGCTTAAGGGAAAACCAAATCTAAAGAGGGGGTGGTATGTGTCTGTATAAGGCAAGAGGGAAAGAAAGCGGGGACCATTCTGTGAGGTTCTCTGGCTCTTATCCCAGAGGGACCCGGAGAACACTTTTGAGAGAAACCTAGAACTGAGTCAGCCTGGGGAAGGGAACCAGGTGAGGAGTTAACTGGACCGTGCACGAAGGTCTTGGGTTCTAGATACTGTTGATCCGATGATTCCATACAGATTATGCCCCTTCAGGAGCTCAGTCTCTTAATTTTCTCATCTCCATTCCTCCAAATCTTGGCATAGTTCTAGAAGTTCTATTTTTCTAAGACCCTTCTGGGCAGGCACCTTTAGCTGATGCTCTCTCCAGAGTACTTTTGGGCGCAGAGCAAGCGGGGACAGGGAAGAGAATAAGGAATTTACACAGGGAATCTGCCCTTCGGTGGGTTCACAGAAATCACCCGCGCGTCCCTATCAGCATCGTCTTCAGAAGTTAATGTGAGAGGAACATGTATCACACCCCGAACCCCAGATAGCTTTTTTGAAAGGAGGCCAAGAACACCAGTACCCAAATCCCACTTGGGCCCTGCCATCCTCCCTAGAACATAGATAATTTTTTTTTAAATAAAAACAATAGCATCCTCTCTTCCTAAATATCAGCCCATTGATAACCAGAATGGGTTTTCCACATGTTAATAACCATCATCACGACCTAATTTTTAACATATAGTTTACATTATATACAATTGTATTTGGATAACACACTTGACGTGTGAGTGGTAGAAATCAAGCATGTATAGAGTATATGTACATGTGTACAAGAGCATTGGTATTGGCAGGAGGGGTGTCTTTGCTCTCCTCCGATGTGTATCAGGTGGCCAACTGCCCTCATCTGCTATGACCTGATGTGAACACAGTACGATGTGAAGGGGTGAAGTGGAAAAGCACACCTGCGTGTTGGTGTAGACCCCACTGAACCTCTCACCCAGCGCTTCCGACCCTGCCGACCAAAAGAATGTGGGGCATCCGTAAGGTCTAATTTTGTCTCAAGTGAAAATACTGCTTTTGCGCTGAAAACCACTGTCACGTGGAATCCTTAACTCCTATTAAACACCAACCAATGAGTTGTGTTTCCACGGACTCGGTGCCCCCCGGCCCGCCACTGAACTCCAATTCCGTCCACTCCAGCCACGGTTCATACAGGTGGGCTCTGCTTCAGAAACAACTCCTGTCCCCTTTGCAAGGATTCACGTGTGACATCTATGCACAAGCAGACAGGATAGGGATGCACCTGGAGTTAACACATCTGTTCAGCTCTTCTGAGAGATACTTAGGTTTCTCCAGTTCGTGTTTATTTAGGTCTTACACCGTATGGGATTTCAGTGCAATGTATTTATTTATATGACGACTGATTATTAGAGCTGCACTTTTTAGGTTTAAAGGAGATAAATTTTTAATCACCATTTAATTAACACCAACTCCCCCCCTTTTACATTAGCATTTGCAAAGAATTCAGGGCATTTGTCATTTCCTGAGAAGGACGCAGAATATTAAATACACATCAGTGGCAGGCATACCCAGTAGAATAAACAATGTGGGGCTATATGGCTGCTATGGATCTTTTGGCTAATTAACTGCCTTGGCCAGAGTCCCATGTAAGTGAAACTACTTCGTTTGTAAACAAGGTGTAATTTTCCTGTTTCTCCCTTGAAAATAAGTGTGAGTCAATGTGACTGATTTTGCTGCAGTGGGGGCCTTTTAATGGTCTCCTCAGAGCAGCTGAGTATGAAAAGTTCTCAGGCTCTCTGTGACAGAGGAGAGAAACCAGGTATAATCCCCAAGACCCCGGTCATGGTGCTGGCTGCCATTACGGAGTGAAATTGCAAAGGACGGGAGAGTGGGGAGATTATCATAATCCTGTACCTCTCGCGGGAGCCGTGCTGGCAGAAAAACAGACCCGTTAGGGAGCTGTCTTCTGGGAGCACTGAAGCCAGAAGTAGTCTGAGACCTACAGGTAGAAGGACCAGGTAGACTATGTTCTAGGAACTCCAAGGGCTCCAGGGTAGAATTCATGCCCCAGAAGACTCTCTTCTTACCCAGACTATTTTAAGTTGGGCATGTGTGTACCGTTACTCATCGACAGAAACGTGAGCACCTGCATTTAGGCATACCTGTTGGGCCCTTCTCAAGGGGAGAAGGCCACTTAGAGTCATTGCGGTACGGTTATGGATGCCGGCTCTGGCTTGAGTCAGGTGAAACTCGGGCACGATTCGGGGGCTCAGGCATGCCGGCTCTTTGGCATCAACAGCTCCCAGATCTCAGGCTGGGATGTCACAGGAACCCTCTGTAAGGGGTCCAGAGTTGGAGGGCTTTCTATTTATGTCTTTGACTTTCTGCTTCCAAAGAACAGAACTGACTTAAATCACCTTCGAATAGTTCTATGTCGTTATCTTTTACTTGGCAGATGGCCTGTCTGATCAGCGGTCAGTTTTCTTATGCTTGGGATCATCATAATTAAGAGTCGATGAATTTGTGGAGGAGGAAAATTATGTATTCATTATAGATAGCATTCCAATGCTCAGTGTTTCTTTTTAAAAATGCGTTGGGTATTAAAGGAAGCACGGTACTGATGGTTCTTCCAAAAGCCCCATTTTTAGTTTTTGGTTTTTTTTTTTTTAATCTAAAGAAGCATAGGGTTAACAGCAGAAATAATGCTGTTGTTAGAAGAAGGGTTTTTGATCTATGGAACAGTTCTGAGTGTAATTCGCGTTCTCCCTGGAGGTCTCTGTCACTTTTTGCAGCCCCCACCCCCACCCTGGGGTTTTGAGGACACAGGAAGAAGACAGAAAGCCTCTTTGGATTAATGACATACCACAGCTCTGTGTGCTGGGGAGACTTTTTAATTCATTTCATGTCATGACACGCCAGTCTTGTGGGGGAAATGAGGTGGTCCTGGCTGGGGGAATGTGGGTCTGGAAAGCAATGGGAGGGCAAAGGCAGAAAGTTCTAAAAGACAAGACAGCCAGGAGTGTGCCTAAGAGTAGGAATGGAGGTGAGGCCCTTCAGTCTGGGCTTCTCCATTCTTGGGCCTTGGGGCAGCAGAAGCAACATCCGAGAAAGAAAATGCAATGTTCAGGTACATTTGTCAGCAGTGCCTAGCCCTCCCCTTCTGACGGGAAGACCTACTCGCCCATGGCCACCTCTGCCTCCCCACCGATGATCCCGAAACTCGTTGTAACCACTTATCATTACTGGATGCACCTGCCCAAAGATGAAGCCATTCACTGAATCCTCAAGCTCTAAGAGAATTATTCCTGGCACCTGCCCACTTGCAGGAAAACACTACCTACAGAACAGAACGCGCTGTAAGTAAAAGAAACAGGGTGACTTTTCAGCTTGCCAGTCTGTGCCCTTCTCCAAGAACCCAAAGCAAAATGCAGGAGGAAACCAGGAGAAGGGCAGGCTAGTTTGCCTAGGCTGTCTGCAGCCTGTCTCCGGACTCAGCGGCTACCGGACCGGACGGCTAGTTACCCTAGCTATTTCAGGGACATTCGTAAAGTTAACATACACTAAAAAGGTTTAACATTGTCTGTGGGTTTTATAATACTTAATTTTTAAACTACAGAATTCTGGTCTGTTATCACATAACAACTACCTTTGTGTCCTCAGCACGTTCTCGGCGTCAGGCCATGCTGCAGACTTCCCTTCCTCCCCCAGTGTTTTTAAATGAGTCTCATTCCAGGTCACATAGGCACAGGTCTGAGTAAAGTAAGAATGAGACAGTGGGGGGGGGGGGTCACTTGGAAATGACAAATGCTTTGGAGAATTTTTCATAGATTCCCGTTGGTGCTAGTGAAGCGGTTTTGACTCCAAAAGAGCGAAAATTTCAGAAGAGAGAAATCACTTTTGCCACTAAAGGTGACCCACAATTTGGAGGATGCTCAGGGTGGATGAGTGTCTCTCATGTTTTGAAGGCTTTTGATCTGAGGAGGTTGGGGTGGAAACGAGCATCCAAATGAATTTCATGACGTGAAGGAAGAGAAACGCAACAGGTAGGGCTAGGCTTCAGCAGATGGCTGGCACTGAACTTCTTACAGATCACAGGACACATTTGGCTGCTGGTGGGTGCCACCACGTTAACAGCTCTGGGAATAGCAACACGTAACACGTAATTAGACGCCGCCCTGGCCTTTCGGGGACAGAACGAGTTATGGTCAGTCTGGGAGGGAAGAAGGGGTAACAGATACTATACAACCCTGAGTCGTCACCAGAAGGGGGGGACACGCAAACTTACGTACACAGGAGTCTTCAGGATAAACTACAACAGCCGCTGTGTCAGAGACAGGAGATCCACCAGTTAGGTATCGGAGACATGGGTGTGTTTGTGCAGCTCTGAACAAGACCATCGAAGCCAAGGGTGAGAGTGTTCTGTGAGACGCACAAGCTGACATCCAAAGAGATGCTCGGAGCTCTCCGCCTGAGGGTCCTTCTGGCCCCTTACTCCAGATGTGTCTTGGAAATGGACTCTAATGAAGGTAGCATAGTGACTGTGAACACACGGATTTGCTATTCTTTGGGGGGGAGCCTGGAGTTCTGTGGTTGGGCCTGGGCAGTGATGGGAGGCATAACATGAAGGCTGAAAATGGGTACAAGGCCAAACTTCCTAATCTCTTGCACGTCAATCTCGCTACGGTGCAGACGCATTCCTAACTGTTTTGTCTGAGTCAGGGGTACATGCATACCATATTGCTTATTCGGAATGAGAGAGACCACTAGGCATTTCTGATGAGGGGAGCACATGGTGGACCGGTCTTAATGGAATTTGGAATATAGGAAATCATAGCATCACCATCAGCATCCAACACATTCTTATTGCCAACATACCTAGTGGGCATGTCCGGGAGACATGCCCTTGTGTGTGTGTGTGTGTTTTTGGTTGAGGACTCACCTATCTGGTATCTGCCATGCTCAGCACGCGCCTCACAAGATTCCTTGAGTGGAAGACTATGGCATGGAGCCATGTGCAAAAGAACCAACAAAAAAAAAAAAAAAAAAATACCTTCCTAAATCCTCTTCCTCTTGGCAGGGCACCATCGGACATCCGACATTTACCCTCCAGCACATCGGCCAGTTACGTATGTTTCCCTATAGATAAAACATTGATGGAAGGTTTTAAACATCAGATTCAATACTAGGCATTTTCTTGTACACACGTCTATTGCTGCAGGAATTCAAAACCCTGGGGGTAGAGTACATACTGTTCTTATTTGCAGCATAAGGCATAACATGCTCCGAAATGTACACGTCGTTGTGGCCTCGACTGTCCCTGGAGCAGTACGATGCTGTTGACCTCAAGGACGATCGAAGGTAGCTGTCGTTCACGGCCTGGGACGGCAGCGAGTGTTTGTAAGGGTCCGAGGGGCATCTCCCGATGACTAAGCGTCGGTCGTCCCCATAGCAACGGAGGAAAGGGTTATCGGAGGTGTGGTCCGGCAAGAGGGACTTGCTCCGCTTGCTGTCCTCCAGACCCTGGGGGAAGAGGGCGCTCTTGTTCCCCGAGAGTTTGCTGGAGGGGACACTAAAGAGACTCCCATACAAATTTCCCTCCAGAAGCCGTTCCCGGTCCTTGAGGCTGATGCTCCTGGAGGGCCTGCTGAGGTCGGTCTCCCTGGGCTTGTCGACAATGTTATCGTAGGAGTGCTGACGGCTGATCCTGAGCTTGTTCTTCTGGAACTGGAGGGTGCTGTTCTGTGCCCAGTCCTGCTGGTAGACCTCCTCCTGGGCGGCCGGGCTCCCTGTCTCCTGGAGCATCTGGTCTTCGTCGATGTCGTAGAGGTTGCCCATCCGCAGGCAGGCATCGCACTTGAAGGGGGACCGCACGGTGAAGTGGCCCGAATAGGTGGGCAGGTTGGACAGGCAGCTCCGGCAGTGTGTCGAGTTCTGCCGGTACCGGTCACTGCCCTCGCTGTGAGGGGAGCTCTTGTCTTTCAGGGTGAAGTGCTTGGAGTAGAATTTATGTTTGTCATTGTTGGGGAGCGCATCCTCATTGTGCAGGGGGTTCCTGTTCGTGGGCAGCGCGGGGTCCCCCTTGCGGAAGTTTTCGCTGGGGTCCTGGTACGTGTCTGGGAAGTCCACGTTCTCGGGCAAGGCCATGTTTTCAACAAACTGGGGTGGGTCCAGGTGGAAACTAGGTTCCTTCTCGCCATCGATGGTGTAGATCTTGTCCCTGGGGGAGCTCGCTTTGGTTTTCAGATAGGAGCGCTCGACCTCGCTGCAGTCCTTGGGGTATTTGGAGGCCACGGACCTTTTGAAGTTGTCCTTGGTCTTGTGGTTCTTACTGTTGTCGGGCTCTCTGTGGCACGTGGCCCGGCTCGAAGTTTCTGAGATGTCCGAGTGGGCCACCTCTTCCGGAAGGTACCGGGGACTCTTGAGGGAGTGGGTCCTATTTTCCACTGCTCCCTCGTCCCTCTGGGACACTGGGTTCTGGCTCAGGGAATCTTGGCGCAGCGATTCCATGGATTTCTTCCAAAGCTGCCGGGGCCTGGAGTTTGCTTTGGACTCTGTGCTCACGGCCACCTCCACCGTGTTGGGGTTAGACTCATTGAGAGTAAGGGGGTGCTGTCCCTGGAACACATAGTTATTCAGGTTGTCCTTGTGTCTGTTGGCCACGAATGTCTGCAGCTCATTCATGTTGTCCCCAAAAATGTTGTCTTTCCCCTGAAAGGATCTGTTGTCTGAATAGACCAAATTTCCCTTATCAGAAACCATGTCCATGATGAGGGAACCTCTTTGGATGAAGTCAGCAGCCCTTTTGGGGGAATCCATTCTTGAGGAGTTCACGTTGGACATGTCGGAGATGTTTTTGGCTGACCGGAGGAGTTTTAACATGTTGCTCTGGGATCCGGTCAGGTTGAAGTCTGGAGACTTCTTCTTCTCCTCGATGTGCACTCCATGGATGCAGCTGTAAATGCCCTGTGGGAAGGAACACGAGGCACGGTCAGTAGCAGCAGGAACACGAAACTACTGCACACCTGGCCTTCACCTGCAAAGGCGGGATGTGTCCTTCTTGGAGGAAGGAGCCTTGGAGGGGATCTTGGAGTCCAATCTGAATCCCGGGAATGTTTCTTAAATCTGTGAGACCAGTAAGTGCCCAGCTTCTCTCGTCTCTCTGGCTTTAAGATTATCCCAACACTTTAGTGAACAGTTTTGAGAAAAGGCATCGACTAATGCTCATGTATCTTATAAAGTTCTCGGTGCCTCCAAATTGGCACGGAAGGATATTGAATTGATACCTGGGGCGCTAGCTCATCTTTTGCTAGTGTCCCAGGATCATCTTTGGAGTCCGGATACCAGAGTGAGAAAACCCTTTCCGGTTACTCTAAGGCTGGGCATAAAAATCCACGGGTGATCACTCAGATATTTTAGGGAAGGAAAGATAGAGAAGCTGGGCTAGAAGGAGCAGTTGCAGGGGGACTAGTCTTGCCACCATGTGGGGATGTTAGCCTGAGAGTGAGACCGTCATAGAAAAGAGCAGAGCACAGGGAATGGAGAGACAGGACATGCTTTGAACCCCTGGGGCCACCACTTGAGACTTTTCATAGATGCCACTGAATATGTCCTTTTGTGTGCATGTGAGTGAGTGTGTCTGACACAGAGTTGGGTGCTAGCCATTAGGAACAGTGGAGAATCTCAAGGACACTGTGACGCAGCACTGAAATTCACCCAAGGACAGAGTGACTTTGGGACTTCTGGGTGGCTCAGGCATAAGCACCCCCAACTGTGGGTCCCTTGTTTTCCACGCCGCCTTGTTCCTTTCTTAAAAACAGCTGTTTACTTTTACTTCAAAGTAACTCAAGAGCTCTTACTTCATGGTGCAATGGTACGCAAGGTGGCTTTGGGGGGAACATTGTGATTTGCGTCCCCCTTTCCCCACTGCTGGCCCCAGATTTTGGCAGCCGTACCTAAAGGGGATGATCAGAACAAGCCCTCCCAGGACGGACAGGGGGCCAGCCCGAGAAGGGGTCTGTAGGGCAAACCTGGAGGCTGCTGCTGACCGGAGCATGAACTGGTGGAAAGGGTGTGCGGTTAGCTGTGGACTCTGCTGACCATGGCCCCGCCGGCCCGCCCCCCACCCCTGCCTTTTTCTAGAGAGTCTGCACTCCGCCTTCCAGGAACGGTACATGGGGAAGGCACAGTAGTGAGTCTGAGCATCTCTTTCTCTCCCCCTCTCCCCCCCACCCCGGGTTGCATGGCTCGGGCTCCCCAAAACCTGGCATCGTGCCCTTTCCCACCTTCCTGCAGCCGGTCTTCTGTCCCCTCTGTGCGGTGTGTGGGTCCTGCTCACCCGCTGCCCGGAAGGAGGGTCCCCTCTGCCCGCTTCCACGGCTGCTGGGCATGGCAATCACACCAATGCGCCGTGGGTTTCACATAGCACAGAGCTTCTGGACCTTGTCTGTGAACCCGTGCCTTCCCCGCCCAGCTCAGGAAACAGAGCAGTCCTACACTCTGACCTAGGGAGGCTCGGCCACTGTGGGTGAGAGAACCAGTGTGTCTCCTGTGGGTCTGGGTCAGACGAGATCTGCGCCTTTTCTTCCTTTGGTTAGTATTATAAAAATAGGAGTTTAAATTTTTTTTTTTCTGAATCTGTAATTTCGTTCTAATGAGCTCCCATCACCCTGCTAGAGCTTTTGAAAACCTCCCTCCACCCCTTCACAGGGCAGGTCAGTATGCTTCCATGGGCCGAGATAAGCTGGCTGTCCATGTGGGGGAGGACCACAGAAGTGGTCAGGAAGCTGAGTTATGTCTCAGGAATGGGGGGGGGGGGAGCTGGTCACTGACTGCTTTCTCTCATCCCTGCTTCCCCTGGGACTCACAGGCTGCAGCTCAGGCAGCTCCCAGGTGCTGATGTGCCTGGTGAAGCCTCGGGAAGGAGTCCATGTGATGGACCCAGCCCGTTCCCCCAGGCCTGGGCGGCAGCATTCTCCCATAGAGTTAACACATCTTCTTGATGGGCTGCCGAGAAGAGGGGTGCATGGCAGAGAAACGCGGAACCCGCGGGAAGTGAGTCCCATCTCCATCTGTCATTAGCTCTGTGACCTTGGATTAGCCGCTAAGCTTTCTGAGCCTTGGTTTCCACACCTGCAAAGTGGGAACCACACACTCTCAAAGTGGGTAGAGGGCAGGATAAAAGGGTGCAAACAAAGCCCCAGATAGAGCAGAGGCTCCAGAAACAATGAGCCGGATGAGCTGTGCTGCCGGTCATCCCCAATGTGCCCTACTTCGCTGCCCTCCCCTCCCCACACACACACTAGCACGAGCACCTGGCGCCCACGGTTCCAAAGCTGCAGGAAAGTGCAGGCTGCCCCTTACTACTGAAGGTTCATTCTGGTTAGGGAGCAGCCCAAACCTTCCCTCAGCTGCGGGCCCTGGGCCGCAGAGCTCTTGCTCATTTCTCGTCTTGTTACTTGGAGATTCAGGCTCCATCCTTCAGGTGATGGGAACGAGATGCCTTCTCGGCCCCACCGGGGCCCAGATGAGAGCCTCACTGAAGAGAGAGTGTAAAGCTCTGGACAGTCCGCTCTGCTCCCCTCGAGGGCCCTGACTCTCAGAACATTCTCGATGGGGCATGGGCTCTTCTGCCCTCCATGGTTCCCTGCAGTCTGTCTGGCCCTGACCCCTGGAGCATCTGCTAAGACCTAAACGTTTGTATCCTCCCCCAAAGTCACATTGAGATCCTAACCCTAAAAGTTGGTGGTGTGAGGAGGTGGGGCCTTGGGGAGGGAATGAGGTCCTGAGGGTGGGGTGCTCGTGAGTGGGATTAGTGCCCTTAGATGAGAAACCCCACGGAGCCCCCTCGCCCCCTTCCTTGTGTCATGAGGACACAAGGAGAAGTCTGTGGCCCAGAGGAGGACCCTCACCTGACCGTGCTGATACCCTGATTTCAGACCCCAGCCTCCAGAACTCTGAGAAACAAATGTCTGCTGTTTCTAAGCCACCTGGACTGTGCTATTTGGTCATAGTGGCCTTAACGGACCGAGGCGGTGCCTGACTTCTGCTCTCTTGGTCCCAGTGGTGGGTGAGCCCAGTCTCCCCTCATATGACCCCACCGGGCAGGTCACACACTTGCCATCCCCCTGACATCTGCCTCTCGTGGCACATATGCATGAATGTGCCCATAAGACACATTCTCTGCCCAGACCCCCTGACCTCTCTCATTCCTCATGACTGAAAGCCGAGGCAGTTCTTTTTGCTGGTGACAGTGAATATTCTCTTCTACGTGAGAGGGGGAGCATTTTGGAGAGAAAAATTAAGAGCCCCCCTCAGACCAGAGAGCATATATATATTTTTTTTAAGTCTAAAAAGGCAAAGGCCAAGGCTGTGGGAGAAAGTGGGTTCTAATGACTTCTTCGAGCCCTGGCCGTACCCTTTGGCAGGGCCAAGAGCACCCATAGGTCTGGTCTGTATTTTGTTGCATGATCCAGAAGCTTCCCAAGGGACATCTAGCCCGTGGGGAGGGCTGCATATGTCTGCTGTGTGGCAATAGCTAGGTCCACGGGCTGGGTGTTGAAGCTGCTGCAAGAGCTGGTTAATGGAGAGACCTGGCTAATGGGCAGGAAAGAACGTGCCTCGGGGGCAAGCACATTTCAGAGGCAGCCTGGATCTACATCCCCTGGAAAGGAACCAACACTCGGAAATGGGCTGAAGCATGTGACCCAGCCCTGCACATGTGACAGGCTTCCTCTTTCCTGCCTTTTTCTGGCATGATCCACGAAGTAGGAAGAACCCTGTAGTTTGAAGGACATTTAAGGTGAAGCCAAAAGGGTCCCATTCCAACCATTGGGGCCCCAGTTTCTCCATATCCACAGGACGGGTGTGATCATAGCAAACTCACAGGGGTTGTAACAGAGGATGGAGGAAACCTATCTGGTCCAGCCCTTATTCACACATGACCATAATTCACTACGGGGTTGTGGTCTTGCCTTTGTAGGAAGGTGGGTTCTTGGGCTTGGAAATTCCCCACTGCAGGTTTGTTAAAAAAATGATTACGTGTGCACAACGAAGACATTTTTCTCTCTCTCTGTTCTCTGCTCTGTGTAAGGAATATACACGTAAGGTGGCATATGCATGATTGTGCCCATAAGACAAGCTTTAGAGCTATGTGTTAGCCCTTGATGAGAAAGGGAGAACAATTTTTTTTTAGCAATCCGGAAGCCCCGCTATGGATAGCATCAGGGGCTGAGCCCATTCTGAGTTCCCCTAACAAACAAGAGAGGCAGGAAAGTATATTAAATATGAAACCCTTCTATTCATGCATACCGGGCTGCACTTATTTTAAAAGACAGATATTATCTCGGGAGAAGGAGGGTCAGTGCTGAAGTATGGCTCCCTGCAGCGTTTAAGGACCCAGGAGTGATGGTGGCTGGGAGTCCCCACAGGGGCACGGAAGTCCTTGCAGTGCTATGAGACACAGGGTCCTCTCTTCCCTAGGGAGGGGAGACTGAGTTCAGATTCCAGGATGCCTGGCTCCTGTGTGCCCCATCCCCCTCCAATCCTGTCCCTCAAGATGCTTGGAAGGGGAATGGGGGATTTAGTTCATTTCTCATAATGACAATCCTCTCCACTTGGCTTCCCTGATGGTATCTCAGACAGAGGAAATGCTCTTCCCGATACAAGCGGGATTTATAAGGAAAAGCAACAGCGTGCATTTGCTCATGATAATCCCAGAGTCATTTGGATATGGAAAGCCTTCAGTAACTGGTGGAGAGAATTAGCTTAAAGTTGGCATAATACCTAGCTATTTGCATCACTATGTTATTTTTAAGCAATCTGTGTGTTTAGATGCCATCAAGTTAATTAGGAAATATGTATTTGCACAGAATGCAAGTTAAGAGTGCCACTGAACAGAAAAAATAAATCCTCCCCACTAAGCTAATGTGTGCCTTCTGAATCTCCAAAGTGCTTAAAATCACCAAATGCTAAGAATATACAAATTCCTTTAAAAATGATTATTTTGTTTTCCCAATAACCATTAGCATATAAAACCACACCAAATGTTTTTCATTAAATTCTTCTAGAGTGAAAACATTCCATGGTGAGTAAATGGGAGAAACAGGTAGATAAATAGATGGACAGATGGATGAATGGATGGAAGGATGGATGGATGGGTGGGTGGGTGGGTGGGATGGGTGGATGGATGGGTGGATGGATGGATGAAATAGATGGATGGATGGACGGAAAGATGACTGCAAGATAAATAATGTTACATTCTGTTAGAAGATGAGTGAATATATATGTATGATGCAACTCAGTGACAAGATTGTATTGAATATGTAAACATCCATTTTGTCAGTTGTGTGCACATATGTGTTGTGTAGTATGATTTGTATCAAATCTCTTGTGTTCCTTGTATTGGATGTTTGTTGCTTATGTAAGATCATGTGCTCTGGCTGGTACCACACCACCCGGATGCGAGTCCCGGCTGCACCGAAGACTGTGCAGCCTGGGGTAATTCTCTACCCTCATGACTTTGAGTTTCCCCATCTGTAATCTGGGGCTAATAATGGTTACCCACCTCACAGACATGGTTTGTAGCTTAAATGAGATGAAGAGTCTACAGTCCTTACAGGGTGCCTGGCACATATAGGTGCTCCACAAATACAAGCGTTTTCCGTGATTGTTGTCATTACCGATGAATTTTATGTCCTGTTTTATGGTGACATACACATGCTGTATTGTGCACCAGGAGAGGGGTTTCCTTGTATAGTGTGTGAGCTCACTAGAGCACGTGTGTTCCATGCTGTAGTTTATGCTGGGATGAATGTGTACTTTGGTTTTCTATTTGATGTGTGAGCATCTTCTCATGATTCTTCATGTCTTTGTGTCATCTGAGGCTCTGTCGCATTGCACACACTCATAAACTGTAACGTCCTGTGCAGGGATTTTAGTGGTGTTGTAGAGCATGTCTGGCTGCTAATGGTGGACGCCACAGACTGCTGCATTTGGCTTACATGGTATTTTGTTTTTGTTTTTTTTTTTTAAATTGAATTTGTCACTAGTATTTAAAAACTGAAAGGTTTCACATAAAATTAGATGACTACTTTCTCTTTTAAAAACTAAAAGAGCCGACAGTATTGCCCTTGTGTTCTCAAAAGCTAATACTCCGTCGGACTTGAGGAGGACTGACCCCTTCAGGTGGGGTAGGCATTCTCCAGTGCTCCCTCACCTTGACACCCAGGGGGCGTTCGCTGTGTTTCATCTCATTTGTGGCTATTGTTTCCATCCCCAGCCTGCTTTACCCCCATCCCCCCTTCCCTCTCTGGCCTGCACAGTCATCTGGGATTGCTACTGGCTGGGTTACGAAGGCGCAGAACCTCGATTCCTTTCCGACAAGCCCAAGAAGGGTTGGTGAGCGAGGGGAGGATGTGCACACTGCCCCCCACCCAGGAGTCAAGCATCCCAGATTCTCTGGAAGCCCCGAGGTCTTCTGGACCTGCCCTCTGCATTAAGGTCATAGCCGGCGGCGGTACTGACCCTGCTGATGGAGAAGAGCAGCCCCGGCCGGTCGGAGCACACGCCGGTGAAGCAGAAGCGCAGCTTCCAGTAGAAGAGGTGCTCCCAGATGAAGGTGATGAGGCTGAGGGCCATGGCGGCCGCCAGCATGTAGAACACGCCGGCCATGTTGTCGATGTCCAGCTGACTGCTCATCACCTCGTTCTTCTCGTTGTGGCAGATCCCTGTGAGCCACAGTGTCTCCAGCTCCTCCATCTCGCCTGGACAGGAGACAAGAGCCGCAGGCTGTGAGGAGCGGGGCATGCACTCTGGGTCGGGGGCAGACACAGCGGACTTAGAGCTGGGGGACCAGCAGGAGCCTTACTGAGCGCTCCAGGTCTGCGCATGCTCACTTGCACGGTGAAGCTCAAATGGTAACGGGACCTACCTAATTCTGTCGTCGGGAGGATGAAACAAAATAACGTGTAGTCAGGTGCAGTCCCTGGGTGTGTGTATGTGTGTGTGTTTGTGTTTTTAATCATTGTCATTATGTTCTACCCATCCCCCTTTTCTCTGCCCACGTCCCCGACGCCCACTCAAGCCTGGAACAGGACCGGGCATAAACTGGCACCTTGCTACCGTGGAAAGTCTCGCATTCCAGTTATGACTTAATCACTTACTAGCTGGGTGAGTGCAGAGCCACAGCCCTCGCGTCTATGAAATACACAGAACAACAATGCACCCTTCCTGGAGCTCTCATAAGGACCAAATGAGCTCACATCTGCAAACGTCCTAAGTGCAGGGCCCGGCTCATAGCAAGTTTTCATAAATAGTAGCGTTCACAGGATTGTTGTGAAGGAAATGCCGGGCACAGTGCACAGCGCATGGCAGTCCTCAAATATGTTGGTTTCTTCCTGCATCTTCCTTTAGAACATCTGGGATTGTTCCAAGATGCCACCCACTAGTGGGGCACTGAGGGCAGAAGGCACTGAAGAGAGACATCCCAATCAGCTCTGAATGGCCCCTTGCAAACCAAACACCTCCCCACTTCAGTAGGCAGTTAAAGAAGCAGGTGGAGTTTAGAGTGGGAAAGAAAAAGTAGGCGTGCTTAGCATTATTTTGTCTTTCTAGTATGTGCATTTCATCCAGTTGCCATTTAGGAGGAAATTCTCTGATCTAAATGTCTAGCAATTCACTAAACTATGGCACTTACACTATGATTGAAACTTTAAAAATTCTCCTTCAAGGACAGTGAAAATCAAACAGGATGCATATAATGTTAAACGAAAAGTATGACTATGTTGTGTGTGCGTATCTGATCTAAGATACAATATGAAACATTAGTGGAGTAAAGTAAAAGGAAACACTCCAAGTGTTTCTTTGATTCTCTTTTGAAGAGTTTAGCATAATTACCGCTTTCATACTGCTGTCTTTTTTTCAGTTTCGTGAAATTAGCGTGTGATGTTCTTGGTTGGTTTGCTCTCTTGAATGATTTGGCTGAACAGAGAAATCTAAGTTGATCCTTGTTTTCCCTGGGCCTTTTGAAGATGTTACTGAGTTTCTTCTGATCTAGATTACAGTTGTTGAGAAGTTGGCTAATAATCTAATTGTCACTACTCCCTATGCATTCTGTGTTTTTTCTCTGATGGCTCTGTAGATTTTCATTTTGTCTTTGGTGTGGAATGTAGGTGTGGACTTGCTTTATTACTTGTTCGGCTCTAGACTCAGTGTCATTCTTCGATGTGTGACTCAGGATTTTAATTCTGGGAAAACATTTCACCCATTCTTGCTTTGAGTATCAACTCTCCCTATCCCCTTTTAAGAAAAAAAATTAGTAAACTTTATTTTTTTAGAGTAGTTTTAGGGTTTCAGAAACATCGAGTAGAAAGTACAGAGTTCCCATAACTCCTCCCCATTCGCTCAGTTTCTCCTACTAACATCTGGCATTGGGGTGGTTTTTTGTTTTGTTTTTTTGTTTGTTTGTTTTTTTTACAATTCATGAACTGATCTTGATACTAAAGCCCAGAGTTTACATTAGGTTCACGCTTTATGTTGTACCATTCTGTGGATTTTGCCCAAGGCTTAATGCCATGTGTCCATCATTACAGTATCATACAGAACAGTCTTGCTGCCTTGAAAGTCCCCCATGCGTGCTCCCCGATTCAACTCTCTTCACGCCCCATCCCAACCCCTGGCAACCACTGATCTTTTGATGGTTTCTCTAGTTTTGCCCTTTCCAGAACATCACATAACTGGAACCAAAGTGCACATAGTAGTCTTTTCAGACTGGTTTCTTTCATAGTAACAAGATTTTTATTTTTTAAGGTGATGATTTTTTAAATCGTCTGATTTGTAAAAAGATGACACAAAATTTAAAATGATACAAAATATCAATTTCAAAACAGCATCAGAAAGTGCACATACTTAACCGTACTCAGCTCATAACAGAGCAAGTGGATAAGCAGAATAATTCGTACTGTAGCATTTTGCTATATGAACTGGTCGCAGAAAAAGCTGATAAAGGAAGGCAGAGGTGCTCTGTCTTTGAAGAATTAGAACCGAGGGGTTCCAGAATCATCTGGCATCCATTCAGTGTTGTATTCATGGTTAGAAATGTACATGGTGGGAAGTCCAGGGATCTTCCGGATCCTTCCTTTAAGGTCCCAGTTAACTGTGGCCACAATATTAACACCTGTGCTGAGAACTATATGCATTTAAGTACCTCCACTTCTTTTGATGGCTTGACAGCTTTCTTTTTATTTGTGAATAATTTCCATTGCATAGATGTACAGTCTGTTTATCATTCATCTACTGAAGGACATCCTGGCTGCTTCTGAGTTTTGGCAATTATGAATCATGCTGCTATCAACATCCGTGTGCAGGTTCTTGTGTGGACATCCGTTTTCAACTCCTTTGGGGAAATACCTGGGAGCATGACTGTGGGATTGTGTGGTAAGAATATGTTTAGCTTTGCGGGAAACTGTCAAACCCTCTTCTGAAGTGGCCATGCCATTTTGTGTCCCCACCAGCAACGAATGAGAGTTCCCGTTGCTCCACGTCCTCGTCAGAATTTATTAGCATTGTCAGTGTTTTGGATTTTAGCCGTTCTAATAAGGTACATAGTGGTATCGCACTGTTTTAATCTGCATGCCCCTAAGAACACATGATCATTCTATCATTTCTTCTGAAAATTGTGTTTAAAATATTCTAAACCTTCTCATTCTATCCTCCAGGTTATTAACTTTGTTTTAATATTTTCTACTCCTTTATGCCTCTGTCCTACAGTTAGATGCTTCCCACAGTTCTATTTTCTAGCTCATTTATTCTTTCATTAATAGTATTTAGCCTTCTGCTTTCATTTAATCTATTTTAATTGTGATATTCATCTGGCCATCTTAAAGTCCTGCCCGTTCTTTTTATCATAATGTCTCATTCTTCTGTTATGAGTCTTAAAAAACTTTTCTACATTTAATAATTTCAAACCCACCATCTTTCAGATTATTCTGTGCCCTGCCTCCTCCCCACCACCTTGGTTCTTGGGATTCACATTCGTCTGCTTGCTGTGTGCGCTGGCTCTCATGGTGGATTTCTTCCTTTTGATGTGTGTAACTTTTGAGGATGAGCTCATCTTCAGCAGGGTTGCTCTCCCTCTAAACCCCAATGGGGCCCCCAAGCACACTGGGCTATAGAAATGTTCCTCTAGCGGGGTTCTGAGTTTGCTTCTGCCATGGTTCCAGAGGCTTCCAACATGCCAGTTTTTGTATGAGAAAAATGTGGCTGTCACTGCCACACCATGTAGGTGGTATACACTTGGACCTCCATAGTCCTATAGGTTTTACTGTCTCACTCGGAGCTTCAAGCAGATGGCAAGACTTCTTGTACTTTCTTCGCATTGATGGACAGTTTTTTCTAATCTTTTCACAGATGCGCTGATTCACTGGGGATCTCAGATTCATGCAGTGGTATCATTTTCTACTCTTTGCACAGTTCAGGGCCCCCATGTGGATGCGAAAGCCTCGGTCTCCACCCCTAGGCCCTACATCCCCTTAGGCTGCTGTGCTTCCACAGAGAGGTGCCGTGAGAATATCCCATTCCCGTCCTTTTCCGGCACCTAGGGCTTCCCTGTTCTTTTGATCTTCGTCGTGCTTTGTGTGAGCATGTGGGTGCGTATGCACATGTGCATACGTATGTGCGAATGTTCATGCATGCGTGAGCAAGTACGTGCGTGAGTTTGCGCGTGAGTGTACGTGAGCATGCGTGTGCATGTATTTCTAATCCTGCACCGTGATGTGTTTGCAGCATGAAAGGGGCTCCTGTCAATTGAGTCTCCCTTCGCACCACAACCACATAGACGTTTATAACTTTTGTTATCGTGGCTAGAAAATATCACATTTATGGGAGGAAAAAATAGGAAACCCAGCCTTTCGTAAATTCATCACCCACAAGGAACGGTGTGGTTAATCAGTGGTGCAGGCACAGGTATGGGAAGGGATATCTTGGTCTCAGTTCCTTTCCTTCCAATAGCCTGCAGGGCTACCACGCGGTCACACTTGTCCTGGGGGCCTCTGTAATAATCACCTCATCGTGCAGCCAACAGCCCCAGCTGCTGATCCAAATGCTCCTGCCTGCCACGTGCCTCATGTACATCACTGCTTCCTCTTCTCAGAAACGCTGATGCCTTCCCTTCAAAACCCCAGCATGCTGTTGACTTCCCTCTCCCTCTGGAGCGTGCGAGGCCACAGAAGTGGCTCTCCGTGCCACGTTCTGTTCCCCTTGGTGTCGTCCCAAACACAGCCGGGTCTGTTAGCCTAGAACAGCGTCAGTCTTGGTAGAAGAAACATCATCAGATTCCTTTCATGATGCAAATATAAAGATCTTCCCTTCGCCTTCTGACCTAACACCTGTCTTTGAGTAAGTCGATTCGGTAAACCAGACCTGTGTCACGCAAGGACAGCAAACACACATTCCTCGATCCCAGTTATAGCTTCTCTGCTGCAATCATGTTGCACTTATTCATTTCCTGCCTCGTGGCCTTCTGCTGGTGCACTGAACTGTAGTTCAAATACTTTCTTATTCCGTTTTTAATTTACTAAGTATATTGTAATCTCCTTGGGGGCGATCGGGGACCGTGTTTTATGATTTTGATATTTCTCATGGCCGGCAGCACACAGCAAGCACTGAATCCATATTTTCTGTTTCTGTTTCTTTCCTTGCATCCTCGGGCTTAAATTAGGCAGCAATGCAAACGTGTTCAGATCTGCTGGGTGAGTTTTTCTGCCATATAAATAGAAGGAAATACAGATCAAAAGGGAACTTGCCATGGGCTTGGGAGTAAGAGGCTGAGCAGTGCGCATGTCGTCGGCTGGGGTGAAGTGGCAAAGGTCAGTTTTCGAAGGAGCAGCTCTAAGATGCTCATTCCACCATCCGTTTCTTCCATTACAAAGAGGCCGTGATCTTTGTCAGTGTGGTCTCGTGAACTGGAGCTGGTAAATGGTACAGTTAAATCTGTTTCCCGGAGCAGACTCATTTGTGCTAGGAAGACAGCAGCTAAGCGCTCCCCTGGGAGCCGACGGGGCCTGGGCTGCTGTGGGTTTGCACCCAAAAGGACTGGTCCCCGCGTGATGCTGAAGCTTCCCCCTCCCTCTGTCTGCACCCCTAAGGACAGGAAGCTCTGCGCACCCGAGAAGGCTTCTGCAGCCATGAAGTCATGTCTGACCAGAAGGCCTGCCTGTACCTGGTCTTCACGGGGGGAATGCTGCCTGCCACAGGTATCCCTGCAGACCTCGGGTTCTGTGCCGTCCTGAGGAAGGCTGTGAGGCCGGCACACGGAGCGGGCGCCCTGGCTCTGTCCCTTCCCAGTGTTGCCATTAAAAGGCAGAGTGGTGGGGCCAGAAAGATGTACAATCTAAAAGGGAGTATGTGAGAATAATTGAGACAGCACTGTGCATATGCCTGACACATGCTTCCACGAGCTGCTTGGATGCTGCGTGATACACATCCAGCTCCTCACTCACAAGGTATGAGCCATGCGTTTCTTGTTTGCAAAAAGGAGTCGATGAAAATGCAAGTAGACACTGTCCCGGAAATCACAAGAAAGAATGTTTTAGGTAGAAAACGCCAGAATGAGCCCCAAAAGGGAGCACCCTTCCCCAAAGGGTTTGGGGAGCATGGCACGTCATCCTGGCAGGTCTGGAATGCCACAGGAGGTTGGGTGAGAGTCTGTCTGCCTGCACTCAACTGCCTTCCACACCTACGACCCATTTGACCTTGGCCCAGAGATTCTACTTACCTATCCGTCCACTCATTCCTTCCTTAATCTATTTTCCTATTCTCTTATTTAACAAAATTACATAAATTCCACTCCATTTCGGGACTGTACTAGGATTTTTGAAAATTAACCCATGTGGCGCTCATATCAACCCCATGTGGCTGGTGCCATCATCATACCCATTTTACAGATGAGGCAGAGAGAGGCATCAGTCTCTCTGGCATCTACCAAGTGGAGCACAACAGTATTTAGCTCATACGAGTCGTGCTGGAATTAAATGAGGCTGCACGTACCTCGTGCTTGGCATACACTCCTTACTCAGTAAGTATCACTGGATCTGCCATTCTTTGCTGCCAAAAGCCAGGGCAGCCAGGGGGCCGGGGTGGTGGTGGTGGTGGTGGTGGTGGTGGTGGTGGTGGTGGTGGTGGTGGTGGTGGTGGTGGTGGTGGTGGTGGTGGTGTGTGTGTGTGTGTGTGTGTGTGTGTGTGTGTATCACACACCCCTCCCTCTGCCCTGCCAAGCCGTGGAGTCTGTGATTCCAGGAAGGCATGTCCAGAGAGAAGGCTTAGCCCTCCAAGACGAATCTGTTACGTACAAAGTAAGAGAAATCAGTTCCTTATTTGCCCTCAGACTCATTCTCTGCACTTCCAGAGGGACTGCAGTAGGTTTTCAGATTAGATTTCATCCTATTCTGCAAGACTGTCTGAGAGCTAAGGGGATTGCTTCAGGGAAGGATTTTATAGCATGCCATGTGACTAGCCTTCAGACTTCCTGAGCATTTCTCCCCCGAGGTCCGTTGTAAAAAGTTCATTTTGAACCTTTAGGCTCCATCCAGGGCCTGAGAATGGGCTGCCATGCATCTTCTAGAATCAGACCACACACAGACCCTTGTGGGCACGCATCTACTTAGAGTTTCTCTTGGTTTCCGGCCAGAGCCTCTGACCCTACACAGTGTTGGTAATGGGGAGATGGCGTGTGTGGTTTTGAGAGGCTGGCTTTGATGCCCTATTTCATTTCTGGTCATGCTTTTGGGTTCTCTGAGGACTTCATTTGGTTTTACCCACATTCATTCGCTCACTTATTCATTCACTGAGACAAGAACATTTCTAAAGCACTGAGCACGCAGTCAGCAGCATCTCTGTATTTTTATATGGAGGCGAATCGTGTATAGTCTTTGGGCTCCACGAGCTCAGAGTCCTGTGGGAGAGAGCATCCTGCAAGCCAGTCATTCTGGCCGGGTGAGATGACTGAACCTGCACAGGGAGTGTTTGGACATCAGAGAGAGGTTCAGAATTTGGGGGAAGGAAGAATCGATGAAAGGAGGGGCCAACTGCAAAGGACTCGGCTTTTGTGCTGAGGAGTTGGGGTGTCCTGAGAATGGGGGGGGCATCGGAGGAGACCAGCTGTATGCTTGCTGGACCTAAGAGTCTTCAGTTGCTGTGTTCTCACACATAACATAAGGCAGGCTGTTACAGGTGCGTGCAGGTGGCAAATGGGATGGGAAGGACAGGGATACAGTGTGGCAGTCTCCAGTAAATTCCATCCCAGTGACATGGTCACTTTTGGGGCCCTGTCCTGGTCTCAGAGGCAGGCAGGACAGGCAGATTAACCTCTCCTGATCCCAAGACATGTGACTGACCAGAGAGAAACCCATTTGCAGGAAGTCACTGATAAGGATGCAATGTGAATTGTCATCCATAGCACCATCACCCATAACAATTTACACTGGATATACCAGCTGCATGATATGCTGAAATCTTGCCGATGGCTACCTCTGGAGTGCAGCTCAGAGGTCTCCACTTCCAGGAAGTCTTCCCTGAATGCACAAGGATGTGGGTATGAGACCATGGTTTCTTCTTCCACAACATCCTGGGTTTCTCGTCAATAGGGAATCTGTCACACTAGAGTCTAATCACTGTTTGCTTCTAAGTCCTCCCCATCGGGAGGTGAGTTCATTCAGGGTGGACATCCTGCCATATTCTTTTTGAATCCCCAGTCCCTGGTGCAGGGCTGGACACACAGTAGGGGGTTCATACAACTGTGTTGACTGCTGATGACACAAGGCTCCTCTTCTTGATTAGCTCGTGTTACTCACTGTTCTGAGCATCAGCAAAAGCCTGAGAGAGGAAGGAATATGTGAAGCCCCAAGCAGAGGGGTCAGGAAGAATGTCTGAAGCCCAGAAATCAAGGCTGATTCTTGGGACAAGCAAGTTCCAATCAAAGAGTCTAGCGATAGAGTTTGGTGGTTCCCCATGGGGAACCAACTTCCATCTATAGCCAAAAGACGTCAGGATGATGTTGCTGCTGATCCCGTTAGGGTTGGCTGTGAACACCAAGAGAGGAACTGACCCCGTTTCAAGCCTGTTTCATGTCTTGCTCAGGGATTGGGCACTTCAGGTTTCTCAGAAGCCCGAATGGAATTAGAAATGGCAAAGGAACAATTCTCTTTGTAGGGAATCTAGGGCACCATCATTGACAGGCTGGTGTTCTTGATGAGCACAGATTTGGTCTCTGTGAGCTCTGAACTGCAGTCCCCAGAGTGAGGGCGTACTCTCCTTGCCCAGTTGTCCTGGAAGGAAGCTGCTGGTCAGATCTAGGATGTAGTCTGTGGACTTGGAACAGAGTATGGTCAGCCAGACCATTCGATTACGGACCTTGGTGCCTTAGCTTCATCAATTTTACACTCTTGATTCTAAAGCCAAGTGACCTTGGATCTGGAAATAATAGCATTCTGGAGCCTAGGACCTCTGTATCCATGACCTATGAGGGTCCCTGAACAATCTGCTGGAGAGAAAAAAAAAACAAAACCTTCTCTGGTGGTGGTGGGGATAGTACAAGATTCTGGACACACACAGCCTAAATCTGGAAGATGCATCTCCCTTATTTAAATGTCAGAATATTCCATTTCGGTATAATGCTGAGAAGTCACAAAAGCAAAATAAAAATAGGGCTAAGCTTAAAAGGATCCAGTTAGATGCAGAGACAGGCTGTCTTTGGCATTAATATGTTACTACTACCTTCCAGCCAAGGTCTCTGCTCTGTGGACGGAGTCCGAGGCCTACAGCAGGCACTGCTGTTTGTCGCCATCTGGCTGGGGTTTTCGCGGGCCACCGGATCAACCGTGCAATTTGGAGTTGGGGAATTTTGTGCGCGCAGGTCCCCAACCTGTGTCTCTTGAGAAAGAAAAAGGAAGAAGCGCGCAGAGGTTGGGCCGCCCCATCAGACACCAGGCAACGTAAGTGGTCACAATTTTCCAACAGAGGGCCGGGTTGGTGAGAACCAATTCTCTGGAGTAAGGCTGCAGAAAAATGTCACGGGTGAATCCTGTGTATGCCAAGCACCTCTGGAGCCTGCTTCATCCATCTGCTTCACACGCCTAGAGATGGTCAAGCTGCCATGATTCGGAAGGCATAGGTACTGGTGAGCATAAATGAGTTCACAGTAACTTTTTGACAATTGCACATTTTCTCCATTGACCACCCTGAAAATCCTATGACTCATCATGTAAGAGTGTGAGGACTTTTTAATGTCACAAAGGGGTCCTTGCATTTTAAAAGGCTGTAGGTGGAAGGGGGAAGAAAAAGCAAAGGAGAGCAATAATCCCACATCCCAGGTTGAGAAAGCTCTTGCTTTCTTTCAGCAGGTAAAATGGCATCCCCACTTTGCGGCTCCTTTCTTTTTGGTCAACAAGCTTCCTGAGACTGTGGGGACCTTAAGCAAAGGGATCACATCGATTGCCCATTTTATCCGCATTCCCCATCGTCCAGGACAGTGCAGAGACTTAAAGGGCACTCGAGATTTGGTTGTGGCGTGGAGGAGAGGGTGGGGAGGAAAGCAAAGGGGAGAGGAAGGAGGGATGATGTGAGTGAAGATGGAGAAGGGGGAAGACCAGGGGAAATGGGACCTGTATAGGAAGGACCCTCTATCTGCTGGCAGTGCTGTCCATAACCAAAGTGGAAGGAAGACCCGTTTGTCTTCTCATGGAGAGGGTGGGTTACAACTGAAGAGCGCGCTCAGACCTCCCTGATGGTAGCCCTCTCCCCCCTTACAGGTGTAGGTGCTCCTCTGCCCTCCTCTTCCTTCTCCCAAATCAGAAGCAACAGAGGAGGTGAGACCATTGCCAGGGATGAGGGGGGAGTGGGGGATGGGGGGCATGGTTGATTCAGATGCCAAGTCAAAGTGTGTGGGGTAGACACCACAGTCCTCCTGCTCCGTTCTACACAAGCAGGGAGATGGAGAAGGAATTGGGGTCTCTAAACTAGGGGCGATGATCATACAACCACCACCGACCACAGGCATTGGTGAACACACCTACCGTTCAGTGACATAAGACCACTTTACCTCTCTCCTGGAAGGGAGAGACGGGGCACTCAGAAATTACAGGAACCACACGCTCTACTGATGGGAGTGTACACTGGTCCTTCTTTCTCTGAGAATTGTTTGGAAATATCCACTAGAACGGAGTATATGCGCATTCTGTGACCCAGCAATTTCATTCATAGGTATATTCCCAAACAAGTGCCTACATGCACCGAAAAGGTACGAGGAATGTCCATCAATAGCAAATGTATAAATAAACTGCAGTATATTCATAACAATGGAATACCATGCAGTAATAGGAGTTTGTTATATGTATTGATATGGATTAATGTCCTAAAAGATATGAATGAATAGTTGTTGTATGATTCTACCATTTATTTGAAGTTCAGAAGGAGGCAAAACCTATCCATATTCATGAAGGTCAGAATGGTGGTCACCTTTGGGGGGAATCTTGGCTGGACGGGAGTTTTCTGGGGTACTGGTCATGTTCTCAACTCCGATCTGAGTGGTGGTCACACAGTTGTATAAAAATTAATTGGACATTGAGATTAGTGCAATATAATGAACGTATGTTCTAATTTACAGAAGAAAAAAAGCAACAGAGGTATAGTAGAGGTATAAGGCGTGCTTCCATTTTGGAGGTCAAGAGAGAAAAAGGACTTTCTAACCCAGAAAGAGAAAAAAAACCCTATTTTTTAGAAACATGACCTTTTTTTTTTTTTTTTTTTACAAAGAGAAAGTTCTTAAAGGATAGAGAGGGATGAGTTATGTTAAATTTTTCCATATTGTTGGAATTACTTTAAGAGAACGTGTTGTACTTTTACTATTGAAGCCAAAAATCACCAATCTTTCTGAAAAGGTCGAATTAGTAAATATTCTCAGCTCTGTGGGCCCTATGGTCTCTGTCCCAACCACCCCACTCTGCCCCTGCAGCACAATAGCATCCTTAGACACACACAGTGAATGAAAGGATGTGTCTGTGTTCCAATAAAACTTTATTGACAAAAACAGCCAACAGGGCAATGTGGGCCACAGTTAGCAGAATCCAGATTTAAGCAATTAAAAAAAGAAAAAAATGATTCTTTTAAAAAAAGTATATATATGAACAAGAATAAATCCCAATTTAGGGAGACTCTTACCACTGTTATGTGCTGAGTACTTACCAATGGGTACTATACTTAGCAGTTCTCATACATTATACCATTGAACTTGGTGAGGTCAGTGCCATTACGATCCCTAACTTAAAGGGGAGGAGTGTAGCCCTTAAAAAGTGTAAATAGCTTTCCCAAGACCACAGAGCTAGGAGAGACCTGTTGTTGTATTTGAGCTCAAAGCCTTTGGTCTCAACTACACCCCATGCTGCTATATTTAGGACATTTTTTGTGTGTGTGAAATATTACAAAGTTTTAATAAATTACTAAGATATATAAACTGTCCATTAAAAGTTATACGTAAAAACAGTTAAATGGCCAAAAAAGATGAAAAGACAACTCCCTTTTTTTTCATTTTCACTATTCCAAGGAATTCTAAGGCAACCCTGAGATGCATCTTCTAAAACAGCAGAAAGAACACTAATGCTCAAAGCTTCTAGACTGTTTTAAAATTGGTACATTGATTCATTATTGATAGTACTTTTAGATGGAAACAAGCCTTCTGGGCATTAATATGACACTATAGATGAAGACTCCTGACGATGTTTATAACCATTAACCCTTCAAATCCAAATCTAAGAGTTTGTTGCAAATAGACAATTAAAAAAAGGGGGGCATGAATATGTTCCTTCCATCATTATATGTACCAGCAAGAAAGGAACATTTTGACATTAGGAAAATAACGTAATGAATTATGGCTTAAAAATGACTATGACATTCTATGCACAAATTAAATGTGAGGACCCGATTATGTAATGGCATGAAAAAAAGTTCAAAATATAATGTAAATTAAAATAGTGGAATATAAAAGTGTATATAACCACTTATTAAATATATTTAAAGCAATGTGTCTGCAAGAAAAAGGCCCAGAAGGTAATACCTCAACTGAAAACAATTCTGTTAAGGTAGTAGACTGGGTGATTTTATATGGATATTATATTGCCTTTCCAAATAAGTGTTTACAGAATCATAGGCTGAAAGGGATTTGGGGCCAGTGTGTATCCATCCTGTAATTCCCCCATCAGGTTCTGTGACATCAGCGTTTGACTTACCAGCAAGCCATTCATTATGTCTTATTTCAACTTTGACGGTTCTCTTGACATTTGACTTTCCCTGGTTGGAGCGATTCACGGCTTGTCAGGCACGAATCTGGCACCACTGACCTTGTTCTAATCCTGGCGTCAGACTGATAATAAACACTGCAACTCTGACTCTCAGGGGACCGATTGGGAAATTCACTGCAAACTTACGCCCATGAAAACCCTCAGTGCTCTCAAGCACAGAGTGAAAGTCAATGGCCCTACAGGATATTTATGGATTTTATCTGTTTCTTAAGTAAGTGCTGTTCCATTATTATTCCAAATATGTCTCTAGTTAAAATTAGGAAGGAGATAAATAAGTCTAATTTTTATGGTACCATCTGGTCACAGGCCAATGAAGAAGCAGTTAAACCCTTTATTGCAAATCTATGCTTGGGATAGATTTCATTTCTTCCTCTAGAAACATTTCATTTCTGAATGAATAGTGTGCCATGGACATAGGAGGGTCAAAGTCACTCGGTTGCTGGGGCATCACAATGGTCATTGATCATTAACTCCCTTTGGGGATATGGCATCAAGGTGAGGTTTGTGTGCCTGTCAAAGTCACCCACACAGAGCATCTCCAATGTTCCTTATTGTGGTTGCTGTGCTGATGCTTACACGTTCTACACGGTATATTTCTCGGGTTTTCACCATCTCCAAAGGTCTCTGGTTATGGAAACCCAGTTAAGAGCCTTGAGAGAGGAGGAGGAGCAAGATGGCGGAGGAGTAGGAGACCTGGATTTCGTCTGGTCTCAGGAATTCAGCTGGATAGGGATCAAACCATTCTGAACACCTACGAACTCAACAGGAGATCGAAGAAAAGAATAGCAACAACTCTCAGAACAGAGAAGCGACCACTTACGGGAAGGTAGGACGTGCGGAGAAGTGAATCTGAGGTGATATTCGGGAGGATAGACGGCAGGGCAGGGGGCCTCCATCGGCCGCTTCTGGCAAGTGCTAGAGCCGCGGAGCACAAAATTGGAACTTTGAGAAGTTGGCTCCGCTGAGGGACGTCGCTGCAGTGGTTAAGTGGGGGGTGGAACCCTCGCGGGACAGTGTGGTCTCAGGACCCTCAGGGTCACAGAAAGACTGGGGGAGCCTGAGTGCAGCAGAGCTCCCAGGGATCGGAGCGGGGAAGCCGGCTGCAGAGACGGAGCCGAGGTGCGGGCTCTCAGCTCGGGGTTGCCATAAACTGTGATCGGTGACAGTCGGGCCACTGCTCCTCCAGCAGGGACCCAACAAGCGGCAGAGCCGGGGAGACTCCCCTTCCTTCCCCAGGAGGAGCGGCGCGGGAGTGCACTGCAGGGATCTGCTGGGTTTGGAGACTCCACACGGGGTTGGGTGCCAGAGATAGAAACGCTCGGTCACAGGCCGGGTGAGCGCGGAGTGCGGCCGGAGACCGGGGAGATGGGAGTGACTGACTGCTTTTCTCTGGGGGCGCACTGAGGAGCGGGGCCCCGAGTTCTCAGCTCCTCCGGGCGGAGATCGGGAGGCCACCATTTTCACTCTCTTCCTCCAAAGCTGTACCGAGAGCTTGCAGGGAACAAAAGCTCCTGAGAGCAAACCTGAGCAGATTACTTAGCCCCGGACCGACAAGGGCGGGGCAATTCCGCCTCCGGCAAAGACATTTGGGAACCATGGCAACAGGCCCCACCCCCAGAAGATCAGCAAGGGCAGCCAGCGAAGACCAAGTTTACGGATCAATGAGAACGGGAGAACTCTAGCGTGCGGGGAATACTGCACATAGAATTCATGGCTTTTTTGCCATGATTCTTTAGTCTTTCAAAGTTAATTTTTCTTTTTCCCTTTTTCAACCAACATCTTATCAATCCCCTTTTTAAAAAAATCTTATTTTTCGAGTCATATTCTATCCCTTCATAGGAGTTAACCTTATTTTTGGTGTGTGTATATATATATAAGTTGTTCTCTCTTTAAAATTTTGGGATCCAGTTTCTTCTAACAGACCAAAGTATACCCTAAATCTCTAGTGTATGGCTTTGTTCTAGTCTCCTGCCTGAACACATTCTCTCCCTTTTATTTTTTTAAATCCTCTTCTTTCTTTTTTCAACCAACTTATCAATTCCTTCTATAATTTTCATCTTTACAGTCATATCCATCCCTTCATCGTATTTACCCTTATTTTTGTACATATCTTTCTTTAAAATTTCGGGAGGCACTTTCTTCTAACAGACCAAAACACACCCAAAATATAGTGTGTGGCACTTATCTATGCACCAGCCTGATCATATTTGATCATATTCTGTTTTTTGTTTGTATCTTTTTCTTTTTTTCTTTCTTTCCCCTGGTCTCAGGCTCTTCTGATTTGTTTAGTGTATATTTTTCTGGGGTCGTTGTTACCCTATTAGCATTTGTACTCTCATCTGTTCTCCTCTGGACAAAATGACAAGATGGAAAAAAATCACCTCCAAAAAAAAAAAAAAAACGAGAGGCAGTACTGACCGCCAGGGACCTAATCAATACGGACATTAGTAAGATGTCGGAACTAGAGTTCAGAATGATGATTTTAAAGATACTTGCACTTGAAGAAAGCATGGAAGACATTCGAGAAACCCTTTCTAGAGAAATAAAAACTAAAATCTAATCAAGTCAAAATCAAAAAGGCTATTAATGAGGTGCGATCAAAAATGGAGGCTCTAACTGCTAGGATAAATGAGGCAGAAGAGAGAATTAGCGATATAGAATACCAAATGATGGAAAATAAAGAAGCTGAGAAAAAGAGAAATAACTCCTGGATCATGGGGGCAGAATTCGAGAGATAAGTGATACCATAAGATGAAACAATATTAGAATAATTGGGATTGCAGAAGAAGAGGAAAGAGAGAGGGGGGCAGAAGGTATATTGGAGCAAATTATAGCAGAGAACTTCCCTAATGTGGGGAAGGAAACAGGCATCAAAATCCAGGAGGCACAGAGAAGCCCTCTCAAAATCAATAAAAATAGGTCAACACCCGACATCTAATAGTAAAACTTATGAGTCTCAGAGACAAAGAGAAAATCCTGAAATCAGCCCGGGAGAAGAGACCTGTCACCTACAATGGTACAAACATTAGATTGGCAACAGACCTATCCACAGAGACCTGGCAGGCCAGAAAGGACTGGCATGAAATATTCAGAGCACTAAATGAGAAAAATATGTAGCCAAGAATACTATATCCAGCTAGGCTGTCACTGAAAATAGAAAGAGAGATAAAAAGCTTCCAGGACAAACAAAAACTAAAGGAATTTGCAAACAGGAAACCAGCCCTACAAGAAATATTGAGGGGGTCCTCTAAGGAAAGAGAGAGCCTAAAAGTAACATAGACCAGAAAGGAACACAGACAATATACACTAACAGTCACCTTACAGGCAATACAATGGCACTAAATTCATACCTTTCAATAGTTACCCTGAATGTAAATGGGCTAAATGCCCCAATCAAAAGACACAGGCTATCAAATTAGATAAAAAAAAAAAAGACCATCGATATGCTGTCTGCAAGAGACTCATTTTAGTCCCAAAGACACCCCCACATTGAAAGTGAGGGGGCGGAAAACCATTTACCAATCCTTATATCAGACAAATTAGATTTTAAACCAAAGACTATAATAAGAGATAAGGACACTATATCCTACTTAAAGGGTCTATCCAACAAGAAGATCTAACAATTTTAAGTATCTATGCCCCTAACATGGGAGCAGCCAATTATATAAGCCAATTAATAACAAAAGCAAAGAAACACAATGACAACAGTACAATAATAGTGTGGGACTTTAACACCCGCCTGACTGAAATGGACAGATCATCTAAGCAAAAGATCAACAAGGAAATAAAGACTTTAAATGACTTTGGACCAAATGGAATTCACAGATATATTCAGAACATTCCATCCCAAAGCAACAGAATACACCTTCTTCTCTAGTGCCCATGGAACATTCTCCAGAATAGATCACATCCTAGGTCACAAATCAGGTCTCCACCGGTACCAAAAGATTGGGATCATTCCCTGCATATTTTCAGACCACAATGCTTTGAAACTAGAACTCAATCACAAGAGGAAAGTCGGAAAGAACTCAAATACATGGAGGTTAAAGAGCATCCTACTAAAGAATGAATGGGTCAACCAGGATATCAAAGAAGAATTTAAAAAATTCATGGAAACCAATGAAAATGAAAACACAACTGTTCAAAATCTTTGGGATGCAGCAAAGGCAGTCCTAAGGGGAAAGTATATAGCAATACAAGCCTTTCTCAAGAAACAAGAAAGGTCTCAAATACACAACCTAACCCTACACGTAAAGGAGCTGGAGAAAGAACAGCAAATCAAGCCTAAACCCAGCAGGAGAAGAGAAATAATAAAGATCAGAGCAGAAATCATGAAATAGAAACCAAAAGAACAGTAGAACAGATCAACGAAAACTAGGAGCTGGTTCTTTGAAAGAATTAACAAGATTGATAAAGCCCTGGCCAGACTTATCAAAAAGAAAAGAGAAATGACCCAAATAAAATCATGAATGAAAGAGGAGAGATCACAACCAACACCCAAGAAATACAAACAGTTATAAGAACATATTATGAGCAACTATATGCCAGCAAATTAGATAATCTGGAAGAAATGGATGAATTCCTAGAGATGTATCAACTACCAAAACTGAACTAGGAAGAAATAGAAAACCTGAACAGACCTATAACCACTAAGGAAATTGAAGCAGTCATCAAAAATCTGCCAACAAACAAAAGCCCAGGGCCAGATGGCTCTTCCCAGGGGAATTCTACCAAACATTTCAAGAAGAATTAATACCTATTCTTCTGAAACTGTTCCAAAAAATAGAAATGGAAGGAAAACTTCCAAACTCATTTTATGAGGCCACCATTACCTTGATCCCAAAACCAAAGACCCCATGAAAAAGAAGAATTACAGACCAATATCCTTGATGAACACGGATACAAAAATTCTCACCAAAATACTAGCCAATAGGATCCAACAGTACATTAAAAGGATTATTCACCACGACCAAGTGGGATTTATCCCTGGGCTGCAAGGGTGGTTCAACATCTGCAAATCAATCAATGTGATAATATATTAATCAAAGAAAGAACAAGAACCATATGATCCTCTCAATAGATGCAGAAAAAGCATTTGACAAAGTACAGCATCCTTTCTTGATCAAAACTCTTCAGAGTATAGGGATAGAGGGTACATACCTCAATATCATAAAAGCCATCTATGAAAAACCCACAATGAATATCATTCTCAATGGGGAAAAACAGACCTTTCTCCCTAACATCAGGAACACGGCAGGGATGTCCACTCACCATCGCTATTCAACATAGTATTAGAAGTCCTAGCCACAGCAATCAGACAACAAAAAGAAATCAAAGGCATCCGAATCAGCAAAGAAGATGTCAAAGTCTTACTCTTTGCAGATGATATAATACTTTATGTGGAAAACCCAAAAGACTCCACCCCAAAACTGCTAGAACTCATACAGGAATTCAGTCAAGTGGCAGGATATAAATCAATGCACAGAAATCAGTGGCATTCCTATACACCAACAACAAGACAGAAGAGAGACAAATCAAGGAGTCGATCCCATTTACAATTGCACCCAAAACCATAAGATACCTAGGAATAAATCTAACCAAAGAGGCAAAGGATTTGTACTCAGAAAACTATAAAATACTCATGAAAGAAATTGAGGAAGACACAAAGGAATGGAAAAACGTTCCATGCTCATGGATTGGAAGAACAAACATTGTGAAGATGTCAATGCTACCCAGAGCAATCTACACATTCAATGCAATCCCCATCAAAATACCATCAACTTTTTTTCAAAGAAATGGAACAAATAACCCTAAAATTTGTATGCAATCAGAAAACACCCCGAATAGCCAGAGAAATGCTGAAAAAGCAAAGCAAAGCTGTTGGCATCACAATTCCAGACTTCAAGCTCTATTCCAAAGCTGTCATCATCAAGACAGTATGGTACTGGCACAAAAACAGACACATAGATCAGTGGAACAGAACAGAGAGCCCAGAAATGGACCCTCAACTCTATGGTCAACTCATCTTCGACAAAGCAGGAAAGAATGTCCAATGGAAAACAGTCTCTTCAACAAACGGTGTTGGGAAAATTGGACAGCCACATGCAGAAGAATGAAACTGGACCATTTCCTTACACCACACACAAAAATAGACTCCAAACGGTTGAAAGACCTAAGTGTGAGACAGGAGTCCATCAAAATCCTAAAGGAGAACACAGGCAGCAACCTCTTTGACCTCGGCCGCCGCAACTTCTTCCTAGAAACATCACCAAAGGCAAGTGAAGCAATGGCAAAAATGAACTATTCGGACTTCATCAAGATAAAAAGCTTTTGCAAAGCAAAAGAAACAGTCAACAAAACCACAAGACAACTGACTGAATGGGAGAAGATATTTGCAAATGACATATCAGATAAAGGGCTAGTATCCAAAATCTGTAAAGCACTTACTAAACTCAACACCCAAAGAACAAATGATCCAATCGAGAAATGGGCAGAAGACACGAACAGACGTTTTTCCAAGGAAGACATCCAAATGGCCAACAGACACATGAAGAAGGGCTCAACATCGCTCAGCATCAGGGAAATCCAAATCGAAACCTCAATGAGATACCACCTCACACCAGTCAGAATGGCCAAAATTAACAAGTCGGGAAACGACAGATGTTGGCAGGGATGGGGAGAAAGGGGAACCCTCCTACACTGTTGGTGGGAATGCAAGCTGGTGCAACCACTCTGGAAAACAGTACGGAGGTTCCTCAAAAAGTTGAAAATAGAGCTACCATACGATCCAGCAATTGCACTACTGGGTATTTACCCCAAAGATACAAATGTAGGGACCCGAACGGGTACGTGCACCCCAATGTTTATAGCAGCAATGTCCGCAATAGCCAAACTGTGGAAAGAGCCAAGATGTCCATCAACAGATGAATGGATAAAGAAGAGGTGGTAGATATACACAATGGAATATTATGCAGCCATCCAAGGGAATGAGATCTTGCCATTTGCAATGACGTGGATGGAACTGGAGGGTGTTATGCTGAGTGAAATAAGTCAATCAGAGAAAAACATGTATCATATGACCTCACTGATATGAGGAATTCTTAATCTCAGGAAAGAAACTGAGTGTTGCTGGAGTGGTGGGGGTGGGAGGGATGGGGTGGCTGGGTGATAGACATTGGGGAGGGTATGTGCTACGGTGAGCGCTGTGAATTGTGCAAGACTGTTGAATCACAGATATGTACCTCTGAAACAAATAATACATTATATGTTAAAAAAGAAAAAAAAAGCAGGAGGGGAAGAATGAAGGGGGGAATCGGAGGGGGAGACGAACCATGAGAGACGATGGACTCTGAGAAACAAACTGAGGGTTCTAGAGGGGAGGGGGGTGGGGGGATGGGTTAGCCTGGTGATGGGTATTAAAGAGGGCACGTTCTGCGTGGAGCACTGGGTGTTATACACAAACAGTGAATCATGGAACACTACATCAAGAACTAATGATGTAATGTATGGTGATTAACATAACATAATAATAAATAAATAAATAAAAGAGCCTTGAGAGAGGAGAGTGGATAAAACTCAGGGTAACGAACCGATTTCATGGATCCCAGATGAGTGACCTGTTAGCCACTGGCCTCTGTGTCCAATACTCGGCAATCAGAGTATAATGTGTCTAAGTGCTAAATTGTGTTATTCTAAGGAGTGGTTCTTAAATCTTACTGCACATTAGGATATTCCAGAGAGTATGTAAAAAATGCCCCATGGGGTGAAAGGGATCTATATTTTCAGTAGGCTCTCCAAGCGAGTCTCATCGACACAGATGTACCACAAGCACTTTATAAGGAAAGTAACTATTAAGGGCAATAGAGTGGGAACCTCTAATCATTTTTATAATCCACCACCTGGAGCTCAGAAGCTGCTCAGTTATTCTTTGTTGAATGAATGTCTAGAGGTAGGGTGAACGAATGAATGAACAACCAGGTTAATAAATCAGAGGGCTTTGTCAATGGCATCCCGTCTTGCTAACTTGGTTAGAAAGTTTGGGATTTATAGAGTAGCCTAGCTCAGCCCAAACTGTGAGTTCTGCCTTTGAAGTCTCAATTTGATTAAAACACATTTAGCAAGGAACAATAGCTTTCTGAAATGCCAGGGATTATGCAGCTTGGAGGAGCTCTGTGGGGAGCAAGCAATTCCGGCAACTGGGATGGGTCTTTGTGAACCTGGAGAGGCCGCTCTGTGAGCCTGTATCGGGGCCAAACATCTGACTCCTCTTAATTACATTCTGCCCTTGTTTCTTTCCTTCTCATCTCTGGCTTCTTGGTCCTGAGTTTTCCCCAAACTGCCAGGGCTGAATGTTCCCATGGTGCCAGGGCCTGGGGCATGGACAAGTCTCCTCCATGGAAAAATGGGTCACTTGCTCTCGCACCCTCAACCTCCGTCACCAAGTTATTCTGCCCAGTGTCACCTGCAGGAGACCGATGCTGTTCCTTCAGCGAAAGAGGAACAAACACTGAATCTGGATTCTGACCAATCTGCAATTTCATTCACTGCCTTGACCCTTTCCAGGTAGAGACGGAGAGATGTCTACGAGGGTTATAGCAAAGGAGAAGCAATACCACATCGTGGTTAAAAGCAAAGGCCCTGTTGCCCGTGTGCCTACGTCCCAATCTAATCGCAGATCTGCCCCTTAGGAGCTTGGACACATTACTTAACCTGCCTGTGACTCAGTTTCCTCATCTGCACACACGGGTTAGTGATAACTCATGCCATGTAACCATTGTGAGGACCGAATGAAATCAATACATCGAAAGACTGAGGTTATTCTGTGACCCATAGTTATCCCTCTGTAAGTGTTACCTCTTATTATGAATGCCTATGACAATAACAGTCGTCAGGGTGGCTGATCTATTTAGAGAAATGGAACTGGTCTCTCCCCCTCACACGGGGCTCTCAGATCCTGGACACATCCTCTCCCTCACCGCCCCCCCCCAACCCCCATCCTTATTTTGGCATTTATCTCTTTAAATGGGCTGAGGCTGCTGGTTGCAGTAGGGTGCTGCTGAGTCATCTGAGGACACGGGGACCTATGTCACGAAGAACTAATGGCAAAGAAGCCAGCAGGAGACGGATGAAGAGGCCTCCGAGGCAGGAGTGAGTCAACCGGTGGTCCGTGCCTCGCTCCAGCATGGAGCCAGCTGAGATGGGGCAGCCGCCGACTCTCAGACTTTTCCAGTTTCTGCTGCACTGGGGCGACTGGCTCCGTGGAACCGATGCAGTGTGCTCTCTTGATCTCTAGATGCCTGGGCTGAGTCCTGCCTGCCTGGTCACCCACACCCGCCTCCCTCTGCGTCTGCTCTCCTCGCCTCCTCTCTGTCTCCCTCCTCCTCCCGCCCCCTCCTCTCCTCCCTTCCCACCTTCCCCTTCCCTTAGGAGAACTGCACAACCTAGACTTTCAAGACTTCTCTGCCCTTCTTGTCTCCCCCCAGACAGCCTAAGACCAGAAGCCCTCACACTTTCTCTATGAAGGGCCAGACTGCGACTTTTCGGGGGCTGTCGTGGCAACTCAAGACTCCGCCCATGCAGGAGGAGAGCGGCCACGGGCGGTTCCTGAGGGGACAGAGGTGGCTGTGTTCCAATAAAGCTTTATTTTCAAAACCAGGCTGTGGTTTGAGTCCACGCTGGGGCCGTACTTTGCCAAACCCGGAGGAAAACACTGGTTTTCCTGTTTCCCTGCATGACGCAGAGACCACAAACTTGGCGACAATTTACGATCCATTTCAATGCTAAAAGCCAGGAACTGTATAATCTTGCCGGTTATATCCCTCCCAGAAAACCGTGTCACAAAGAAAATGCAAAACCGATATCTGACCACAAGAGCACGCAGAGTAAACAATGGAAGAATGTGCCTCCTTGTTTGCCCATTCATCAGTGAGTTCCCTGTGAACACCTACTGTGCGCCAAGCTCAGGAGGGAGTCCTAAGGGAGACAAAAGTGCAACAAGAATGGGCCTGATTGTGTCTGCCCTCCAGGGACGCAGTGCCCCTCGTTGGGCCAGGGACAAGGGGAGGCCTGCAGGCCTCTAGCACATGCTCAACACTGGGCTAGTCTCTTTCTGTTCGTTTGCACATTTACTCCCCAAACAACTCCAATGTAGAGACAAGAAAACTAGAATTCAGAGAAATTAATTTGCCCGAGATCACGCCGCTAGGAGGCTGTAGAACCTTCCATCATTCCCCATCACTGGTCTTGCTTTGCTAAAGGCCACAAGAACACTAAGCACGGAGCTAAAAGGGTTCAGTTTATAAATATATCTAGTATAGAGCTGCGGGCTTTAAAGAAATCTTAAAGGGCGACACGTAGACTGAAGGATAGGCCAGATACCAAATCAGGAAATGGGTTTAGGAGATAGAAGAAGGGATTTCTTTTTTTTTTTTTTTCCCCCCGAGAGAGAATCTTAAGCAGACTCCATGTCCAGCACAGAACCTGATGCGGGGCTCGATCTCATGACCCTGAGATCATGACCTGAGTTGAAACCAAGAGTCAGACTCTTAACCAACTGAGCCACCCAGGTGCCCAGGATTTTCATTTTTAAAGGGAGTTGCATGGAAGATTCTATGCTTATCTGAGAAAACTTCAAATGGTGGAACTGCAGACACAGTAGAAAGTTGAATGAGGAAAACATTTAGGAGCTCCCCCGCCGCCCCAGTGATCTCCTCAACCAACACCGCCATCCATTCCTAAGCCAGCCTAAGACAACAGGCTGTGAAGGCCACTGAGGAAAGAGCCCGTCCTCGGAGTGGAGGTACGAGTGGTCATCACCACCCAAGCTGCGGGGGTGTCCAGCTCTCCCCAAGACTCAGACATTAGCCCAAAGATATTAAGCTGAGAAGCTGGACTAAGGCAGTGAGGAGGATATTAGCAACCCATCCAGTGGCTCAGAGCAATTTATGAGAATCCTAATTAGATACACAAAGAGCTTCTGTAATCACACACTCTCTGGCCGGCAGCATGGGGTCCCTCACCACCCCAAGCCATCCTACATGCTCCAGTGAGAGAGGAGCCAGCAAACAAAGCAGACAGGAACTGTTAACCCTGACCCACTTGGAAGCAGGGAGTGGGCTTCTCCATGGACTCCCCTCCAGCACGCCCCACTCCAAGATCGGTGAGCATTAGCATTGTTATCCTGGAATGGTGCTTTCCAAAGCTCTCGAGTTTACGCAGCAAGTTGCCTTATTAATACAAGAGCAGAGTGTGCGGTCCCTTCCAATTTGTTATCAATCTGGATGAGTCTTTAAAACGATTGCATGCAAAGTTGCAGTACAAAGGGGCCCCAATGTACCTATCCATCTGAAATGATATATATGGTATCTTTCAAAGCTTTCACATATATCTATCATATATGCCCAAATGGGATATAACTGGGGTCACTAACTAGCTTTAAACTGGGTGAGTCCCAGCAAGATGGGTTGAGTTAGTCACCCTATTCATACAATAGTAACACAAGAGATACAGGTCTCAAATCTCTCAAACATTTCACATGATATCCATCATAGACATGTAAATATGATATAATTGCCGTGCAGTATAGCATACCAAGTTATAAAGATACATGATAAATACATATATTTGATTTGATTTGTTCAGTGAATTCAGATGAGCTACCAGGGACAAGTACTGTATTTCTGGGTTTAAAAAAATAAACCAACAACCATGAAAACTGAGCAAAGTACAAAGAGGACGATTAAATGCTTCTCAATGCTTGAGCCTATTATTTATAGCTAAGGTGATCTGGCCACTAGCAACCAAGATTTTCCCCTGGAGCACGGTTTAATGGAAAGACGATCAGAACCAAAGTTACATGAACTATAAAAATCCATATAGGGTGTTGTCCATAGACTGGCAGCATCAGCATCACCTGGAGCTTGTTAGAAATGCAGAATCTCAGGCTCCCCATCCCAGACCGACTGAAACACTGCCGGTTGACAAGATCCCCCGGTGATTCCTGTTTACAACGAAGTTTAAAAGTTCTACTGTAGCTCACTAAACCCAATGGAGCCTCATTTTCCTGCTCTGCAACATGGAAATACTAAGATGTACCCCAGAATACTGTACGAAGTGTTGCTAAGAATATTTGTGAGTTACTTGGCACCACGCTGGGCCATTCAGTATGGGCTCAAAAATAATGGTTTCCTTCCTTACCCTCAGCATCACTTGCTGCTGAATAATAATATTATACAACCTTGTTCTCAATATCTTTTTGCTGGCCTCTGTACGCCCAAAGGGCTTTAGCCTCTATGATCTTCCTTCTGTCTCTTCAAATCCTAGGATCACATTTAAAAAAACTACAAAATCTATGAGATTGATAGGACCTAACAGATCTCCCATTTAACCTCTCCTTTGAAGCCAGAAATGCCATTTTTAAAGTCCCAGACTGACTCATTCTTTATGTTCTTCATCAGTGTCACCTCTTAGGTGCCAGGGAGATACCAGGTACTCAATAGATACTTGCTGGTTGCTGGATGAATTAATGAATGACACTATGAACTCTGGTCCATTCTGTTCTTCATTGAACTCTTACTAGACTCGTTTTTCTTATGACTTATTCTGCCTTTTCATCTTTCCATTAAAAAACCCTTTTCCTTGACTCTTCTCTCACCTATCCAAGATACCTAAGAATATATTCATATGTATATATGAATTCATATATATGAATTATTATAAATATGTTCATATTTTGAGATGAGATATTTTAAGTTTATAACATTGCCAACCAACAGGACTGTAAAGTTCCTTGAAGGAGAGAAGAAAAAGACCATGACATCCCCCTCTTGGAACATCAGTGCCTAGGACAGTATGTTTCTCAGTAAAGGTTGGATATTGATGATCAATGCTGAAAAGTACCCATGAATGTTGTTACTGAAGTACTGTGAACCGAAGATCCCCAAGGTGCACTACACTATCTCAGAAAGGACACAAAGGTTAGACAGGAAAAGGAAGGTAAGGTCTTACTGGGATCCTGTGTACCCCTTAAGGAAAATCACCAATCCTTTTCCTAGGGAAATGCCTGGCAGGCTTCATGTAAGAGGTTCCCTCAATAGCCAAACACTCCACTCAAAGGTTATATTTACACAGCTCATTAGGAAAATTTTTTATACTTTTGACACTCATTAGATTCGTAATCGTCCACCGAAGCTACTCTGTAACAAGAGATAAACACTCCATTCTAGAGGATGAATAATAATTAGGTACTGCTTAGCACTGTGCTCTTTACAGGTCTAATTTTAGAGCATAATTAATCCCGCTGAAGCTGCAGAAGATAAGTGAAATATTTATGCAGCTGTGTTAATTCATGTATTTACTCCTAGAGAGACATTCAGAATTGGACATGGCTTTCCGGGAAGATTATCTTAAGACACCCCCGGAGCAACGTCATTTTCTCTCCCATGTCTTTGCTTCCAGAAGACACGTTTCCCAATCCCAACAGTCTGACCAGGAAAGCAATGAGTGAGGACTGAAAATATGTGTAAGACTCTAGATGCCCTGCTAGTACAAGGAACATACTTCTGGCCTCTCTGGGGCCTTTACTTTGTATTCTTTTTATCTGTCAGAAAGAGGACATTTTCTGTGCAGCACCATAAAGGTGGTTTCCATGATACTGTTATCACCAATACAACACTAAATAGGCTGTATTGAATACTGGAGTTGTGGATGGACAACAATGAGGAGGAGGTTTAGGTGGAGAATGGTGATGAGGATGGTGGTGATGATGATCGTGCTGGTGATAAAATGATGTTGGTGTTGGTGTCGGTGATAGTGGTGATGATAGCAGTGATGATGGTGATGATTATGAGGGTGATAATGGTGGTGATGCTGATGATGGTGGTGGTGATAATTGTAGTGGTGATGATGATGGTGATGATAATGGTGGTAGTGATGGTGGTAATGCTGATGATGGTGGTAGTGATGGTGGTGGTGCTGGTGATGATGATGATGGTGGTGGTGATGATGTGATGATGGTGATGATGGTGATGATGATGGTGGTGGTAATGGTGGTGATGATGGTGATGATGATATGATGAAGATGATGATGGTAATGGTGGTGGTGATGGTGCTGGTGATGATATAATGATAATGATGGTCATGGTCATGGTAAGGATGATGGAGATGATGGTAATAGCTAGCATTTATTGAACCATTTCTATTTTCAGGTGCTTTAGCTAAGCTCTTTACACGTATCCTCTCATTTCATCCTGGCATCAACCTCATCAGGTAAATATTTCTGCATGCATTCATTCACAGATGAGTAAACAGAGGCTAAGAAAGATGACCCCCTTCATAGAAGTATCTGTCAGTGGGACAATAGATTCAGTTCAGATATGCACTAAATTACTCCTTCCTAAAGGATCTATAAATCTCAAGCATCTAATTAGCCAACTTCGATAGACAACCTAGCAAATTGAATGAAGCAGTTTTACATAACTGACCCACTTCCAGAGTGAGGCCCCTGCAGTAGAAACTCTGCCACTTACTAGCTAGCCCTCTGTGCTTCCGTTTCCTCCTCTGTAAAGTGTGTAGAAGCGACACTGAATTTCCTAAAGTTATTATGAATATTAAAGAACCCAGGTAATGTCACCAGTGTGGTAACTGGCATATACTACTCCCTAAATATGTTGCTGTTCCAGAACAGATCCTGTTAGAGTAACAGCAAGGACTAACAGTAAGAGTAGAGTTCCAACTCACTTATTTGACAGCTACCCATCATATTTAAAAGTGTCCTGTCAAATGAAATACACCTCGACACCCCCCGTTCATCCATGCATGTGTTTGTTCACTCAGTCCTTCACGGGCCAGTTATCAGGTCAGGACAAGTTCAGGATTTTGTGGTATTTACTGATGGAAACAAGACTCATTTGTCGAATAGTTCACCCTGTGTAGGGGGACTTGGGCGACCAGGATGGCAGGTGGAGGAAATGGTCCCAATTCTTCACCCCTGGGTCCATACCCCTTGTCCTGTAACCCCAAACTCCCCTACCCGATAAAAGGCAGAGTGTACCTCTGATCTCTTTACTTTGGGCTTGGCCATCAGACTTGCTCCAGACAGAAAGGTGTTCGTGGCGTGACCACGGCGAAGCAGAGACTTGAAATGCACATGTACAATTGGGTATCTCCTCTGTGCCCGTGACACAGCCAAGAAAAGAGCTTCTCCCAGGCAGCTCCTGCCCTTTTGGCCGGAGCCCCAGAATAAACGAATGCAGAGCAGACAGCACATTTGATCCATGGGTGCACCGCAGGGCCCAGAACCACCAAGGCCACTGCAGCCTGAGACAGAGCTCCTCCACTCAACCTGCACTCCCACGGGCAAAATAAAGGCCTAGTGGTGTACGCCTCTCAGATTTCACAGCCAGAGCTGACCGACAGCCACAGGTCACTATTACACAACAGAGAACATGGCTCATGATCAGAAGAAGGTACAAATGCCCTACAGGGAATTCAGAGGATCAGATGTTCTTATTTGGGAGTTAAATATAAAACACATTTAGATGTTCTGATGGCACTTTGAGAATCCAGGGCTTAGTTCCGGGAGCAGAGAGAGAAGGAGAAGATGCAAGGAAATATGCACCTTGTTCAAAATCATACCACACTGTGCACGAATGTCTGTGCATTTCAGTGTTGTATTTAACCACACTGGTTGCCAGATTCTCCTCTCCCAGCTCCAGGGAGGTACGGAATATTCTGCAACCATCTCTGAACACGGCCTCCAGCTGTCCTTGGATGCAGCTGCTGCCCTGGGCCCCAGCTTACTCAGGTTCTCAGGGTTAACTGCCATTTGAGCCAGGACAGGATCCTAAAAAACTCCAGCCAGTGAGATCACCAACTAGGAAGTAGAGGGTAGACTGAAGGCAATGACGCTGGAGACACAGCCCAATCACCTACAGAGGTCCATAAGCGCCACAGTCCCAAGAGACTGTAAGACCCATGGGGCTGGAAACTGTCTTTTGGCAGGAGAAGCAGGTAGACTGCAGTGGAAACCCATGGGATTTCTGCTCATATCCCTTTTCTAGAGATTGCCTCTCCCTCACTCCTCCATAGGATAAAATCAGGAGCCTCTGTGTTGGTACAATGTAACCCCACCCCTTAGGCACTCCTGATGGGTCCGGGAAAGAGTCTTTGGTTCGAAATGCATCAGGAATCCTTCCTTTGGAATATGAAATTTAGAATTGAGAGAACAGAGTTTAGGACTGGAGCCTAGTCATGTAACGTCATGGTTTCTTTACCCCAGGGCTACTAACATTTGGGGTCAGGTAATTCCATGTTTTGAGATGAGGGGGCCATCTTGGGCATTGTAAGATGTCTGCCAGCATCCTTGACCTCTCCCCACTAGATGCCAGTAGCAAATGGCCTCCCAACCATGACAATCAAAGATGTCTCCAGACATAGCCAAGTGCCCCAGGGAGCAAAACTGCCCTGATTGAGAACTGCTACTTTAGGACAGGACCTATGAAGTCCTGCTATCAAGGCCCAAGGATTGCTCCGGTTCCTGCTTTTTTTTTCCTGAACCTATTTGCTCAACTCCTTCCTCAATTCACTGAGATAGACATTTCTGCATCCTTAAAATAAGTTTCTTTGGAAAATTTTGTTGTCTAAAATTGGTTTCCGTTATAGGCAACCTAGAAAACCATGGTATCGTGTGAGAGGCACCCAATAAATAGTGAGCAAATGCATCAAACAAAGATCCATTGGAAAGCCAATCAGCAAAGAGAGTGCAAGGGTGTCAAGTCCCCTGAAAGATAGGGGGTCACCCAAGGTCTTACCATCACCCACAAACTGGAGCAGGGCCAGGTCAATCTGCCTCTTCCAAGGGGAGCCCTTCTGGAGGGCAATTCCGTAACCAGTTGTGGCAAAGATGTACCCACTCCCGATGGTCACCAGCTTGCAGCCTTCATCCCTCCCAGCCTTGTAATTCAAGACTGCCGCATCATAGATGAAAGCATCCAGTTTCCTGCAATGACAAAAAACCACGGAGTCATGGGGATGGTGGGGTACCATTTTGGGGACCAGCTCCTGAGACCTGATCCAGCACCGCATGCTTTCTTTCACTCTGTACAGGGTGACTCATTGCAGCCCCATCCCCTCATCATAAAAGGATCTATTTTTAATGAGGAGATAAAAGCCAGAACCTTTTCTCTCCAAGTTACATACAAGAGGCAGCTAAATAAAGACATGAAGAATCCTTATGCCCAAGTGAGTAAACAGTTGAGTTTGCTGGTTTGCTAAGTGTTTGCCCTTAGCACTCCCAACAGTGGGGAGCAGTGGCCTATTTAGAAAGGTTTGCATCAGACCAAAATAAACCATTAAGGTACAGGAGGATTTGGTGTAGGGTGCAAGAAGGGAGGGTGAGTGCATAGGAATGATGTCTTCCTCCCAAGGGAAACATGTTTACTATCGATTTATATTATAAAAATTATTATATAATAATTTTTAGAAACCCAAATATAGAAAATATCAAAACTACAATTAAAACTTAAATTGTCTCATAATTCAGAGGCAACCTCTGTTAACACATTGGTGAACAGCTTTCCAAATTTCTTATGTATGCACACGTGCATGCGTGTACACACACACACACACCCCTTTTAAATAAAGCAGGGATTGGCAAACTTTTTCTGTAAAGTCAAGATAGTAAATAGTTTAAGCTGTGGGCCATACGGTCTGTATCACAACAACTCCACACTGCTGCTGCTATAGCATGTTCTGGGCTGACCTGTGACCCTCCCCAAATTCGTATGGTGAAGCCATAACCCCCAGCACCTCAGAATATGATTTTATTTGGAGATAGGGTCATTGCAGATGTGATTAGATAACATGAGCTCACACAGGGGAAGGGGAGGCCTCCAATCCAATATGACTGATGTTCTCAAAAAAAGGGGAGATTGGACCACAGACACACATGGAGAATACCACCACCGTGAAGGCTGGAGTTAACATGGCCACAAGCCAAGCAACTACCAGAAGCTGGGACAGGGGACCGGAACAGGGGCTACCCTCATGCCTTCAGAGCAGGCATAGCCCTGCTGCCGCCTTAATCTCAGACTTCCAGCCTCCAGAACCATGAGACGGGAAATTCCCGTTGTTTAAGCCTCTCTGTTAGACCTAGGAAGGCTAATACACAGCACAAGGGCAGCCCTAAATAATACATAAATGAATGAATTCAGCTCTGTTCCCATAAAAGGTTATTTACAAACACAGATTGGCCCGTGGGCCACACTGTGTCCTGGTTTCAACCTCCAAAGCAGCCTTTGCTTGTTGCAAACCACACAGAGTGAATGTATTTCAATGTCCATAAACATAGCATTTTCCCGTTAATGGGTTTTTTCATTAATGTATAACGCATATGCAATAAAGTGCAAGATAAATTTTTACACGTGTACATCCTGGAAATCACCATGCAGATTAAGGCATTGAACGTTATTATCTCAGTCCTGCATGACCCTTCGCAGTCTGCATCCCCAAAAGGCAAGCGTTGAATCATCCCTCAATAGCATGGCTGTGACTCAGTCATTACCCAGGTCACTATTAGTGGGCGTGAGTATTGTTTCCAATTTTTAGAGTTACTTCACAAGGCTGAAGCATGGGGATGGATGGCTCAAAACTAGGTAGGGATGGGGTGGCGATGACCTAAAGTAGGTAGGAAAGCTAAAACGGAGATTACTCAATGTCCTGGTACTTTCTCAACTTCACTGCCTTGCTTTCCTTAACAAGAACACATAAAACAGTGAGGCAAAGAAAAATAAAAGTGGCAGGGAGAGGAGGTAAATTGCTGCATCCTTTCAGAGACAGCTGCTGAAGGTCTCCCGATGGGAACAAAACCGTTTGGAATGTTTACGGCTGCATGCTTCGTTTTAATTTTTTGTCTCTGTGATGGTTAGAGGTGGGGCAAGACTACAAGGCTCATCTCACCAACACAAAGACTCTAAAGCCTCTCTCCCAAGGCTGTAGGATTGGAGGCTTGGTGTTACACTTGGCGAGTATTAAAAGGAGATCAGATCACCCAAGTGGAAGGGAAAGGAAACTAAGCCTTGTTAATGGTGATGGTAAACCAGAGCTGATGAACCGAGAGGAAAGAGACTTCTGGAAAGCCAGCAACACTGAGAGCTGTGGAAATATGGAATGGGGAGTTGAAAGCAATTTGTGCATGATGGCGGGGCCTTTGTGACAGGAGCAGTTGGGAGAGCAGGTAGAGGGGATCTGGTTTGTACTCTAGATTTGGATGATGGTGAGACCTTGGGAAAGTCACTTCCTTCTTTTGGATTGCAGGTTCCTCATCTGCGAGATGAGGTGGTCACCACGGGCCTGCTGAGATACTCATCCAGCTGCGGCATTCTGATTCCACAAGCCAACAGTCACCTTCTATGACTATCAACAGGGCAATTGAGACTCTGGATGATATGGGTCTCCTGAAGACTTCAGGCCATGGATGGTATTTGTCCTCTCGATGAAGCTTGGTTGCTTGCAACGTCAATACCTCAGCGTATCAAAGTTGCCATGGAGTTGCTGGGAACCTGGGTTTTACTGAGACCTTCCCACTCTCTTCTCTTAATTCCTCAAAAAACAAACGAATACACACATACATGTGCATAGAGGCATTCAAATGTGAAGGCCATCTGTTTGTATTCATGTGGTAAAACCTTTCCCTCTCCTGTTAACCCACCACACACTGATGCAAGTCTGGGATGGAATTCTAAAACTGCACCTGGAAATGACATGAGAATTGCCTAACAGCAGCTTAAATCAGTATTTATGGACAGGCACAGATTTCTGCAAATCATTACCATATTTCATGACAAAATATTCTTTAGCTGAGAAACAGCCAGATGAACAGAAAGAAAACAGGAAGTTTTCGCAGGGAACCAAGTTTGCAAAAGTAAGAGGGAAGACAATCACAAAAGACATGAGTGAAACAATTACACACTGGTGTGTGCCTGGGGTGGGCTGGGGGCCATGAAGGGCCACAAGTGAGCCTGCCCTCCATGGGCTGTCTCTGGTCCTGGGCCACATCAGAACCAAAATGAGGACAGCACATGAAGGAAACTACAGGGCCATGTGATGTTGGTTTCTCTCCCTCATCAATGATTCTAGAGAGCTGGGGTCTAAATGCATGTTTAAAAACATCCCAGGGCTTGCACAGCCCCCTCTGATAGACATGGCTTTGTTTGCACAGTGCTTTACCAAAGACGGTCCAGTAGGGAGATATACAATTATTATTAGTATTTTCCTATGTTGTCCATGAGCAGAGGAGGCTCCGCAAAGCAGCCTGAAGCTCATCAGTATTATTTCCAAATTCTGTACTGCAAACTCTCTAGGACAGCGCTGTCCAGTAGAGCTTTCTGAAAGAAATGCTCTATATCTATGCTGTCTAATATGGCTATCATGCACTGGAAATGTGGTTGGTGCAAATGGGGGAACTGAGGTTTTAATTTTATTTCATTGCATTAATTTAGATTTTGACATAAATGGTCACACAAGGCTGGTGGCTCCTTAAGTGGACAACAGTGCTCTGGGTGGGCAGGGGAAGGCTTGGGGAGCAGGGCTCTGGGTTTCCTCCTCGCTCTGACTCCAAAAGGTCTACTTGCTCTCTTTCCAACTGGAAGAAAAATGTTGCCATCGTTAAAAAGAAAAAACCAAGACTGGCTGATGTCCTCAAGAGAGTTCTCTGTGGTCAAAGACTTGGAGCAAGGGGCCTGTGTTTCTGAGCCCCAGTCTTCTCTCTGCAAAGCGGGGCAGACCATCTCTGCCCTCAGAGGGCTTTGGGAATAAAGAGAATTTATATAAGTGAGACGTGTGCACCATGCCTGCCATGAAACAAATGCTCAAAACACATGGGTACAGTCAATAGAGTTCAGATTTTATGGCAACACTAATGGCATTGGCCACATTCTACACATTCTCTGTGACCAATCCAGTCCTGGATACTTTACACGCATTATCCCATCCCACTGATGACTCCTAACAGCGCAAGGATGGATGTGCCCCTGCCATCCAACCCCATTGCCAGATGAGGAAGCTGAGTCACTAAGAGGTCAGGGGATGCAACGCCACCCCCAGCTTCTAGGGGTCACAGCAGCATCTGGACTTCCACCGTCTGATGCCAAAGGCCACAGACAACCGCTGTGACCATGACGTCCATGAAGCTTGTTGGGGTAAACAAAGGCACTTCTGTCTATTGCTTATGAAGTTCAGACTGGGGCATTACAACTCTAAGTCAAGCCCAGCGTAATGGAAGAAGCAGCCAGGATGAGAGCAGAGCAACTGGGTTTAAAGAGCTTTGATGGGTTATTCAGCTTCATTTGTCTCTTTCCCAACAGGTGCCCGGCCCCATGAGGTCCAGAGTCACCCCTGCAGAGACCTCTTGCCCCAAGCACATCCTATGCCTGCCTTCAGGAGCCATTTAGGTATATAGAGAGCCATAGCTTCTTGTTGAAGGTAGAGGGTTAGGAAGAGAAAAGCCATCCGAAACTAAAGCCCAGTGTAGACCACAAGCATCTGGGGGCCCGGAACTGAGATCGCGGGAGACAGGGATGGATCAGGCTGCAGCGCAGTAATTGGCAGCACACCCCCCACCCTGGCCCCCTTGGTTTGGAGCAACACAGATGGAAGGCTGGCCCTGCAGGAGAGGGAGCCTTGGAGCTCACAGCAGTCGGCTGGAAGCTCGGGAGCTCCCAGGTAAGGAAGCTGGTTCTGCTTCTCGGCTCCGTGTTTCCTGCTCCTGGCTTTTCAAGAGGAAACCGTCTTTGTCCCCACCTTCCCAGCTCCTGCCCATGGCCCATGGCTGTCACTGGCTGAAAGCTTCTACCCGGGGTCAGGGGGTGCTCCAAGGAGGGGATGTGAGAACAGTGATGGGGACAAAGCACCTCCCCGGCCCCCTTCTCTGCCTCCACTCCCCATAAAAGGGGGATCTCCTCTTCAAACATTTGTGACAAATGAAAGGACCCCTCGGCTCCCCAGCCTCAGGGGTGGGACAGAACCAGAGCCTGGAAGGGAGCCGTGCCCTGCCGTGCTGGCAACAAGACAAACCCACACCCCCCGCCGCCGGGCGCCGTGGGGGTGACGTGGGTGCCGTCACTCTCCCTGTCACCTGTCACGGGCAGTCCTCAAGGAAAGTGAATGATTAAAAATGACAGTAATTTGGCACGAAAGGGGGAAATAAGATCTCTGTGAAGAAGCCAAGCAAGGAGGAATCGGCACAGGTGCCCCGTGCGACTTTAACCCCGCAGTTTCCTGCCAGAGTTTTTGACAGCTCTCAAGAACTACTCCAGCTTTCTCGAGTGTCAGTCTGACCCTGTCACTTCGGTCGGTCTCTCGTGTACCTGTGTGATGGCCTGCAAGTTCACTCGTGGCCCTGACGGTCTGAGGGTGCCTCGGCTGCCCCCTGCTCAAGGGCAGGCCGTGGCCCCTTCGGGGGAAAGGGACCTGGCTCTTGACATTATCTAATCAAAAGTTTCCGGTTTTAGCTCATCATCTCCTTATGCATGTTTTCAGATGCTCTCTGGGGGTCTCAGCACATTTAAAGGCTAATTATATAGTTAAAGTTAATTATTCATCCATTAACATTCAAGAAGCCTTTAACAAGACATTGACTTGTTCTGATGAATTAATGAAACTGGAGTGTGTGTGTGCATGTATGCGCGCCTGTGTGTGTTTTGGAGTCTAGTCTAAAGTGTTATGACAATTAAACATCTCTTTGATAAATGAATGTATTTTTTTAGGTCCCATCAAAGCCTTGCAGAGAAGAGAAAGGCTTCAGCCAGTAATTTAAGCCCATCAGCACGATGGGGCAACAGTGGGCGGGCGGGGGGGGTGGCGCTCAGGTCTCTCTGCCGGCTCCGTGAGGGAGACCCCGTCCTGGGACCTCTCTGAGCTTCGGTTTTCTCATCTGTAAGATGGGGAGCTAACACCTCTCTCCCGGAGCGGGGGGGGCCTGTTGGTGGGTGAAGACGGAAGTGAAGGTGTTCTGTAAATTCAGGTGCAAACTCAGGATGCTAGCACGGCAGTGATGACATCATCGGGCACAGAAGCCAGGGCAGTGTAGATCCTTCACCAGTCCCCAGACACAATGCTGTTGAGGGGTGCAGGGTGTTCACCGGCCCACGAAGGGGTACCACTGGGGCATAGACCTTTGGAAGTGCCTGCTTGGGGAGGAGACAGCGTGCACAGAGAGCATACCCGCCATCAGCACCGGATGGTCTAAAAGTGGCTTTAGGAAAATGGCCTGGAATCACATTTGGACTCTGAGTTTGTGAATACAGCTGTAAAATCAGTTATATGGACATGGATGCATTTACACAAAGGAAACGTTTTAGGTTTTTTTTGGTTTTGTTTGTGTTTTTTTTTGCAGAGCAAACGCCATTAAGCTAATCTAATCCTAAATCGATGTCTCCCATGGCCTAAATTGTTTCCAGCAATTTTTGGAAACCGTTTTCACTGGGATCAATTCCTTTGTGTTTAAATTTTGTAAGGATTTGATTCACTGATCAACATTGGGACCACAACAAACTTTACTAATTTATAGCTGCTGCCATTTGGAGTTTCTTGTGTGGTTACTATTTCTACTAAGTTCAATTCTCCTGGGTCAGAATTGTGTAGAGACTCAAACTTGCTGAGGAAGATTCAAGTCACCTATGGATTTTTAGTCAGTAACATGTTTCACCCTGTGTGCTTTTAACTGTTGTCAGTTTAATTTGCGTCTATCACATCTACTGGTAATAGTCACTGTGAACTGGGTTTAGAAAAGACCGATGGTTAGTATTTATTTTTTCACTGAGAACCTTCTTAGCGATTTTGTGAGACAGAGAAAGGCAGAGAAGGAGGGAGAGAGAGTGGGAGGGAGAGATATGGATGGAAGCAGGCACCAAGCAAAACAGGAAGACAGAATAAGAAAAGAAGGAGTCAGAAAAAGAGATGGGGAAGGGGAGACAGGACACAGATGGAGAAGTAAGAAGGGGGGGATGGGCTTATGGAGAGAGAGAGAGAAATGAAAGCAAACATGGGAGATGCCATGCACCCTTTGCCTAGTGACTAATAACGTCAAAAGTAAGAAATGGTTTAAAAAAGTACAGCAAGTCCCTGCTTTGTTTCTGTTAAGTTTAACACTGGACCCAAACTAACCACATCCAAGGAGTTGACAGGTCATGTAATGCTGTCTTTTACTTTTTCAGATAAGGAAACTGAGGGCCCAAGATCCCTGCGTTGGGTGAGTCTGTATCTTTCTCTAAGCCTTGATTTCCCCACCTGACCAGAAGGTACACTGGTTGAAGTAACGACTATAAATTTGGTAAATTGTAAAGCGCTAGGCAAATGCTATTCTTCTTCACCCTACAACTCATGGTCAGACATTGGAAAAATATTGATTCCTTATGGAATATAAATCTTTTCCATAGAGTTCTTTAGATTACATTCTTCAAGGGTTGGGATCATGTTAACCATTCTACTGCCATTCCCATGCATATTATAAAGAATGCTCAAAAATGTTTTCTTTGTTCAGACTTTTCTCGAATGTTTACTCAGTGCCAGACACTCTGTTATTTGCCTGCATACTTCATTTAATCCTACAATGTTCTAAGCAGAGGAGCCAAAATTAGCATCATTTTTTGAATAGGAAAACTGGGGTCTAAGAGGTTAATTAACTTGTCCAAGGTCCCACAACTGGACTTTGGCAGAGGGGGATTCGAATCCAGGATGCTCAGCTTGAAAGCATCCCATTACCCTGCTGGTAGTAGAGAATATTGTATAATGATGATTCCGAACTTGTCACACATCAGAACTGAAGGATGGGGCATCTTGAAGACCAAAAAACATGAAAATGAAAGAAAGAATAGAAAAAGAATCAACATTTGATAAAATGTTAGTATGTGTCAAGATACAGTGCCGAGGACCTTCCCTAAAGTCAATTCACTAAATTCCAGAGGACAGGATTGTACAGATGTGGGAAAAGCTCAGAGAGGTTATTTATTTGCCAATGGTCACACAGCTGGTCGTTATCACAGCCAGGATACGAAGCTACTTATTTCTCCTTCCAAAGTTCACGTTCTGTACTAAGAGCCCACATAGAAAATAAGTAAATCAATCAATTAGCTGAATAAGACTAATGTTCAAGAAGGTGGATAAATACTTTGACTCAGAAACTCTACTTCTTGCACTCATGCCTAGAGAACTCATCTGGATTTTTAACACAGCCACGTGACCAACAGCCCCCAAAGGGAAATGGTCAAACAGACTGTGATGTATGTATACCACGGGATTCTTCCCAGTAGTCAAAGAGGATGAAGGCAAAACAGACCTATGGATACAGAAGACTCTTCAAAACATATTATTAATTGAACACCAAACTGTGATATTCTGCACAGAGTTTGACAGCATTGCACAGAATGAATTGATAATTACATGCGGACATAGATATATACACAGATGCATATAACAAAGGTTTAGAAGAAATGCCATGTAATACCCAACAGATAAGAGTGCCTACCTGGCTCTGTGTGTGTGTGTGTGTGTGTGTGTGTGTGTGTGTGTATGTGTGTGTGGTGGGGTGTGGTTTGGGATTGGGTCGTGGTCAAAGGGATGCTTATTTTTCCGTATTTTTGGTTTTTTAAAAGTGAGAATTTATTTTGAAACGAGACACAGTAGAGCATAGTGGTGAAGGGCATGGGTGCCGGGACCAGCTCGAATCCCGGCTCTGAAGCTCACCAGCCCTTGCCTGTCTGGTCCAGCCCCCTTGCCTCATGGCAAAGGCGTCCAACTCTCCCAGAGCTGTTCACTTGTCGGACAAGCAGAGAGTTAGCACTTATGGGGAGAAAGAGATGCCGGGCTGAGTTTGAAAGCCAGCTCTGCCCACTCAGTTAACCTTTGGACGAGCTGCCTCTGCTCCCTGAGGCTTGGTTTGCTCTTCTGTAAAATGGAGGGAAGGCCTGTTTGGCAGAGTCAAAGCGGGATGAAATGAGATCATATGTTCGAAGTCTCCATGTGAGTTCAGCAGGCAGGAAGAAGAGGCAGTCCCTCGGGAGAGGGAATCGGCCAGGGAGCTCTTGCCCCTTCGTGGTCTCGGGGACGAAATTCTAACCACATGTATCCCAATATAAGAAATACATCCTTTTTGGGGGGGGTTTGTTTTTTGGAGGTCCGTGAGTTCCTTTCTTCTCCCCATTTCAATGGAAGGAGAAATACTGCCCCCTTTTAAAGCAGCATTAACACATCAAAAACTAATGATGTATTGTATGGTGAATAACATAACATAATAAAATTAAAAAAATTAAATAAAGCAGCATTAAGATTTTCAAGGGAAACAAAAGACATTTTTAAGGTTAAAGTATAAAAAAATTGGTTCTGGGTTTTGGACAATAGCGGGCCATTAGAAAGCAGGCTAATTGGGCAGTGTTACGGGAATGTTCATAATTATTGCCCTGGAGCACATGTGACCTGGACAAGCTACTCACTCTCTCTGCCTATTTCTTCCATTGTTAATGGGAAAATCATGATAGTCATTCTCTCATAGCGTTGCTATGAGATTTAAATAATGCAGGCCAAACAGGACACTACCTGGCATGTAGGTAAGCTCTCAATAAATGGTACCTGTTACTTAGAAATACCTCGCTTAGTTCCCAAAGTGATTCATGTAAGCTTATTCCAGTTGCAACAGAACAAGGTTTAAACATATGAATAAAACAATGTGATTGAGTTAAGGGAATTCACGAGTTAAGGCTCGTGGCTAAGGCCTTAGGGAAAGTCAGGAAGCAGATAGGACATGAGCTCTCCGCAGCGGCTCATAGAGGATCATACACTGAGCTCTGAATTACGGCGTAGCTCAAGAAAAAAGAAAACGCCGAGTAGTTATAGGGATTGTGTTGTCTGCCAGATAGAAACATGCCTTGAAGTGGAGGAAAAGCAACGCTGTTCAGGGTGCAGACGTCCAAGAGGTGGTGGAGGACAGCGTTCTCAACAAACTGGTCTACAAAAATGGTGTCAGCAAGCTTTCTAAAAGCCTCCAGTGCCAGCCATAGGAGAATGAAAATGCAGAGCGATGACAGTTAAATTAATTAATATTCCCCTCGCTTGGTGAAATATCTCCTGGTCGTTAAATGTGAAAACAGTCCAACAAAACGGTACAGGCTCAACTGAGGAAAGCAAGGCAGGGATGTTGCACGCACCCTGATTCAGTGTGTAATCTGTACGAACAGGACACAAACACCAGGAGGAAATGAAGTGTGGTGTTCAGAAGAAACTTTTTTTCTGAGGATTGCAAGTGATACTTTTGTTGCAGAACATTTGCTACAGGGGCGCCTGGGTGGCTCAGTCGGTTAAGCGTCTGCCTTCAGCTCAGGTCATGATCCTAGGGTCCTGGGATCGAGTCCCGCATCGGGCTCCCTGCTCAGCGGGGAGCCTGCTTCTCCCTCTCCCTCCACGTGCTCATGCTTTCTCTCTCTCAAATAAATAATAAAAATCTTAAAAAAAAAAAAGATGAAAAAAAAACACTTGTTCCATGTACAAGGATAAAAAGGACACCACATAATCATCTGGCACGATCTCTGATAACATTTCGGTGTATTTCATTTCTGTATCCTTTTTATCTCTCTCTGTCCTCTCTCCATCTCTAGGTCTACAGAATTGGAAGCCCACTTTACACTTCTCCCTCATTTGTTCCTATTTTTGACACTTTACGGGTGGCCTTGAAAATCCACTAGTGTAGTTTTAATCGAGTTTAACAAGAAGTAATTGCAACCACACACGCACGCATACAAAAAGCTGCCTGTGCTTTCCTGAATTTTTATTAAGGAAAAAATTCCTAACACTGTGATGTGGTAGCAATTACTTTTAGGCTTTATTTGCAATGTGGGGGTGGATCTCAGAAAGCAGGTCATTGTCTCTCTGATTTTCTCTGGAGATGACGCTATCCCACTTAGGACAATGGCTCACCGCACCCTCCTGTTTATGCCTGCACTCAAACTTCGCAGCTGAAAATGAACCTCTGAGTTTGATTCTGCGTGCCTGATAAAATATAGCGAATAAAACCTGCCCAAACGGCATCCTGGAAAGAACGTGTTCTACATAGCAGCTAACCATCAGGGAGGATCCTCATGCCTTCCCAGTCTACTTTTCCTTGGCAATCTCCACATCTCCAGACCAGTTTCTTTTAAGAATGGAAATGAGGATGCTGTGACCTCATCAACTCTCAGTCATATATTGACTATATATACTATACTATATATAGCATAAAATAGATGTATATCATATACAGTATTAAATATGCATATATACACACACACATATATATAATATATAACTTCAGTCTCCAATTCTTCCCTGAGCTCTAACCTCTTACACCCCGCCACCTGGCTGGCACTGCCGAGTGGGGAGGCAAACCCAGTAATAATTCTTAATAATTCTACAATGTAGTTACTTAGTTAAATAGCTTTTTGAGTAACTTAGTTAAGCTCAGGTGCTTCATCTCTTAAAAGAGAGAATAATGATACCCAGCTCATAAGAGTGCTGTGCGGAGGGGTACATGGGTGGCTCAGTCGGTTGAGCATCCAGCTGTAGATTTCAGCTCGGGTCATGATCTCCAGGTAGTAGGATCAAACTCTGCATCAGGCTCCACGCTCAGCGTGGAGTCTGCTTGAGTTTCTCTCTCCCTCTCCCCTCCCACTTGTGCTCCCTCTCTCTCTAAAATAAAGAGATCTTTAAAAAGAGAGAGAGAGAGAGAGCTGTGAGGATTAAATGAGATTATGCACATGAAGCATCTCACAAACTGTTAGGTTTCTATCAATGCAGAGATGAGATGGGTCTGCAATGCCGCTATCCCAAAGGCACTTCCAAATGAACATGCCCCAACTTTCTTTCATGCCTTTGCTCCTTCTGTGCCCTCCTCCCGAAATGCCCTTCCTCTTCTCTGTCCCGCCTACTCCGGACAGAACACTATCTCTCCATATGCGACTACTGAACCTCTTAAAAGCCACGGACAACCTGTATCTGGGTCACCAGAAGTGCTAATAAAAACATGCATTCTCGGACCCCACTGGCTTGGAGACTCTGTGCTCTAGAATAGGGGTTCAATGCCCATCTGTACCACAAACACAGTCCTGACACATGCAAGTAGCTGTTAGCCGCTCACCAGTTTATTTTTACAGACACGCCACTGAGCACAATGCGAGCCTTGTAGTACATGCTTATGGGTCAAAAGGCAACCCTCGCTCCCAATTCTTCTCTCCGACTACTCAATGTAAGGGAAGCCGAAAGATGCCTGCCAGTTTCCCAACAGTGCTGGGCTGGAAATGAAATCAGATAGATAGGGAACCGGGAGGCCGAGGGCTAAAGACTGATGCTTCTGAAGGAAATTAGGACTTTCCATAAACTTATATACAAATAACCGAACATGAACGTCAGTTAAAATACACATAAACCATCCCACTGTGTTGTGAAACATGAGGCTCTTTGGAGTCCTGGGGATGTTGACTGTTTAATTTAAATCTGGCATTAAGTGCTATGCTTGCACTTTTGCCCACTTGCCAAAACTGCTTGGAGAACATCAGCTTCTGATGATAGAGCATTTGTAAATCTAAATCTGCCTCCACTCATTTCAGCTTCAGCTCCCTCTTCTAGAGCAGATGTTCTGAAAAGTGGGATCAGCGCCCCTTAGAATCACCTGAAGATTCCCCGGCCCCAGCCCCGGCCCCCGGAGTCTCGGGTTCTGTTGGCTCAGTGGGGCTCCGGAACCCACATTTTTTTAGCCCCCCTACTGACTCAGACTCAGGCCACACTCCGAGAAACCCTGGTCTAGAAAGCTGTGGTCACGAACTACTCGTCTGTCTTTGGTTCAGGAGAGCCCCGCATGTCCTAAGAGACCTATTCCTGAAAAATCCTATCTCTGTTGACATTCACACATCAAATCTTGTTTTCTCATTGATTTGCCTGATCATTTCTGGGATGGTTTCTCCCTATTTATCTTCAGTTTCAATAAACAATGAAACTGCACTTAGTTTCAAGTTTCTCTCTACTTATGCTCTTAAAGCAATTATGGATCCCAGGGATAAGCTACATGGTTATATTGATTGGTCTACTTTTTATATGTTGTCTCAGTAAAACGTGTTGAAGGAACGAACTCCTTTAGAAGAGTAGTTCTCAAAGTTCAGCACGGATCAAAATCCCTGAAGCAGGAGGATGCTTGTTAGAATGCAGACTCACAGGCTCTAGCACTGGAGAGAAGATCCTGTGTTGGACCCAGAACTTGCATCTAACGCGTAACCATGTGATTCAGGTGGGGTTGGCTCATGGGCCAGGCCTGGAGACCCCCAGCTTTGAAGAGTTATTCTACATCCTTTCTGCACAACTGACAGTGTTTATATACATGGCTTGTCTGGATTCTGTATTTTTGGAAAGCTCTAAATGAAGTGTTCAAGTGTTCGACACAAATAAGAGAATATCAGAACCATTTTAGAGACCAAAGAATTCAGTGTTTTCGCTTTTTAGATGGGAAACTGAGACTCAGAGACATGATATGACTGACCCAAGGCCACGGCTTGCTAATGACAGAACCCGGATGGAGACCAAGCTGGGACTCTTAACCATAATCCAAGGCCTCACTTGTGTTCTGGGCCCTTCCAGGCTCCATAAAGGAGCCTCCGCATCCACTGACCGTGGTGTATAGGCCCATGTCTTCATGGAGCAGCAGATGCCACAGACCCGTGTGCACCTAGGCAGGACCGAGCAGCTGAGCTAGATGCTCTGGGTTTTCTAAGCCAGGGCTTGCTAGATTTTAGGGTCCTGCGGGCCCCATAAAGGGAATGTCCTCAAGTTTAACAATTCAGGGGTGCATAGCGTAGGGCTCTTCTCTCTACCTTCCAGAGGGATGGAAACTTCTAGAGATGCTGTGACGAAAGAGGGGAATGACCATATTTTTTAAACTGGGTGGTGGGTACGTGAGGAGTTCATTTTGTTATTATTAACTCCTTTAACAATATAGCCCCATGATATTTACTCTTGTGAAATTATTTCATGCTATGCATATTTTAAAATAACCTATTTCATGATGGAAAATGTGAAAAGCAAGCAAGGTGTGAGAGGGAAGGAAAAGATCAGAAGCAAGGTGACGTAGACACTTGACAGAAGTCTTGGAGGAGGAGAAGACATGACCCACATGGAGTTGGTCAGATCTCGGGGTGGTTCTGTGGTGGCATTTTGCTTCTCATAATCACTCAAGGGGTTGGAGGCATAGCTCATGCTATCCCCCAAGAGGAAGTCCAAACATGAAAGCTGCCACCAGAGTAGAAGAAAACGTGAGAAAGTAACTTTCTGCCTTTGGAGTGAAGAAGGACTTTTGAATTACGACTCAGAATCAAGAAGCCTTAAAAAAAGATCGATAAATTTGACTGTAAAAAAAAAAATCAGCATGGAAAAATAATACCATCTGGACGCTCAAAAGATAAGAAAGTTGGGAACACCATTTGTAACCATACCACAAACAAAGGGCTTATTTCTCCAATACATAAATTAGTAAGAAAAAGACCAACAGGCCAATAGGAAAAAAAATGAATGTTTTCAAAAAAGGAACTGCAGAAGGCTTTTAGTTATGCACTGATTGATCTGGAGGGACACAGGACACTCAGGAAACGTGGCCACTGTGGGGGGGTACTAGGCAGAAGAGAAACAGTGTGGGAGGAAGGTTCTTCACTGTTTATCTTTTTATATAATACTTTTTGATTTTGAATTATGTAAATGTGCTCTCTATTCAAAATTTAATTTAATTAATTTAAATAATTAACCAAGCAGCTTGTTAAGCCAGTAAGTGGTTTTTCCCAACCTCAACTCCACTGAAACTGAACCTCCTGTAATGAGCACGGCCAAAACCTCACCCTTACAGGAGTGGGGGATTCTTTCTTTCTTTCTTCCTTTTTTTTAAAAAGATTTTTATTTAAGAGAGAGAGAGAGATACAGACCTGTACCTCTGAAACAAATAATACATTATATGTTCAAAAAAAAAAGAAGATAGTAGGAAGGGAAAAATGAAGGGGGGAAATCGGAGGGGGAGACGAACCATGAGAGACGATGGACTCTGAGAAACAAGCTGAGGGTTCTAGAGGGGAGGGGGGGTGGGGCAATGGGTTAGCCCGGTGATGGGTATTAAAGAGGGCACGTTCTGCGTAGAGCACTGGGTGTTATGCACAAACAATGAAGCACAGATCACTACCTCAAAAACTAATGATGTAATGTATGGTGACATAACATAATAAAATGAAATTTAAAAAAAGTATAACAGGAAAAGAAAAGAGAGAGAGCACAAGCAGGGAGAGGATCAGAGGGAGAGGGAGAAGCAGGCTCCCCGCTGAGCAGGGAGCCCGATGCTGGACTCAATCCTGGGACTCTGGGATCATGACCTGAGCTGAAGGCAGACACTTAACTGACTGAGCCACCCAGGTGCCCGCAGAGTTATTGCTTTACAAAAGACTCCTGCCTCTCCAGCTCTAGTTTCTGAGCTTAATGTAACAGCACAAAACGTCCCCCACATGGAAGACTGAGTATAGGGCAAGCCCGCCATCTGCCCAAGTTTGCTGGGATGGATGTCATAATTCTTACATGGCTTCCAGAAAACAATTTGTACAATTTATGGCCAGGAACTGTTTCCATTTCTCAACTCCTTTTTGTTCGAATTGTTTTTTAAAAAATGAGAAAAGAAAGAAAACAACACATTTTGTGCGCTGGGTGACAGATGGATGGAGAGGGGGTGAGCTAGGCTTCACCCGCTGTTTCTAACCATTGTTATCCATGTTTGCGTTCACGGTCTGTCCCAAGTGATAGTATATGTTGATAAAAAGACCATAGCAGAAAGAAACAAACAAAACTCCTATCTGGGGCTCAGCTAGAAAGTCATCAGAATTTCCTGGTCCCTACTAAAATCCAACATACACGCATCCTATAGCTTGGCGACTCCTGTTTTAGGTACATACCGAGAGCAACGTGCTCCCTCGTGCAAGGATAGACCTGGCTGAGAATATCCCTAGGAGCCCTCCCCGCCACAGCCCTGAATGGGACACTACCCCGTGTTCACCAAGATGAGAAGAGACGGACGACTTTGGGGCATGTCCCCATCCTGAAATTTCCCACAGCCATGAGAATGAAGGCCCGGAATGACACACAACAGTGTCACACACAGACCTGCTGAGCTGAAAGAAGACAGAAAAGAAAACATCCAGTGTGATTTCATTTACTTGTGAGAACAACAGGCCTAAAGAATCGTGTTACGCTCGAATAAAACGTTTTTAAAAATCACCCCGAGCCAGAATGAGAAGAGTGTAGATGAGTCTGGGATGAGTCATGGGCTCAGCTTCTTGAGCCCCTGCTGAGGTACCGAAGAGATTCCACAGAGACTGAAGAGACAAAATCCTACCAGCCAAAGCTCCTGGAGAGCATACAGGGATGGGGCTTGAGGGTTTAGAGGGGCCTGTCTGCCCCACCAGACATGAGGGAGCAGCCCCAGGGGGCCTGCCGAACAGGCAAGAGGAAGAGGCTGCAGATGAAGTGCCAGGGTACCTTACAACAGTCACGTCTCACCACTCAAGAATCTCTGATGACCCACATGGCCCATGGAAATTCGTCTTCTCGATAAGCAACACTGCCCTCGTGAAAAAAACTTCATTTAGAAACAATCATTTTGAATGGAACCCTCCCAAAAATGGATTTCGCACATCCCCGACATTGTGAAGGTCCTGTTATGAGTCCCATCTTACAGGTGAGGCTGAGAACAATGAGGCATCTGCCCCAAGTCAGAAACAATAACAGCGGGGGGGGCGGGGGAGGGGAGGTACACTCCAGCGTCGTGTCCTAAACTCCTCGCCTCTGTGCCATATTTTCTGACAGTTCCTTATCTCGAGCGTGCTACGCTCTGCAACGCCAACAGGTAGACAGGAACCTTAGCTGTAGCCTTAGAGAGAATGAATTCACATTGCTTTTCTCTCCCCGTTTCCTTTCTCCTTTGTCAATGTGATACTGTCGGCTTTCACACAAAGTTGCACCCCAAAAACTCCTACCTAAAATCAGAGAATAATCTATAGCACTTGTTTTCAGCACTTTAAATAAGCTAACAAATTCTTTAGATCTTTCTCTTTGGCTAAGAAATCCCACAGAGTTGGACCACGTTTTTATCCGTTTAAGAAACTCCTCTGGTTCTCTGCATTTCAAAGCATCCTGGATTTGCTTTTCTTTAATGCAACTCAGAAGGAAGCCCGTGATGCTCATCAGATTCACAAAAGCAGCCCTCAACTGGGGTTCATCTTAACCGCAGCTGCTTTCCAGAAAACACAGGGCTGAGGGCAGATAAGCACCAAGGCAGAAAGAGAGTCATTTTCTGTGAGGTTTATGGGCTGGCAGGCCTGCAGAGGGAAAAAAAAAAAAAAGAAAGAAAGAAAGCAACCCATCATCCTTACCCTGTTTTCAAGCTGACCAAGGCATCCTCCACTCCCTTCTGATTGAATTTGGTCATGTACTGATGCATGTAGGGGTAGTTATTACGAATGTTTCTCTCAGTACTGCCGTTAGGCACCGTGCCAAATCGGAAAGGTGGGGAATAGTCGTGAGGTCTCTGAAACTGGAGAGAGAGAGAGAGAGAGAGACGGACAGACAGACAGGGCAGAGACAGAGAGAGAAGGAGGAGAAGTCAGCCACCATTCTGTCTTGTGTCAGGGGTTCAACATTCGCATGCCTTAGCACAGGACAGCTGAAAAACCATGCATTTCTCGGCTTCCTTTTTAATTTAATCACACCTGCCACTAGCCTGTGAGCTCTAGGCGGTCAGAAACAGCGTCTGTCTCGTTCCCACTGTCCCTCAGTGCCTAGCAACGGGGCTGGCTGGGTGTGCGAGAGATACTTGTTGGATTGACTTTTTCGGCACCGTTAGAGAGATTAGCCTCACGGTGGGCACACGGCCATGCTTGGGAGACGCTAACTGAGCTGAAATTAAGGTACTGCTTTACTCAGCTCATTTATCTATCTTCTGGTGAAATTTTCTGCTCTCCCCACCAATTGCTCCCTCCTCTGAATCCCATTGACAACTGCCGTCACCTCCCCCAGGAAATGATGAAGAGAAACCCAACATGTCACCCCGAAATATGCCTCCTTGGCATAAGGATCCTCTTAGGCTAGTTATTTTTAAGAAACAGCAGACACGGGAGAAGCTCTGAAGAGGAGAATTTAACCCTTTCCTAAGAGGCATTTAAGGGGAAGTTCTACATAGAGGGCTGTCTTCCTCTCAGCACCTGGAAAAGGAAGATGACTCAAACTCTAGAAACTCTTATCGGTGTTGAAGGCACCAACTTAAATCTGCTTGAGAACCTCACCCTGGTTTACCATGCTTTTCCTGACAACCTCCTATCACTGGCCTCCTCACCCCAGCTCCCAACATCTCTTTTGTGGTTAGCTGGAGGGGGTGTTTAAGCTGGTGACTTGGGCCACTGTGGGGAGGTACTCCGTTTTCCTGGGCATGTCCCATGTCTACAGAAGGTATCCATGCTGTTAAGCTTCTGTTTATTTTTCTCCTGTTAATCTTTTATTACAGAGGTGTCTCAGCCAAGCACCTAGAAGGGTAGAGAGAAATTACTTTTCCTTCCCTACAATGACTGTATGTTTCCATTCACTCATTCTCCACTCATCCAATCATTCATGCGTGCATGCATCCGATACTTATTGGGGGTCTAATATATTCCAGGCATAATGGCAGGCTCCATGAACACTTCTTGAGCTGAAGTTCTTCCTAACCATTAGCTTCCTGGGGATGCCCATGTCTTGTACGGCTCTCAAGCCTCCAAAAGGGTTGGATGTCCATATTCTGCTTCTCTTTCCTGATTGACCGATATTGTCTGTTCCCAACTTTAGCGTTTGGGGCAACCCAACCAGATCTGGAGTCAAGAGTACTAGGTCTGAGTCCCAGACAGACAAATAAAATCTAGAGTCCACACAGGGCAACAGGTACAAGTGTGAGCTCAGGTTCAGAGGTTAAAAAGTCAGGTTCTATCATTTACGAACTGTGGGAGCTTAGATAAGGCACTTCACACTGCCTCCATTTGTTTCCTGTCTCTAGAGCAGAAAATATACCAGTACTTCCCTTGTAGGGTCAATGGGAAGTTCTAAAATTGTTAAAATTTGACAAGTAATTAAAATAGTGCCTGGAACAGAGTAAGCACTCAGAATTAATTACTATTACTTTTTATTTTACTATTAGCATGGGCAAAAAAGTACCCTGGGCTTCATTTTTCCACAAGATATGAAATTCTGGAACTAATTAATGACCAGCACTTTTTGAGGACTTGCTTGGGGCCAGCACTGTGCCAAGGACTTTACAAATGTGGGATCATTTCATCCTCATGATGAATCTGCCAGGTAGCTAATCTTAGAGGCTCCATTTTACAAATGAAGAAACTGAGGCTCAGTGAGGTTACGTGACCATTTAGGATCCCACTGCTTGCAAGTAGCAGCCCAGAATTCAATCCGACATATGCCTGTCCTCATGAACCCTGTTGTTCCTCACAGACCGTCACTAGCAACCCCTCCTCTTTTAGAGAGAGGACCTTGAGACCCACAGAAGGGAAGGACACCCAGCAAATCCACAGCGGCACCAGGGCCAGGATCCAGAGATGCCTCACACTTCCAAGCCAGCCTGTCTTCCATGCAGCTCAGAACTGCTGGAGAAGGTGTCCCAGTTTACCCGAGTCAGGTGGACCAAAAACATCATTCTTCCTTCCAGACTCACACTTCGTTTCACCGTTAATTAAAATTTCCAGTTGAAAACCGTGTCCCCTACATCAGGCATGCCGCTGTGTAATAAGTAGTTAAGGGGAAGTGGCCCTACATGGTCCAAGTGATATCTTCCTGCTGGTGCCTTGTGTTGGGAGACTGCATGTGTGTTTGTGTGTGCGTGCATGCACACTAACAGCAAATGCTCTTTGCACTTACTGTGGCAGGCAGTGCCCCAACTCATCACCGAGACAGGAGGTGGCACCAGCCCCAGCTCTTGGGCACGGCAGCCATGGACTCTGGGGACGGAAGTCTAGGCGCTAGAGCTGCTCTACTCTCCAGAGGCGTGTGACATGGCCCACTGGACCAAATGCCTTCCGCTTCACTCTCCATCTGCTACAGAGGAGCCATGTAGCTCTTTCGATTTCCTTTCATCCCTACCTCTCTGCTTTACACAGTGACGGAGACGGATAAGCAGCCTCAGGGATGAATTTCCACACTTCTCTGGCCTTGACTGTACCCTCCCCCACGCAAAATTCAGCCCAGCACTGAGATCCAAGAACTTTTCCCGTTACAGTCAAGGCGATCACACTTTTTAAAGCAGGACTCTCAGTACATGGGCCATGGACCAGGACATTTCTTCACGTCCACACGCACACGCATTCCACTTGAGAGCACTCTTCCTCCATGTGATATACTCTGACGTCATCTGCTTTGTTCTATTTTGTTAATGGTCACAGCCCTTAAATTATTTTCATGACTCACTAAAAAGCCAGGACCTACAGTGTGAAAAATAGTTAGGAGCAAGCATGGCTCTTCTCTTAAATCCCAGGGCCTTCCACTGAGGACATATTCCATGTAGTTTACCAGAATGATTTCTAGTGCACCTTTCTCCCAGAGAGTTCTGTGTGCACACAGAAAGAAACAAATGTGGGCTCGAGCAAAGGAAGGGGTGATGCAGAGGGGTCCACGGTCAGCAAGACCACAGAGCAATGTAATCATGATGCCTGGAGGCAGGAGAACTCCCTGGGGCTTCTCTCTCTCAAGGCAAGCCCTTCAGGATGGAGGAAGGAGAGATGCAAAATATGGGAAATAAAATGTTTAGGGAAAACATGGCACCTGACCAGGACATTTCTTCATTCCTCTTACACACCCAAACCATACACTTATTAAAAATATCTGTCTTCCGTGGCTATAAATAAGGGACATTGGCACCTGGGAACCCCGTACCTCAGGTACAGTCTTCTCCTGCTGCTGGTGGGCTGCAAGCTTCTGGGGGGTCAGCATCAAACAACTGTGGCCCTTAGGAGGGAGGGGAGGCTCAGAGGCCTCTGTTCAGCCAGTGACCACCCAGCAGTATGAGCGAAGGGCTCAGAGATAGCACAACTCCACGGCGACACGTTCCTGGGCTCCTCTACCAAGGAAAGTTCCCAAATTCCCCCCGTTATCACAAAAGGCCAACCAGTGCAGTGGCACTTGAGACCCTAGAGGTGAGGAACGGGCTCATCAGGCAGTGATGCTGATCATGAAGGAGCAGGAGGGTGATGAAGAGGAGGGGAAAGGGCAATGGAGGCGGGGAGGGAGGAGGGTGGAAGGAGGGAGCAGCTCTTATAATAGGATTATCTACCATGTGCCAGGCACCGTGTGGGGATTATTTCTAAGCCTCATATCAACCTTGCCAGAAAGGTATTAATACCTGCCCCCACTCTTATTAGGAAATTAAGCTTTGGGGATACTGACATATCGAAGGCCGCACGACCATTTTATGGCAAGGTCAAGATCTGAACACAGGTTCATCTGACCCCGAAGATGACATTGTTCTCCTCACTACATTAACCTGCTTCCCAGGGACGGAGCTCCGCTACCCTCGTGATTGCCAACATGTTGGAAAGGTTTCCCACCAACGTTTCAACTTTCCTGTAGTCATTCCTAGGGGAACATCTACCCATGAATTTGCCTATTTATAATTGAAGGCTGAGGTCATCTGAGCACACTGTGGGCTTCAAAGGTGCTTTTCCCAGCAAGCACTAAGACTGCAAAATTCTTTAAAAGCATCCTGAACCTGAGTTGTTACACAGGTAATCGTGATTAAAAAAAAAAAAAAAGGCCCACTGTGTACAGTATTAAAATAAATTGATTCGGGTGCCTGGGTGGCTCAGTTGGTTAAGCAACTGCCTTCAGCTCGGGTCATGATCCTGGAGTCCTCAGATCGAGTCCCACATTAGGCTCCCCGCTCAGCGGGGAGTCTGCTTCTCCCTCTGAGCCTCTTCCCTCTCGTGCTCTCTCTCTCTCATTCTCTCTCTCTCAAATAAATAAATAAAATCTTTAAAAAAAATAAAAAAATAAATTGATTCAATATAGATTTTTATTTTTGCAGACTTTCTTGGTGTATCTGCTATTAATCTTCTGGGAGCATTTTGCTTATTTACTCCAAGAATTTTGACATTTATCTAATTGTATCAAACATTTAATTAAAAGAGCTATCCACTAATGCTCTGAGCTTGGAAGCCGAGCCGTGTCCCATGAGGATGTGGTATCTGTTACTAGGTGTCTCTGAGTCAGTGAAGGTCAAATTATTAGTGGTTCTAATTAGTTTTCCCACAAGCGGTCATGTTATTTAAATCCAAAACTATGTGGCAAGTGATTGCTTTCTCCCCTTGCCTTTAGAAATAGCAACAAAAAGCAAAATGGGCTGCCCACTACTTTCTTGAAAAACCCTTCGCCGAGGACGGGGCGCCCACTGCTTCTGCGGGACCTCCAGCTGCTTCTGTATTTTGGCTCCCATGGTGTGATGGAGTCGGGTACCGGTGCTTTGTGGCCGGCGGGGTCTCCGGAGGCTACAAGGCACGTTCACAACGGCTGTCACCTCTCATGCTTGGTCCAACCTCTTCTCCCAAATGTATGGGGAGGAATGAGGAGGCGGGGCCAGATTCTGTGACTATAAAAGCACCACAAAGTCTCAGCTTCTGAGCAGAGTCTCACCTTCCACCTGATCCTGCGGGGAGCTCCGGAGAGTAAAGCGTACCCTGGGTTGGCCCCGCCTGGATGCAATGGGGCGGCTGGGGTTTTGGGCTCTCACACTCGTTAGTTCTTGGTTACAGGTAACTGAAGGGACTGGGGGCACTCAAATCTCCAGGCCTTTACTGTTCCAGTACCCCAAGGTAATCGCCCTGTGAAGATCCCTGGTAGGAGCCTCTGACAGCAAACGTGGGATGGGCACACAGCTGGAAAGGGGATGCCGGGAGAGCCGGACGGGGCTCCCACGGTGTCCTCCACACCACGCATCTCTCACTCAACACACACGTATGTCCTGAGCACCTCCGAAGTGCCAGCTAACTCCATCCTAAGCATCACCTTTAATCTCATCAGTCTTACCTCCTTTATAAACTGGCTCCTGCCTGGAATGTTCTTCCCCATTTACGTTTACTCACGTGTTGCCTGTTTCTTTCTACTAGAATTTAAGTTTCACGGGAGTATAAGCTCAGGCTGCGAAGTTCGTCATGGTGGCTGGAAGGCCTCTCCCAGGAGGTGATATTTTCCCTAAGGCCTGAAAGTCAAGGAGGAGCCAGCCACGGATAATGGGGAAGAACATTCGAGGCAGGGCACATAACCAGTGCAAGAGCACTGTGGTGGAAAGACGCTTGGGGTACCGAAGGAACGTGGTGGGGGGCCTCGTGAGCAAGAGGGAGGGAACACATGGGGGTGGGCCAGATGATCCAGGGCTCTGTTGCCACGGGAAGCAGACTGGCATTTACTTAAGCCCCAGTGGGAAGCCATCAGAGAGAGGCCAACCCAGCCCCCGCCCCTCATCGTCTCCCTGATGACAGGCTTTCTCTGTACCTCTTTCAAGCACAGCATATGGCACAGATAAGCGGTTAGGGCCTTTCATGGTTGATTTTCTATTCAGCACAGTTTGTTGATGAATGCCAAAAGAATATACGTAGACTTATGTCAGCAAGACATGCCGGTGCGATTTTATAAAGAGAGACGATTATCCACATACAAGAGACGGACAATCTTGGCCACGCAGCAATCCCCACACTGCTGAGCTTAGCAAGTCAGGGTTTGTTTGCTGAACCTAAGATTTCAATGGAAGGATGCACCCAGTTTACCTCTTTTCTTCCTCTGTGTGCCTTTCTGAATAGCCACTCACAGCCCACCCCCCACCCCCCGTGACATTCCAACGGAGAACGGAGACAGCAGGTGCGACCCCTGCCACCTTTCTGATATGGGAGGCGCAGCCCCACGAGGGAGGGCTGGGGATGTGCCTGAGTAAGAGGAGCCAATGTGAATGAAAAGCCTCTCTGTTCCTTTGGTGTCCCTTGAGGAGACTTCAGGTGAGTTGGGAATGCAGATGGTGGGGCGGCCTGACTACCCAGGGAAAAAGGAGCTGTCTTGTCTCCGGGTAGGCCTTAGAGACGACTTTTTTTCATGTCATGGATAAGAAATCCAAGGCATGGCGTCTATGAAAGGCTCGGCCAAGGCCAGAGAACGGGGAGGTGGCTACAGCCAAGAGCACCCCACTTCCTCCCAAGTTTCCCTTACCGAGGCTCGTAGATCTTCTTTACCGTCACATGCTCCCTTGAAGGGAGAACTCCAGCCTGGGCCCTCCCCTGAGTCACAGAGCCTTGGGAAGCATCCCTGTCGTGATCCCATACATATGAGAAGTGACCATTTGGGGAAGCAGTGCTTCCAAATGAGATCTGGAATCTTTTAGACCCTGGAGGGCTAAGCTTAAGGTTCTGTTTCTAAAATTCTTAGAAATATGCCGATTTAAGTTCAGAGAAAAAAAAAAAAAACAAACAAACAAAAAACAAAACCCCTCTGGCTTTGTGCTTTAGAGTCAGTTGATGGGTTTGGATGATAGGAGCCCGAATCGCGCCCTTCTGAGGAGAGATCATTTAAGATCCACCCCTCAGGCGGTGAGGAAAGCAAGGTGACCTTACCTTTTTGTCACTGAGGCCGGTCACTTGGTCCACAAATTCCTCCTGGATCATGAAAGCAGCCAGGTTGGCTGTGTAGCTGGCCAGGAATATGACAGCGAAGAAGGCCCACACGGACACCATGATCTTGCTGGTGGTCCCTTTGGGGTTCTGCACGGGCACAGAGTTGTTGAACACCAGGCCCCAGAGTAGCCATATAGCTTTTCCAATCGTAAAAGAAGGCCCGTGGGGTGCTGCAAATAACAGAAAGGACACTGTCAGCATTTTCTCCAAAGGGCTACGTGGCAGCCGCCTGCAGCCCCATCACTGGCCAGAAGATGGAATGGTCTCTCATGCTTGTGCCCCATCATTGCCCAGAACCCCGGCCACCACAGCTCCCTTTATCTTTAAACACGAGCATTCTTCCTGCGTTTCTGTCTGGCTGGATTCTTGCCACGTTTCTTAAGGGGAAATCAAAAATAAGCAAGAAAGGAGAAACAAATGGCCATGCAAAATGTGGGTTTGGATGAGAAGTCACGATAGGGCCGGTTGTAAATTTGGATTCGATTTCCATTTGAGGGGACCAATCTCCCTTAATAAACATAGCGAGCCTTACGAAACTGTGTGTGGGGGCGGCTTCGGTTCTCATCGGCTAATGTGTGGTATTCTAACCCGACTCTCCCCAGCGCTTGCTCCGGCTCAAACTCAGATGTAAAGTGTGCACCGTAGAGGAACAAAACCAAATGAAAACCCTCTGCAAATGGAGACATCAAGGAGCAGAACGATAGAGCTTAATTCTTCCAGCACTTCACAGATGGAAGACATCGGGCTGCAGGTCACGGACCATGAGCTCTGGTATCCCAGCACTTTTCTTCCTCGGTGTAGCCTTGCAACAGCTAGTCCCTCTTAAGATTCTGAAATGTGCCTCGTAGCCACCTTAACTAAAGAGGCAGGGCAACATGGCACAACGTATTGGGGTGAGGAGCACACACACTGCGAAATGCAAGCGTTAGGGCTTTCACGTTTTGCACAAGGGGAAGAAAATCAATGTATGCCCTCATTTCATGGGCAAGAGGTCTTCCTTTAACAGAAGGTTAATTTTTATGTCATTTAAGCAAATGAAGATGGGGAAAAAGGATCTACTCAGACTTCAGTTGGCAATGCCAGCAGAGTGGGCAATAAATAAAGTGGCAGAAGTGAATCACTGATGGAAGGTATGAAGTTCTGGGCAGGGAGCCTGGGAGAGGCAAGCTTTCTACACTTTGGAGGCCAAACTATGACTACAGCAATATTTATAATATCCCTCATACAGCACATTAAAGGGAAGGCAATTAATTCTGGTATGCTCAATCTCAAACTCTTCTCTCTTTGCCTAGTTTTATAATCTTCTGGGCTTATTCCCAAGATGTCAAGAACTCTTAGGAAAAAAAAAATAATTAGAGTCCATCCAGTTAACTTCATGAACTGCATGATTTTATTAGGGATGCATGTTGACCAGGAGCAACAGCTGTTTGGGAATCAGAAATAGGTCCTTGCAGGGGTTCTTTCCAAGAATTTTGGGAATTCCTGATTCATGACTACTATTACTGAGCCGTGCGTAAAATCTTCCCCAGAAAGTGCAGTGAAATGTAACAGAAAGCCGTACTGCACCAAGAGACAAGTCGGTGCTCTTTCTAGAGAGCTTCCACAGGCAGATGAGCAGGGAACGAGAAGCCTCGAGGTGATGGAAGGGCTGGGAGTTGGTGTGCTGGATTCCTCACTTTACTATAGTCTTCGAGGTGTGTGCTTCAGCCAAAGGAGGAATTACAGCATGTGACTGGCCTTTGGATCATCTCTGATCTTCCAGGCTATAGCCCTGATTTATTGCTTCTCTCCAGCCAAGTCCAAACCACCATAATCCTGGCTCTCAGAAAACGGACACCTTCCTCACTGGGCTCCCTCTGCCCATTGCTGCCTGCCCCTCCCCTCGTCCTGACAGAGTAGCCCCGGTGAACTTCCCACACCATACATGTTTCATCCTGCCTCTGCCCTTCATCTTGTATCACTGCCCACCTCCCTCACTCTCATCTTTTCTGTTTCATCAAGATCGATTCCCCAATAAGGCCTCTGCATTTGCTGTTCCCTCTGCGTGAAATGCTTTTCCCTCTGTTTTTTTTCACATGACTTCTCATCCTTCAGGTCTCAGCTCAAATGTCATGTCTTCTGAAAGTTCTTCCCTGCTTGGCCATCTTATCTAAAGTAAGGACCCCCACCCCCTATCACTTCACTTTGGTTTCTTCCATTCCCCTTTTTCTTGAGATTTATTACCATCTGTGATTATTGATGTATGTGTTCACGTGTGGTCTTTGTAACCGAATTCTCAGCTCTCTGGGGGTCAGGAAATCTCTATCTGATTTACCATGTGATTCCCCTGTACTAGCACAGTGCCTGGCACACAGTACCCACTTGGTAAATACTCATCAGAGAAATGCATGAATTCACAAATAGCCCAAACTCTGATCCCACAAACATGAATACCGACTCCACTGAGGTATGATCACTCACAGAGAGCCTTCTCAGGCCCCACTCTGTTGGAAGCCCCGTATTGGTTAGTGACATTGCCCTCTTAGTGGAGGCTGACAATTCTCCCATTTAAACACAACATGATTATTCACGGCATTTTCACCGTATTGGGTTGATGGGAGATGGTTTATATATAATAATCACCACTCTTCAAAGTTGAGGAAGTGGGAGGATTTCAGTAAAACTAAGTTCCTAACAGATTCCCATGACCTACTGGCTATTTCCAATACTGAATCTTCCAAGTGAAAAGAGTATGTGGCAAATTCAAGTGCCTTTATTTTTGAATGGCTGTATGTTGAAGACCTGCTGTCTTCCATAAACTTAAGTCATGTTTCAGGAAGAGATTTGGTCCTAGCAGTGGCCCTTTGAAGCCATCCACTTAGACTCTGTTATGCATGGAGGAAAATGCACTCAAAAGTGATGTCATGTGTTTATGTCTGTAACATGAATGTTGGTTTACATAGGAGCCTCTTCATAAGTTATAGCCAATGATTGTTGCCCAGTTCTAAATCTTTCTATCTACTGATGACAGCTTTATCAAGTACAATGCACTAAGGTCAGGTGCCATCAAGAGGAAAATGTAATTCTTCGGGGGAAAATACCACTTTATAATTATTTTTATTGTCAAATGAATGCAAGTGTGATTCAGTAATCCGGAGAATGTTCTTAAACTAGATTGTATAAAAGCCATTTTTCTTTGCGTAGACGGAAGGTGAGATTCACTGTGATTTTAACATTTCTTTTGACACAGATTTTAAAAGTTAATTGCCAGGAAAACTTCCTTAAATCTGCTCTCTTGACAAATTGTCAGTAGTTTCCACCTAACAGCTAGAGACTCCACGTGAGAAAATGATGAAGGGCGCCTGGGTGGCTCAGTCGTTAAGCGTCTGCCTTCAACTCAGGTCATGGTCCCAGGGTCCTGGGATCAAGACTGGCCTTAGGCTCCCTGCTTGGCGGGAAGCCTGCTTCTCCCTCTCCCACTCCCCCTGCTTGTGTTCCCTCTCTCACTGTGTCTCTCTCTGTCAAATAAATAAATAAAATATTTTAAAAAATAAAGAAAAGATAAAATGATGAAAAGGTTTCACTTGGCTTTATCTTCTCAGCTCAGGCAAATAACCCACAACTGTATGGAATGACGGTACTGGTGACCCAGCTCCATTCTTATCACAGACTAGCGAGACAGTATAGGGTGATGCATTCTAAATGGGAGGCCCGTGTAGAAAGCAAATGAAACAGCGTCAACTTCGAGTTAGTGATGAGAGGGGTCTCACCTTTCCCTTTGGCTAAGTTTCTGTTGTATCCAACAGGACTGAAGTACTCGAAGACAAAAACAGCGATGGCAGACACAATGAGCAGCATCACAAACATCATCACCCAGACGGAGGCGCTGAACGGTTCTGTGGGTGAACAGGCCAGAGGAGTGGGACATGGTCAGTTGGCGCATCCTCACAACCAGGACCAGCAGGAAGCCCAGAGGTCCACTTGCAGGCTCAACTGAAATACCCTCCCTGACGTGAATCTGATCATTCAAAAGAAGCTAGTCATTGTGGATTCATAAGTCTACACCATCCTTTGTTCTACAAAATACTTGAGGTATTTTATAAGGCTGCATATAATAGGATAAAAATAGAGAAGAGCATATGACATTTTCCAAATCAGGTCAAGGATAGCAAAAAAAAAAGGGGAGGAAGAATGCAAATAAAGAGGCCATTGGGTCCTATATGATCATTGCATCATCCAGGGAACCAAGGCTGGAGGAAGCAAGGGACTAGACCCAAATAGTCAATCCTAAGGCTTCTGCAGATCAGCATGGTTTTATTCTTAATTTCATTTTTATCCTTACATGCTGGAGGGACGATGGGCAGGGAATTCCAGAAGGAAAGTGAACATTACAACCTGTTAGAAAAGGATCATAAAATCATGGGGTTGACAGAAATACTGGAAGGTCATCATCTGCCCCCACTACCACCATGCTGCCCACCCTGCCCTCTGCTCTGGACAGATGAGATCTCTACAAGTTTAAAATCTTGTTGATGTTGGTAATGGGCTTAAATGCATGTGAAAAGTCATTTGAGGATATTACATTCACATGGTAATTCAATGAAAAAGCATCACTTAAAAGAGCAGAGGCAATGAAGTAGTAGATGGATAGGTGGTTATTCCCCCCCCACCCCGCCCACCGAAGTAGTTTACATCAGCTCATTTTCATATGGATGTCTCAGAAGGGCAGGCCAAGTCACAAGGTTCTAAATCTTAGAACACTCCAGAAAGTTAAGAGCATTTATATTCAGTCTGATTGAGGGAGCTGAACGGAGCCACTGTATCCATATATGACACAGATTTGCTAGAAAATCAACAGAGGCTAAAATTTTGAGAAATGAATCTATCTCCACCTGAATGCCTCACTGGGAAGAAACTGCCCTTGGATACCAATAAACTTATAATCCTTTGCCTCATAAGCAAACATTTTCTGAGGGTAAAATATAAGAAGCCCAATAACACCTCTTGAATAGTAGGCATTTTATTATTTTTAAATTGTTTTTCTGATGGAGCTAGTAATAATCATAAGGAACTAGGCTGGTCGCAAGCCACCTTATCATTAAAGTCTGTGACTACCTAACACAGCTAGAGGTCATCATAAATTCCAATTTAATGAGCTTACTACATAACAAGAAACTGATATGTCCGAAGCTTTAACTACACTGGATGATTTAGAAACCGGAAGGAATGCTTTGCAATGCAGCTTCGACAGAGCAGATATGTTAAACTTATCAGGTAACAACACAGCCTACTCACTTTGACTAACACAAGATAAGTTCAAACAAATCAATGAGATTGCAACCATAACATATCTTCGCTGAAATTACCTTGGGTGATAACAATACTATGTCCCTGAAATCATGGCAATTTGGTAATGAAGTGTTTCCAAAAAGGAGAATGAAATGAATAATTAGGGGGTTAAAAATAATGAATATTCAAGATAGGAATAAATAGTAAAATAATTCTCTAAGTCAGGTATGTTAATGGCATGGTGTATCTTACCAGAGGAGGATCACCGTGAGGGGTCAATGAGCATAGACATGGAAAGTGCTTGGTGGTGTGTGTTGCACACTATACACACAGTTAATTAAATGGAATAGTTGTTTGATTCCATGGTGAAAGCCAGAACCAGGGGTGGTGGTGGTGCGCTGTTCAGGGTCCTGAAAAAGGCATCCTGGTTTAAAACATGTGCATTTATTAATCTGCTAACTTCTTTTCTCTGCAGGTTGGGATAACATGATAAAAAATATGAGGGGGCATCCTTTCTGAATTCTTCATTCTCACGTCAGAATCTATAAGTGTGCAGTGGGCTTCATTTGGCAGCTGATGCATCCTAGTGGGGACACAAACTGTTCCAGAAATTAGGGGCAACCTGGATCAAGCAACTGATCCCAGATATCTCCCCACTTGGAAGTGACATCTGTCTCTTGATTTCTGAGCATGGCATGGGGATAAAATAATTCTGCTACAGTGTTCTGGTTTTAGTAAGTTAGGTACCTAGGAGTGCCCTGAAGGGTTGCAATTCTGACATACACCACCACCACCACAATGTAGAAAAGCACTGGAATAATGGTGAGGCACCATCTATAGTGTCTCAGGGGGGACCCAGAAATATTTTGGGTGACTCTGGATTACATCCTCTACTGGTTTAAAGCAGATACCACATTCATTCATGAAGGGACTTCAATCTAGGACACTCTGGTCAGCATTTCTTTGGATCAAACAATCCAATCTGCTTGGAAAGTCTTTGGAAGTGACTGAATGGAAATATCCAAGAGATGCCACCTCTGTCCTTGAAGAGCCGCTGGTTACATTTTTACCCAGAAGCTCAGAGGCATTACCTGCAAGTGTTTCCAATGGGAGTTAATGGAGTTTGTGGAGAGAGGATAGAAAATAATGAAAAGCAATACAATCAGATTTTGAATGTTTGGGCTCTTCCAGATGACTGAGCCAGTGAATGGAAAAATGTAGCTTAGCATGGTTCATTATGACTTTCAAAACCTACAGATAATGACCGTAAATAAGGGGGTACACAATCCAATAGGGATGTAATTTAGTAACTAGAAAAAATATTAAGCCTACTGATGTCAAAACAGCTTTGAAAATCGTTTCCTCTGGCTACAATGTATTTTCTTTTATTTTTAAAGATACAGCAGGAAGAGTAAGGGGGGAAAGGAGGTCTTAACTTCGCAAAAAAATACCTGACTTTTTATGGCAATGTTCTACAAATCCAGGTAAGATAAAAATCTAGGGGAAACTGGGTTGAGGCCAGATTCGATATCAGCGACCCATTTTTTTTATGAGCCAAGCCAGCTGATGGTATTTTTTCCCCTCTCTGACTGAATTGGAAAAAAACTTCTCTCTAGCTCACTATGCAGATATGTCAACAACTTGTGAAAAGAAACAGATCTCTTGGGGCGCCTGGGTGGCTCAGTCAGCTGAGCGTCCGACTCTTGATTTTGGCTCAGGTCATGATCTCATGGTCGTGAGTTGGAGCCCCTCATCGGGCTCCATGCTAGACGTGGAGCCTGCTTGGGAATCTCTCTCTCCCTCTGCCCCTCCCCCTGCACATTCTCTCTCTCTCTCTCAAAAAAAAAAAAAAAAAAAAAAAGGAAAGGAAAAAGAAAAGAAAAGAAAAGAAAGAAACAGATCTCTTCCCATTTTTTCCCTGATCTCACTTCTTCCAACCTTTTCTTAACCTCCAGGGCCAAAGAGCCCTGTTAAGGGTCTGTTAGGGAGTGGGAAACCATGAAAAGGAGTGGTTCACACATGAGGATCCACCCAGTCATTGTTAAGATTCTGCATGTATTGTCTATATGAGTCGGCTGCATTTTTCATGGTGGTGTGAGGCTCCCTGATCGAGATATGGGTCCATTATCCATATCAAAGACACAAAGGGAACATAATGAGGTGTGTATCTGTCAAGAATGGAAGTGGGGAATGCAACATCAAATCCAGGGAGTGGTAAGGATTTCAACAGCTTAAATGGATTATCAAAAATGGAAATAGTAAATCCGTACGTCTTTGTGAGTGAGGGGGTATCCAAAATCCTGTTCGTCAATGTTTCACTCAAGAGAATAAAGCACACAGCTTCGCTGGATGCCACCACGATGTACCAATGAAGACGGTGGGGACACAAGACTACAGGCTGGGAGCCGGTGGCCACAAAATGGCTCTAGTCTGCAAGAGCGAGCTCTCCAATAGACAAAGGTTCTTGTGTGTGTGTGTCTGGAAACGTGTAAGAAATTTGGCTGACTTTGATCTGTGTCCCCTCTCTCTGCAGTTTTCTTTTGGGGTCAGTGTTTGCCTTAGCCTTCCCAAATCTGGGACAAGCCCATGGATATGGGGGCACCAAGGAGAAGGGAATTTGAGTCCCATGATCTTCAAGGTAGCCACTCGCAAAAACTGTTGATGATAACCAAACACTCTACCAAGACTTTCCTTTAAAGAAAAAATAAATAATGCTTGGCTCTGTCCCATGCAGTTTCTCCCTCTCTGGACAGGCATATATACGTACAGTGCTAAAGAAAACAGGATGATAGAAAGTAGAGCTCCACCTTGCTCTAAAAAAAAAATGCTTTTATGTCAAAACATAAATTTATGGAATAGTTAAAAGGAGAGTAAGGAATTTTCTCCCTTACAAACCAGTCCACCTGAAGGATAGTCATATTTAAAATATGATTCCATTCATTTTCAATCAGTGTGTGCTCGGCAGACTACCTGTATTTTGTTTATCTGAGTGCTGGTATGAATCACCATGTGGTCATCATCATTTCACCCTCATATCCAGTAAATAAACGGCTGTCACACCAGGGAGGAATGGAGGATGGGATTGATGATGCTGAATAAAGGCTTAGAGGCTGATTTAAATTAACCGTGGACAGGCAGATTTATTTTTTAAAATGTTTTCCAGGCTCTGAGACCTATATCTGCTAACCTCCATTCTATACAATCAAGACCAGTCACAATCTGAATATGTGACTGTGTTTTCAGCAGATAGTTCTGAGTCAGAGATAAATGACAGATGTTAACTGGGGGTTGGGGGTGGGTTGGGGAGGGAATTGAGATCATTCAAACAGGACAGGCTTTGGAATGTGCTGATGTCATTACATGGAGCTCACCAAGGTCCTACCTGGTCCCATCCTTCGAGCAAACAAAACAAATACCTCTAATTCCCTGTTAGGAAAACAGTGGTGACCCTGACGTCCACATACCTAGAAAAGCAGAAGGCGAGACCGTGCCGTTGCTTCTCGAAACCATGACACTGATCCCCGTCTCCACAAAGGGCACGGAGAAGTCCACCACTTCTGAGCGCTCCTCATTGATGGTGAGTGAGCCGACTGCCATGACCGCCCGTTGGTAGACCACCTACATGCAAGGCAAAGGAGCACAGAACCTTTACTTGTCCTTCCCACCATCCCCCCGAGTGCCACAAGCGTGGAGTCTTAGATGAGAGCCCGAGGGAGGAAGATAACTTACTTCACCGATCATCCCGTTCCATACGTTGTTGACTTTCTTGCCATGCTTCCCGTTAGTCACCAGGTAAAGGTCATAGGTGAACTTCACAGTGCGAGAAAGCTTCTTCAGGATATCGATGCAGAAACCCTTGCAGCATTTCTTAACATTCATGCCCTCATTGGTTGAATTGCTGTAGAAAAAAATCCCCGAGACCATAGAATATCAGCACTGGAAGATCTGTTCACAATTGTTACCTAAGACACTTCCACTGTTTTCCATGTGGGAAACGGAGGCTCAACATGAGGGAGTGGCTTTTTCAAGGACAGGCAGTAGTTAATGTCAGCAGAAGGACAAAGTGTTCTTAATTGTGACAGTAACCATGACAACGGCTAACTTTATTTATTTTTTATTGTTATGTTAATCACCATATATTACATCATTAGTTTTTGATGTAGTGTTCCATGATTCATTGTTTGTGGACAACGGCTAACTTTAATTGAGTGATTATTTGTACCGTGTACCACGCTTCATGGTAATTGTTGAAATAAATTCCATGGCATTTCTCTTAGTTAATAGTAACTGTTTCCGCATTATACGGATGAGAGTTACTACCTCTTATTTTTAAGTTTATGACACCTACAGCCTCTTTAGACCAGAGTTCAGGCATATGATCTAAGCCGAATTATCAAAGCTTATCAGAAAATGGAAGAGAGATGGAAGACATGAAATTCTCAGCTGAAGGAGGGTTTTGCTTTTTCCTATCACTGGAGATAGAGGTTTGCAACCAAAGAGAAGAAAGAAGGGTGCCTTCCTTAGGAAAGGCAGTTTCCTTCCTGAGGAAAACGTGGCTGAGAACTGGAAGACCCGGGGTCCACCTTGTACCTGAGTCCATGAACTTAATGTGTCTTGATGGAGTCATCTGTCAAATGAGGGCTCTTTCATAACACTTTCCCTCCCTCCCTACATGGCAGGAAGTATAAAAAGCTGACACTATGAAATAGCAATGTCCTTGATCAAGAAAACGCCCTATTAAAATATAGAGGGTACTGGCATCTTAAAAGCTATCATCATCTACCAAGGTGACATAGGTTGATTTTTGCCAGCCACCTTGCTTTATTTACCTGGCCAAGTCATATTCAAAGGACATATAAAAATCAGAAATGCCTTTTAAAAGGAAAGAAAGAGCGTCTTCCAAATTAATAGCTGTTACTTAGACAACTCATGTGGGAAGATCAAGACCTTTCTGGGCAACACAGCCAGTCCACCTTGTGATGGGGCATTTATTGAGCTCAACAACCTGAGTCATGCATGTCATGAGATACATGCTCTGGATATCCCATTGCTGGCGCATCCACACACCAGACTGTTACCTAAGCACTACAGTGATGTTTATGGAAATCCAACATCACAATAAGAAAATACTTCCATTTCCATATCACAGAAAAAAAAAGTAGGTTACAAAGTGTTCCATATAGAACAGTCCTAGCTATATAAAAACAGATGAGCTTATGAAATATCTGGATGGAAAAACAATGAAATATGAAGCATAGCTATTTTTGAAGGGTGAAAATAACTTTTTCTCTTTTTCATATTTTTAGTTTTTTCCCCCCACAAATTAACTGCAGTGAATATATACCACACACATAATTAGATATACAACACACACATCAAGCACCACTGATGTCTATCTATGCCCAGGAACATGGGTAGATCTAACAGTGTGACTTCAAGTAATAGCAGCAGGTTGCAAAATGCCATAAACATGATAGAAATGTGTCCTAAGTACATTAAATCAATGGCATGTCCAAATACGATTTCCTTCTCAGTATCTATCTGTGGCCCATTGTAAAACATGGCAAGAGCCAATTCTCTCCTTTTTTTCCCTGGCCACCATGGGCCACGCATTGATGCCTCTTCTCCAGCTCTTCCCATATGCCTCTCCTTCGCTCTCTGCTCCCTCCCTTCTTTTATCACAGGGCCTTCCTTCCCCTGGTCAGGATTCCTGGGAAAGTCTGGATAGGAGTTACGAATGCCCCAGACTTAAGATTCAGGGTCACAGGAACACGGTGGTATTCTTTGGCCTCACTGAGAACCTCAGCCAGTTAATGAGTTAATTATCTCCCCTTGTCTACTAAAACTAGGTGTATGTCTAGATACAGGTATATGTCTAGATACAGTGGTCATTAATGCATTTTCACCCAACAAGCAACCACTGAGTACCTACTGTAAGACATGGAATTAAATCCTGGGGACATGAGATGAAAAGACACGCAGCAAATGCAACAGATGAATTTCTCATGGGGAAGATGGGAACACAGACCGGCTTGTAATTGGAAACTTCCATCAGTTCCAATCACAGCCCTTGTGTATGCATGGAGGGGGGTGTGACTTGACTACACAGACATCTGAGAAATGGCACCCAATGCAATCTTTCCCCACACCCCACTATCACCCACAAGAAAGGGTGACCCATAAAAGCCAATGTGGGGAAAAAGATCCAATAAGGAGTCCAGTTCTTCAGCTCCCTAGTTTCCCAGTGTGGTCAGTGGATAGGATCACGGCCATGGAGGTCAGACAGAGTCACTGCAAGGTCCTGGGTATGTTCCTAACAACCAGGAAGATGCAGACAAGTCTCTTCACTAATAAGCCTCAGCTTGCTCCCTTGCAAATTGAGAAGGCTGGTGCTTACCTTGCAGGATAGTTGGGGAGATTAAATAAAGTATCTAAAGCACCTCTCACATAAGTGCTTAAGAATACACTTCCTCTCTTCTCACCCACCATCTGACAGTTTGGGGGATTAATCGACAGTGTGGCCACTTTTCCTAACATATCAAGCCAGATCACCTTTCCTTGATTTTCTCTTCATGCCTTAACACCCAACTAACAGATGAAAAGACATGCTTGATTTCTCAGCTCATTTTCTGTTCCCTGTTTTTAGAATACTGATGTGTGTCCTAAAGACCCCACCATTCACCAGAAGTGAGAGACAAACGGTTTTCCCTGGGAGAATATCACCAAGAAAAATATAACCATGTTACCTAACAGAATCCTTCTTAGAACGAATCAGCCTGCCTCAAAGAAATGCAATTGATCTGATCTGTGCTAATATTGGGATGAATGGGTCCCAGCGATTGCCTATGGCTTTCAAAAACTTTAATGTCGCCTAGGTGTGCAGTGAACTTGTCAGGTTGCCAGGTGGGAAAGGGAAGCTACAAGCCCACCACCTCCCACAGGAACCAAAAATGTGAATTTGAACCTGTTAGTCTGTTTATAGTCTCCAGTGAAAAAGTCAATTCTTTAAAGAAAGTAATTTATTGGGGGGAGGGGTTCATTTTCTCCATACAAATGTGGCTCAGGACTCGCTGACCTACTGTTGTCAGCTCCGAGCCTTCTGATTTTAAAGATTTAAGGGTCCTATTATTGACTGTGAAGCCCCAGAGGCTCTACTTGATTGGCCCTATCGAAACAAGGAAGGCACTCTTGTCATAAAGGAGGAGGCTCTACTGAGGTAAGAGTCTTCGCTTTGTGCCAACCGCCCTGCTTTCTTCATCTGACCAAGTGGTGCTCAAAGAACACCCACCCAAATCAAAATCTCTTTGGACAACTTACTCACATTTACCTCTTCCATCTCCCACCCAGCTCATCACTCTCTAGCACACCCTGGGTTTCCTTCTGTTTCCCACACTTGCCAATCTCTTTCCTTCCTCAAGTTACCCTTACCTCACACCACCTTATTTATATTCCTTCACAAGGTTTATCATAACATGGAGCTGTCCTGGTCTTTTATTGGCTGAATTTTTTTTTTAACTGTGTACACTCCCTATTGCAAGATCCCTGTCTTTTGTCTTCTCTGTTCCCTGATGTATCCTCCGTGCCCCGCACTGTGCTTCACACATGAACTGTGCTTGCTTCATGTTTATTTACTGACTAATCTATTCAGAATTCCAACTCCAACGAGGCTCCTCATTGATAAAAAAAAAAAAGAATCTTCTCCAAACTACAAATGTGACTTCATAATACATTTTGCAATCATATTTTTAAAAAATGATCTTTATCCCAGGCACTGAGCTCTCGGGATTTGCATCTCATATAATGACTTATGTTGGAATTTGGGATGCGGAAGGACCGGTATCCATTCACTCATGTGTTTAAGCATTATCAACGTTGGTGTGACCCATTTCGTGCTTGTCACCGGGCATACAAAGACTAGTAAGCCACGTTTCTGATATTTAGGCAGCTCCCCCTCCAGGGGGAAAGGCAAACTATAAGCCATAAAAGCAGGTGATAGAGAGATCGAGGGGTATGCAGTGAATGTTTGAGTTCCTTCAAAGTCATGTGTTGAAACCTTAAACCCCAATATGATGGCGTTAGGAGGTGGGGCCTGTGGGAGGTCATGAGGTCAAAGGGTAAAGCCCTCATGAGTGGGATGAGTGCCCTTAGAACGAGACAGGAGAGCTTGCTTCCCTTCCATCTGCTCCCCACCACAGGATGATAGCAAGAGAAGACAGCTGTCTGCACACCAGACGCCCTGCCAGTGGGCTCCCAGCCCTCAGAACTGTGAGAAATAAGTGTCCCTTTTTTTAAAGCCACGCCGTCTGTGGTGACTTGTCACAGTAGCCTGCACAGACTAAGGCACAGAGACATACCCAGAGTTCTGTGGAAAGGAGGGACAGTAAACCCAACTTGGGGAGGGACTTAAAGAACGCGGGAGAATTAGCCAGATGAATGGAGGTGTTTGGAAAATACTGGCAAAGATACTCTACAGTATTTTTTAACTCTTCCTTTCATGAAAATCCCCATGAGGGCGTGTTTTTCTTTGTGTTTGTACTAGAAAGACTAGAATCAGGGCCTTGGACTTGGTCATGAAGCTTTAGGCTTCCCCATAAGGGTGATAGGTTAGGGACAAAACTTCACCAGAAGCTCTCACAAAAATTGTCAGTTCTTCCTTTGGTCATTAATAAAAGAGGAAATGGCACAGCTGTGACACTGGCTTGCTGTTGGTGAGCAAGGAGACCACCAGAAGGCAGGGTCCACGCTGATCACATCACACAGCCATACGGAAAGTGCACCATGACCCCCAGCTGGAGAGAAGTTTCCAAAGTTTTTGAAGAGTTTGTATCTGGGATATATAAAAAAGATGGAAGGGAGGAGATGTGCAGGACTGGAGGAGGGAGCAGTCAGAAAAATAAAATATATATTTTTAAGGTGAGACTGAGGGGGAGGGTTGATTGAGCACAGGGGTTAAGAATATGGTGGTGGAGTCAGATGGACGAGCGGCTTGAGTCCTAGCTTATCCATCTATGAGCTGAACGGTTCTGAGCGTGGTTCTGAATCTCCCCAGAACTCAGTTTAAATATCTAAAATGGGCAAAACCACTTACCTCCTATTGCTGTTGCTGGAATTAAATAAGTGTAAACCACCTGGCATAATTCCAGTTATTTATTTAAGTCTTAAAAATATCTAACATTATAGATTATCATCAAGTATTAGAATAGCCTATTTTATATTACACTTTATTAGGATATTTTGAATACTGTTGTTGATGATACATGCTATTTTTAAAGGATTGGGCGTATTCAAGCAACAGCATCCCTGGACTCACTTGATTTTGACGAACTTCCGACATGGCACGGTGTTCCTCACGCACGTCTCGGTCAGCGGGTCTATGTCTTCCACGATGACAAAGGGGGCCTCCTCCAGGGTGACGATGCTCAGATGGTTGTCATCCGGCTCACAGTCTGAAAAGGATTTGTACCTCGGCCACACGGCGTGCCTCAGGCTCAGCGTCTGGTTCTCCCACTTTCCCACCTGCATCAGAAAGACCAAGGTACACCTGTGTTTTCTTGCAGTGCCGACTTCTAGAAAGGCGAGTCCTTTCCCCATACGAGGTCCAAGACAAGAACCCTACCCATCTTGAGGGCTTTTCTGCTACCTACCCCAACATATGCTTCTCTTTATATGCTAAGAAAAATAGGGATAAAGGGAAAGCAAAGTACTGGGCGGACCCCATGCCCTGGCCTCTCCCCCGCTAATTAATATGGCAGTGGTGCCCACACACTGAGACGGGTAGAGCTCCCCAGGTGATCCTAATGTTCCTCCAGAGTTCGGGACCACTGAGGTCTCGAGGGAAGCATGGACTTTTAGAATCAGAGAGGTCTAGGCTGGGATCCCCACCTCTGCCACTTACTAGCTACACAAACCTGGGCAAGCTCTGAACCACTGTGAATGTCTGTTTTCTCCTCTGTAAACAGCACAACTCCACCTACTTTACAAGGATGTTATGGCAATTAAATAATACAGTCTGTGAGCAGCAAACAGCACCATGCCCAACACATAGTAGGGACTCCATACTTTCTAAGTGTAGGAGAGATGCAAGGAGAAGGAGAAATTTTTAAAAGATGCTAAGGGAGGGCACCTGGGTGGCTCGGTCATTAAGCGTCTGCCTTCAGCTCAGGTCATGATCCCGGGGTCCTGGGATCGAGCCCCACATTGCTCCGCGGGAAACCTGCATCTCCCTCTCCCACTCCCCCTGCTTGTGTTCCCTCGCTTGCTGTGTCTCTCCCTGTCAAAAAAATAAATAAAATCTTTTTTTAAAAAAAGCAAAAGATACTAAGGGAAAGAGTGTGCAAAGAGAAAAATGACGTGAAAGAGCGGAAAGGCAGGAGGATTGACGGGAGAGTCAACACGAGGGGGACACGCACAAGAGGAAATCAGGAGCATCATTTCCAGCTCAGATCATGGTTCTATTTAAGTTGCAAATTAAGGTGAACTGTTATTAATCCGGTCCGGAGCAGAGACTTTCAGTGCTTAGCGTGCACCAAGACCTGTCAAAATAGAATCGATCCATTCCCTCCGAGCAGCAGTCCGCATGTTAGCGAAATCAAATTGAAGGCTGTATGTTTTGAACCTTAATTTTATTTGACAGCTTATTGGCACTATTCATATACACCCCGGAAGAAAGCTGCTCCCAGCATCGCGCTTCCTCCTTCCTCCCGCTCCCCTGTGCAATTGCTTGACACCACAGGTCAGTGCTTTATTTGTAATGCCAACCTCAAGAAAGCACCTCGTCTGAAAAGCTAAGTGCCGAGTCCAGGCTGGTCTGTGTTGACGTGACCCACTCACCTCCCCTCCTGTAATGTGAGTGTTGCCAAAAATGAATTTGAGGCCCGTAAAGAGAATTCAGACATGCTGGACACCCAAAGGGGTGACGGGGTGGCAGGAGAAAAGGCAGACAGTGCGCTTTCAGACCGCCTTGGAAAACGTTTGCTGTTTATAGTGAAACATTCCATGTGGCCAATTATAGAATTGCCCAGCATCGCCCATCCCTTCAAGACAGGAAGGGCCGTAGAAGAGTTTGGTCAAACAAACATGCTCATCTACCAATGTTGTGATGTGTAACACAGGCTGGGGAGAATGCTGAGCCCATCAAATTGCTCATTCACTCAATGCAGTTTTATTAAACACCAACTATGTGCTGATACCAGCCTGGGAGCGATGATGGAAAAAACTGAATGGTTCCTGACTTCTTGGAACCATCAAAAGACTAAACTAATAATAATAAATATGCAACTTAGAAAAAAAGAGATAGCCAAGCTTTTCCTTTTGGGACATGTTACCTCAGTTCCTTTTCTTTCCACTTCTCTCAGAAAACCCAAACCTTCGAGAGAGGCTGGGTAGTTCAGCTGGTAAGAGAATGGCTTTTGGAGTCATGGAGAACTAAGTGCTGATCCCAACTTCACCCATTTAGCTGAGTGGCCTCGGGAAAATGACTTAACCTGAGTTTTATGTTATCTACAAAATGCAGATAGCAACAGGACATGCCCTTAAGGACCGTAGTGAGCTTCCGATGAGGCAAAATGTTTAGGAAGCATTGAGCACAGAACTTAGCGTGTAACATACATGGTAGCTGCCATTATTTTATTATTGTTGTAGTTCACATTTAAGACTTAGCTCAAATATCACCTAATCTGTAAGGGCATACCTGCCTTCCCTAGTAATATAGAACTCTGCCCCTGTCCACCACAGCTCTTTGATGCTATCATTATAACAGTGTCACTTTTGAGCACTCTTGTGTCATCAGGAAATGTATCTATCACCAGTGACTTTGATAACCACAAATCCCAAGGGTCAGGATTATTCTTCCAACTCTGCAGTTCAGGGAACGGAAGCACAGAGACATATAACCTGTCCAAATGCAGCTGGGAAGCCGTGGAACCAGAGCCATACCACAGGGCTGTGTGAACCCAAAGGTGCTTTTATTAAGTCATCCAGATTTTGCATTCGTTATAGCTCAAAGACCCTTCCTCCCCTGGAGAGACAGCTCCCGGGAAGCCCCAGGAAACATAAATTAAGGCAAAGACCATTTAGCCAGCACTATCTTTGGTGATGTCATTGGCCACATCACTGTACCCTACACCGTGAAGTCAGGCGAAGGTTCCCATCCAAGACTGACTCCTGGGAGAGAGGCAGCAAAGGTTTATGGGTTCCTGGAGTGTAGTAACTCCCCAAGTCTCCCCTAAGTTACGCTCTCCCTTCCCATGTCTAAGTAAGCACCCAGTGGGTCGGCCGAGGAGGGTGGAAGCAAGTGGTGGGTGGAAAAACTTGAACAGAGCCAAATCCCCAAGTCCCCAAATCCCCACTCCAGGATTCTATATACCACATGGAGAAAAGAGACTTTCCCCTCCTCTGTGCATTTTCACAAGGGGCTCTGAGTCAGTCCAGCGCTTGTAGACAGAATGAAGAGAGATTCATTCGCTCCCTAAGTATTTATGGAGTGTCCACTAGGTGTCAAGCATGGAATTAGGCACCGAGGAGGCTGGAGAACGTGCAATGAACTTTTTCCCTGCATGGAATTTTTACGCTAATTGGGAAGAGACATGAGTCCAACAGTCACACAAAAACACATCATACAAACTGGGTGGAAGAAAGAAAACAATGGGTCTAAGAGAGCAGACAGGGGAAAGAAATCACAGAGGGCTTCCCTGAGGAGGTGGCATTTGAGTGGAGAGGGGAAATCCCAAGATGAGCAGGTGAGGGGCTGTGGGAGCGAAGGGAAGGGAAAGCACCCCACGTAGGCAGGGGTTGGATGATGCAAAGCTTTGCAGGTCCTTGTAAGGAGCTGAGATTTACCCTACGAGTTCATCCAGTCTGTTGGCCAGGAGGGAAAGGCTGGATGGAAGTGACCAGGGATATATGTCCATATGTAACCTGCCTGAAGGAGGAAGCTCTGTGCTCCCTCAGTGAATCTTTGTCTTCTCTTTCATGATGAAAAATTTTAAACTCCTACAAAAGTGAAACAGTATAATGAATCTCCATGTTCCCATTATGTAGCTGCAATAATTACTAACTCATGGCCAATCTTGTTTCGTTTATATTGCCACGCACTTCTCCTGTATCACAGTGAAAGAACTCCCAGACATGGTAACATTTCATTCATAAATACTTAATTCGATTTAAATATCTAATCTCTATTTGCTTAATAACATTATATCTCAGCGAGCTATGTGTTTCACTGATTAGATTAGGATTCCCCGTCTAGGAGAGATTTTATGCAGACACCAGTTGGTTTCGAGGTCCGCAGCTTCTAACTCAGGGCCTGGCACAAGGAGGGACTTAATGGACAGTTATTGATGGAATGAAGGAACTCGTGACCTGAATTTTTAAAAATGTCCGTGAGTCAGAACATACTAGTAGACCGATCAATGTGTCCATCTTGGCCTCAGCTATGGGATCTTGCACCCTAAGCATAAAACTGAAGTACGAAAACCTCTGTTCTCTCCCTCGCTCATGCTTCACTTCAAATTCGGCACCCCAGACACAAGCCATTGAGAGTGACTATATTACATGTTCCAGACGGAGCCAAGACCATCATGTCAATGCCAATTAAGAGGGGCTCTGGTCGCTCTGAAGGGTTCAAGAGGACGGCAAGCTTCAATGGAATAAACCATGAATTGAGAAGAAACTTCAGTCACACCATCTCTGCTCACCTCGGTATCCCCAGGCACTAAATGGGCACAGAATATGAATGCTCCATGTGCCTTTCTCTAAAGGTCGCGTCTAAGACAGAAGAACCCCATGCCCTCTGAGGACCGTAGCCATCAATCTCTCTCCCTGCTTCTATTTTGAGCTGATTGTGACTGTCCTGCTATTCTCTAAACTGGACCTTCCTCTGGCTCCCGATCCCCTCCAGAATCATGCACACACCACAGGGCAGAGTCTGTAACTTTAGATCAGCAGGTCCCGCCTGCCCCAGAGAAGTTAGTGCATTCCCAGGCTGCACCACATTTCCTCCTGGGGTAAGTTTCCAAGGCATCAGAGCAAGGAAAGTGATAATGGTCTTGGTTGAACACATGATCCTATTTCTGGTGCTTATAGGGAAAATGGAATTCCGGGAGGCCTTGCTAAACTTCCAGTTAGATCTCCATGTGACTGGGACCGGAAGGTGCACTTGAGCGTGTGTGTTGGATATGGGCACATATCGATCCTTCGACTTTCCAGGGATCAGCCTCAGCCCTACAGGACCCCTCTCTTCTCTCCCTCACATGGAACAGAGGGAAAAGGTTTAGAATCATTAGTAACATGAGCTTTGGAGTCAGACAGGTCCAAATCCCACCAGTGCCCTTGGCTGTGTGACCTTGGGCAAGTCACACAACCTTTCTGAACATCTGTTTCCCCAACCATCAAATGAATTTCAATTTCGTTATGTCATTGTGAGAGTTATAAGCAAGACAAGGATGGCAAACATCCCTGCATTGAATACACAGTTCTGGGCGCACAGCAAGCTCTCCATATGGGGCACTATTATCATTAATTCAACATCTATTAAGCCTCTCTTTGGGAAAACGGTGAGCCTCTGCAGCAGAAGCACTGGCTGAGTTCCCATGACAACTTACCTTTGACCTTTAATCTCCTTGGGTCTCAGTCTCCTCACCCGTAACAGAGATGGGTGTGGGGTGAGGGTAGACCAGATGATCTCTAAGGTCTTTGAGACCCAAGGTTCTATACAATGTTCAAGAAAAGTTGCCCTCCCAGCTCACTCCTTACTGGGATCAGGGCAATGGATAGATCATTAGAAAGGGCTCAACAAAGGCAGCACAGTTCACAACTTGATGTTTAATTCAGGAGAGTGGCCATGTGCCAGCAGAGGCCAGGGAAATGACATGCCTAGCTCTGAAGAAGATAGGATGGTTCTGAGAACCAAGCTGGAAGACCAAGAAGAAAGAATGAGGTCACCAGAGCCGTCTTGGTTGGGAGCTCTCTGCTGCACAGAAGCCAGTGGTGCTCAGATCTGAAGCTTCCCTCCAGGCTGACTCTTGCTCATTCTGTACACAGGCGTGTGGGGTCAAATCCTGACTTGGCCAAGCCCTAGCTGGGGTAACTCAGACAATGATGATAAAGTCAATCGTGAACGTTTACCAGGCGCTTTACTTTATGTTTCCAGCACTGAGACTTCATCATGAATTATCCGACTCAATTCTCAAAACAACTCCAGGAGGTGGGGAACAATGACTAACCTTATTGCTTGGTGGTAAATTGAGGCCCAAAAAGATGAGGTGTCTTGCTCAGTTCATAGTATAAAGGTCAAAGCAGGAATTTAAATCTGGCCAGTAAAAACTCAGACCACTGCGTAATCTCTATCTTCCTCTATTAAATTTGATTTCTTCATATTTTAAAGGTAAATAATAGTGTCCACCTTATAGACTTAAAAATAAGTCTTTCTGGGCATGCCTGGATGGTGCAGTCAGTTGACTGTCCAACTCTTGATTTTGGCTCAGGTCGTGATCTCAGGGTCGTGAGATCAAGCCCCACATTGGGCTCTACACTAACTGCAGAGTCTGCTTGGGATTCTCTCTCCCTCTCCCTCTCCTGCTCATGCTCTCTCTAAAATAAATAAAATTAAATTAAAATAAAATAAGGAAAGAATGAAAGAAAGAAGGAAAGAAAGAGAAAGAAGGAAAGAAAAAAGAAAGAAAAGAAAGAAAGAAGAAAGAAAAGAAAAGAAAAAAGAAAGAAAGAAAGAAAGAAAGAAAGATAGGAAGAAAGAAAGAAAGAAAAAGAAAGAAAGAAAGAAAGAAAAGAAAGAAAGAAAGAAAGAAAGAAAGAAAGAAAGAAAGAAAGAAAGAAAGAAAGAAAAAAAGAAAGAAAGAAAGAAAGAAAGAAAAAAGAAAGAAAATAAGTCTTTCTGTTTCCACTATTCTGGGAGCTTTAAATATTAATTTGTGTAATTCTAAAAATAGACTGATGAATAAGATATTATACCATTATTACCCCATTTCATAGATGAGGGGACTGAGGCATGGGGTTTAAGCAGCTTGTTCAGTCCCCATGGCTTGAGAGTGGGAGAATCAGGATCTGAACCCAGGACTTGTTTTTAAGTCAGTGAGGAAATGCAACTAGAAGTTTTTGCTGGGGCAAAAAAAAAAAAAAAAAAGGAGAAAACTTTGATAATGCAGAAATCTGACAAACACCACCTCGGCCAGATGATTAAGGTCAGTACCAACAGGGATAGGTCCTTTTGTTAGTATGTCCCCTTGATACGATATGATGACACTCCCAAAACACATAATCTCAGTCTAATCGTAAGAAAAATATCAGAAATATCCCAATTTAGGGGCATCCTAGAAAAGAGCTGACCGAAACTCCTCAAAACTGGGAAGGTCATCAGAATATAAGGAAAAGCTGGGAAATTGTCACAGCCAAGAGGACCCTAAGGAGACCCTGTGATTAAATGTAGTGGGGTGTCCTGGATGAGATAGCAGGATGGCACAGGAAAAAGACATTAGATAAAAACCAGGGAGATCTGAATAAAGCACGGGCATTAATTAACAACCACGTACCAATACCCGTTCCTGGAATGGGACAAACGCCGCGTTAATGTCAGGCGTTAGTAACCAGAGAAGCTGGGCATGAGGCGTATGAGAACTCGCTGTACTCTGCCTTCACAACCTCTCTGTAAATTTAAAACTATTCTATTTCTTTTCTAATTTTTAAAAAAGATTTTCTTTGTCAGAGAGAAAGAGAGAGCACGAGCAGGGAGCCCTACATGGGACTTGATCCCAGGACCCTGCGATCATGACCTGAGCCGAAGGCAGATGCTTTACCAGCTGAGCCACCCAGGTGCCCCTCATTAAAACTATTCTAAAAGACAAAGTTTATTATTTTTTTTTCTGAATTCAAAAGAGGGAATTTTTTTAAAAAGCAGATATACTCTGAGAGAGACAGAGTAGCAGAGTTGCCAAAACTGTGAACTCTGGAGCTAGGTGTCCTGGCTTCAGATCCCAGCTGTGCCACTTGGACAGACAGCTGAGCCCCGAACCACACAGGTTTGAACTGCGCGGGTCCAGTTATACGTGGTTATTCTTCACACTATATAGTGTGGTATCATAAATGTATTTTCTCTTCCTTGTGATTTTCCTCATCACATTTTCTTTTCCCTAGCTTACTTTATTGGAAGAATACAGCACGTAATACACGGGGCATACACAATACATGTTAATCAGCTGTTTATGTCCTCAGTAAGGGTTTCAGTCAACAGGAGGCCATTAGAAGTTAAGTTTTTGGGGAACTGAAAGTTATATGTGGATTTTCAACTGTGCAGGGTTGGGGGTGGGTGCCCTTAGTCCCCCGTTCGAGGGTTAGATATATTGCTTTGCTGTCTTTCTGCTTCAATGCCATCATTGAAAAAATGGGATGATGACACAGTACTATAACTCCTACTTTTGCTGAGAGGACTAAATCAGTTATTCTAGGGAAAATGCAAGGAGGAACGCCCAACACAGGGGAAGGTGCTATATGTTGTTGTTTTGTTGTGGTTTACATCAATGAAAAAAAAAACTTTTAAAGGTGAGTTCATGTTGGGGCACCTGGTGGTGCACTCAGTTGAGCGGCTCAGGTCATGATCTCAGGGTCACGAAATGGAGCCCCACATCGTCGGGCTCTGCACTTAGCGCGAGTCTGCCTCTCTTTCTCTTTCTCCCTCTGCCCTTCCTCCCCATGCTCTCTCTCTCTCAAATAAATAAACAAATCTTTAAAAAAATAAAGGGGAGTTCATATCATTTCATGTTTTAAGTCCATAAAAGTATTTCTTTCTTTTTTTAAAAAAAAAACATTTCTTGATACTAACCTGAGTTAGCTTTTTTTTTTCCCCCCTCATCGGTGATTTTGGCCACAAGTCACCATCTCCACATTTCCCCCTAGGGTTCTGTAACAGCCTTCTGCTGTTTGCATACCCATCGTCAGTTTTCCATGTTTTTGGTGACAGCATGTTGGTTTTCCTTTGTAGAGATCCCTCACTCCAACTTCAAGAAGAGGCACATGGCCCTTACTTGGCACATTGGTGCATTTGGCCCCTGAGCCACAGCGATTGGCTCAGGAATGTGCATGTGACCTAGACTGAGCCAGTAGGAGTTTTCTCTGGGACTTTGGGATGATTAGCATAAGTGGTCATGACAGAAGAACCTATCAGAGAAAGGCTGTGGAGCTAAGCAACAGGAAACAGCAATAAGATCTGAATGGCACTGCTTGAGCTTTTACAATTAAAGTTGACATTCACTGGGCACTTGGTATGTATTAGGCACTATTCTTAGCACCATTTTAATTCTTATAAATACTTCATACACAATAAATAGGTGCAGGCAGATGATTTTTATCTCTATCATGAATTTTTTTTTTTAATTAAAAACAGTCCCAAACTCATCCAAATGGGCTGTGTGTGGGAGGAGGAAAAAAAATCTTTACCTTCAAAATAAACTGAATTTTGGTGATAAACCTTTGAGTGTTTTCAGCAAAAATAGTGAGGTTTTGAGGACAAAGAAAAATAATTGACCTCTGATGGAGAAAAGCGATTCTCTTAAAAGAACTATAAAAAGGGGAAATTAACTTTGTAATGATTTTTTATCCTTTTTTATTAATAAAATTTAAATGCAGTGCCTTTAGAAAGCTAATTGCTCTTCAGCTCTTAGAAAATGTTTTGTGAAAGGGCAGTGATTAGTTATCAAAATGTTCAGCCACTATTTTCTCAGAGCAGAGATAATTTTCATCTCCACAAACTGTTAGATGTTAATGTTCACCCCTTCATGTCTGGGTAAATGCAGAGAAAGGGCACAGAGGCCACCATCAGCTGGAAAAAGGTTAATAGATGTTTGTGGCATGCCTTTCAAAGAGATGTGTTTGATTTTATTAGATCTGTTCACGACATGCTTACAAGCGACGATTAAAATCGCCTCATAACTGGTCTCCTTAAGCCACCCCTAAAAAACACATCAAAACACCAAAATCCTACATCAACCCCTACTCAAATCCTTACAGAATCATGCAGATTCTCCTTAACATGAACGGAACCTACACTAACCAGTCGATCTCACCATATTCTCTGCTCTCTGCTTTCTGGCACTTTTCCTCTCTCTCAGACACCCTATGCACACTCTCACCCATGTACACATCCAAACACACACACACTCTCACACCTACACAGACTCATCTATGTATATATGTACAGATATTTATAATACCTAAGCATCTATACATAAACCCAAAGACAAACCCACACCTGTACATACACTCATACCTACCCAAACTCACAATACAGACATATATACACTCACACCCACCCACACATGCACAACTACACATCTACGCAGACCTTGCACACACACACACACTCACGCCTCTACACACCCACCATAGTAAGCCACAATAATGCATACACTTTTCAGTTCTCACCAAACACACCCTGCTCCACACGCACTTCCCTGCCTTCGCTTGCATTGTTCCTTCTACCCCAAACCCCTCCCCTTGTCACCTCCACAAACTGAAATCCTACCCATGCTTCCCAGATCCAGCTCAAATACCACTTCTTCCATGGAGCCCAACTCTCCAGCTGGAATGCATTTCTGAATTTTCTGTGCCTCCAGAACATTCTCTCCTGCCCTTCACTTCTCTCCCTTGTTCATTCAGGGCTTAACCCATGCATCTAGTCCTTTACACTGTTGCAGGCACAGTAGGAGGTGTGGAGACTGCAATCATGAACAGTGCAGGCCTGGCCCCTATCCTCAGAGTTTCCACTCTGCTTGGAGAAGAGAAGTCAAAGCTCAAGAGCAGTAAAGAGAGATAATGGCCATGCTGGAAGTGAGCACAGGATGCTGCCGAAGAGAGAGCTCCCCGCTCTGGAAGGGGACCAAAAGATGCTTCCAACAGGAAGTGACTTCCGACTCTGAGCCAGACCAGTGGAGCTGGAGTGTGGCTTGCTAAGGCGTTCCATCTTTATCCTTAGGGCAACTGAAGTGGGTGGAGGGGCAAGGGTGGGATTATTGAGTTCTTTTCATCAGGGGAGGGACAAAATCAACCTGATGTATTAGAACACCTCTTCCCGAGGCTGTGCAGAGAAAGGGTTTGCGGCTTAGAAGACTTTGAAGGCAGAGTGATGGGCTGGGAGGCGGCTGCGTTCATCTGCATGAGCGGGACACGGGACCACGCTGGTGAGGCCGGCATGAACTTGAGATCTCCAAGTGGTACCATCAGGAGAACTTAGAGACAGACTGTAGGACTGTATGGGCATGGGGACCGAAGACCTGTTTGTCTTGAGGGATAGTTCTGTTGAAGAGCTGGCCTGGCCCAGTTTCCACAACCATGTGACCCCCATCAGCTGCAGCATATAGCACTCACCCACTGGTCAGCTCCATAAATATTTGCTGAATTGAATGTGGTTCAGACTGATGCACACCCTCCATTTTTACTTAGAATTCCAAGTTAAAAGAGGAGAGGAGCCTGTTTACTCGGCTCCTCTCCTTGGAGACAAGACAATAGGGATTGCTAAATTAAAAATCAGAGAGGAAATTTATTAAAACTGACAATGGGAGCAGAGTTCACACTGCCTATGCTCCAGGTTGTCTGGCCCCGCTTAGCTCATTTCATAACCAAGGGGCAAAGAGGCCTTAAAACAAACACTTGGCGTGTGTGAAACATCGGAATGCATTTCACTCCAGATAATAAGCAGTGATTTACTCCCAAGCTGGAGAAAATATGTGTAATTAACTCTTCAGGAAGACGAATTTGGGGAGAAAAACAAAACAAACAGGACGCCAATTTCTCTCTACCTGAAATATAAAGTTTTCCAAAGGACATGAGATAACTGGCCATTAAGGGAATTTAAAATCATTTAATGTCCATATTTAGCATAAACAGCATCATCGATTAGCATCACTTCTTGCTTCTGCATGCAAATCTAATGCAGCTTTACACGTGAGTCATTTTGGGTCTTGGGGTTGCTGCTTGAAACCAAAAGCAGATCTGAACTTGATTGATCTGGAAATCACAACAAGGATGCTGGAGTCACGACCGTGGCCTGAAAGGAAGTTGAAATGTGCTCTACCTGGAGTGCTTTGCAGTGGAGACCAGCGATTTCCGTTTTAAACCAAGACCCCATCTAAAGTTTGTCCAAGATGGCTAGAGTCTGCTGAAACCAGAGGTCACACCGGAACCAGCTTTTTCCTGCGTGGTGTACACAAACAAGCTTCTACAGAGATACTGCTAAAGGGTGGTGTGCGTCAAACCCACCCCGTCTTCGAGGCCATGGGGCCTCTGATGGCCACTGGCAGAGTGAAACCAAGGCTGCTTTTCAACAACGAGGTACAGTATCGGCTTCTTTTGAATGCCTCGTCTTAAATGCAATTATCCAAGCTGGTGGGATCGTGAAACTTTGGTGTAAGAACCTCTCCCCGGGGGCGCTGATCAAGAATGCAGATTCCTAGACCTTTGGAGTGTCTGCATCAGTAGGTCTGGGACGAGGGCTGGGAATTTAACTTTTCAACCAGGATCCTCGGTCATTCTGCTCTTAGGTGGTCTGAGGAACATATTTCGGGAAGCACCGAATGGATCATACCTCTGGCCACCAGCAGGATTAAATACGGCATAAGTAAAAGACGGAAATCTTTCTTCTCGGGTTGCTTATGTAACCAGTGGCAATTGCCAGCAGATCTAAAATAAGTTTAATCAGCTATTAGAGCCTTAATTAAATTCCTCTCAGTTGAAATTTCAGAATTGCCTAATTGTTACACAGCTCACATTGGAGCAGTTGGTTTTTTTTTTTTCTCCCATAATAACTGCTCTCAGGATAATCTAATATCTTTATGGATAACTGTCTTGGAATCCAGCACTGATCTGGTAATTCACGGAGATGAGTTTTGGTCGCTGCTATTTCCACAAACAACCCGCATATCTGCTTCCATTCTCCTCTTGAGCTTCAGCCAATGGGAGAAGAGCTCAATGCTTGTTCAACCTCGAATTTAAAAGTGAAAGTCTCTGGAACAATGAGCCACCATTTCCTTCAGAAGTTCACTTCTAATCCCCAGTCCTCCAGAGTCCTTGTGCTGCCAGGTCCCCAGGGATGGAGAGAAGTTCTATCTCTTTGGTTTACTTTTAATTTTTTGTGTGCTCTTAGAAGTGATGTGTCCTGGTAATTAGCTCAACAGTTTATAGTGTTTCCTTTGTCTTCTTTGGCTCCACTTTGGAATGATACAACATTAGAAACTTGGAAATTCAGCAAAGCATAAAAAGAGCTCACTTATAATGACTAATTTTTTGAACACGCTCTTGGGATGGATCCATCGGTCCTCCCTGGGCTGCAGTGATGACTATTAAATAATTAATAACTATAAGAACCACATTTCTTGAGCCCCGGTGATCACCCCGACCTACCTTTTCTCGTCTCACCCTGACAACTCTGTAAGGAAAAGCCCATCATCAGCCTCGTCTGACCAGCTAAGAAACAGGGAGCTCATGTGACTTGCCCAAGATCCAACAGTGATCAGGGGCATCTGGACTGTGACTTCAGAGCCTGGGGCCATTGCCACCGCCTGCCCTGTTCCCAGGGCTGCCATCATCTATGCTTCGGGATATACTAGGACAAACAGGAGCAGTTTGCTCTGTTGAGGGAATATTCCATGGATCAATCTGAAAGACCCTGCTGCAGAAGGAGTTGTGTCCCGGGGAGCTGGGACACTGAGGCAGGAGGAGGTGAGAGAACAGTCAGAGGTGGTGGTCTCACAGGTCTCTTTCCCGAAGGCCCGTTTTACTTCCTCAGTTTACCCGTGAGCTGACTGTTCTAAGGACCCTGGATTCCTCCACGGGAAATGGAGAACTGCAGTCAGCCCTTTCAGGCTTGATGCTGAATTCCACTGCTACCAACACCCGACATCCAAAAGGCGATTAGAATAATAGATCAGGGGGGAAAAAATCAACCGCTCAAATGTGAACTGAGTGACAATTAGGTAATTTGGGGATTTCAAGCAAGAGGAATGTAATTAAGGCTCTAACAGCTGATTAGACTTTTTCTTCGCCTCTGTGGTAATCTCCAAGCGTTACAGAAGGGAGGATTCCATCTTCCCTTTGTATCATGGTGTACTTGAGATGCTGATGGTCAAGGCCGTGCATCTCCGTTTACCTTGTGGCATGTGGTGTTATCAAAATTGGAACGTAACTTGGTTGAAATCCTTATAGAACTGCTGCCTTGGAGGAGAAAACCAGAGTGGATACAGGTCTGCAAAAGCAGCTTAGGAAGAGATGTGAAGGGGCAGGGGACAATCACAGAACATGGGTGGCGGTGAGGGGAGGGGGGCAGCGGTGAGGGGAGGGGGGCGGCGGTGAGGGGAGGGGGGCGGCGGCGGCAAGCACATAACACTGAATGAGAACCTGACCTCAGGTTGGTCCTCTATAACAATAATAGGGATAATCACTACCATTTTTAACACCTTCAAAAAGACAATTTAGAAATAGGCTCACAGTTTCCCTTTTGACCTTCCAATGTACTTTTTCTGGGTAAATTTCAGAGATCAGTGTGGTTTCTACTCGTGAGATAAATGAAATGCCATTTGTGATGTGGCCGAGTAAAGAGCTCTTTCTTGCGTGTTTACCCGAAGGATATTTAGCAGCTCTCGCTCCCTTGGAAGAATTGCCAATAAATGTTAGGATGTAGTCAAGAGAGGCATGCTCCAATCTGGGCTGATACCTGGGAGGACAGGTTGGGATTATCAAATTGTTCTTCATTCTCACCAGCCTGAAAATTACGACAAGGCCGGGCACGGATACAGATGGGATGCCTCCTTTTACCCTTGGGCAACTTTTTTTTTTTTTTAATGGAAACTTTGAAAAGTGGCAAACATTTTGGGCTCAGTGTGTAACAGTTTATAAAAGGAGGTAAGTTCCAGGTAATTAAATCGCAGACCAAAGAAGCAAGAGACTTCAATGCATCAAACCTGACATGAGGGGTGGAACAGGCCAAAAGCTGATGGATTTCCTCACTCAGCATTATGTAAAAAAGCCAATTCCATTTGGATCTTGGCCCTGAATGAAGTTAACCTCATTGACAGTGTCTGCAGAGTTTTAAAATAAGGTTAAAAGACCTGAGGGTATCGATTAAGCTGCAAAGCATTTCATCCCCTCTTCTGTGAAGTTCCTGGGTTGTCCAAGCGGGGTGCTCGGAACTTGGTGTCACGTCTCTGATGGGCATTTGTTCTTCTGTATCTGGGGCAAAATATTAAATCTAGATCTTTGAGCTGGATGGTTTCCTCCTTCCAGATGAAAAGGGCGAGCCAGGGGTTGGTGCCGGAGGCCCTGCTAGTTATTAGGAGGATGCTAACCAAAGCCCCTGTGCGTGGGTGAGCTCCATCCCTCTGATGAAATGCACTGATCACAGTTCCAGTTCTCCTTAGGTAAGATGGCATTTTGACAATCATTTTTCTTTGCTCAGCTGAGACCCCAAACTACTTTGCTCCAGGCTTGTCTGAGCCCTCAAGTATTCCAGCGAGAGGATCCTTTGAAATACTAAGGCCAACAGAAGATTTAATGGTGAGGAAACAGTAATAAGCTTATCTACAGCTTTGCCCACTATTAAAAACATGATTAGTAGGAGGCAGTGGGGGAGAGGAGGATCCCCTTAGGATGGGCTAGATGAGACTCGCTATTTCAGAATACTGAGCCTAAGTAACCCTCCACTGTCAATCCAATTTCACCCAAACTGATTATCCTCATCTTAGACACTCATGAACAATTCCAGAGCGCTGTCGTTACTGGGACAAAATTCAGATCTTGGTGACCAACCAGGCGGCTACTCGGCATTTCCTGTTGAATTATACTGGCAAACTCATAGTTTAAAAGACTCTTGGGGTCAGAAGACCCAAGTTCAAGTTCAACTACGGTGCTTACGAGCTGTGTCACCTCAGTTAAATCAAAGCTTTTCAGCTCTCCACAAATTGTTTCCAATGACTCTGAGCATTAACAACCGATAGGCAAAGCTAGCCTCTAGGCTTCCAGCCATGCAGGGTTGGATTACATGGATTCATGGCTGAATTCATTCACCAGATGTTTACAGAGTGCCTACTATGTGCCATAAATGGTTCTAACACTGGTGATACAGCAGCAAGTAGACTCAAAGCTGGGGGTCAGCAAACTGCAGCCCGAGGTACTTGTATAGCCCATGACCTAAGAACGGATTTTACATTTTTAAGTGGTTGAAAAAAACCCAAAAGAATCGTATGCTGTCACCCGTGAAAATTGTACAAGATTTGAATTTGTGTCCATAAATAAAGTTTGATTGGAACACAGCCATGCTCATTTCCTTATGTGCTGTTTAAGGTCATTTTCACACTAAGACAGCAGAACTGAGTACTTGCCATCTAGGCAAGTGGCCCACAAAACCTACAATATTTACTAGCTGCCCTTTACAGAAAATGTTTGCCAACCCCTGATCTAAGTTCCTGTCTCTAAGGGACCCACTCACTCACCAGAAAAATGAAATAAAAGGCCCAACAGAACCAGTTATAAAATAAAATAGAGAATGACAAGTGCCAGAGGTGGAAAGGTGAAATAAACTGGTAGGGGGCGGGCCTCAGGAGTGGGAGAGCAGGTCTGGTGGGAGAGGTGAGAAATTACAGATGGAGGGACAACTGAGAAGGGGGTGGGTTGCAGAGGAGGCATAGAGGTGGGAAAACCAGAATGGAGAGAAGTAACTTCTAGGATGAATGAATTGCATGGACAAAAGCATCACAGTTGAGCCAACGGACATGTTTGTTTAAGGAAGTTCAACAAATTGGATGAAAGCAAGTTGCCTGAATTAGAGAAAAGACACAGGATATACAAAGGCATTGGGAGAGAAAGAGGGATAAAGGGATACGTCAGGATGGGATTACAGAAGCCCCTGGATATTGGGCTCAAGTGCATACCCGTTGGAATTTGGTTGCACAGGAGTTCAAACCAGCAACTGGCCTTGGGGTCCCCGGATGATTTATTCAACACCCAGGGATAATATGGTGACTCGATCCATGTATGGCTGGTATTTAGCATCTCCTACATCTTTTGGAACTGTCCTATTTTCAAATAATTGTATCATTTCCTTCATAAATACTTTCATACTTGGCAGACCACATGGATACAATTAGAGATCAGTTTTTTACCTTCTCTCCGTTGTCCCCTTCCAGTCCACTTTAGCCATCCTTCCTCATGGGGGGACATTCACTTAGAATTGCTTGATTTCAATGATGTTATATTTAGATAATTCACAGTGCTCTCACTTGGCTACCCTCATATCTCTTCCCCCGCATCCCTCTGGCTATCAGTCTAGGACACTCTATTTTTCCCCAATTGGTCTACTCACTCATGCCTTCACTTCTGCCCTGTTACAACCTAGACCTCCTCGTCCATCACATCCCTCGATGTTTGCCATACTCATAATTATCCCACCCCTGCTCTGTCCTCCTGTCACACCCTCCTGGCATCACCCCCAGGTCATCAATCCAACCACCGCCTCGCCTGTAAACCAGAGAGTTGAGGTGGAGATCATCACATAACCACAGAGATCAATATCATTTCAAATGCAAGGACTCCCTCTCTGGCCCCAAATCCTGTTCTCTTTTCCTATCCCATTCCCTAGAAACTATTTCAAACCTTCACACCTGCCCACGAGACTGCAGATCTGCCAGCTCCATCCTCACTCCCAGATGATGTCTCTGTCTCTTATTTCATAAAGTCTTATGGATAACCCACATAAGCCCACAGACTTACCTGCCTCTGGACACATGTATTCCTTCTTCTCTCCTTCAGTAATGAAAGAGGCCTGTCTCCTCTAGCCTAACACCACCATTTGTGCTCTGGACACAGTCCTCTTATGCAACCAAGACCACCAGTGGCTTTCTCACCACCAACTCCAGCAGATGCATCACATGTGACATTGAGAACCCCTCCCATTTTCTGTGAGTCTCCTTGCCTGGGACTACCCTTTCCAGGCTATTTCCCACCTTTTTGACTTCTCTGGCTCTGCCGAAATATAAGCTCCCCTCTTTCTCTGCACATTTTACACGTCCTGCCCCTCCCTCCTGGCCTCAGACCTCCATGCTCAGGCTTCTCCTACTGCCTACTCTTCAAGTATCATCTCTATGTTGACCACCCTCAGATCTGTCTTCCCCCAGTGACTCTCAGCTGCCTCCAGGAAACCTTAAACTCAATAGACTTAGACCTTAAACTCACCATCTTACCCTCAGTTTAAAAAAAAAAAAAAAGTATAATTTCTCTCCCCGAAGCCAAATATGAGTTCTGGAACTCCCAACCCTGCAAACACTCCTTAATTCATCTGTCCCCCTGCACCCCCCACATATATTAAATCATCAGTCCTTGATAGTTTTAATGTTTGAGTATTTTTACTTGTCCACCTCTTTCCTAACTCAAGATCACCACTCCGTCCTGGCCTTCACCATTTCCTGGTTTCTGCCACAGCCTCCAGACTGGTCTCCCTACCCCAGAGAGGGCCTCTCTGCCTATCCCCCACACAGCAGCCCAAGCCAGCACTCTAAATATCTCTGCATATGTGATTGGTCCACTCTTTCCCTTAAGAGACTTTTGATGGCTTCTCACTACACCTAGAATCAAGTGGAAATGCCGGACCACAGTCTAAACAACTGGCCCATTCCCAGGTCTCTGTCGTTGGCTGCATTCACGCTAACCTCATTTCTGACAAACAAATCCCCATTGCACCCCTGGCCCCCACACGTTGACCCTCGAATCCCATAGAATTAATCATAGCCTTCTAAGTACATCTAGCTCCTCCCTTGGTAGCTAATACTCAACACCTGCTACTCACCCTGCAAAGAAAACCCTTTCCCACTCTCTGCCTTAGTGTCCCTTATACCCAGCCCGGAGCCTCTTACAGAGTAGACACATACATGTTTATTATGTAAGCAATGGAATAAATAAATGCAGCATGACCACCATAACCATGATCTTCCTGTAATCAGTTACCAACTTCCTTTGGTCTCTTCTGGTAAAATGTACTGAGAGTAATGTGGATCTAGAGTTGGCTGAACCTGAACACCAGCTCTTCTGCTTACTAGCCGTGTGACCTTGGATAAGCTTACTTCCCAGGTCATCAATCCAACCACCGCCTCACCTGTAAACCAGCGAGTTGAGGCCTAAGCCCAGGCCTTAGTTTCCTCCTCTGTAAAGTGGGCACAGTACGAGTAACCGTATCCTATGATTATTGTTAGAATTAAAAAAAAAATAATGTCTACAAAGCCTTTATTATCCCATTTGTCACATGGTCAGAGCTTGACCAGTATCAGGTGTTTTATTATATACAGGGCTCTGGTGAGGATTACATTAATTCATTTATACGAACCCAGCCTGGCCCGTCACAGGTACTCAGTCAAGGTTAGTGCCATCCCATCTACTATGGTGCACAGTCTTCCTGAGGCTGAAGTTAACCCCTGGATGGAACTCCAGAAAAGGGAAGAGCAAGGCACTAATTTTATCAGAACTCTTATTTACCGAGATGACACTTAGGAAATGCATTTGCTCTTTTCCCCTAAGGGGAGACAGATATGCTCTTCCCCCACTGCTCTCTATTTTAGATGGAACTGATAAGGCCCTATTAATATAATTCTGTGCACAAAGAAGGTCCTGCCAAGAGCAGCCTGGTGTTATTTTAGCTCTATCCATAAATCCAAAGGCCTGATAATTATTTTTAATTCCGCATGCTAGTTTGAGGTTCTGCACAATTAATCCATACCATTAACTGCATAACTATAAATATAACCCAAGCTTTCTTGGATCCTTATGCCAAAAAGCACAACCTTATGAATACACTTGTTAGTGTTCCACTGGCTAAGAAGCTGTATCGGGGGTGGGGGTAAAAAAAAGAAAAGAAACAGAAAAAGGAAATTTCAGATAATAGACGCATTTGGGAAAGCATCCTGGCTGGAGTGCTGTGTGTCATTACAAGAATAATAATATAAAATCCCAAGCTTTCATAGCCTTTTATGGGCTACCAGTTGCTGTTTATGATCTCATTTTGTTTGAGTCTTATGGTGGCTGGTCACATAAAGGGAAGGAGATAGTTTTACCATTTTTTTCAGAGGGGTAAACTAATGTTCATTCAAGGAACGTGGACCAGAAAGTTCAGCACATATGTGAAAGGACTGGAGGCAGTTTTCTGGTCGCTGGCCCCAGGACCTGTGTGATTGTATGTTTTGATATTCATCTCCTTGGGTGGGATGCAAAGAGAAAACAAGGAGACAGTGATGCTTAAGTATGTTCATCTTCAAAGTCTGAGCTCAGCTCCTCTGAGAAAAGAGAATGCTAGCAATAGGCTTCTAGAAATCCACTCAAAATGCAGGGGGAAAAAATGTCCTATAATTGCCATTTAAAAAATCTGTATTGCACTTTGCATAATAGTTCCCATTTATTAAACTCTTTTTACTGTATAGCAGGCCCTATGCTAGATGCTTGACATACATTATTTATAATCCCCACAAGTTATGAAGTGCCTGGGTGACCATGTTCCAATCAATTACTCTTGTAATCCTCAACATTCCCATCTATAAAATAAAAATAATTATAATACTTACCATTTAGGGTCCTGAAGAACATAAAATGTGATAATGTATGTAATATGTTTGGCTCAGAGCCTATGTCATGGTCAGTGCTCAGACCTTGTTAGGCTTTTTGTTTTCACTGTTTGGAACTAAACTCCATACTTTTCCCACTTGAATCCCCTGCCTTTCATGACACCGGATGATGCCACAGGCGTTGTAGAATTTGAGAAAAACAGAACTTAGTGGCCAGAGCATGGGTAGTTAGAATCAGACAAATGGAGGTTCAAATCCAGTTCAGATTCTTGGAAATTAACTTGTCCTCTATATTCTTTAGATGGGGATAATAATGATAGTAACAATTTCATAGACTTTATGTGTGAATTAAGAGAACCTAAAAGCTCTTTCTGGTCACAGGAAGCATTTAATAAATGGTAGCATTAATATCCTCACAGGAAGCCCTTGGGGTGGATGATATCATTAGCTCTGTTTGACTGATGGAGACACTGATAATCTGAGAAATACAAAGAATGACTTTTCAAGGTTGGTTTGGGTCTCAGAACTAAGTGTTAGCCACGGCCAAACTCAATTCTATAGAGTTGATCAACCCCTCACCTAAATGTCTCAGCTGCTAAACAGTGCCATCCTTCAAGAAGCAGGAACGATAGCCTCCGCTCATTTCTGCTGACCATGGTGCTGACCTCTCTTTGTCTGCATGGACCCCTTCCCTATCTTTTGACAATGATTTGGGATCTGGGGCTCTGGATTAGATACATCTTTGTCTCCAACTTCTGTCCTGATTGATTTATAGTATCACTTGATGAATGTGCCATATTTTTTTTAAGGCTCATCCATTTTCAAAGAGACGACAACTCCTGAATGCAAAACCTAGGGTGTCATTTTGGTAATGAAATTCAAATCTTGCTGTGATGATTCAAGTTACCAACTCAAATGCTATTTGGGGAGAGAGATGTGCTCAGTCCTTGCTGAGAAGCCTTGAACAAGTCTCTTATTTTGCCTGAATCTCTGTGTCCTCACCTGTTAAAAGGAGGCAAATGTTCCTGCTCTCCTTACAAAAATGGTGCTTGTTGGGAGTTGATGTCCAAATCTGATTTTTGCCCTTCTTTCCTACCTCATATCTGCCTGTCCTATTTTCGTCAAACACACTTTACTCATGGAAAGAAAAAAAAATACACCATCAGCTATAATCACTGGCACAATAATCCCTATCCACTCAGAGAGTGGATAGGTAGCACGGTGAGAAATGATGTGAAGAATCAGGGTTCTTCCAACTCAGACTGTCCGTTTCAATGTGAAAATTAAACACAACATACGAGAGAGGCCACTGGTTTCTTCGTGTCACTCTACAATTCCCTTCAAGGGAATAAAAGTTGATTATCTTGTCTTTTTCTCAGTTTCAGATTTTTCTCTCATACGCACTTCCAATGGAGTCTTTACTTGCACACTGAGAGAAACCAAGATGGTTCAGCCCCTACCTCTTTCCTTCTCAAACAGGTCCATTTAGTCTTTCTAATTTGCAGAATTATAATTCAAATGGAAGGAAAATAGACTCTAAGAACTCCCTAGATGTGATTGCGATGATTTTTAAAACACATTTTTAAAAGACAGTGGCTGTAGATAAGGAACCGTATGGTGGAGTAATGAGGAATGAACGAGTCACACACTGCAGGAGGTGGGGGGAATTTACATCTTCGGGTTTGCAGAGGGATGCTGGCTGGTTTTGCACAAAGATGCAAGAGACTGATTATGTGGCAGATTTGCATGCGGCTCACAGTGGGATGCTGTGAGCGAAGCTCAGGAAGACGCCTGGTCCAGCAGGGAATCTTGTACCTGTAATAGCTCTTCTTGCAAACATTGGGAGCATGTCAACCAGGCAGGGATGGGGGACTCCCAATGTAGCTTGTCATAATTAAAGCAATGACAACCTTCACCACCAATGTACAAAGAACCTCCATCTCTAACCATATGGTGTCATTGAAATCAAATGGACTTTAGCAGCTAACAGACATGATGAGCCAGAATCTAGAAGTTGCCATTTACTTACTCTCTAACCTTGAGCAAGTCACCAATCCTCACAGAGCCTCAGTTTCTTTAGATATAAACTAGGGGTAAGGCTGATAATACTCATGTTGAATGTCTGTTAAAAAAGAATCCAAGAGGGGCGCTCGAGTGGCTCAGATTGTTGAGCGTCTGCCTTTGGCTTGGGTCATGATCCCAGGGTCCTGGGATCGAGCCCCTCATCGGGATCTCTGCTCAGTGGAGAGCCTGCTTCTCCCTCTCCCTCTGCTGTTCCCTCCACTTGTGCTCTCTGGCTCTCTCTCTCTGTCAGATAAATAAATAAAATCTTAAAAACAAAAAAAGCATCCAAGAGAGAATACAAAGTCCCTATGCTATAGCCAGGATATAATAATAATTTTTTTATTATTATTTTATACGATGTGGGGAATTATTTCAAGGTACAGGCAGCCAATTTCTTTGTCTTCAGAGTCTGAAAGCACCCTGAGTCTTCCACAGCATAGAGATCGACACTGGGAATATTCAATCCCTCTCTATCTCTGCCTCTCCCTCTGGCCCACCCAGGCTCCAATGCCAAGAAAAACAGCGTAGTGGAGAGAGCAGCTCTTGCTGCCAACGGCACAGATGAGAAAACCACACTGCAGCTACAGAAGGCAGCCCGACACGGCCACTTGGAGCCAGAGCAGATTGCTGGGGTAGAGCACGTCACTGTTCTGTCTCTTTTCTAACAGACAAATGTCATTCCTGTCCGCACCAACAGCATGCACATGGGGAAATAAGAGAAACTGACCGAGACAAAGCTGAGAAGGTTGAGAGCAGGTCCGAACAACAAACCACTGAGATCTGGTAGTGGTAGGTGGGGGGTTCGGGGGGAGCAATCCAGCTGCCAACCAGATGAACCATGAAGTGAGAAAAATAGGAGGAGCCTCTAATGTCTGTGATTCAGTTCATAAAGTGGGTCAGATGGCCCATGTCCCTTGGATAACTCTTCTCCATCCTTTAGGACTCAGGACACGTGTGAGCTCTTTCAGGAAGCCTTTGTTTGTCGCTTTCCCAACAGTCAGGCTGGGGAGATATCCTGCCGTGCCTGAGGCTTGTCCCTACTATTAGCACTCATCTTACTATGACAATGTTGTAATAGAAAGTTCATTGTGGGGCGCCTGGGTGGCTCAGTCGGTTAAACGTCTGACTCTTGATTTCAGCTCAGGTCATGATCTCAGGATCATGAGATCAAGCCCTGTGTCAGGTTTCATGCTGGGCATGGAGCCTACTTACGATTCTCTCCTTCTCCCTCTGCCACTCCCCACCTCACTCTGCTCTCTCTCTCTCTAAAAAATAAAAGAAGTTCATTTCTCTGTCTCTCCCACTAGACTGTGAGCTTCTGCCTCACCCATTATCTACCACAGGCTTGGCACAGGTAGGTAATGGGTAAATATCTGGCAAACAGATCAGTAGGGGTAAGTGGGTGGGTTCAAGAGTGGATGACTCACATGGATGGATGAAAGACGGTTTGTCAGATGGATCAATGGATGGATGAACAGACAGATGGTTTATTACATGACTGAACATTAGATGACCGGATGGCTGAATACATGGATGGACAAATAATTCAAATGTATCAGACACTCATGGTTAGTAGTTACTTTACCCCAAAAAACAAGACTTGAATCTACATAAAGGACTAGGTATCATCATTTCTCCCCTCCACTCAACTTCCAAGGCAGATACCAGCCACAAGAATCTCTCGGCTCTTTGTAAAAATTGTCATCATTCACCCTAGAAACTGTACAAAATGGTAGAATGAGCACCAGACATGGAAAGGCATAAGATCTAAATTTGAATCTTTTATCAGCTATTGATAAAAATGTCACTAAATATCTCCAAGTATTCCCTATTCAGAAATCAGAGAGTACCACCTACTTCACAGGATTATCATGTAGCTAAAATTAAACTGTAAATATGAAAGCCAATATTGTAAGGTTTGTGTTATATTCAGAGGACCACTAAAGTCGATCTCTTTTGTTTTAGAAATATTCTATCTTTTCCCCAAATGAGAGCTCACTTGGAACACCAATATAACAATCAGACAGAGCACTACCATCTCTGGTTAAAGCTAGATCCTGTCTCATTAATCCTTATCCACTCAGAGACCACTGCGGTGCTCTGAAAGAATCTGGCATCCCAGAGAACACAGGAAAAAATCTCTCTCCTCTATGATGCATGGGAGTCTCATTCTATGTTCCACGGTGTCAGGCTGAAACCCCGCTCTTCTCCTTCTCCTTCTCCCTCTCCCTCTCTTCCTCTCTCCCTCTCTTCCCCCTTCTGTCAGAGGAGCCCAGGGCTTTGCATTCATCTATGCAAAGATGAGCTGATGACCCTGTCAGAAAATAAAAATGGTTTTCATCCGTCTCTTCAGGAGTTTCTAGAAATACTTCTGACTGAGACGCTCTCTGAATAATTCACTCATTTGAGATCATTTAAATAATCTATTCACTCATTTTCATCAATTATGAAAATGGCAATGGCACACTATCAAGGGTACAGCTTTTGTCTTACATTTATACCATCTGTCAGCTTAATCATGCCCCCAGCACCCTCAGAGAGCTTCCTTATCAAGTTGGGTTTATGAGTTCTGTAGACATGCATACTCCAGATGACATCATGGTTGACTCTGGTTCTCCTGAGAGAGAGATCTGCTGGGGTTCCAATTCTGCCTCCATCACTATCTCCTTGGGCAAGTCATTTATCCTATGTAGCTTCCAATTTCTCTCCTATGACATGGAACTCCAATTATAATTGAAGCTGGCATTTACTGACCATCTACTATATGTCAGTTAGTGTTCTGAGCACTAGATACACATATTTTTAAATTTCCCCCACAACCCATGAGGCAGGAACTCCTATCAGCTCCCTTTTAGATATGACAAAATGCAGAGAATGGTGTGATATTTAAATGAGAGAATGCCCTAAAAACATTCACCTGCATCATGGAATAGGAGCTCAACTTTGGTACCTGTTACCATCATCACCCTCACATCAACCAACATCACCACCATCATCATCACCAAACATCCTTATTATTAACATTCCCATCAACGCATGTTCTCATGGAGATATCTTGTCTGTGAACTTTTTTTTTTTAACTTCTGAAATTGAGAAAACTTTTAGCAGAATTTTGCCTTCCAGGAGAACAGTGGTTTAACTGCTATTCTTTTGGGAGTTGGTTTGTTGTTACAAATGAAAAAAAAAAAAGAGAGAGAGAGAGAACCAATGCAAGACAGAAACACACACACACACACACACACACACACACACACACACACACACACACACACAAAGGAGGTGGTACCACTTACTTCAGTCTGAAGTGTTAATTTTCTAGAGACCTACTATATTTTCCCCACTGTGACCTAACATAGTGTACTGTGTGGGTATTTAAAATAGGCAGAGCGCATGACTCTAGGGAAGTCAGATGATCATTTTAAATCTTCTGCAATGGCTTAACTTTCCCTCTCTAGGGCTTGTATCATTTGAAAAACTTAATGATCATTACATAAGGAAACAAGTTAAATTTCACACAGACTCTGCTAAGGTAGTGATATCACCAAACCCATTTTACAAATGGGCCCTTGACTTTAGATGTGGGTTGGGGAGGAAAAAGGAAAGAAGAGAGAGAAAGCAAGGCAGGGGTTGGGGGTGGGGAGTAGGGAGAAAGAAAGACGAACAATGTCATTTATGGGCATGACAGATTTCCTCGGGAAATACTCAATCCAGAAATGCCTAAGCACAGACCCATGCCTAAAAATTAAAAAAACAAAACAAAACAAAACAAATCTGACTGATTCTGCTTTGTCATGAAGCTCTCAGATCATCCAGTGAATGCCATGTGCTCCAATTCCTTTCTGACATTCCTCTCAGATTCCATTGCCACTGTCCCTATTCATACCTTACACTCCCCTTGAACCCGAGCTACTTAAAGCACCCCTGAGAAATTTTCCCAAAGATCCTCGCCAATCATCATTTCCTTTTTAAAGAAGCATCAGAATCTGCATCTACAAGGACAGGCTATGGGGTTGATATCCCAGCTTTGTGACCCTGCACACTTTTTGAATTTGTCTGGGCCTCATTCCCTAGTTTATAAAAGAGGGTAACAGCATCTGTATTCCAGTGTCCACGTGAGGACCAGACAAGTTTATATATTTGAATGCTCAGCACCTGCATGGTGCCTCGCTAATGCTAAACAAATGGTAGCTATTACTATTTATTATTTTTCTGTTTTCTTCTCCTTCAATGGCGCCCCAACGATTACTGAATAAAGTCCTGTAGGCTCAAATTCACTTCTCAGCACGGCCCTTCCTTCTCATTGTTCTCTCACAACGATCCCTATTCATTTCCTGTTGTCCTGTAACAAACAGCCTCCAACTTCACCGCCTGGAACAGCATCCCTTTGACAATACCTCACGGCTTCACAGGCCCACAGTCCAGCGGGGCTCGGCTGGGTTCTCGGCTCGGGGTCTCACAAGGCTGAAATCAAGGTGTCAGCCAGCTTGGGCTCGTGGCTGGAGGATCTGGGAAGAATCCACTTCCAAACTCCTTCAGGTCGTTGGCCGAGTCCAGCTCCTTGAGGGCTGTAGCACTGAAGTTCTTGCTTCCTTGGTAACTGTTGGCCAGGGACGAAACTCAGCTCCAAGTGGCCCTCCACATGCCTTGTCTCATGGCCCCTCAATCCTCAAGCCTAGCAGTCAAATCCTTCCCGTGCTCAAATCTGGCCTCTTCTTCTGCTATTCATTGCAGAAAAGTCTCTACTTTTATTTATTTTTAAAGATTTTATTCATTTATTTGACACAGACAGATACAACAAGAGAGGGAACACAAGCAGGGGGAGTGGGAGAGGGAGAAGCAGGCTTCCCACTGAGCAGGGAGCCCGATGTGGGGCTCAATCCCAGGACCCTGGGACCATGACCTGAGCCGAAGGCAGACGTTTAACGACTGAGCCACCCAGGCGCCCCAAAAGTCTCTACTTTTAAAAGGCTCCGGGCACCTGGGTGGCTCAGTTGGTTAAGCGACTGCCTTCGGCTCAGGTCACGATCCCGGGGTCCTGGGATCGAGTCCCACATCGGGCTCCCGGCTCAGCGGGGAGCCTGCTTCTCCCTCTGATCTTCTCCCCTCTCATGCTGTTTCTCTCTCGCTCGCTCTCTAATAAATAAATTTAAAAAAATAAAATAAAATAAAAGGCTCCCGTGATGACATGAGGCCCAGCCTGATTAACTCAAAAGGCAGCTGACAAACCCTTCTGCTCCCTAACGTGACAATCATGGGACACATATCTCATCATATCCACATACTGTTCAGGGGGAGGCTTACAGGGAGTGAGGGGCATTGGGGGTCATTCTTAGAATTCTGCCTACCACACAAATCCTTGCTCCTGGGCTTTCACTTACAATGTTCCTTCTGCATGGAATGGCCTTCCCACACGTATTCAGAAGTCCAGATCACACTTATGCTTTGACACTTGTCCAAATGAGAGGGTGATCTGTACAGATGCCCTAAACCCTTCTGCCTATACATAACATCTATTTTCTCTAAATACTGTAGATTTCTACCAGAACATCTTTTGTGGCACATATCACACTGTCTTGTGGTTATGAGCATCTCCTAGCGCCCTACTAGATTCTATGTATCTTCAAAACTGGTCCGTGTGTTACTGCAACCCTCCACAATGACCTGCACACAGTAGGTATTCTAGACATTTTGTTTGATGGAATATATGTGTGAAATGCATAAGGGTTATAATCCAAATCCAGCCCATCTCTGTTTATGGGGGGGACAGATTTACCAGAAAAAGAAATCATTTAATAACAATATTTATGGAGGATATACCAGGTGACAGGAACTGATCTACAGGCATAAACAAGATTTTATTGGCATTGGTACTGTCTCACTCACCAGAGATTACTCAAGGTACAACAAAACTGCAATTTCTTTACTTCCTTTTCTCCCATACCATTTCTCTTAAGCTTTGCCACTAAGCATTGTATTCCAAAGGAAGAAAGAGGCACAAAGAGCCTTAAAGCAAAAAGTTCTCATAACCAGGATGACATTGACAAAACCAGTTTTTCAGGGTCACAAAGAGTAAATCTATGCCCTAAAGCCATGGTTCTAGGTCTTTAAGGGGCAGGAGAATCATGAGGACAGCTATTGAAGAAAGCAGAATCTGAAATGATCATTCCATAGGTTTGAAGTAGGGATAAGACCTTCACACCTTTCCCCTGGTGACTCTGATACAGGGAGCCCCAAGAACTACACCTGAATGACCAATGATGAAAGATGTTCCTCATGGGGAGAAGTCCATGGAAACCAATCTTTTCATCCATTTTTATATCCATTCTACAAATACTGAGTCTCGGCGATTGAGCACCAGAGATTGAGTGGTAAGAGAATAAGTGAAAAGCTGAAAACAGACTTCTCTCAGTGCTAGTCACAGCCAGAGCTCATGGCTTCCTCAATGGGCCGTCACTGTCTTCCAAGCAAAGCAAGCACATGGGAGAAGCCAGAATGTCCTTCTGTCTGCTTGCAGAAGGTGTAAGCAAGTCTCTCCACTTTCAGCAATGCAAACAATTGTTCTATTGATTCGTCATTTACTAGTGGTCTCTCAACTATTTTCCTCCAAGACTTCCTTCACATAATCATTGGGGAATATGTGTGTGCAGAAGCCAAGTACAATGCTTGCATAAATACTTCAATCCTTTCGCAGGATGAACCTGTTTGCAGATTATTGATATCATACACAAACTCACACACATAAGCAAACACACACTAGAAATCTTCTGCACATTCTCATGAGTTCTTGAGACTCACTGAATCATTCTAGGCTAAAAGTGGTGGGGAAGTGACGGAGGGGTAGTTAAAATACAATGATCCAGAAGGGAGGGAGTTACAGCAATCTATCATTAGAAATCACGTCATGTCACAGTTTGTACCCCATGCATACACCACTGTTGGTAAAGGACTTCCTAGATCTGATCACATGCTGACATGTCTCATCAGAACTATACATTCCAGATGTCAGTCCAAGCTTTCTCAAAGACCTCCTGTATCATATCTGCACCAGGAATTCCTTCCTTAAGTGGCATCTCCTTCATTATGCACAAGAAACAAGGGACAGGGTATGATCCAGGAAGATGGAACTGCTATAGACCAGAAAAGACATGGCCTGTGAAGTATGATAAATATTTATCCCCCAAGTTCCAGTGAGTTGGCTTTGGGTAGAATCTGCTGCCCCCCATGAGAAAAAGAAGGTGAATGTCATTCTAAGGGTGGGAGGAGCCCTCTTAATTTCTCCTCTCAAATATCCCTGTCTCACTGCCAGGCTTTCTGTAAGATGTAGTGATTAGGAATGCAGGCTTTGCGGTCAGGCAGACCTCCACCCACATCCTGCTTCCTTCACCTACTAGCTGGGGGGATCTGAAACTGGTCACTAACCTGAATTTCTGTTTGTGAGGCAGGAATCAGAATGCCTCCTTGAGATGAGTTGTTGAAACAACTACATGAGATCATGCATGTAAAATTCTCACCATAGCTCTTGGTGCAGAATAGCTTTTAATGAATGGTGCCTGAAGTCTGAAGTCATCATGCCCAACAGATTGTACAGAGACCCTTCTGGGCACTAGAAACAAAGTCCCGTGGCAGAGCTAAAGAGACATGAATGGAACTGACGTTTTCCCAAATGGGGCTTGTGGTCTAAATGAAGATAAATACGCAAGCAAACAATGACAATGCGAAGTGTTAACACTCTTAGGAGTTAGTATACAGGTCTGTAGAAATGAGGTGGAAAGGACCCAACCCACTTGAGATTATCCAGGAAGGGTGTCCTTGGAAAAATTGGAAAAACGCTCAAAGGAACAGGAATACCAGGGAGCAGAGCATGAGCCAATGACAACCAAATATTCTTCACCGGGAGGATAAGAATGAAGATGTCTGTGCTGGGACACAGGAGAAGACCATATTTGGGAGGGGGAGATGATGATTTTGGCTTTTGACAAGAGGAAGTTGGAGGTCTGTGGGCTCTCCGTGTGGGGGAGTTCTGCAAGCAAGCATGGAGATCAGGAGGTCTGGGCTGGTGTGAGGGATCTGCCATCCTGTGAGGAAGGCGGCTGGCACCAAGGGTCCCAGTGAGAATGCAAACAGACCGGGGAGGAGAAAGGGGAGGCAGATGCATCAGAGCATCGCAGCAAGACTCTTGGTTTGGGAAGACATGATGGGTCTCTCTCATGTCTTCTGGGGCATCACTATCATCCTTAATTACTGCTTTTCTAGAAAACAAGAGGATTATTTTACTTTAGTAGGTATGGGTTTTGTCCTATTTATGCTTGAGGTCAAAAAATTCAAAAACTGCTTTCAAAATCTTTCTTTGACTCTCTCCCTTTCTGTTTCTCTATCTCCATTTTAAAGCTAGTCTGTGCATATGTGTACGTGCATATGCACATATATATTTTCATTTTAAAGCTAGTGTAACCCAAAAATGGTAAAGAGAATTATTCCCAAAGCATTTTTTTTTCAGGTCGTTAATGAGAAAATTATTCAAGTTGGAGAAAGCCAGTCTATACTCAAACCCTAGCTCCGAATGCCCTTTCATCTTGGAGACTTCCCAGCTGGCTGAGTCAAGTTCACCCTTCTCACCCCAGCAAAGGCTCGGTGATGAGCCACCTGAGGAGCAGGACGGTTTCCTACTCATCCTTGGATAAGCCCTGGTGCTTGAAATAATGGTGGCCATAGAGTTGGTGCCCAGGGAGTACTGGTTGTACTGGCCTGGGCTGCCAATTGCTGTTTTCAAACATCTCTGGGAGACCTTGCTCCAAGACCCACCAAGCTCCAAGGCAGAGCAAAAACCACTGGAGAAAAAGAAACGCAAAGAGCACGGGAGTCCTGATTTGCAAGAGGAAGCCTGCTTAGCACTGAATTCTATGTCTGCTGGACACAAGCGGGCATTGGTCATGGCACTGGAATAATCCACGACAGCCACAAAGAAGGGCCCGGCCAAAAGCAAAGGCCCCTCCAATGGCTTGCCACAATTTCCAAGACTTCCTCCTTACAAGCTGCTGCTTCTAGTGATGCCACTGGGTGACCTCAGAGATAGAGAGAAGTTGCCTCTGAGCCCCAGAGTAACAGCTCCCTCCTTCCGCAGGCCGGCCCCTTGATGACCCACTGTATTCTGTATGCTGCCGGCAGGCAGGCTGAAGGATAACATGACTGGTATTTACTTGCTCCACTGGCTTCCTCTTTCTTCCAAGACAGAAGCACAAAGAGTTATTTCTGAAGAATTGGTCCCCCGAGTGCCAAGAGAATAGCCCAACTACAGGAAGCATTTGTACATTCTAAGCTCAATTCGGCGGTAATTCCCTGAGCTGCCTTTTTGAGAAACTGTTGTATTTCAATAGGAATTTGAAGGAGGACACACAAAATATTAAAAGGGCATTTTCTGTATCTGGAAACGGAGGATAACAAGGGCAGCTTTATTTTACAAAATGCTATCACCTGTGTGGCAGTGGCCTCCCCGTAAACAGTGTCCCTGGCAAATGAGCTAGATCCAAAGGCAGCACTGAAAATTCACAGGTATGAGCCAAGGCTGACCCAGGACGGGTGAAATCCAACCAAGGAGAATGATTTCACAGCTCCACAGTGATCCTCAGGTTGTGTAACTTCAAATGGTTGAAAAATAACGCCAAAACAAAACGACAGAAGGCAGAAAAGGCCCACGTTCCCTATCTCGTATTAAGAATAGGAAAAAAGTAATTTGCATGTTGGCTTTGCATTTGTAAGAGGAAAGAAAACCCAGAACTTGCAGGATGGATAAAAGAAGGTGTGGGTACAGGAAAACATTACAGGTACAAACAAAAACAAAAACCCACCGTGTTCAGTGTCCCAGATGTACAAAGGAGCCCAGCTCAGTGATGGGGATGTGGGCCACAGGGTATACCAGATGCCAGTTAACTAGAATCCAATGCTTTCCTCAAGCATCACAAAAAACGCAGACTCCCACCCCACCCTCCGGCACATGCAGACTAGAATCTAAGTTCCATGAGTACAAAACTTTTTTTGCCTCTCTTGTTCACCGATAGATTCCAAGTATCAAGAATAGTGCCTGGCACATAGTTGGCACTGAGTATCTGTTGGATGAATGAATGAAATGTGACTCAGTGCTTGGGTATACCACCTAGAGGAGAAATAGAGTAACTGTTCAATAAGCAATGGTTATTGTTGATATAACTAGTATTCAGGTCCGGGAGTTAAATATGAAAACTCAGTAAATGCTGGTACTTAACTGTGCTGGGTATCTCAGTTTGAAGGGTTTCAAAAATTGTTTTGAATTAAGGTTCAATGAAATGCAATAAAATAAACAGATCTTTGGTGACAGTTTGACACATTTTGACAAATGTTCAAGATAGGAAACATTGCCATAACTCTAGAAAGCTCCCTGTGCCCTTTCCTACTGACTGCCTGTTTTGGCAATTCATCCATGTTCTAGGTATTACCAGTTCATTCCTTATTAATGAGTAGCATTCCACTTTACGAATATACCATAATTTATTTATCCACTCCTTGCTGATGGACACTGGCATTCCTTCTGATGTTTTGCTCTGATGAATAAAGTTGCAATGAACATTCTTATACAAATACTACTTTGGGGGTATAAGTTTATATTTCTTTACAGTAAATACTCAGGCGTATAACTGCTGGGTTGGAAGGTTTGTATATATTTTTCACTTTATAAGAAACTGCCAAACACTTTTCCACGGTGGTTTTAATTTTACATTCCCACTGGCCATATATAAGAGATTCAGTTGCTCCATATCCTTACCAACACTTGGTATTCTCACTCTTTTTCATTTTAGCCATTCAGTGGGTGTGAAGTGATATATCATTATAGTTTTAGTTTGCATGTCTCTGATGGTCATAAGAATGTTTCACTTACTTATTGGCCATTTCAGTAACATCTTTTGCCAACTGTCTAACTTAATTTCCCACTTTTGTGTTGTTTTATTTTTTATTATTGATTTATTGGAGTTCTTTATACATTCTGGATATGAGCCCTTTGGGATATACACAGAGAGTTAATATTTTTTCCCAATCTGAGGCTTGCCTTTTTCATTTTCTAACAGTGTCTGTACATGAGAAAAATTAGAAATTTTTTAAATTTTGATGTTTGATGCAGTCCAGTCTATTTATTTATTTAAAGATTTTTTATTTATTTGAGAGAGAGAATGCATGTGTATGTGTGTGTGTGAGAGGGAGAGAGCACCGAGGAAGAGGGAGAAGCACACTCCCCTCTGAGCAGAGAGCCTGATGCTGGGCTCAATCCCAGGATCTTGAGAAAATGACCTAAGCCGAAGGTAGACACTTATCGCACTGAGCCACCCAGGCACCCCCAGTTTATTATTTTTACTGTACACCAAATGCCTTTTGCATTCTGCTTTCTCGGATCACAGCAATATCCTCCTAAATTTTCTTCTAAACACTTCACAGTTTTAGCTTTTACATTTAGGTCTGAAATTTAAGTAATTTTTATGTATAATGTGAGATACGGGTCAAGGTATTTTTCTTCCATATGGATATCTGGTAGATCTAGAGCCATTTATTAAAAGGACTTTCTTTTCGTGGTGCCTGGGTGGCTTAGTCTGTTGTGCCTGACTCTTGGTTTTGGTTCAGGTCATGATCTCAGGGTCATGAGATTGAGCCCCGCATAAGGTTGCATGCTCAGTGTGGAGTCTGCTTGAGATTCTCTGCCTCTCCCTCTTCCGCTTGTCCCTCCCCCCAAGCTCTCTGTCTAAAATAAATGCACCTTTAAAAAAAAAAAAGACATTCCTTTCCCCCATTGTCATAATTATTCATCAAAAAGCAATTGAATACATGTTTGTGGATTTATTTTCATCATTTCATCACTATATGAGATGTCAGTTATAGGGTTTTCATAGATAACCTTTATCAGATTGAGAAATCTCCCTTCCTTTATCATGAATGGATATATTAGATTTTGTCAAATGCTTTTTCTGCATCTATTGAGATGACCATACAATCTTCTCCTTTATTATATTAATATGGTAAGTTACACTGATTTATTTTTTTTTAATTTTTACACTGATTTATTTTTTGAATGTTAAACCAATCTTGAGTTCATAGGATAAACAACATTTATCCATGGTGTATTATTTTTTTAATATATTGATGGATTATGATTACTAATATATTGAAACACTGTGTAGATTGGTGTTATTTCTTTTTAAAATGTCTGATGGAATTCACAGCCAAGCTATCTAGGTCAGGAGTTTTTTTTGTTTTTGAAATGGGGAAGATTTTAGTCATAAATTCAATTTCTTAGCAAGTTTAGAGCTTAGAAAATTAGAGACTTCAGACTGTCTATTTCTTTTTTAGGTCAGTTTTGGAAATTTGTGGGGTTTTTTTTTTCCAAAAAATATACCCATTTTATCTACATTGTGGAATTTGTTGGCATACATTATTCATAATATTTTTTTATCATTTTGATGTCTGCAGGATCTGTAATGTCTGTGGTGATATCTCCTCTTGCACTTTTAGTATTTTTTTTAAAGATTTTATTTATTTATTTGACAGCGACACAGCGAGAGAGGGAACACAAGCGGGGGCCGTGGGAGAGGGAGAAGCAGGCTTCCCGCCGAGGAGGGAGCCCAATGCAGGGCTCAATCCCAGGACCCTGGGATCATGACCTTAGCTGAAGGCAGATGCTTTATGACTGAGCCCCCCAAGTGCCCCACATTTTTAGTATTTTTTAATTAGTATTTGTGTTTTCTCTGTTTTGTGTGATCACTCTTGCTAGAAATTACAAATTTCATTAATCTTTTCAAAGAACTACCTTTTGGCTTTGTCGATTTTCTCTATATTTTGTGTTCTACTTTGATTTTTACTCTTATATTTGTGATTTTCTTCCTTCTATTTCATTTGGGTTTACTTTGCTCTTCTTTTTCTAGCTTCTTAATGTAGAAGCTTAAATCACTGACTTTACACTTGCCTTATTTTTAAAATTATAAGCATTTAAAGCTATAAACTTCCCCCTTAGCACATCTTCTACTTTATTCTTCAAATTTGATATGTTTTCATTGTCATTTCATTCAAAATATTTGCTAATGTCTTTTGATTTCTTCTTTGACCCATGGGCTATTCAGAGGTGTTATCTTATTTCCAAACATCTGGTATTCTCTGGATCTATTTTTATCACTAACTTTTTTTTAATTTTCTGATTTTTTTAAAATTTTATTTTGTTAGTCATCATTCATTACATCATTAGTTTTTGATGTAGTGTTCCATGATTCATTGTTTGCATATAACACCCAGTGCTCCATTCAATACGTGCCCTCCTTAACCATCACTGGGCTAACCCATCCCCCTCCCCCCAAAAAACCCTCAGTTTGTGTCTAAGAGTCCATAGTCTCTCAAGGTTCATCTCCCCGTCTGATTTCCTCCCCTTCATTTTTCCCTTCCTACTATCTTTTTTTTTTTTTAACATATCATGTATTATTTGATTCAGAGGTACAGGTCTGTGATTCATTTATTTTAACACTGTGTGGTCAAAGAATGCATTCTGCATGATTTCCATCCTTTGAAATATATCAAGACTTGTTTTATGTTCCAGAACACAGTCTACTTGGGTTACTTTTCTAAATACACTTGAAGGAAAGTTTCTTTTGTAGCTCTTGGGTGTAGCAGGCAAAATCTTCCAAAGCTTTCTCTTCATTTTTCCTTCTAGGAATCCATCACGGATCCCCCAAAGTCGGTGCTTCTGTTTGCACAGTACTTTCTTCTGATCCTAGTGAATTATGTATGGCTCCCACTCCACATCCTGCATCTTCCTACCCATAGGATCTCTCAAGCCTCCAACTGAAGTGCAAAGTGAAGAGAAATCTCAAGCTGCTTGGGTGGTTTAGAAGCCATGCCTTGCTTGTCAAGAAAGACAAGATACCGACCCAGGCTTCCTTTCGATTATTTTTTGTTCTGCTCTTCATGTGATCGTGTGGCAACTAATTTGAGATTTGGTGGGAGAGAGGGCAAATGGGGTAGATATTGTCATTGTTCGTGTGGGTTCATCTGTAAATGCCCCATGACGTCTCCCCTGTCTGATTCAGGACCCGGCTCAGGTGGGACGTGTGATGATTTTTTTTTCCTGCAGAGTTATGTTTTATATTTTCAATAGTTAATATATATGTACTAGAAAATGTGCTTTACAAGAAATATAATCTCCCTCTCCAACCTGTGATTTACACAAGTGATACACTTAAGTTTGGGAAATTAGTTGACTTAAAGTAAAAGACTATGTCAATGAAAAAACAGGGGTTTATCTATATGGCAAAATGTGTAAATATGGTACTTAATATGGGGTGTAGGCAAACTGGTGTGATCACTGCTATACAGTAAATATTTGCTATTGCAACAATGTGAACCAGGCTTTAGTCTTTAAATTATTTATCCTAAGTCCTTCAAGGACCCTTCCTAATGAGATTGGAGAAGCTGACACAAGGAACAGCACACAGTTACCACAGTTTACCCAGAAAAAGCATTGCAGCTACACCTTATGATATTTGGTTCGCCTCGTTCCAAGAAAGATCTGCTCCTGGTCGTGGGAAGGAATCTGGAGCAGCTCAGCAGGAAATGTGTTGGGAAAAGAATTAAGTCGAGCCCTTCCATTGCACATGCGTTCATCCCCACCCTGCATTACCAACATGCAGAAGGATGCTCACCTTTTCCCATTCTCGGTCCTTGTTCAGCACAATCACCACCAGCCTGGGATGCACCTGATAGCCTTCCTCAGTGAAGGACAAGTCTTTGCCATCCCATGTCACGTTGATCATAAATCTAGAGAGAAGAGAGAAAGACAAGTTTTTAGGGAAGAAGGAAAGAGGTCAGATGAGTGGAAGGCACGACCCGTGTAACACTCAGAACGTGGAGACTTACATGGCCATCATCATCCGTGACAAGTGGCCTCTATCTGTGGGAATATTAGTACCTATGCAGGTGCTGCTAGTTGGCCAGGCACTCGTTCCCATCAGCCTGTACTCACTCTCAGAATCCCCCATCCTATATAGATGTTAGTAATTGATTGTCATTAGCACATGGGATGGAACCTTTCTGTCCTGCCACACCCACAGACCTCTATTCATATGACATTACAGGAGGATCTTAAAGCATATTCTATTATGTTTTAACAAGCTTCCCTAAAGGAAGCTGCTGCCTCATTAACCATATGGGATGCGACTTCAAAGAAATGGTATCGCATCTATTCATTACTCATTCCACTAATACTTATTAAATGCTTGCTACATGCCAGGACTCAGCTACTTGGCTGAGGATAAATAAGGAAACAAATATGATCCCTCTCCTCATAAAGCTTATAGTCTAAAGGAGACGACAGACGTTAATTACAGATCTATGACAAGGTTATAATAGCGAGGTGGGTGTGCTATGTAGAAGTGAAACAGGGGTCAGGCAAGACTTCTATGAGGAAGACTTCCAGGCTTCACTGGAAGGATGAGTCAGAATTAACTAGGTTAAAAAAAAAAGACATAAGCAAATTCTAGGCAAAAAGGGCAGCATGTGCAAAGGCTCTGTGGCAGTACACACAAACTATAAACCAGTGAGACCAAAGCAGAGAGAGACAGAAGAATGCGGGACGTGGTGTGTTTGAGAAGGTAAATAGGGGAGATAGTGCAAAGCTTCTCAGGCCATGTTAAAGAGTTCTGTCTTTCTTTTAAAACAGTAGGAACACACTGAAGGTTTGTTGTTGTTGTTCCGTTAGCCACTGTATAGTACATCATTCATTTTTGACGTAGTGTTCAATGATTCATTAGTTGCATATAACACCCAGTGCTCATTACAATACGTGTGCTCCTTAATACCCATTACCCAGCTACCCCCCTTCCACCACCCGCTCCCCTCTGAAATCCTCAGATTGTTTTCCAGAGTCCAGAGTCTCTCGTGGCTCATCTCCCTCTCTGATTTCTTCCCCTTCAGTTTTCCCTCCTTCCCCTATGGTCCTCTGTGCTATTCCTTATGTTCCACAGATGAGTGAAACCATACAATCATTGTCTTTCTCTGCTTGACTTATTTCACTTAGCATAATCCCTTCCAGTTCCATCCAGGTCAGTGCAAATGGTGGGTATTCATCCTTTCTGATGGCTGAGTCATATTCCATTATATATATGAACCATACTTTCTTTATCCATTTATCTGTTGAAGGGCATCTCGGATCCTTCCACAGTTTGGCTGTTGTAGATATTGTTGGTATGAACATTGGGGTGTATGTGCCCCTTCTTTTCACTGCATCTGTGTCTTTGGGATAAATACCTAGTAGTGCAATTGCCGAGTCACAGGGTAGCTCTATTTTTAACGTCTTGAGGAACCTCCATACTGTTTTCCAGAGTAGATGTACCAGCTTGCATTCCCACCAACAGTGTAAGAGGAACTTTCTCCACATCCTCACCAACATTTGTTGTTTCCTAGTTTGTTAATTTTTGCCATTCTAACTGGTCTAAGGTGGTATCTCATTGTGGTTTTGATTTGTATTTTTCTGATGGCTAGTGATAGTGAACATTCTCTTACACCATACACAAAGATAAACTCAAAATGGATGAAAGACCTCAATGTGAGACAGGAATCCATCAAAATCCTAGAGGAGAACATGGGCAGTAACCTTTTCGACATCAGCCACAGCAACTTCTTTCAAGACACGTCTCCAAAGGCAAGGGAAACAAAAGCAAAAATGAACTTTTGGGACTTCATCAAGATAAAAAGCTTCTTCACAGCAAAGGAAACAGTCAACAAAACTAAGAGGCAACCCATGGAATGGGAGAAGATATTTGCAAATGACATTGCAGATAAAGGGCTGGTATCCAAGATCTATAAAGAACTTCTCAAATTCAACACCCCAAAAAACAAACGATCCAGTCACAAAAAATGGGCAGAAGACATGAACAGACACTTCTCCAAAGAAGACACACAAACGGCTAACACACACTGAAGGTTTTAATCATGGAGATGATACAGTCAGATTTTTCTTGTAGAATATGACTTGAAGGCTATGTAGAGAATGGGCTGGAGGGGACCAGAGTGGATACAGGGGGGTAGGTTACAGTGTGCTTATTCTCCATGTCAGAGATGATCTTGGCTTTGGCTCTGTTGTGGCCCCAATAGAGGAGAAGGAGGAGTATGAGTCACCACAAATAGGACCAAGTGGAGAATATTTAGCAGGTATTCAGTTGATGTGAAGGTTGGGGACAGAGAAGCAACAAGGACAACGCCTCAGCATCTGCTTTATATAACATCCGTGTGTTCAACCATTGTCCTAGCACTTTCATTGCACAGGACGTCTGTCTGCCTTAGGATCATCTTACCTCCACCACTCTTCTAAACCACCTTGCCTGTCGGCAGGCTGGATGTGCCCAGGGAGGGAGGCAAGGCAGAGCTCCCCTCCCAGGATTTGGATGGGAAGATCCCCAGGAGTCCACATCCCCTTGTAGCTTGAGGAAAAGGTGATATTGTTGGAGACTTCCAAGGGAACACACCACTTAACAGATACTCAATTAATGTAATACGGTAGGTTGAATATTCAGAGATCCCCAGAGAGACAGGGTATCTCAAGACCGTGGCATTTTCTTACTTTATACTCCTTTAACACCAGAAGCAGCTGAAGAAGTAAAATATTAAGGGGGAGAAATAGAGTATAAAAAATTCAAAAACAAGAGACTGTCCTAACTGGTCACATATCTGCCCCTGGGCCACCACAGTGCAGGCCGTTCATGTGGAAGGAGAATCAGGTCTCCCAGGACATGGTAAAGAAATTGGGGAAAGGCAAAGAACAAATATTGTGTATCCACTCATTGAACTATTTGGGTTTTTAAAAATCATGTTTTTGATGACAAGTTAATGGAGAGGAGAAAATGCTCACTCTTTAATGTTAAACAAGCAGAAGAGGGTAAAAATAGGGTTTGTCTATGCATAGAAGGGTTACAGGTACCTTTTATTTTCTTTTGTGTATCTTTGCATTCTCCAAATTTTCTGCAAATAGTGTCTGCTAAAAAAACAGAAAAAATAAACCACTGCAATTCCAGAAGGAGCAAAGAGTAATCACTCTTCTATTTGGTGCACGTGAGGCATCTGTGATCATTTCCTAGCAGGATATTTTGTTGATTCAACAACAATTTGCTGCATGTCTATTATGTGTCAGGCCCTGTGGGGAGTCCTATAGATGTGGAAATAAAAACCACAGTGTCTGTCCGCCCTCCTACCCACATGTTCACCACCCAGCAACATAGGCACATAAACATGCCAGCACAGAGAACGCCACTCATGCAGGGATGCTCCGTAAGTGGGAGAAGTGAGAGTGCAAAGGAGGGCCCCTCACTCAACCTAAGGGATTGGGGCAGGGCTTCCTGGGGAATCTTGAAGAGTGAAAGAATTAAGAAGAGTTGGGAGAGGGGAGCCTGGGTGGCTCCCTCGGTTAAGCATCCGACTCTTGATCTCAGCTCAGGTCTTGGTCTCAGGGTCACGAGTTCAAGCCCTGCATTGGGATCAGCGCTGAGCATGAAGTCTACTTAAAAAAAAAAAAAAAAAAAAAAAAGGAGAGGGAGGAAAGAATTCTGAGCAAAGGCATCACCTTGAGAAAAGAAGAGTCAGCAAAGGTCGTCAGCGTAACACATGCTGGGGGAAAGAGGGAATAGCTTAATAAGCTAAGGGGCAGTGGGATTTCTCTGGAGAGGATCCATGAAGCCAGATCCTAAAGGACCTTGAATGCTACCCTAAAGTGTTTGGATTTTGTTCAGAAGGCAGCGGAGATCCACGAAAGGTTTTAAATAAAGGAGTGATGCATAGATTTGCTGGCAAGAGAAGCAGACATAAAAATGCTTCTGTCTCTGCATTGGAGGACAACTTCATTTTTGTTTATGGCTAAAAATCTTCCATTATAATTAGGGGGGTCTAAATTAAGTTGTTTATATTTTTCCAGTTGACTTTTGGTTTTGTTCCCCGTGGTTATTTTTAGCCCTATTATATTGTCTGACACACTGTAGGGGCTGGAGTTCATGTTTGGTGGTTGACTATGTTAAAAGATCATCACCAGAAATGCCATCCACCCATGTCTACATACATCTGTTTGTCATTCTTCCATCCATCCATCCATTCATCCGTCAATACATTCATCCATCTATCCATCCAATAGACATATCTGCATACCTACTATGTGTCATGACCTGTGCTAAGAACTGTGGTAGGAAAAATGATAAAGTAAACAAACATATTTCTGCAATACATAACTGCAGAAGAACAGCAAGTGTAAAATTAGAGATAATGTATTAAGTAGGCTGGTGAAGAGCATGAGGAATAGAGTGGCCAATTCTATTGCAGAGGCAGAGCAGGCATCAGGAAACAAAGTGGAAGGGAGAACAAGGTCTGGAGGGGTGTATGGCCAGGAGCGAGGGGTGGCGATGCACTGCAGGGAGGAAACCACCAAGCCAATGGTATAGAACCATAGAACAGGATGGAAGACTATTCACAGAATCTCTGATAAACACTGCAGACAAAGATCACCAGTGAGTGGCCTTTACCAGAGCTAGTAGTAAATCAGTTATCAAGTCTCCGTATTTGCTGCCCCAAACTCAGAGGTTTTTAATTTATTATTATGGTTGATTTTGTTGAATCAAATTAGCTATCAGGCCAGGTTTTGATTTGTCCAACACTTTGGGATGGACAGAGCTCAGGATTGATCTACCCAATTACCCAAAGGTAGATGAACTGAAAATTCCAGTCAATTATCAAGAGGTTTGGAAATATCCAGTTTGCTATCTTTTTGGAAAAGGCAGACCAGAGAGCAAATGCTTTGGTTTTGACCTAGACATGTGGCCCTGGCAAGACCCATTCACAGGGTTACGTGTGGTGCAACCCAAACATCACAGTCGTCATTTGAATCAAGGAGCTAGCATGTACTACTGGGCACCCAGATTTTCTTTTGATTTGCCAGGTGAATTTACTCAAACCTCCCTTTTCTTTAATGCCCCATTTCTACTTCCTCTACTCATTCCCTTTTCTCCCATCTTGTGGTGAAATCAGATGGAATGAGCAGGGTGATGATTTAGATGCGATCACTCCTCTTTGGACTATATGGAAACAACTATATGGATGTTATGCTCCCTAGTTTTCTGTGTTCCTTTAAGATTCAATATTCTGGACCGATGAATCTGTATACTCAACATTAATATTGTTTTACTGTTTTTCCTTTTGTTTTTTATTAAGTCTTCAGTCCCTTGGGTATGTATGGGGGGGGGAGACCCTCTTACAGAATTTTTTGCTGAACAGTAATTTCATTATGAAGTTGGCAGAATGCAAGCACCTATTATCTTCAATTCCCCCATCCAATTTCTAGGAAAGACGATTCATATGTTCTCAGACTTTCTTCCCATTTAAACTAGCTCCCGAGCAAAATTCTTTACCTAGGGAAATCCCATTATACACCCCATTGCTTGGTCCCCATTAACACCTGCTGGGTACTTGTATTAAATAGTAAAATCTTATCACTGTTTTGTTTATCTCTCAAAAATGGATTATAAACTTTTAGTGACCAGATGAAATACTAGAAATTCTAGCGGCTGCTAAGCTTCAAATTACATCTTCAGTATTTCCATCAGGAGCAATAAATACAGGAAAGCATGCTGGCAGAATGTGGCCAGGTGGGGGCTCCAGGGGTTTGCAGAGGGTCCACTTCTGTATTATTATCAACTGTTGATGGCAAAGCCAAGTAGTTGGGTTTTCTTTTCTTTCTTTCTTTCTTTCTTTTTTTTTTTTATCGTCCATGACCTACACAACACTAAGGCCTGAGTCTGAATGGAGAGGTGCCATAAGGGCATAATACACATTGGATCTGGATCTTCCATAGAAAAAAATCATGTACGAAGATCTCCTGAATCATTTTATATTGATTTCATGTTGAACTATTTTAGACATCTTGGGTGAAATAAGACATATTATTAAGATTAGTATCATCTGCTTCTCTTTACTTGTTTAATGTGCTGCCAGAAAGTTTAAGATTACACGAGGCTTACCTTCTATTGCTATTGGACAGTTCTTCTAGATTGTCGTTGGTTTGGGGCTTTTATTTTTTTTAACCAGTAGACGGTATGCATCATGAAGGCAGGGACCTCTTCCGCCTTTAGTATCATATTTCTAGTGCCAAACAGAGTGCCTGGCATGTAGCTGGTGCTGATGAATACAACAATGAATTGCTATTTCCACGTTGTTGGAAAACAGAAGAGGGATCAAAAGCCTGGCTCTGTGCTCCCAACTGTATTATGTTGGGCAGTGTATTTAAAATTCTCTGAGCCTTCATTTCTTTCCTTGTAAAAATTGGATGAGGTTCAACCATATGAATTAGCCAAGACAGTCTCATGTGGTTGCAGCTCACCATTACCCAACTCCTGGGTTTAGGGGTAGCATTAGGGACGGTGCACTTAAAATGCCCAGGGCTATGCCTGGTTTATGGCTATCACCTAATAAAATAGCTAAGATTTACAGACATTTCCTATGCATTTTTTTTTTTTTTTACTATTTTCCCACCCTGACATATTTTCTAACACCCCACCCCAGACGCAACCTGGTCTTTTTAAGACCATACTTCTCATGGCTGTGACCAGGGCTCCCTCTGTCCTCCCATCAAAAGCTAACCATATACAGACTGCCAAAGTTCCTTGAACTCTCACTTAAAATGTCTCATTCCCTCTATTTTCTCTCTTTTGACTTTATGGTCATAAGTCTCCTTTAACTTCCAAAATCTGATTATTTGAAATGTTCTCGAGACATATTTATTATTCACCATTTCCCTTCAGACTAATTCTCTTACTGTCTCACAAATGCCACTATGACCCATTTAATGTTTCTCAATTTTTGGTTAATTTCCCATCTGCTTCACCATTTCCTACATTCCCCCTCAGGTTTTGTATTTTTTTCCCCCAAATCACAGTCTGCCTGAAATGCCTCCTCAAACTGCTTTTGGGTGTCACCCTTCTTTTACTGTCCTGTAATTTACCTGTTTCTGAAAACAGTCACTGTTCTCTCGAGTCTCTTTTCACTCCTCAGGACACTTCCATTCTTGGAAAACTTTTTTTTTTTTTTTTTTTTTTGCTCTCTGCAGCATTCTTGTGGTGGTTTGGAATACCTCCAACTCTGATGCGTGTCTGAGCAACCCCCCATCTTCCATGAACCATTCCCTGATGGGCATCAACCCTCTCCCCTCTTTAGGCCACATGCACGGTGCCTTCACCAGCTCCCAGCCCGTGCACGGGCCCTTCCCTGAATGCACGTGTCCTGCACCTCCCCCCCCCACACACACACAGTATGCAGGATGAGATGATGCAAATCAATTCAAAGTGCGATTGTAACCAAGAATTTCTGGATACCCCCCCCCAACCCAGGAATACAGGCCCCATAAGGACAGGGCATTTTTCTCTTGTTCTCAGCTGCACCCTATTCCAGAACCAGGAACCATTCCTGGCATAAAGCAGATGCTCATCACCTACTTACTGAGGGAACGAAGGCCTCAGTTCTGTCATATTTTCTCACTCTCTGACAATGAGTCCTGCTTTATCTGTCTGTCCAGTGGGTGTCCACTTGTGCTCCGTGGGTCCCTGGGGATCTGATGAAGGAACTCAAAGGCAGAGGAGAAAGGTTGGGGGTGAGGGGGAAGCCTCTATAATCCCACCTCCACTTGAATCACTAATACGCTGCACTCCCTTATAAATTATTATTGGAAAAACATTCTTCTGCTCAATCAATCAATGAAACCAACAAGCCAGAAAAAAATTAAGGAGCTGTTCCTCGACACTGCAGCACACAAAGACCCTGATCTTCAACTTGGCAGACTGAGGATCTTGTTCTACCTCCCCGGATATGTGAGTAATGCTGACCACTTCTAAAAAGATATGGACAAAAGCATATTTAGCACCAAAAGGTGTTAAATGTTGGACAAAATACTTTCCATAGGCCACCTGAATTTTTACCCCCAAAACTAACTGTGGATTATCCCATTTTACAGAGAAAGAACAGAGGCACGGAGGATTTTATGATGGTGCCAAAGGCTACACAGGGTGTCAGATACTTCTGGTTGTTTTTCGTTGTCCTCTTTCCTCTTCCGCTTTAGTAATCGGAAACCCCCATTTTTAGCTGTGCACATAGCCTTCTGTAATTAAGTTTACATTTCTCAGCCCTCCGTATACCTAAACATGACCATGTGGCTATGTTCTGGCCAAAAGCAAGGGAGAAGGTGTGATATTCATAACATATAAGAGGTATCATATATGGAAGGGATGGACCCTTCTTTGCTCCTTCCCCCTTTCTGCTGGCTGCAATGCAGACATGATGGCAGGAGTACTAGCAGCAACGTTGGACTGTGAGGTGGAAGCCACTGGCGAGGGGTGGCAAAGCCACAAGGCAGAGAAGCCCAGGTCCCTGACACCATGCAACAGCACACAAGCCCTTGTCTACCTTTGGACTTCATTTACAAGACAGACAATTCAATGCCTACCCGATTGAAGCCACTTTTACGTTTTGGGCTTTCTGTCACTTGAAAACAAAATTGATCCTGTCTGGTTTGAGTGCTAGAGCGAGTATCTGAACCAAAATACAGTCCAAAGCCTTTAAATTAAGCTGTACCAGTTCCCAGTTGGCCTCTCTGCATCTCAGTTAACCTTCTCTGAAAAAAGCGGGCATGGTACGGTATATTTCTTTGTTTCCTTCCTAGCTCTGCAGTATTTGATCCTCTCTCCTGACTCCCCTCCCAGTATACAGTGCATCTAGTCCTACCTCCATCTCTTAGTATATTCTGTTCCTCTCGCTCAAAATGTCTTCCCTCCCCATTATCTTCCATCTAAGCCCAATACCGTTTGGGGGAGGGTAAAGCTGAGTATCAAGCTCCATTTCTCCCATATGACCTTTCCTGATAATCTTTCCTTTTCTTAGTTCATTTTAATCCACGCCTCATGTTATAGCCCTTAGCGATACATCATCCCCGACTGCTCCCTAAAAATTTCACAGTCACACATTTAGTCTCAACAGAAGCAGAGATCAGGTCTTGGCTTCAGTCATTCGTGTTTATCTAGAGCCATGCTGTCGGGCACAGCATGGTCAACAGTTATTGACTTGATTTGCAAAGCAGTGCATTAATCTTCACCTCAGGAAACACCACTGTTTTCCACACCGAACACCAAATCCAGGACCGAGTGGTGACAATAAGCCAGGCCACATGCCTTTGTCCACACAATATTCAGTAGCCATAATTCCTTCTCATGCCGTCCACCATATTTAGTGGCCACCCTTCAAGACCATCTCAAAAAATGCCTCCCTGACAAAGGCTTCCCTGACACCTCCAAATCAGACACATCCTCTCTCAGCTCTCAACCCCGATTGTCCATGTGCTGTGCTCCCCTCTGACAGGACCATCTATGTCACTTGGAGTGAATTTTTTAAAGACACCTATTTCTGAAGACCTTTGTGATGGTTCATTTTATGTGACTGGGCTAAGGGATGCCCAGATAGCAGGTAGAATACTATTTCTGAATGGGTCACTAAGGATATCTCTGGAAGAGGTTAGCATTGGAGTTAGTAGGGTAAGTAAAGAAGACTGCCCCCACCAGTGTGGGTGGGCATCATCCAATCTGTGGAGAGTCTGAATTGAACAAAAAGGCAGAGGAAGGGGAAGCTGCTCTCTATGCTCAAGCTCAGACATGCATTTTTCACCTGTCTTCATGGATCTATGCACCTGCTTCTCAGGCCTTTGGACTTGCACTGAAACCACGAACCACGCCACTGGCTTGCCTGGTCCTCCAGCTTGCAGACAGCAGATAGTGGGACCTCTCAGCTCCATAATCACGTGAGCGAATCCCTCATAATAAACCTCTTACTTTATAGCTTCTTGGTTCTGTGTCTCCAGAGGACCCTGGCTAATACAACCCTATACTACCACCTGCTAGAAAAAATAGAAGATAAGTCTTTGATAAATATGATGTGGAGGGAGATTCCCAGCCTGGCGTTCATCATAACCTGCCTGACTTTACCACCCCTGCTAGAGTATAACCTTCTTGAAGATAAGAATTCATAACCCAGGACTCTGAACTCTGAGAACATCATCAGGTAGACAGAAGAACAGGTGTACTCACACCAGTCAGAATCGCTAAAATTAACAAGTCAGGGAACGACAGATGTTGGCGGGGATGTGGAGAAAGGGGAACCCTCCTACACTGTTGGTGGGAATGCAAGCTGGTGCAACCACTCTGGAAAACAGTATGGAGGTTCCTCAAACAGTTGAAATTAGAGCTACCATTCGATCCAGCAATTGCACTACTGGGTATTTACCCCAAAGATACAAATGTAGGGACCCGAAGGGGTACCTGCACCCCAATGTTTATAGCAGCAATATCCACAATAGCCAAACTGTGGAAAGAGCCAAGATGTCCATCGACAGATGAATGGATAAAGAAGAGGTGGTATATATACACAATGGAATATTATGCAGCCATCAAAAGGAATGAGATCTTGCCATTTGCAACGACGTGGATGGAACTGGAGGGTGTTATGCTGAGTGAAATAAGTCAATCAGAGAAAGACATGTATCATATGACCTCACTGATATGAGGAATTCTTAATCTCAGGAACAAACTGAGTGTTACTGGAGTAGTTGAGGGTGGGAGGGATGGGGTGGCTGGGTGATAGACATGGGGGAGGGTATGTGCTATGGTGAGCGCTGTGAATTGTGCAAGACTGTTGAATCACAGATCTGTACTTCTGAAACAAATAACGCAACATACTTTAAGAAAAAAGAAAAAGAAGAAGATAGCAGGAGAGGAAGAATGAAGGGGAGTAAGTCAGAGGGGGAGACGAACCATGAGAGATGATGGACTCTGAAAAACAAACTGAGGGTTCTAGAGGGGAGGAGGGTGGGGGGATGGGTTAGCCTGGTGATGGGTATTAAAGAGGGCACATTCTGCATGGAGCACTGGGTGTTATGAACAAACAATGAATCATGGAACACTACATCAAAAACAAATGATGTAATATATGGTGATTAACATAACAATAAAAAATTAAAAAAAAAAAGAAGAACAGGTGTAGGGTAGACAAGCTGGGGTTGAGTTTTAAACCCACCATTATGGGCACCGTCCCCATAAGCAAGGCCTCTGAGATTCAGCTCATTCCCATATCAAATGGAGGTAACACCACTGTCTTAGGCTGTTTGTGCTGATGTTAACAAACTACCATAGGCTGAGCGGCTTAAATGATGAGAATTTGTTTCTCACAGCTGTGGAGGCAGGAAATCCAAGATGGAGCCCTGGCAGATTTGGCATCCGGTGAGAGCCTACTTCTTGGTTTACAGACAGCTATCTTCTCACCATGTCCTCAATATGGCAGTGAGAGAGCTCATGCTCTCGTCTCTCTTCCTCTTCTTTTAAGGGAACTAATCCCATCAGATGAGGTCTGACCCTAAGTACCTCCCAAAGACCCCACCTCCAAATAACAATGCACACTGGGGATTAGAGTTTCGACCTCTGAACTCAGAAAGGACGCCAAGATTCAGTGCACCGCAACCACATAGTATAACTGAGAACTTTCACGGCAGGACTACTAAGAGCATGATGAGGGCCTATGATTAACACATTTCTTGACCAACTTCCATATGTAGTGTGAACAACTATCCCAGCTTTCCCAGCACAGAGGGGTTTTCTGGGGCATGGCACATTCAGTGTTAAAAAGACCCCATCAAAAAGGAGAATTTCAGACTGATATCCCTGATGAATATGGATTCCAAAATTCCCAACAAAATCCTAGCTAATAGGCTCCAACAATTCATTAAAAGGATCATCCACCATGACCAAGTGGGATTTATCTCCGGGATGCAAGGGTGGGTCAATATTTGCAAATCAATCAATGTGATAGAACACATTAATAAGAGGAGAGAGAAGAACCATATGGTCCTCTCAATTGATGCAGAAAAAGCTTTTGACAAAATATAGCATCTTTTCCTGATTAAAACTCTTCAGAGTATAAGGATAGAGGGAACATTCCTCCATTTCATAAAATCCATCTATGAAAAACCCACAGCGAATATCGTCTTCAATGGGGAAAAGCTGAGAGCCTTTCCCTTAATATAAGGAACACAACAAGGATGCCCACTTTTGCCACTATTGTTCAACATAGTACTAGAAGTCCTAGTAACAACAATCAGACAACAAAAAGAAATAAAAGGTATTCAAACTGGCAAAGAAGTCAAACTCTCTCTTTTCACAGATGACATGATACTTTATGTGGAAAACCCAAAAGACTCTACCCCCAAATTACTGGAACTCATACAGCAATTCAGTAATGTGGCAAGATGCAAAATCAATGCACAGAAATCAGTTGCTTTCTTATACACTAACAAAGCAACTGCAGAAAGAGAAATTAGAGAATCAATTCCATTTACAACAGCACCAAAAACCATAAGATATCTTGGCACAAACCTAACCAAAGAGGTAAAGGAGCTATACTCTAGGAACTAGAGAACACTCATGAAAGAAATCGAAGAAGACAAAAAAAAAAAAAAAAAAAAGGAAAAACATTCCATGCTCATGGATTGGAAGAATAAACACTGTTAAAATGTCTATGCTGCCCAGAGCAATCTATACTTTCAATGCCATCCTGATCAAAATTCCAACGACATCTTTCAAAGTGCTGGAATAAACAATCCTAAAATTTGTATGGTATCAGAAAAGACCCCGAATCGCCAAGGAAATGTTGAAAAAGAAAAACAAAGCTGGGGGCATTACACTGCCTGATTTCAAGCTATATTACAAAGCCGTGATCACCAAGACAGCATGGTACTGGCATAAAAACAGACACATAGACCAATGGAACAGAATAGAGAGCCCAGATATGGACCCTCAACTTTATGGTCAAATAATCTTCGACAAAGCAGGAAAACATATGCAATGGAAAAAAGAAAGTCTCTTCAATAAATGGTGCTGGGAGTATTGGACAGCTATATACAGAAGAATGAAACTCGACCATTCTCTAACACCATACACAAAGACAAACTCAAAGTGATGAAAGACCTCAGTGTGAGAAAGGAATCCATCAAAATCCTAGAGGAGAACATAGGCAGTAACCTTTGACATCAGCCACAGCAACTTCTTTCAAAATACATCTCTAAAGGCAAGTGAAACAAAAGAAAAATGAACTTTGGGACTTCAAGATGAAAAGCTTCTACACAGCAAAGGAAACATTCAACAAAACAAAGAGGCAACCCACAGAATGAGGGAAGATATTTGCAAATGACACTACAGACAAAGGGCTGATATCCAAGATCTATAAAGAATTTCTCAAACTCAATACCCAAAAAACAAATAAGTCAAAAAATGGGCAAAAGACATGAACAGACACTTCTGCATAGAAGACATACAAATGGCTAACAGACACATGAAAAAATGTTCATCCTCATTAGCCATCAGGGAAATTCAAACCAAAACCACATTGAGATACTATCTTACACCAGTTAGAATGGCAAAAATTGACAAGGCAAGAAACAACAAATGTTGGAGAGATTGTGGAGAAAGGGGAACCCTCTTACACTGTTGGTGGGAATGCAAGTTGGTACAGCCACTTTGGAAAACAGTGTGGAGGTGCCTCAAAAAATTAAAAATAGAGCTACCTTATGATCCAGCAATTGCACTGGGTATTTACCCCAAAGACACAGATGTAGTGAAAAGAAGGGCCATATGCACCCCAATGTTCACAGCAGCAATGTCTGCAATAGCCAAACCGTGGAAAGAGTCGAGATGCCCTTCAACAGATGAATGGATAAAGAAGATGTGGTCCATATATACAAGGGAATATTACTCAGCCATCAGAAAGGATGAATGCCCAACTTTTACATCAACATGGATGGGACTGGAGGAGATGATGCTAAGTGAACTAAGTCAAGCAGAGAAAGTCAATTATCATTTGGTTTCACTTATTTGTGGAACGTAAGGAATAGAGTGGAGGACATTAGGAGAAGGAAGGGAAAAATGAGGGGGCGGAAATCAGAGGGGGAGACAAACCATGAGAGACGATGGACTCTGAGAAACAAACTGAGGGTTCTAGAGGGGAGGGGGGTGGGGGGATGGGTTAGCCTGGTGATGGGTATCAAGGAGGGCACGTATTACATGGAGCACTGGGTGTTATATCAAAACAATGAATCATGGACCACTACATCGAAAAATAATGATGTACTGTATGGACTAACATAACATAATAAAATTAAATTAAATTAAAAAAAATAAAAGCATAGTTGAACTCCTTCAAAAAAAAAAAGAAAAAACAACCTGGACCATAAATTACGGATCATAAATTCAGAGCAATACCTCCAAAGCACATCTATTGAACTGCTTTGAATCTATTTCTTAGCAAACACATCAATTCAAACACCTGCTACATGCCAGCAACATGCAAGAGTAAGATGGTAAGTAAAAAACTTGTGGTCCTTTCTCCAAAGTCACTCAGAGTTTAGGGAGAAACAAATAACCATTATCAAGAAGTAAGGACGACAATATAAATAATTACAACAGGTGGTAATCTATTTGCAGCTGAAGTCCCTGATGCTATAAGAGTATCAGCAGGAGGACCTAACCTGTCAGAATACTGGTTAGTCTTCCATTATTCCATTTCTACTTTTTGTTTGTTTTGTTTTTGTTGTTTACCAGGGCAAACAACGAGTTGAGTTCTCAGGAGGAATCACAAACTCTCATGCTCCCTAGGACAGGACAGGTAAAACCCATGCATGAGATGGGCCAGGTGCAAGATTATCTATGGAGAGCGGTGAAAATCCCAGCTGGACGCACTCGAATTCACTTAAAAATGATATTTTAAATGAAATAAAACACATCTGTGGACCCTTCATGTGAACTCTGTTCTAATTTCAAACTTAAGAATATTCATGTTCCTTCCCTTAGCAAAACCTAGGCTTCCCTCCTAGAGTGGCTTACTGACACGCAATATGCCCGCTTCTTTGGGAAAGGTGTCCTCTATATATACCTGAAAGTCTATTCTTCCTCTGGACATAAAAAAAATAGGTCTGGTGTGGGGGTTGCCCCTTCCCAAGCTGGATCCACCAGATTCTCTCTCCTAGGAATTTGAAGCCTAATAGGTGAGACAGAAACTAGGAATTGTTCCATCTGGCCCAGGGTAATAGTAACTTTCTTCCATCAATGACTGCGCCTCACTTTCTGATCTTTCCAAACCTGGGCTGTTCAACTTTAACCCTGATTTTTTTAAGATGCCCCAGTAAAGCCCCAATACGTTTTCTATGATTCCTTCTTCATTACCTTACCTCCTTTTGTTTAAATTAAGCAAGTGAGAGTTCATTTCTGTTGCTTACCACCAGAACACCTTAAGTAGGACTCACTCTGCTCCTGGCTGGACTGTTATAACATCTTACCTGGCCTCTAGAGTCCCCTTATATCATCCCCCACACTCATAATAAGTCTACCTGCCAGATAAATGTTCCTAAGCCTCAGTCCTGATTATGTAAAATTCTGCTCAAAAGTCTAAAATGGCTCCCTATTGTCCAGAAATAAAATCCATGCTCCTTAGCCAAATTTAACTTCCAACCTTACTTCCTAAAACTGTTCTTTACATATCCTGCATTGGAGCAAACCCAAACAACCCATGATGTCCTTGTGATTTCCCACTTCTTGGCTTTTGCTCCTAAACTTCCTTCCACTGGGAAAGCAGTAATAGCTTGTTGTTTTTCTGGCTACTTCCATTTCCTTAGATCTTCCCCTACCTGGCCAATGGGAGTATCTCTGACCATGGTGATTGGTTCAGTGGTGGGTACTTGACTCAAGCTCATCCAGTCAGATTCCTTCTCTGGGACTAGTTGCATCTTAGAGGATAACTGTCTCTCTTGACTTAAGGAGACGTGATGATGAATGTACGTGAATCCACACCTAGATGATGCTCTTCCCCATCTCATGGTGGGAAACAATGAACCATAACAGAGAGAAACATAAAAGAAAGTGAGAAAGAGAGCTCTGAAGACATCTTTTGGGCCTGGATCTAGATATGCCAGATAACGGGCACACCCCATCTGTTCCAGTTAAACAGGCCACTACGTCCTTCTGGCTTTTTCTTTCATTTTTGCTGAAGTCAATGAGAGTTGGTTTTCTATCATTTAAAGTCACAAAAGTCTCAACGAATACCAAGATTTTTATCCCCTAAATATTCACATGTTCAGACCGCCTAAAACTGAGTTCACCTCTTCCCAAAAGGTTTACTGAGCTTCCAGCCTCCAATCCATCCTGAGAACTCCCATCACTTCCTCTGCACCTCCCTTTCCACATTGTTATTATAGTTTTTCTCACACACACACACACACACACACACACACACACACACACACACACACACACCATGTCCTTTGCTGGAGGCTAAACTCCTGGGGAACAGAGAGACCATGTCTGAATTGTCACCGCATGCTCCACACCTGAGCAGTGTCCAGCATATGGTAGGGGATCGGTGACCATGTGCTGAATGAACAGGAGCCGATTTTCATCTGGTCAGTGCTGGAGTCCTCAGCAGTGTGGAGAATGTCCCGTCATGCTGGATGACACCTCAGAACCATCAGGACAGAGTTAACTATGTCCTGGCCTAAATAGCAGTCTAAATGCTGCCCAGTCATGTAATGAAACTTGACAGCCCTGTGTAAATTCAGCAATAATAATGTCTCACATCCTGCCATGGATTTCTGGTGTGGAAATGTGTCCCCCAGAAGACTCAGCTTTGCAATCCCAGCCACTGCCCTGATATTCATATCTCTGCCCATCATCCCTAGGCCACTTCCTTGATGGAGAAGAAAATGATGTATTTGCCTTCTAAAGAGCAAAGAACTGTTAGACCAAGGAGGGATTTGGCAATCTTTTTTTTTTTTCCCTGTATAAATCATAGAAAAAATAGAGCTTTTCTCTTTTCTTGTATCGCCCTTTCTCCTATTTGCTTTCCAAATAGTTAAGGGTTAAGTTTACAGCTACAAGGAAATAATTGTGAGGAGAGTAGAAGGAAAAGTTAAAGGACAAAAGAAGGAAGAGAAGTTATCGAGAAGGAAAAGCCAGGGAAAGGGAGAGCAAGACAGACGAGGCAGAGTAGAGAGAAGTGTGGAAAAAGGCGGAGCCATGTCTTCTCACACTTGACTAACAAAACAAAATGGAGTGTGAAGCAGAGTGGGGCCCTTCAGGAAAGCCGGAAAGTGCTATGTGGGAGGAGATCCTCGCCTCAATAGCAGGAGAGGGAAAGAGAGTGGCAAGATGGCGTGAGGCCAGAGCTGGCCGAGCAGCAAGCAGGAAGGGGAGCGGCGAGAGGAGGTCCCACGCTGTGGTTTGGCACCAGGTTCTCCCTGGTGACATTGGAAAAGTAGGTCAGTTTCGGAGCTGGCTGGGGGATGAATGGTCAGCCAGGAACAAGTGATGAGAAGTGAGGATGCTGAGGGAGAGACTGACTTAAGCATGGGATCTGGAGATAGGGTGCTTCCCTAGTTCAATAAGAACAACAAAAGCCAACTCTAGACAATACTAGCCAAGTGACCTTTCCCCAAGGATGGAAACGTCATCTATCTGTGATGTCCAAGTTGGGAGCCACTCATCACCTGTGGCTCCTGCACACTTGAAATGTGAACAGTATGACTGAGGAACTGAATTTTAAATCTTATTTCATCCTAATTAATTTAGATCTAAATAGTCACATATGGCTAGTGGCCGCCATATCGGACAGCTTAAATCTAGGGAAAGAAAGGAGCCATATGGACCACATTCAAGAAGGAACTGACTGCCAAGAGGAACCAAAAGGTTGTTTTCCCAAATGTCATCAGTGTAATTCAGGTGGTGCAAACACAGGTACATTTAGATGGCGCATGATTTAGCTGTATTTTTAGAATTAAATTTGCTTTATTTAATGTATATTTTAAAATGGAACTAGCATATCAAACCCATTGTCTCATAGATTTCATTACTTAGGAAGAAACTACAGTGAAATTTTGTATCTTGAAAAAAGTAAATCAATGTAAATGAAAAGAACTACGTGAAAAACACTGCAGAGGGTTTACAGAGATGAAAAAAGTAATGACCATATTTCATATAAGTGGAATCATATAGTATGTGGCCTTTTGTGTCTGGCTTCTTTCACTGAGCATAATGTCTTCGAGGTTCATCCATGTCCGGGCAGGTATGAGCATTTCATCCCTTTAGGGCTGAAAAATCTTCCACCATATGGATATACATTAAGCTTAACCATTCATCAGCCAATGCGCACTGGGGTTGTTTACACCTTTGGGTTATTGTGAATAGTGCTGCTATAAACATTCATGTACAAGTTTTTTGTTTGAATACCTGTTTTTAATTCTTTGGAGTATATAACTAGGAGTGGAATTGTTTGGGGTAATGAAAAAGATAGTAAAACTAGGTATCTTTGAAACCACTATCTGGAAATACACAGTGGCAACAGTTGAATAACATTATGAATGTACTTACTGCCAATGAATTGTACAGTTGGAAGTAGTTAAAATGGAAAATTTTATTTTATATGTATTTTGCCAAATTGTTTTTAAAAAAGTAACGAAGACAGTAAGTAGATGGCTGAATAGAGACTGAGCTAATATGAATGATACAATAAGGAGTCTAAATTGGGATATGAGGTTTATCAGAGATCTGAGTTTTTTTAGATTCAACATTCTACCCAAGACTCATTTCTACAATACCTCCGATGGAAAGGTATGCCTGGACACCAAAAGCACAAGCAACAAAAATAAATAAAAAACAAGTGCGATTCCATCAAACTAAAAAGCTTTTGTATAGGAAAAAAAAGTCAACAAAATGAAGAGGGAACATACGGAATGGGAGAAAAGTTTTAGCAAACCATATATCAGATAAGGGGTTAATACCCAAAACACGTAAGAAACCCACTCAACTCAATAGCAAAAAATACTAATACTCCAACTTAGAAATGGGAATAGTCATTTTTCCAAAGGAGACATACAAATGGCTAACAGGCTCAGAAAAAGATGCTCAGCATCCCTCATCATCAGGGAAATACAAATCAAAACCACAAGGAGATACCCCTTCACACCTGTCAGAATGGTTGTCATCAAAAAGACAAGAGATATGTGTTGGCAAGGATGTGGAAAAAAGGGAACCCTGGCGTACTGTTGGTGGAGACGTAATTGGTACAACTCCCACTTGTGGGTATACATCAGAAGGAAACAGAAAGAGAATCTCAAAGAGATTCTGCACTCCCATCCATGTTCATTGCAGCATTATCCACAACAGCCAAGACAGGGAAGCAACCTATGTGTCCCTTTACAGATGAGTGGATAAAGAACAGGTGAGACACACAACACAAATATCATTCAGCCATAAAAAAAATGAAGTCCTTCCATTTGTGACAACATAGATATAATTTGAGGGCATTATGTTAAGTGAAATAAGTCAGACAAAGACAAACATCACACGATCTCATGTATATGCGAAATCTAGAAAAAAAAAAAACAGTACAAACCAACTTTATAGACACAGAGAACAAGTTGGTAGTTGCCAGAGGCAATAGGTGGGGGTAAGAGGTGGCAAAATGGGTAAAGGAAGTCAAAGGTACAAATTTCCAGTTATATAACAAAAAAGTCCAGGCAATGTAATGCTGTGGCATGGTGTACCATGGTCACTACAGTTCATAACACATTATTGCATATTTGAAAGTTGCTAAGAGAGTAAATCTCCAAAGTTCTCATCACAAGAAAAAACACTTTGTAACTATGTATGGTAACAAATTAACTAGGCTTATAATGGTGATCATTTTCATATATATATATATAAACATTACATTGTACACCTGAAACTAATATAACATAATATGTTAATTATCCCTCAATTAAACATAAATACTCATGGGGCTGCTGTAAGTATTAGAAGAGCCATGTACACAAAGCACTTTGTGCCAATCCTGGAACAGAGTAACCAAAGAATAAACATGAGTTACACTGGTATCAATGGGCACAATGGAGTGATCTGGGTCAAGGCACATATGCTACTGAATTCCATATGTAAAGAACAGCAAGAGCTGTAAGAGTGGATGGGAAGATTCTAAGGCAGAGAAATTAAAGGACCCGTGTGCTCTCCATGTAGAAGTGTGTTAAGGTTATTTATCTCAACTGAGGAACTCCCTCCCTCCACACACTGTCGAATGCCTGCCTGACAGACAGTGGTCCACCCGCTGAGAAGTTTCCAGTGTCTGGGTGCTATCCCCCCCACTTCCGAGGAGGGTCCCTCTCACTGACAGTTCAAAGTGTTTAGCAAAGACATCCTTCCACAGAGCCAGAATTATTTCCTTTGGAGGTTCAACCGACTGGCTCTCGTTCTCTGTTATCAGTGAAGAAAACTTAGGACAAACCCTTAAAATGCTGAAGACGACTCTTGTGTTACCCCTTAGAGAACTCTCCTGTGGAATCCTTCACCCATTCCTCATACAGATATATTAGACATGGTGCTCCTTCCCACTCAAAAAACACACTTGTATATCTTCTTCTCCCTTTTGTCTAGACAGGGTCTAAAATTTTCAGAACATTTTCAGAATGAGATCCTATCCCAGGGACCTTTTGGTAAAGATTTATAGGCATTCATTGCCATGAGTTACACAATCTTGTATTTCTGGTCAAAGAAGTAATTGAGATGAGTTGCTTCATATTTCACCTCTATGTAGGAATAATGAATAATAACGTTAAATTGAGGGTCCAAGATGTGCTGGGCACAGCACTGAGTTTTAACATAGGTTATTCCATTTCATACTCCAACAGCTCCAAAGCTAAGCAGCAAATACAATCAATCGAGAGTGTTCACATGTTTTGGAAATTGGGCCTCAGATCCTGGAAAGGAGCTCTATTCTATGCTTCATTTGCACTTCACTCATAAAAACACCCTTTGGTAAGAGCCATTTGATGTACAAGGTCCCTTTTTTTAGCTTTGGCTTTAACTAAGAGGTCACGTTTTGCATTCTCTGACTCAATCCTCAAAGGCTCACAGCTTGCTTAAAATGTAGAAGACAGATCACACTGGTGTGGGCTTGAAGTTGGGGAAAACATTTTCCCCCCATCTCTTCTTTGAGAGGGATATTGTATTTCAACCACAGGGGTTCTTTCTACTTGTTGCTGATTTTCAAAAGAAAAAAGAAAGGAAGAATAAAAAATACAAAAATCCATTAAGCACGGGCATTAAAATCGAGTGTGAGAAAACAATTTAGAACAGAGGCTCTTGAGAACCTATGATTTAAAGAAAGATAGAAAATCATTCTTGGTCAAACAGATGATGCACTTGCAATATTAACATATAATCAGAGACTCATTCCTTCTAGTTGAAGTGGAGCCAGGAGTCAAAAATGCCAAGTCATCATTAAAAAAATGGCAAATCCTCGTATCTCTCTCCCTGACAGAAGCACCTAGAAAGACAATAAAACTTTACAGAACTGCCAGTTTCCAACATGCTGGCAGCCAAACCCAGCAGATGCATCAACAAGAAAGGCAGACCTAACCAGCCAAGCAGGGGCACCATTTGGCAAATGGACGGCCTGCCACCATACTGGTTTCTATTTCAGACAACAAAATTGTCCAACACCGTCTAATAGAGTTAACTCAAACAGCTGTGTGGCTGACAGGTCTGCACCTGCTTTTGATGTCAGATCTGGCTCCCGAACAGCATGCACTATTCTGGTTCTTCTCACCATGGTGAAATGCGGTACAAAATTTCCCAGTGCACAAATTCAGGAACTCGCTCAGCGCCTAGGATGCGCTCTGGCGCAGAAGTGAGGTTTATCAAAGATGCACAAATGGCCCCAGAGTGAAAGGAGCTGGAGCCTAAGGCTTGGGCTTTCAGACCTGAAGCGGAGGGAGAAGTCAGTGACTTGAACTTGCCGTGGAGGCCATGGTAGCTCCCTCACCTGGATATGACAGTGGCGGTCAGACCGGCCCCCAGAGAGGAAGAGTCTCAATTGGAAGCTCAAGCTTCACCCTGCAAAAGCACAAGGCAGCAGAACGGCCAACAACGACATTTCCCACATGCAGGGAGGTGCATATGTTTCCATTTATTTGCATCCTATTGACTATGCAGAATTCTTAATAAGGCAAGCAGAAGAAGCAGAAGCTAACAGCAAAATACAAGTCGAGAAAATAGGAATCAACTGGTTAAGGAACACATCAAAACCAGGAAGGCTGGAACGGAGGCTGCTATCCTTAACAAGAGCAACCCCTTCCTTAGAAAGAACGGCAGGGACCCACGCAACTATCCAAACATTCTGATTCCAGTAGAAAATACATCGGAACGATGTTTTTCTATGATGGCAGCTTCATAATCCAATTATTTATCAAGGCAATTGCTTCTATTACTTGTTTCCATGTGCTTATGTGGAAAGAGCATAATGCCACCCTGTTTCTAAAACTTTTACCTTTTTTTCTAAGATTTTTTTATTTATTTGACAGAGAGAGAGATAGTGAGAGCAGTAACACAAGCAGGGGGGAGTGGGAGAGGGAGAAGCAGGTTCCCCATTTAGCAGGGAGCCCGATGTGGGGCTTGATCCCAGAACCCTGGGATCATGACCTGAACCGAAGACAGACACTTAACTGACGGAGTCACCCAGGCGTCCCTTACCTTTTTTTTTTTTTTTTAACCAAGAGTAAGCAAAGAAATTCACAACCAGGAATATGCTCAATACAACAAATTGGTGATTCCTATAAAACAAAAGCATGTTCTCAGGAGAAGCAATTAAGTGGGGATAACAATGTTGTTGAAATGTTGGGGTCTGTGAATTATCTCTGTGAGCCTCAACTTCTTTATCTGTTAAATGGACATAATAACAGCACCTACTTCACGGCAGTGTTAAGAGGCTTGAGTTGGTTAATTAGTAGAAAGAACCTAGCATGGCATGCCCGGCACTCAATAAACGCCCATTATTGTAGAAGCAGTAATTCCATTAGTTTGTGTTATCCGTCAACATCTTTACATCCCCCCTGGGTTGTTGAGAGAGGTGGGACCACATCCCGCTTCCACTGCTTTGCGCCCTTTATCTTCTGGATTTGGAGGCAGAGAGTGGGGCCATTGTCTTTGTGTGATCTTGATGACAACACGTCACCTCTGTGAACTTTATTACCTTTACCTGTTACGTGGGAATGTTTAACGTGTGACTTATAGAACTGTTATGAGGAGAAAAGGACCTTTGTATTTGAATCTCACGTGCTCTAAGTAATACTATTGTGACAGTTACAAACCGTGTCTATGCAGAAGCAAAATCAGGCAAAATGATGGCCCCATTAGTCACAGATCCTCCCACACAGTACAAAGTTTCAGGACGTGAAGCCTTGGGAAAAGCAGAAGGGAAAGTGACATTAAAGTGCCACCCAACCTCTCAAGGGGTCCAAGGGGTTGAGAGTGGGAGCTTTGCCTACACCCTGAATCTGCAGCCATTTGTAAATCTGGGCCCTCTCATTCTTCCTGTATTTTCAGCGCCTCCTGTTGGGAACGAAGGTACTGGAGGAAACCATTCAGGGGCTAAAAGGCACAATTTTAAGAGCCACAGAGGTTAATGTGCCTTCCACTTAGTGGACTGACAGAGACACTTCATGTTCCAATGGGGGGCTGGGAGCTGTCCAGAGGAGCAGCTTTGACTAGCGGTTGGCTCAAGTCAACAAGCATGGTTCACCCCAGCTCTTCTTCTGCCATTTTCTCTTTTCCAACCCCTTCGGGGTGGACTTCCCTCCCCCAGCACATCTCCTATGGAAGCTCTTCAGATACCTCCTCCTGCTGTAACAGCACAGGGGTGGGGCTGGTCAGGGAATGGCTGAGAGGAATTCTCTTGTGAGGAGTAAGTTCTTGATGTGAGGAGGCGACTGGCATCCCTTTGACAGCCATTGCTCCATAGTTCTTCATGCCCTTCACTCAACAGTCCCTTCTGCAGAGGCAGTGTGGCCTCATGATCGGAATGACCTGGAACTGAGTCTACCATCCTCACTTTTTTTTTTTTTCATTTCATTATACGCCCCAAAGTCTTTCCCAGATTAGAGCCTTTGCACTCTCTGTTCCCTTTGCCTGGAATGACTTCTTCGGGCTTCACATTCTCTTCACTCGATAAAGAGAAGTGCTCCTCCCATCCTTGATGTTTCCCACCTCAGGACGCTGTACCCTTCCTTCTCAGCTGACATAATGAAGTGCGGTTATTTTATTTATTTGATCCCCTTCTCATTTTTGTCGGAATTCCCTAAGAGGCTATAATCTCATGTTTTTCCTCGAGGAAAAAATATTCTTGTTTTTCCTCGAGGATCCCCTGTGGGGCTTGACAATGAACATGAGGTAAGGTCTTCAAATAAATGGATGAATGCAATTGTGACTCTTGCCCGATAATGACAGGACCTTGAAAAAGTCACTTAAATTTCCTGAACCCGATCTTCCCATCTAGAACACGAGAGGATCACCAGCCTATAGACCGGTAGAGCACTGGATGTGGTAGGCATTGTTACCCTACTGAATCAATTTTAAGATGCCCATCTTTTGCATGTTAACCTTTTTTTTTTTTTGAAAAAAAAAGATTTATTTATTTATTTGAGAAAGAGAGAGAGCACAAGTGGGAAGGGCAGGGAGAGAGAGAATCTCAAGCAGACTCCACACTGAGCACAGGGCCTAATGCAGGGCTCAATCTAATGAGCCTGAGATCATGACCTGAGCTGAAACCAAGAATCTGATGCTCAACCAACTGAGCCACCCAGGTGCCCCACATGTTAACCTTTTTGATTTAAAGATCATTTTATATTGCTTGGGTCTTAGATTACATACAGTATGGTAACATCTCACTCTTATGCAGGACCCAAGGTCTTCTTACATTTAACAAGGTCCTCTGGAAAGCCACTGTTCTGTGGCTCCATGCAGACATTTATCATTTAAGAAGGAAGTTAACACCGACACTAATGCATTCGACTCCACAATTTCACCACTGCCTCTTTCTCATTTCCCCTCTAAGGACGGCCTCCTCCCCACTCTCTTAGTTAATGAGATGACTCTCCCAAATTTTTAAAAAATCTCTTTTTCCTTCTAAAGCCCCAGGGAGTTAGAATAATGAAACACACTTAATTAAGCTATGCAGAACAATCCTGCCATCTAGGTGGCATTTTTCGTCCCACTTTCGTTGGTCATTTCAAGGATTCTATGCTTTTTTTTCTTAATTTTATTTTCTTATGCAAGAACTAACATTCATAGCATCACTGAGCATGTGCTAGGCATCGAGCTAAATGCTTTTCATGCCTTACTGAATGAATTCTCACAGACTCCCCACCATGAGTGGGGACCAGCACAATCTCCATTTTACGGATGACAAGAATGGGGTTCAGAAGTATCTAGTTACTTGCTCAAGGTTCCACAGCTAATACGTGGCAGAAAAAGTTAGGATCTGATTCCCAAGGCTGTGGATTTATAGGATGGAATCCTCCAAAGGCTACAAACATATGCCGAGTACAAATTATGTTTGCAATTACAGAGCCATCATTGCCTTGTGTAAAATAATCTTTCTAAAATTTTTATTTATAATAACCTGTTGATCAAATTTAACTTTACCAAAGGCAACCACACTAATTTAAAGGATATAATATATGAATTAATTAGCATAATACTAGAGATTAGCTGCCAAATATACATATCCATCAAAACTCTTTTGGTTGCAAGTAGCAGGAAACAATCTTGAACCACCTTAAACCACTAAGGAGTCTGGTGGTTAACATCTGAAAAGATCAGTGATAGGGTGGACTTCAGGTGCAGCATGATCATGGATCTGGTTTGTTCTCCATACTACACTTTTCTTAGTTCTGTCTCATGTGTGAGTCACCTCTATCCTCAGCCTGATTTCTTTCACAGTAGAAAAATGGAAGGAGAAATTCCAGGACTCACATCTGTACATTTCCCATATAGCAAATGGATATTATATATGATCTATTAGACCACCTAAGACCTCATGCACACTCATCAACCAACTGGTACAGTGAGATGGATGGGGAATTTTTTTGTTGGCAGTGGCCAAATAGGGCCTGCCCACACCACAGGCTGCATAATGGGGGAGGGAAGGAATGGAATCTGGAGAAGCAAGTGCCCTATACTCCATACTAAGCAAAGCTTGTTTCTAACAGGAAAAGAAATGGCACAGGAGAAAGAAAAAACAAATGAGGTTCAGGGTTCACCACAGAAGCCTACCTTACTCTCTGGCTAAAATTCTCCAGCACCTTCCCATAACACTTAAGACAAAGCCCCGCACCTTCACCATGGCCTCCAAGACCCTACAACTTGGTCTCCCTCTCCCAAGCCATGTTCTACTCACCCACCCTGCGTCTGCCACTCAGACCTTCCCGCTGTTCCTCACCCCATACAAGCTGTTTTCCAGCTCCAGTCCTTTGCCCATGCTGGCCCCCCATCCAGAACATTCTTTCCCCAGATCTTCACATTGCTTTCTTATTCACTTCATTCAGATATCGGCCAAAACGTCACCTCCCCAACCACTGTATCTCAAATAACCCCTTTCGTGATGGGCATTAAGGAGGGCACTTGGCATAATGAGCACTGGGTGTTACACGTAACTGATGAATCACGAAATTCTACCTCTGAAACTAACAATACACTATATGTTAACTAAGTTGAATTTAAATAAAATTTTTTTTTTAAAAATCAATATTGGAAAAATAAATAAAAATAAAGTAAAATAACCCCTTTCATCCTCTATTCCCTTACGCTGCCCTATTTTCTTCCTATCCCATGTCAATCCCAACTTATAACCCTAACGTATAATCATTTATTTCCAGTCTCCCCACCAGCACGGGAGCTTCAGGTGGGGAGCCTTTGTTTGCTGTGTGTGTGGTGGTCTGTGTCTCATGCCTACTACAGGGTTGAACTCACGGCTACGTGAACCAAAACAAAGGCACACATGAATGAATGAAGGGACAAAGGAAAGAAAGAAGTGCAGGAAGGCATTAGACGAACGTGCGTAACAGATGCTAGGGGACTGTTTTTGTTCTGTTTGTTTTGTTTTGTTTTCACCCAGTCAGCTGAAGACAAACACTTTCTCCCAGTCCTGTGCTCGAAGCTCAGAGTCTATTTAAGAAAGGCTCTGTTTTGGAAGTGGAAGATTTCTTTTTTTTTTTTTTTAATATCTTATTTATTTATTTGACAGAGAGACACAGCGAGAGAGGGAACACAAGCAGGGGGAGTGGGAGAGGGAGAAGCAGACTTCTCGCTGAGCAGGGAGCCCAATGCGGGGCTTAATCCCAGGACCCTGGGATCATGACCTGAGCCGAAGGCAGACGCTTAATGATTGAGCCACCCAGGCGCCCCTGGAAGTGGAAGATTTCTTAAACTCCAGCTCTGTAAATGGTTTAGAGGCAGGCCCAATGGCTTCCTCCCCCATCTCCCACACTGTGTGAGGCTGCGTGTCAACAGTGTGGCCCCCTGCACACTTTAAAAAATCAAGGGAGACCACCACATTATGACCTACCACGCACCCAGTGTCAAAATTAAATATGGGCTCCCCTCTGCCTTTCGACCTTTTACTTCCTTCCTTCAGCCTCGTCGGAATTACTGAGGCTCTCTTGCTGATGTGTCTTTGCTCAATTCTTTGCATCCAGTTAATATTTACTGGCACTCCTCAGAGATGCACAGTCTGAAGGGACTCGTTCTAGAACTAATTTAAGGGGAGCTGATGACTCTGCAATTGAGCCTTTGACTATTCTCATAAAAATTCTCCCAGGAAAGGTCAACTTCTCCCCTTTGTTCTCCACTCTCTTTATTCTTGGCAATGCCAATGCAGATCTCTATGCTAATGACAATAATAATAATTGATGCTGATGGTAAGAATATTAACGCTTTCAGGAAGGTTTTGTGATTTATAAAATGAAATCCCATGCATCGCATTTCTGTGACAAGTTAACCTGCAAGACACGCAAAGGACCCGTGCCCACAATGGGCGGATCTTCGTCCCTGCTTTGTAGCACTGGAAGACTCCCTAGGGGCGCCTAAAAACACATCTCGAATGTCCTCTTTCCCGTGGCCGTAGGAGGGTTGGAGAAGCAGGTGCTGAAGTCAGAGAGGCAATCTTGGTCCTGGTTCTACCACTAAATGACCCTGGGAAAGTCATATTTCTCAAAAATCTGAGTTTTTTTTTCTCATGCAAAAATGGGAATCACAGTACCATGGGTTTCATGGTGCTATTGTGATAGGATAAAATAAGATAATGCTTGCAAATATCCTTAACACAGCATCACGGTCGAGCCAGGGCTATGTTAGCAACTATCATTACTCACCCACTGACACGTGTTTAAATGTCTACGCTATGCTAGGTAGCGGTGAACACATAAAATTGACAAGGTCCCTGGAGTTGTTCATCATCAACATCACCACGTTATTATTATTAATCACAAAGGACCTAGAAGGAAAGAGGACAGGTACAGTGGAAGCAACCCATCTAGGTCTGGGAGAAAGGAAAACTGGGTTTCGCATGCCTCTGTCATTAACGAGTCTCCCATCAGTGAAAACTGAACCCTGTGTCTTTCAGGCCCCCCATTTCCTCACCTGGAACAAAGCACAGAGAAGAAATGGGCAATTTCGATGTTACAAAACCAGCTAAAAATAATTTGTAACAACTAATAATATATTTTGTGGATTTGAGCCATAAAGAAGAAAAATCAGATTAGAATCCTGTATTTTAGGTTCTGTATTTAAGGTTTCGATGATAAAGTGACCTTTTCAGCAGTGACCCTTAACACGTGGCATGAGTTCCATAGGACTCCCTTCTTGGCCATTTATATGACAGATTTGGGGATACTGCAAAAAGCTGGACCCCTGCCCCATCACTACCCAGAACAAATATTTTCTTCCAGCTTTAGAAGAACATCTACAACTTAATCTGAACTGATGGGTGAGAACTCCCCTTGGGTAATTCAGTAAGTTCTTATCTTGGGGCAAAGTCACTACAGGCACAAACAATTCAAACTCCCATCTGTAAGTTGAACAGAAAAGTAGGTTTATGACCCAGGGCTACCCAGAATGACCACTTAGTCCCTGATGACTGCATCCTAGGCACCCTCAGCTGGAACTTTAAAAGTCTGTTTTGTTTTGAGAAAATGTGAGTGAGAGATTAGAGGCCCCTCTCCCATCTTGCAGGGCCTCTGGTCACAGAGAATCACACACCAGCAGTTTTTTTTTATGTGATTTCACCAGAATGTCTGTCCAGTAATGTGGAGAGCATACAGAATGAAAGAGACCTACGATGTCCAGAGACCTGGTTGTTCAGACCAGAGGGTAAAGATCCTTAGAGGCAAGATACCAAAACTGCCTGTTATCACTCATTTGCATAGCTCCCAGCCTTAAGATTCATCAAGTTCTTATTCTGGTGATGATTATAAATGAGGATGATTATGATAAAGTTAATAAAGCAAATATAAGATATCGTGTCATAAAGTAGAATGCTTAAAGAGGCCATGGATGTAATATGAATAAGTAGTCCAGGTGGGGACTAAGATGAACTGGGCAGGCGTTCTTGACAACACCTAGTTGACCATCACCAGGTCGGAGGTAGGTTCTGGTACAAGATGGCAGCATAGGAGGCTCCTGAACTCACCTCTTCCCATACACACGGAACTACATATGCAGCAATTACCTCTGAAAGAAATCCAGAAACTAGCTTCGTGACTCCTATACATCAAGTGAACAAGAAAATGCCCACATCAGAATGGGTATAGGAAAGGCCGGGATGCTCTTGCCATAAACCCTACCACCTGCATAGCAAAATACAGTCAGGATGAGACTCAGGACTCCCAGCTTCTCCCCGAGGAGTGAAGAGTTTGGACCTCAACACCAAGGGCCCCAACCTTTAAGACTTTCAGATATGAATGTGGAGTGATCATCATGGGTTCTTCATATTTTTCTCAACATTAGCTGAAAATCTATTTTTTGCGACATCTTCCAATTTTTACATGTTGGGAGTTACTCAACTTTTGAAAACAATAAAAACATCCTATGAGTCAAACAAACAAACATAATAGGAAAATACCACAACTTCAGGTCAATTTGCAAACACAGGAATTAGTATGATGGGGTTTAGACCCAAACAGAACTGGATTTGAATTCTAGCTTCATGTTCTATTAGCTATGTGGCTTTTGTCAAGTTGTTGAACTTCTCTGGTCCTCAAATTTCCTCATCTGTAACATGAGTTGTTATGATTTATAATTTGACCTGCTGGTAGTCTATCCGGCATCCATTTTCCTCTTCCTCATTCTTTTTTTTTTTTTTAGTAATTTTTTATTGTTATGTTAATCACCATACATTACTTCATTAGTTTTTGATGTAGTGTTCCATGATTCATTGTTGGTGCATAACACCCCGTGCTCCACACAATGTGCTCTCTTTAATACCCATCACCAGGCTAACCCATCCCCCACCCCCCTCCCCTCTAGAACACTCAGTTTGTTTCTCAGAGTCCATAGTCTCTCATGGTTCGTCTTCCCCTCCGACTTCCTCTTCCTCATTCTTAAGAGAATTCACATTTGTTGAAACTCCATGCTTCTTGTAAGACTCGATGGGCTTTGGGGGTAACTTACCCCATCCCCAGTTCTTAAGAGTAGGTCTGCTTTGGTTTAATGTAATCCTATTTGCCTTTTCAGTGATTGGACTGGGAGTCCAGACTTAAGCCAGTAGGTACATGGCATTTTTAAAATGGCTGTTATTGGCCCAAAGATGGGCACATGACCTAATCTGGCCATGAACAAAGAAGTCATTCCAGGTGTTGCTGATAGCCAACTTAAGGTCACAAAGGAAGAAATTTGATAATGAAGACTTTAATTCCCAAAGAGCAGAGTCAAGAGAGCATAGGGAAAAGAGCCAGAACCTTGATCATACTGCATCTGAAGTCCACCCTGCCTATGGAATTCCAATCAAATAATTCATCACATAACTGAATTTAACTGATTGTTACCTGCAGCAAAAACATCCTAATTCATCTCTAAGGATAAGCGACTAGCACATAGGAGGTAGTTAATATATGACAGGTTGTATCATCAGAGTACTTTAAAATTTCCATTACAACACATTTTAAAATATATACGCTTCTATAACGTAACTTAAGAAACTTGAAGTTTCTCTCCTTCCCCCCCAACACACATAATGATGTATTAAATTGTTAAAACTTCCTTTTACTAATAGTGATGGAAATATAAAGGAAATGAGTCCATGTCTCAGGAGAGCTGTTCTCCGTCACACAGGAAACTGACTGGTGTGTGTATTTGTTCCTTGTGTTTGGACAGGATTTAACCAAATGAAGCGAATCCTCAGGAACTGGCCATGGGGATTTGGAGAAGAGTACACCATGCTTCAGCAGATCAGCCAGTTTAGTTCCCAAACTGTGGGCCCTGGATAAAAACGTGGCTGGCTTCCCCATGCCTGTGCCAAACTTAGCTAGCGTCACCAACCTAACGGTGACTCCTCCAACCCTGGGATCCAGGACAGGTACTGAGGCACCAGGAGGTTGCATGAAGGCTCAGTCACACCTGCAGGCAGGCAGGCTCTGTGCGGAGGCAAGAGAAGGGGGAACCTGCAAAGCAAGGGGACAAAGGCAGAGAATAGGTGGAAAGGCCCGTTCTAGCTGTCCAGCTCCCACTTGGAACGGATGACAAGGAGGGCTTCTGTCCTATGTGCAAGGAGGTGCACAGACAGACACTCTTCCAGGAGAACAAACAAGAGACAGCTTGGAAATAAACTGGCCCTTCACACTTACCCGTCAAACTATGCCACATGTACCTCCCTTGCAGAGGAAAGAATTGTTAACTTATTGTTTTGTGTGACATCAGATGTTTTCCAGATCATGTGAAGAAGGAAGCAAAGGCAGGAGTTTTTCCTCTGCCTTCTGGAAGTGTCATCTCCTCAGCTCTGCTGATCCAAAGTTTGGCTTCCCATCTATGTCATGGCTCTAGCCGAGTATGGTACCGGTTTCCTAGGGCTCCAAGACTTCGCTGCTCTGATGATCAGCCTGGCACTTCATCATGTGATAAGTTTTACTTTCTCCATGTATTGATTAAAACTGCTGGTAGGATTATTAAGGTGCACTAAATCCAGGTATATTAGCAACGGCCATAGATGACAGATCTTTTCCAAGGCCCACCGTACCTGCCACCATATCTAGCAGATGGCCGACCCTGTACAGACACCCACCAAGCTCTGTAACAGAAGCAGGGGATAGACAGTCTCCATGGGAAAAAAAGGCAGCTGAAGTTCCCAGCCCAACTTTTTCTCCCCAGGATTCTCCTTTCCCTCAGGGGTCATTTGCCAATGAACCCGACGTTCCTCATGGTTTGAGTCCAGTCCCTCTTCTGATTTTTCATTCCCCTCCCCACCTTGGAATGTTACCCAATCCTGGGGCTGTAACCACCACCAATAAGCTCCCAACCTGTGTGTCGCATTTTTCAGTCTGAACTCAGACTCTCCTCTTCAATTGCCTACTTGAGATTGCCACTTGGATGTGCTCCCCTGAGCATGTTCGAAACTGGATGCTCTTCCTGACCTCCTCCTCCCCAAATCTGCTTCTTCTCCAGTTTTGTAAAAGGAACCACCATCTATTCAGCTGTACAAGTGAAAAATTATTGGTTGTTTTATCTCTTTTCATACTTCATATTCATCTGTCGGGTCTTGTTCATTTTACTCCAAAACATGCATTAAGCCCAGCCACTTCTCTCTGAATACACAGCCGTTACTCCAATCCAAGTCACCTCCTGCTCTCTCCTGGACCATGCTACGGTCTCCTAACCCCTTTAGACCCTCTGTCCCCAGTATACTCTCTGTCAACAGGCACCAGAGTAATGAAGATGGTGTTTTTCCTTGCTTTATATTTTCTCAGAAGGGAATTGCAGCAAATTATTAGTATATGTCACCAAATCACCAAGTTGCAAAATGAAAACTCTCCTGGTATTAACCCTTGATACATCTTTTTGTTAGGCATGCTGGTCCCCAAATCCAAAGACTTGCCCCAGGACTGAGGCAAATGTGAACAACAGGCGTGCTTTCTGCGTGACCCCAAAACAACCCAAATCACCTTTCCCTCAAGGTAAAGGCAGGGCCAATTTCTGGTCCCTTCAAGTTGCCAGCATCGGGTTTCCACCATTTGTCAAGCTATTCATTGGGTGCCAGTTGGAAATGATTGACTTGCATTGCCGGGTTGGCATACGGTATTTTTGACTTCTGGCCAAAAAAGAGACGCCTGTGTTCCAGGAGGGAGGCCACAAACTGAGAGGATGCTGAAGAGAGGCTGTTCACTTAGCTGTCAGGCTGGACGCCCAGGGAGGACCGTCCACCTTTCATGGGTCCATCAGGACACAGGCAGGGGCAGATCAAGCCGTGCCTCTGGCCCAGGGCAGGAGGACAATTAACATCTGGGGGGTGCCAACTGCAACCTAGATGCTTGGCTGAGTGTATTACATGCATGTGAGTGTCACCACAGTTCTCTAGGGTTACACTGATCTCTGTTTGCAATCAAGGAAGTGGAGGCTCAAAGAAGTTAAAGAACTTGCCCAAGACAACCCAGATGAGAGGGTATGAACACAGCACTGTCCAAACCCACATTTCACAAAGTCACACAGCTTGGTGGAATGTGCTTTGGACTCTAAATGTGGCACACGCCCTTGGATCCTCTCAGATCTCATTTCGGCATATCTCTTGATGATTTACTTTGAAGGTCAGCCTTCCGTGCCCCCCGCCCCGCCGAGTCCAGAGTCCCAGACTGACGGCACAAGCCCACAGGATGGCTTGGTCTCCTGGGTGCCTGAAGCCACTGCCAGAAATGTTTGTTGAGCATACGATGATCCCACAGATAAATATTTGCAAAGAGTTATCACAATCGCCCAGGAAGTTTTAACTCCGGTCAAGCTCTGAGATTTAACTGAGCGGGCTCTTTCATTGGCATTAAAAAAAGAAACCAACAGTGATAATTCTGACTATCAAATAAAACCATGCCAACCTGGGTTAGTGCAGTCTCTTAATGGGTCATTAAGCCAGGAACTTTTCCTGTGGTTATTTGAGAAATAAAGATTGAAAAAACTATCAAGGTAACTTGGATATGAATTAAACTCACATTCACGTATATATCTTCCTTCCATTTCCTTTTCTGTCAGGGTAGTAATTTACCGTGTTGTTGCTTCTTAATGCAGAAGCCTGACTTCATAAATCAAGAAGTTAATATAAAATACATAAGGGGTCAAGCCAGGTATCATCAATTAAAGCCAAATAACTCCTCTTCAATCTGAATCCGTAACTCTCCTGGGAGAAGATGTTCCTTTCCCACTCATTTGTGCTATAGATCTCCTCAAGCGCCTCTGTCTTCCAATGCACTCACCTCTGCACGTCCTGCTCCCTTCCCTAAAATGGGAGCCAGAGGACACAGTCACCATTCTGCTGTTAAAAACACAAGGGAGAAGTCTATTTCTCCCTCCCCTGCCTGTGAACAGCCTGCGGTATAACAAGTATAAATTAAAGAAATAATAATGATGATCATCACCACAATAAGAATAACAAGAAGAAGACAAGAGAGACATGATCACTATTCATGAAATGTCTACTACACGCCAGGCACAATGGTGTTCCGCATATATGGTTTCACTTAATTCTGATACAAGAAGAAGACTACAACACACAGACACAACATTTAACTTTCTATGTCCGAGAGAACTGCAGGCCTAAAATGTGACAGGAACTGCTCCTGGCATCTATGGAGAGTTGGCATCTAGCATACAGAGGGTACTAAATACCTTTTGGGGGGATGAATAAATGGCAATGTTGTGGACTATGGCATGCAGATACATCGGCCTCACCCACAATCTTACATTTGCAAGTTTTATCATAAGAGTTAATGATTTATAGACTGCTTTCCACATGCCAGGCTCTCGGATAAGATGCAAACACTTTTCTTGTCCCCGTGTTACATCTCAGGAGGCAGACTTGGAGGAATTAAGGGACTTGCCCAAAGCCTTGGATCTAGAAGAGTTCTGACCTGGGATTCAAACCCAGGCAGGCCAGCTTCAGTGCCAGACGCTTCACTCCGAGGCCACACTGCCTCCCAGGGGGCCCGGTCCACCAGCGGCCCGGACAGACTCTCTTGAGACAGGACTGGACAGAACAGCCTCAGTTCCACACAGGCAGGACAGGTAAAGACCTACATCACCATCCCAGGAGTTACCAGCTATATGCCCCACACTTGGGGAAGGGACAGATGTTTAATAACTTCGCAGTAGCAAGGAGGAGGTTACATAACATTGCTGAGCTATTTCTGAACTTTATAAAATGCTGACTGCTCTTTTCCAAGTGCCTTCTGTAAAACCAGGAATATTAAACATAAAGAACATTTTCCCCTTGCCCCCACCTTTTTTTCCCCTGAAATCCCAGGGACAGAAACAGGCCCACATCATCCTCAGCAAGTCAACTTTTCTACCAGGTCCCGCACTGTAAGCAAGAAGTCATGGTTACGGAATCCTAAGTGCGCAAGGTCGGGGTAGGAGATTACAAGCCACGTCCCTGAAGACCACAGGGGGACATGTGTAACTGCTTCCACGATGGCGCTCAACCAGTCCAAGCTGGACCCCCAATCCCCGCAGCAACGTACCACGATACCCACTCACGTGAATTCATCTGAGCTTCTTCTGAAACTATGTGCATTCTCCTTACTACATAGTGGGAATAATGAGAGCTGCTTGGCTACTGGATGCTTGGCAGAACCCTGAACTCGGGAGTCCTGGGCTTCCACTGAACGAGCTGATGGATCTGACTCAGGCTGCAGACACTGAAGATCCCCTACCCTTGACAACCTAAATGTCCATCAGGGGGTCATGATCAAACACAGTTCCTAGTCCCATTGCCCAAGAACAGCAATGAAGATGAATATGCTAGAATGTCATGGGTCCTCAGAGATCCATCTTGAACCACAAGGCTGAGGTAAAGGAAATGTGAATGTATCGGATACCATTTATGGGCATCAAGATGAACTGTGCTTTGGGTCTAAGGTTGCACAGACTTCTATACGAGAAGTACAAAACATGCACACAGATTTGGATCCCTACCAAATTCATGGCAGTGTTTTCCCTCCCGAGGACAGGAAGGCAAGAAAGTGGGACTTGGGAGAGATCTAATCAGGACTGTTACATCATCAGTAATATTTAATTTCTTTAAACATTTTTGAAACAAATGTGACTCGTTCACCTTCGTTCTCTGTGATGAGTGGTGGGGTGGGTGTTTTATCAGACTCTGTACTATTCTTCCCCCACCCCAATATTTTTGGAAAAGTCCCTGTTACCAGAGTTTGTCATGAGACAAACTTCCCTCCTTCTTCATCAGATTGTACATTCTTGGCGAAGTTATATCTTCATTCCTGTCCATATTCCAGGGGCCAGCACAGGGTCCACTGGATGGAAGGAATGACTGATGGAGGAGAAAACAGTAGACTTCAGGCTTTTCTGAAAAACTGCCATTTGGGGCTTTCTCCAGTTCCTAGTCCCTTCCTTGCCTGGCAAGCGTCTTCTCTTCCCCAGGTGAATTTAAGAAAACACCGGGACAATGGGCAAGTATGGTAAGGAGCCAATGCTGGTACCATATTCCAGCCTCATACACAGGGCAAACACCTCCAGCACCCCACGGATGGAGAGATGTTTCATGGAACACCAGGCGGTGGGTGACGGCTTACCCCAGTTGATGCATTGCTACCCTGGGGCTGAAACACCATCCATAAAATTGCTGCATTCAAAGCATAACTCCTAGAAATAGCATGACAACATTGCATAGCAGAATTTTTTTTTTTTTTTTTTTAAGGAATGGAATTCAGGGTGGTCACTGGAAGGAGCTCTGCATGTCTTGACAATTATCCTTCTCAAATCCCTTTTCCTGTATAAATTATACCTCAATTGCCCTAAAATTGAGTTATGTTTTCACCAAAATTATACATTTGTGAATATTCCAGCTCTAGGGCACTTGTTATGGGAAGGAAGCATTCATTAGCCCAGCCCTTGTCACTGGGCTGACAGCAATCCTACCTCCATAAGAGGTTCCATGCCTCATACTGATTCATCGGAGTTCCTTCCTGTTATTTAGACAATTATTTAAAATGCTGAAAGTGGCAGTGCAGAAAGAGGATCCCTAAGGAGGGAATGAGGAGAGGGGAAGGGAAAATTGCAAAGGACCACAATTTCCTAATTCAAGAGTTCATTTTTCAGATGTATACCGATTTTAAAGAGGCATAATCCTTCTACACCATCACATACACACACACACACACACACACAATGTCTCCAGACTCAGCTCAGAGATAATCCCTGAACTGTAGCAGATTCAAATTCCTAAACCTTCCAGACACATTTGAGAGTGATGTGTTACTCTGGTGATAATAAACCCAACCTAGTCTGCTGACTGTAAGTTCTGATGACCAAAGCCACTTCACTGGTCATTTTGACAGTCATTCAATAATCACCGGGTGCCAGGCACTGTGCTACGCAGTACTCTCCCAGCATCACCTCATTTAATACTGAGGTCAATCCACAAAACATTGGTTCTCGGTGCACGATCCCCAGACCAGCAATATCAGCATCACCCAGGAACCTGCTGGAATGACAAATTCTGGGACCCCGCCCCCGGGGCGACTGGATTACAGACTCTTGAGTGTGAAACCCAGCCACCTGTGGTTTAACAAATCACCCTCCAGCTGATTCTGATGCATGCTCAAGTTTGCGAAGCGCCACCTAGAGGGAGTAGTGCTATTATCATCACTCTACAGTAAACCCCCAAGGCCTAGAAAGGTAAAGTGATGCGCCAAGGCCTACAGGAAGTGGACAAGACAAGATCTGAACCCTGACAAATCTACTTCCAGAGCCCCGTCCCTTCATCACGGAGCTATGCTGCTCGTTATCTGAGAAAGGAGCGCCGAACAGCAGGCAAAAGCATGCAAAGTGGGTGCAGGAGTGATCATTCTAAATGTCAACAGCTGAGCCACAATGATGAGCCACGAAGAACAATAACATTTCTCAGAAACATAAAACTTAAATGCCCACCAAGATGGGAGCAGTTAAATACATTAGGATACAGACATACGATGGACTGTAATGCCGTTTTAAAAGTGGTATTTGCCAAGATTTCCAATGATCTACAAAAACAGGACAAAAGAAGGGAAGAAATTCAGATACACACTCAAACAGAGGATGGAAGCCCCAGCGTGGGCAGTCTTCCCAAAGTGTAACATGTTGGTGAGGATGTGGGAAATCTAGTGACTTCACAAGTGGCTTGTGTGAATACAGATTGGGATAGTTCCTTGGTAGGACAATTTGGCAACAGATACTTCAATTCTTAAATGCACGGGCTCCGTGACCCCAAACTTCTACTTCTTAGAATCTACCCTGGAGAAACATGGGCTCTGTGTGCACAAAGAGACATGTGGGATGATGATCACTGCAGCTTCATTTCTAATGGGAAAAAATCTGAAACAACCTGGATTTCTATCATTATGGAGACTGGACAAATAAATCACGGTATATCCCTATTGAGAAATGCAATGCGTAGGTTGCAACACACACACACACGCCTATGTATATCTACACATACATACATATCTACATTCCTTCCTACATGTCTGTGTATATGTATGTAAACATACATATGTACATCTATGTACACACATCCATACATGTGTATTTATCTGCATATAAAATATGGATAGAGAGATACATAGATGGATACATGGACAGGTCTCGAGAGTAGGTTTCCAAGGTATATCGTTGAGTAAAAAAAGAAAGTTGCAGAAAACAAAGTATGATGTAAGTTATAAACAAAAGAGGAGTCCAGGGGAAGAGAGGAGAAGAGAGTCAATGAGAGAAAATCCCATAAGCACACACACAACATTCTCTACTTGCAGGGCCCGTTTTCAGCAGGGAGTATATATGCATTGCTCTGAGTTTTCGAACAACCAACCAACCAACCAACCAACCAAACAAACAAACAAATGAAACTCGGGTCCCATTTTGGGAGACAAGCAAAGATCGCACTCTTACTGGTGCAGAGTGTGTGGTGGGGCCTCCGGCTTCTCCGTCTGCCCGTAGCAGCTGGTCTTGGCCTCGGGGATGTAAGAGAACTTCTCCAACATGGAATATGCAGCAGTGGTGAGGATGCCCAGGCCATCCCTCACCCTTGCCTCCAGGCTGTAGTCCCAGTCGTCATAGGAGACTGAAATGAGTCCTGATGGAAACTCCTTTGGGATGAGCTCTGTGTTCCCAGAAACCAAGCTGGGGATGATCCAGAAGAAATCATAGCCAGTGAGGCCCAGGGAGCGGGCCTCACTCAGGATGAGGACAGCCTCATCTTTGGAACAGTAGAGCAGGATGACAGAAGAGTGGATCTTCTTCAACTGGACCTGCGTCTTTGCGTCCTCAAAGGAAGTGTCCAAGGTGATCACGTTCTGCATGTCCCAACCCACAAAGCTGTTGTCCACGGTGGTCTTGATGAAGCTGATGAAGTCTCTGTACCCAGGGAAGATGGTGGTCACCAGGGAGAAGACGTGCCAGTCGTAATCCTGCATGATCTTCAGCATGACCGTGGCTTGTTGCTGGATGGACGCTCCAAACTGGAAGAAGGTTGACGTCGGATCCTGCCAACAGGTGTAAAAAAAAAAAAAAAAAAAAAAAAAGCAAAACAGAGGATGAGGTAGAAGGCGGTTTATATATAACCATCTGTCTTTATAGGCTTAAAAAATGCCTTCTTAGAAGGGAGGGCAAATACATCACACACCTATTCATTCGAGAACATTCCTGAGCACCTACTATATGCTACACTCTGGAACAGACATTGGAAATACAGAGAGGAGAGAGACCCTGAACTTGGAGCCCACAGCCTGGTGCATGAAGGAGATCTATTATTTCTGCTTCTGGCTTATCCCATTTCCCCCCTGCCCTTTGGGGCCCATATGGTTTCAACACAATGAATTCTATCTGGCCCCAGGCTCAGAACTGGAAAATGAAGCCAACAGAGACAACATCAGGACATAGAGACACAGTCCTGATGACGCACTTGAAGCACCCAGAGTCAGCTGTGCCTGAAGCCATTTACTCTGGACCTGGTGATTATGTAAGCAAGCAAGTTCCCATGATCGTGTGCGTTAGTCTGGAAAGGATTTCTGTCACTCGGACTCCAGACTCCTGTATAATATAAAGTATAATAAATGCTAACTGGACATTCTTTTTTTTTTAAGATTTTATTTATTTATTTGAGAGAGAGAATGAGATAGAGAGAGAGAGCATGAGAGGGGGGAGGGTCATAGGGACAAGCAGACTCCCCGCTGAGCAGGGAGCCCGATGCGGGACTCGATCCCGGGACTCCAGGATCATGACCTGAGCCGAAGGCAGTCGCTTAACCAACTGAGCCACCCAGGCGCCCCGCTAACTGGACATTCTATCTGAATGTCTATCTGAATCAACAAATATTTGTTGAACCCCTAACTACACAGCAACACCATTTTAGGACTTGGGGAAACAACGATATACAAGACAGACACAGACATGGTCTCTGCCTTTGTAAATCTGGTGGGAATTTGAGGAAGAGCAATTTGCAGGGACTAGAGGCTAAGAGAAGTATAAGGGGAAGCTGAAGGAGTGTCCAGGTGAGGAAGAAGGGAAACGGGTGGACACTGTCCCCAGAGGAGTCCTGCAGACACATCTAGACTATTCTAGGAGCCAGAGATAAATGCATTATGGCTCATGAAGTAGGGGGGATGAGATGATGGTGAAGAGCCTGGCAGGAACCCCATCATGTGTGGTCTCAGGGATATGTTCAGAGGCTTAGAACTTATTCAAGCATAAAGGGGAGCCGCTGAATGCTCTTACTCTTGAAAGTGACGTGGCAAATTGTGTGGGGTTAAATGGCCTCTAATAGTTCTTTAAAAAAAAAAAAAAAGAGTTTATTTGAGAGAGAGTGGGAGAGAGAGAGAGAACATGAGCAGGGAGGAGGGGCAGATGGAGAGGAAGAAGCAGACCTCCTGGCTGAGCAGGGAGTCTAACTAGGGCTCGATCCCAGGACCCTGAGATCATGACCTGAGCCGAAGGCAGACGCTTAACCGACTGAGCCACCCAGATGCCCCCAAGGGCCTCTAATAGTTCTAACACCCCCCTTAGTCACGATCTGATCATGAAAACAAACTTCCATTTAGAAAAGGCAGGCAGTGCATACAGCTGTACCATTTACAAACTACCTTCACACCCCTTAACTCATAAGATCCCCATGATGATCCTACAAAGGTGGTGGTGTTGGCAGGGGGGAAATGAGGCTCGAGATGAACTCAGGCTCTGGTTCCGTGGCCAGCCCCCTTTCCAAAACACAGCCCCAACTTTCTTGGGATCACTGAAGATCTGCAGATAGCAGGTGCTTAAACCATGCTGTTGACTGGTAGGCAAGGTGCAAAAATGCCAGCTAAAGAGAAGGTATGCCTGTGTGTTAGAGCAAAACACAATTTGACAAGTGCCGAGTTATGGTTTTCTTTCCCTGGAAACTAAAAGAATTCTGCAGAAGTCCTTATAGTGCAGCCATGCTTTCATTTTGCATTCTGTGGTTACCATATGCATTCACCTCAATAGTAGGAATACGGAGGTTCCATTGTGTGTGTGTGTGTGTGTGTGTGTGTGTGTGTGTGTGTGTGTATTAAGAGTGGACAATCGATTCCATTTGTCTTTCAAAACAACACTTTGTAGCCGTGCATGCCAACCCTTTCAAGAAGTCTGCCAAGTTTTGCCTGTGGGTGCTCAGTGAATAGAAAGTTTTATCTGAATGGGCCAAAAGTTGTAGTTCTTCGAAATACTTCCCTTTTCTGAAATGCATGGGTTTGGGGGATAATTCAAGTGCAGTATGGCCTGAAGGCAGAGAGGGAACAAAAAAATGGGAATAAATGCCTCTGGGTCCCTTCCAACAATACAGTTTTATGAATTTTACCTAATTAAATCATTTAAAATGGGTAACAGATTTAAAGACTTTGGATAATTATCTTTTTCCCTACAATAGCTTTTGGAGAAATCCAATAGTCTTGGATTGATTAATCGTTTTAAATCACGTCTCAATGAGACTACGAATGGCTCAAGGGCAGAGGTATTGCTGTCCTCACCTGTCCCCAGAACCAGGCAGAAGGCTTGGAACATGACACATCGGGAAATGCAGGGGGATGGAACGCGTGAGTGAATGAATGTGTGAATGAAGTCTAAGAGGAATGTCCTTGGCTTAAACATAAAGCAAAACAGAAGAATTCAGTGTCTGAGGTTGTATTTTTTTTTTTATGGCTCTTCAATGTCATGTCCAGAAAATAAAATCTTTCAACATCACCAACCTACCACTCCTCCATCCAATGTCTGAAATAGAGAGAGAGGGACATTTCTTGATCAGAAAAGGAAGAAAGAGGTCCTCTAAGCCTCAACAGCTGTGCATACAACCTCATTAAATACCAAAAACAGCAACAACATAACGAACCCACCAATGGACGAAGGCACAGAAGTCAAATCTCAAGGCAGTTATACCCAACAACCTTATGCACTGCCAGGTGTTTCTTGGGATGGGACTGAGAATCTCCAAACTTAATTACCAAGGAAATGTAATAATTCCCATGGAGCAAAGATGCCTCCAAGGAAGCTGCTGACCAGAGTCACATTAGGACTGCAAAAGGCAAAGGGATCAGCATCTTCTTGCACTGAGCACACGAGGAATTGAGAAAGATCTCAGGAGGGCAGATGCTAAGGGCACGGTCGGAACCCAATAAAAAGGATCTATGAGATGATCCATATATACACACTTCCTAGGGATAATCGGAATTCGTGGACAGGTGCTAGCTGGTGGGGGGGTGTCTGGGATGCTCCCGCACCCCTGCTCCATGTGCTATGAGCCAGACGTTACTGTATCCACGAGCGGCTTTGTGCACAGAGCAGAGCGGTAAGCAAGTGCAGGCTTATCTAACTCTCCATGTGGGGAGGAGGGCATAGATGCATTGTGAACTTTGTGAAAGAGAAGATAATTATAGGGACGGCAGTTCATTATCCAAGAGCTCACTTGGCACAGCCGTCTATGTAAAAATATGTGCAAGCTCCTTGCCTGTGCCATTCCCACTCCCTGGTCTTGCAGTGCTTTAGTTCAGGCCGAATCTCTTCTATTACTCTCTTCTGATCCCCATTAGGGTCTTCTCCCCAGGATGGGCAACAGTGTAACTTCTGGGGTCATGCTGTCCAGGTACCGATGCTAACTGGGCCTTGGGAAAAAAATCACTTTGCTTTTTCTAAGACTCAGTTTCCACATCTGTACAATGGGTATGGCAATGTCAATAATTATACTAGTTAACATGCCTATGAGAGTTGTGTGGCTCAACGCTTTCAGTGTAGTATCTCATTTAATCCTACCCCCAACCACCTTCCTAAACGGGTCCTAGCATGATCCCTGTCATACAAATGAACAAACAGACTCAGAGGCAGAGTGACTCTTCCAGGGTCATACAGGCAGGGAATCAGGTTTGCCTGCCTTCGAGATTCCAAGCTTTTTAGTCCTGCACTATACTGTTGGTGATGATTGCACTTCCTTGTTGAGCTGAAAGGATTTAATGACCTCCTTGTAGAAAAGCATCCGGGTCGGTAGCCATCAAATAACAAGTACTCAACAAATCGACATCACTGTTATTTTCCCCATGGGTCGGGGGTAATTCCCACTCTGGACTTGAGCATCCCAACAATTCACCCCTGTCATGACTTCCTGATGGAAGTTCCCAGTTGAACACTGCTTTAACCATGCCACTCCTCTCCTCTATGGTCATCAATGGCTCCCCTAGACAATCACCTTAAGTAGAGACTCTCCAGCCTACCCCTTTCTGCACACGAGTCACTTTATAGTTGAAACAGTGTGGGCTCTGGGGTCTATCGGACTTGAGTTCAAGTTGTGGCTCTGCAAGAACTAACCATGTGACCATGGGTAAATTCTGAAACTTTCTGCATCTGAGTTTCTTGGCCTATAAAGTGGGCATAATAAACACCATCCTAGGGTGGGTGGGGGGGTGGGAGGTGCCAGGAAGAGCTGCAGTAGGATGACAGGCTCATCTATTATCTATGCCTGACTCCCAACAGTCCAGGGACGTCTCTCCATGTCCCTCAGTCCTCTAGACAACACAGACAGAGCCAGAAACCTAAGGGGATCCTGATCCTAGTTCAGAAACCAGTATGTCCAGATCTCCTGACATGCCAGCATCACACTGCCCCTCCCCTCCGCAAACCAGCCCACTCACTCTGAGCCCAAGGAGGTCACACGAAGAGAAAGAACTGTCTTTCTTCCCAGTGATGAATCATGCTTTGGAGAGAAGCCATTGCTCATGTCCTTCATGGACCTCCTGCAGTTACCCTGCACCACTATCATTTCCACTGGCATCTGAAACTTCCAAACCCATTACGGATCCAAGGCTTTGTCTACCTTACGGAGGGATGGAAGTGAGAAGGTATTTGCAAAACGTAACTGCCCAGCGAGACAGTGAAGAGGCTCATGTTTAGCCCTGGATTTTTCAAAGATATTTTTACGGACTGGCAGGAGGTGATGGAGGAATTTGGCCACACTCCCAGGGCCTGGCATCTGATATGCCACATGGCCCTCTTTTCAAGGCCCTGAACATTCTTCCCACTTCCTGAGTAGCAGAGGCTGTTTCTCCTGCACTCACCACCTCCTGCCATCCCTCAGCCTGTCCTTTTCAGATTCTACAGAGCAGTCTCTGACCACCTCTGGCACTGGCTTCCTCAGCAGTGTGCAGCTGGGGGAGAGGAACAGATTTCAGACACCCACTTGGGTTCTGAAGCAGGAGCAGTTCTCTCCCCAGGCTCACTGCTCTGCTGAAGACAGAACAAACTGTTTTAAACACAGAGTGAGGGAGGCAGGGGCTATGGGATTCTGGGTGTCTTCTCTCCACTCTGTGTTGTGGTCCCATCTTAAACCGAGGTCTTATTAGATGAGAGTTCCTGATCTCATGTTCTAGAATGTTCCAGAGCTTGCTGAGCATCAGGGTGAGACCTGACTCCCGTGGGTATCAAGGCATGATGTTTAATAGAGTCTAATACCAACTTTCATTTCACTTACCCATTCACAAAGGCTATAAAGGACACTCATACCCATCAGCTCTTTGATTCTAACTACCCAAGGGTTGAGGTATTGCAAGTGGTTATAACCCTCATGGATGGCCATAAAGTCACAGGAAAAGAGGTTAAGTGATTTCCCTAAAATCCACGAGGCCCCATGCTGACAACAGCTTTGTTACAAGATGCAAGATGTCATCCAACGTTCCCTCATGCACACCGGTGGCTCTCATTTCTGGCTGCAGAGGAGAATCACTTGAGGGTTGTAAAAAAAAATAAATAAGCCACTGCTTGTGCCCCATGCCAGTGCAACTGAAACTGAATTTCTGTGATCTGAGTATCTAAGCTCCAATGCTGATTTATTCATTTTTCTCAGTCTCATCTCAATAGCAGCATAAGTATTATTCAAGTTAGTATTGTCAGAGCGTAGCACAATGTCTGACATACAGCAGGGGCTCAATATATATTTGCTGAGGAAATAAATGAGCAAGAAGACCCTCCCTAGGAAGCAGTGAGAGAATTGGTCACTGTTGGCAACCCTGCACCCATTTCCATAGCTCGTTTTCCTTCTGCCTGCCAGGGTGGGTACCGAAAAAAAGATAACGATGCAGGTGACCCAGCAAAAGCTGAGAGGGACTCCTTGGGATTTTTCTTTCTCTTGTGGGAGGACTGTCCTGGTGAGACTTGGTGTGTTTCTGCTACTCTTATTGTGTAATTACTGAGCTTTTAAATATATTTTATTTCTGCTTCCACAGATGAGAGGAAAACTAAAGGCACCAAACTTGACAAGCCTGAGAATTTAGAAGAATAGCATTCTTCACATACATATAAGCTAACTCTGTCCCAGTGAAGGATCTCTCTCATCATCAGCCATTCTCCCCGCCTCCTCCATCACCACTACCATCATCATCCACCATCATATCATCTACCACCATCATCATCCACAACCATCATCATCTACCATCACCACCATCATCCTCCTCCTCTACCATCATCATTCACCATCATCATTATCCACCACCCTCATCATCCACCATCACCATCATCACCTACCATCATTCATCATCTACCCTTATCATCTACCATCACCATCATCATAATCATTATCATTATCCACCACCATCATCCACCACCACCATCATCACCTACCATCATTCATCATCTACTATCATCATCATCCACCATCAGCATCATCATCATCATTATCCACCACCATCATCATCCACCAACACCATCACCACCACTATCATCATATCATTATCCACCACCATCATCATCCCCAACATATCCATCTTTCTCCTTCTCCTCATCACCCACCAGTGTCATCATTGTCATCACCGTCATTGTTCATCATCACATCCATCTATCCATCTCCCTTTCCCTTCTCATCAGAATTACCATCACCATCACCATAGTCATCATCACAGCTAACATGGAGCAAGAGGTTTTATTATCATCCCTGTACTACAGATTGTATAACTCTGGTTCAGAGAAGGTAATTTACCTAAACACACATAGCTGCTATATGGCAGGGTCAGGATTCAAGATCAGGTAATCTGAATCCAGAATCTGGATGCTTAGGTCCTGGAAAACACTGATACCAGGTGTGCAGAACAGGAAACAAAAGTGTGTGTGTTTGTGTGTGTGTGTGTGTGTGTGTGATGAGTAACCACCACTCAATCATTCTTCAGGCATCCATCTAGAAAAGAAAACGTCCAGAAATAGCAAAGTAATGTCAGTGATCTCACAACTGGCAATCAGTTGATGCAGAAGACTGGGCTAACGGGAAATCGTACCCAGGTGTCATTTCCCAAAAACACATCAGCTCCATCATCCACAAACACAAAATTTCACTCCAGGCAGCCTCCATTTACTGGACTATTTTATGATTTATGTTCTATCGCTCATTTTTCTCCTTTCAGGATAGGAGGAGGGATCTCTTCCCACATTTTCTACTGCACTTAACCGCCACTCAAGCTGAGGGGCATCCATTATTTCTTCATTGTCCCAGAGGATTATTTCTTTTTTCTTTCCCTGTTGGACCTGCCCATGTTCCAGACCCTTGGAAGTTCTCTCTCAAACAAGAGTGAGAACCTCCTGTACGGAGTCCCTACCCAAGTCTTGTCCCTCTCCCACCCACCTTCCACACTGCTGCTCCAGTTACTTTTTTTAAAGTTCAAACTGGAGCATGATGTCCTCCTCCTTAAATTTTTTTTTCAGCAGCTCTCACAACCTTCAGGATAAAGTAAAAACACACACCAGCCCCAGCACAGTCTGGACTAAAGTGTTTGGGACTCAGCGTCATCTTGGTACCTGAGAGAGGTCAGTTACTCCACAAACATGTGACAAAGCAAATTGCTGAGTGAGCTAATGAAGCCAAGTAAGGTGTGCTTGGGAGAGAAAACCAAAGGAAGTCTTCCTTTGGTTTTACCCCTGTCCATCATTTTCCAAAAGCACATCAGCTCCCTCAGCCACAAACACAGAATTCCACTCTAAGCAATCTCCACTCATTGGACCACTTCATGATGTACGTTCTCTTCCCCCATTTTGCTTCTCCCGTGAGCCAATCCACCATCATTCTTCTAAAATAATCAAAAACCACCTTTCTCTGCTCTCTCCTCCTCTTTCTTCAAATGAGAAGTTTAACCTTAAGTATCTAGTGACTGGAGGGTTCCCAACTGGTAGGTTCCCAAAAGCGAGGGTGGCTGCCATGCTCTGAGTTGGAGACCAGGAGAGGCACTCCAGTCTTAACTCAGAGTCTGTGTACTAGGCTCTCAGACTAGGCTAGAGGAGATGGAGATCATGTAAAATAATTTCTGAGAGCAGCTCTATGGTTGGGGATGGTGCAAGGAATGAATCCTCTTAGAATGACCAAACCTTCAACTCATCCTAGCCTGGGCTTCCAATACAGCACCTACTGGCTGCATGTGACTATTTAAACTTAATTTCAAACTATTAAATATAATTAATGATTTGGCTTCGCAGGCACACTAGCCACATCTCAAAAGCCAGCAGTCTTTAAACCTTAAAGCTGATGCTCTCCCACCCCCACCAGCCCCACACCTAAAGATGCCAACTGACTAGGTCTGGGATAGGGTCCAGGATTTTTAAAATTCCCTGGGTGAATGTAATGTGCAGCCAGGGTTGAAAACTCTAGTCTAGGTCTTCAGTATCCAACCCTGTAGCTGTGCTCCCCTGGGGGGATTTCTCATACCCTCAGATTTCCAGGCTCCAGTCCACCCTCACTGAACCAGAGTCTTTGTTTACGAGTTCTAGAATATGTATGTTCTCCAGAATATGATGATGTTCAGCAAGACTTGGTAGTGCTAAGTCTCTCTATCTTCTAGGTGAGGAAATGAAGACTTCAAAATCTTGAATGACTTGCTCCAAATTTCACATAAATCAGTGGGGACCACAGGAACAGACACAAGGTTTCTCACCCCTAATTCAGTGCTATCTTAATGTGTCATGATGTCATCGAGTGTGAAGTATTTTCTACACAGAGAAACCACAAGGAACAGGAGTTGTGTGGGAGGAACATGGGCTTTGCTGGCAGCCTTAGCAGGATCTGCTTCTTCCTGCAAGGAAGTTATTTGACCTAAGCCTTGGTTTTCCCATCTGAAAGATGGAAATGACAATAACAGGCACCACCTTGGAGGGTTGCTGCACATACTTTGAGAGATCAGGCACATAGAGCCCTTGGCATGTCGCAAGGGCTCAGTCAAGTTGAGGTGGCCATGACAGTGGTGAAGATGGTAGCCTTGACCATCAAGCCCCAGCTCCCATGTCCATCATGGACTCCTTAGTATTCCCACTTCTGAATTCCCAGCACCTCTGCCTTTACAGCTCACTCCTCAGCCCTGACTTGTGTGCAGTTGCCTAGTTACCAAGAGGCAGGCATCTTGCCTGCTCCTCAGACTAGAATTCTTGAAGGCAGGGCACAATGTCCTTCTGAGTCCTCCTCAGCACCTTGCATGGCACTGGGCCACTGCTTTGGGGATAAAACTGGGGACATAATTCTGAGTCTGCAAGGATGCCAGGAGGTGGAGAGACTAGTGCTTTATGTATTTGAGCAGACTTGCCAGATCTATTGCTCGAGAAACATTCATCTATTGATTGCTTTTCACCCACTCAACGAATTTAACAAACTCCGGCGATGTGCCAGGCATGGTTCCAGGGGAGTGAATCTAGGGAAAGAGGCTACCAAAAGTGAAGGTCCCTGCTCTTATGAAGTTCGCATTCTTAAGAGAGCAGATAGACAAGAAAGAATGAACTCAACACACAGAATAATATCAAGGAAATCAGATGATGTAACAGTTCGGGAGTGGTGTGGAGAGGAGCCCCACTTGAGAGCAGCTGGTCTGCTACACTGGGGCTGATCAAAAGAATATGAAGAAATCAGCCAGGCAAAGCTGAGGGGTGGGGTGGCATAAGGAGAACCATCCGAGAAGGAGCAGCATGTGGTAGGAAGGGGCTTGGCAAGTTCAGGGAACAGAGGGAGATCAAAACAGCTAAAGTTTAATGACTGAGGGAGAGAGGGGAGAGATGAGTTAGGACAGAAAGCAGAGACCATATCACACAGTGGGTGTCCTGAAGGTCATAGTAAAGGGTGTGATTTAATTCCCAGGTCAATCTTATTCCAAACAATTCATCTACTAAATGCACTCCTGGCAGGGAGGCTGGCAGAGGACCTGGAACTCTGGGGATGTTAGGGTTTTCCATGCGCCGGCTCCATTCTTCCCTTTGGAATTCTGATCTGTGCCAAGACAGGAGCCTACATTGAAGGTGCAGTAAGGCTCATAACTGTTCACTATATCGTTCACTCAACTGGTATGCTAACCTCAGTGTGGCTAGAACTCCCATATCAGCCTAGTCCCAGTTCATCATCCAGACCCAAGCTCTCCCTCTGACAAGTAATGCAATGCTGGGGGAGAGAAAACACAAATGCATGGAGGGATGTATTCCTTGAGTCCCACTGCAATGAGTTGATGACAACCCAACACTCTACATTCACCAAAACCACATGATGATTGCTGCTCTTGGACCCAGCCCTGCTTTCTAGATCGTTAGCAGGCTGACCAAGAAGAGACACCTGCTGAGACGGAGGCTCTCATTTCTATGCAAGGACACAGTGAAGCCCCAAGTTGGCTTCACCCAGTGCTCCATCAACCTGCGGGTGATCGTCTGACTCAAGGCTTCTAAACAGGGTTGTTAGTGATGATGGATTGTCTGAGGCTGGGTCCAGCCATTCTCACATAGAAAGCCAGAGGGAAAGTCTACCTGATCAGAGATCATGGAATCAGGTCTCCGAGCAGCTGATAAACCCAAGTCTAGGGGATTTTTTTTCCCTGCCAGTCCCAACTGTGACTGAGCTACTAGCCTTGCTCTAGGCACCAGAAGCCATTTTGTTTTACCAGATTTGTTTTCTTAGAGAAGCACAAGCCTCTCTGAGACACATCACGGACATTTGTTATTCCAGCCACTGAGCATTCTTTCGTTCTTTCTTGGCAATAGTGAATTTCCATGGACAGCCATCCGTCCCCCCCCGCCATCACCCAAGCCTATTGGCTCATCCAAACCCCATGATGTCAGCAATGACTTCAGGGGCAGCAATGTGTCCTAACAGGTCCAATCAGAGTGAGTCTCAGGATTTCTAGAAAAAGTGACTGGGAAAAGACAGTTTCTCTTATTGTTAAACTTGAATTCCAGGAGGATGCTCAGCCAGGATTTCTGGCAGCCATCACGCCACCCTACACCATCCTGAGAAGGAAACCACCAGAAGCGAAGCTGAAAGATAAAGAGTTACACCAAGTCATGAGAGCCTTGTTGAGCACCTTGTTTAAGCCACACCTGAAGCCATCTACCCTCGTTGATGCTGCATGTCCCAATGAATCATCTCATTTTGCTTAAGCCAATTTGAATCAGCTTTTCTGTCCCTGGAAACCAAAGATTCCTGACACCACTTTGGCTAGGGAAAAAAAAGTAGAGAATAATATGACTCATTCTTCTCTCATCTTCTGAGCTTAGATTGGAAGAACTCAAAACGATGGAGTGGTGTATTTCCATTCGCCGTCCACGCTTTTTTCCCCAGGGGCGGCTGCCTCTCTCCACATAGCTCTGTCTTCCCTGCATGAGCTCTTCATCCTTCCTTTGTTTGTGTTTTGTTTTTCTTTACTATGCCACCAAGATTGGTTTCCTCTCTGGGAGTCTGACAACCACCGCTGCCGTGACCCAGACGGAAGACATGACAAGTTGCCGCCAATAATAATCCTGTTTGCCATTAAGCTGTTCCAGCAAGGAGAAAATGCAAACAGGTCCTGTTCATTAAATTTTTGTCTCTAGCTGTCACACACACACACACACACACACACAGGGGCCACTGCTGGACTGAAGGAGGCAGCTTTATTTTTGGAAAAGGGAGAATTTCAGGCCTTCCCCTAACCCTTGCGAGGGGCACGCCCTGGCAGTAAACATCAGAGTAGCAACGTCCTCTTCAAAATGACCCTGTTCTCTAGGAAATGTCAACAAACAGCTCTGAGAGCTGAAGGTCGGAGGGAACTGCTTCTCCTGTGGGGAGTCTGTATGTTGGTGCGACTGAAGGCAGAGACGCTGGTGTCACATAGACAGAGGATCCAGTCTTGGCCCCTCCTCTCACTAATGTCGGGGCTTATGCGAAATGCGTCCTATCTGCAAGGCTCTATTTTCTCATTTGTACAATGAAGGGAATTTAGCTGCTCCTTGAAGGAGGTTGTTGTGATTGAGATAATGCATGTGCCCCACTCTAACTTCGAGAGCTTGATTCATGAGAGTTGGGATTACGGGGGTTGTTGTCCTCATGAGAGAATCAACCACGCTGGTGACAGGACACCCAAAACACTACAACCCACCGGCACAGCGTTACGAATGGTTCTCCTGTGGCTCCTCACCGCGTGGTTCCTAAATGTCCTAATAACGGCACGCTGCGCCACAGGGGCTCTGACTGTGCGCCAGGCACGAGACGGGAGTAGGTGGACAGCGTGTCCCCGGGTTCCAACTAGAAGTCCAGCATCCTCAGAGCCCCTCAGGCCTGGGCAGACCAAGACAACCCACCAGCCAAGCAGGGAGCTCTGCATGTGTTCCATCTGCTCACTAACCTGTCAGGGGAAAGTACTTCTGTTCCCATCTTACAGGGGAGGAAGCTGAGGCTTAGAGAGAGGTCCTTGTTTCTTTTAAGGAGCCCAGGAATCATGGGGGTGGGGGGAATCTTGCTCCACTGCAGATTTAGATTCAGCATGTGGGGGCTGTGGTATTGCCAGCAATCTCGCAGGTGGCACCGAAGCTGCTGGTTCACGGACTGAGCTCTGAGTAGCAGCACCATAGACATTCAGTCACATGCCCACGGTCACCCAGCATTTGGCAGAGTAGAGGTTGAGACCCACAGATGTAACCCCACAGAGCCTCTGGCTTGCAGGGAAGAATGGGAAGTGAGGCCAGACAGAGTCCGCTGTCTGACACCCTCCCTTCCATGTGCTTCTGTCCGGCCTCCCCAGCTGAGACATGTCACAGCCCGTGAGCCCCCTCATCTCATCCAAGAGCACGCTTTGGGGAGGAGGGGGGACCCTGTGAGTCAGAATGTACTACGGGGGAGCGAAGGAAGAGGCGCCTCCTTGAGTTGAACCGCTCCACTCCTGGGAGAGAGCCAGAGCCACCCAGGAACAGGCAAGTGGTGGTCACCACCCAGATGGTGCCCACGCCTATGTGCCATGTGAGAAAGGGCACCACTGGGCCTGGCCACCCTCTCTCCCACACACTGGCCCTGCTGCACACCAGAGCCAGTCGACGAGTCTCCTTGCACCTCGTTTTCTTCTGTAAAATGGACTTAGTGGGACTCTAGTTACCCGGAGGGGTGTGGAGGACCCAGGACTTGGGGATGATGCGTAAGAGCTCTGTGAACCATAGAGCGCAGACAAATGCCAGATCACCCACTACATATCGAGTGGCTGTCACCTCTTCTGTCCTCTCTCCCCCACTCCACCCCCACAGTGCTCCCGGAACACACTGTCCACGCCTCTACTGTCGATCTCGTCAGCAGGTATTTTGAGTGTCTATTTAAATATCTGTCTCCACGCAACTAGATTCATGCTAATTCATCCCCGCAGCAACAGCACCCAGCCGGGCTCCTAGTAGCTGGCGGAGCCCAGAACACGTAAGCCGAAGGTATGAGTAAGCGGAGGCATGAATGAATGACAGAGGGAAGGAAGGAAGGAATGTTCGGCGAGAGAAACCGTGGCTGAGTTAGGGGCATGGAGGGAGCTGGGGAGGTGGGTGTGCCTGCGCACAGTGTGAATGTGGGCATAAGAGGAAGGTGCCGGAGGGGGATCTCAGTGTCTGAAGCACAGGAATCTTTGCTGCCTGAACTCTTGACAATCTGCAGGCAGGAAACAAAAGCACAATTTGGGGGGGAGACCGGGCTAGTATTCCCCAGTGTCTCAATGCTTGCTATGTGCTCTCCAGAACTCAGGAATCCAGCGGATTCAGACAAAATGGTACCCCTGTCTACCCACACCCAGGAACAGAACCCATGTCCACACTGCTCCGGGGCTTCCCCAGTCCACACCTCACTTCCAAGCCCCTCCCCTGCCATATCCCCAGCACAGGAAGCCAGACACAAAAGACCACATAATACAAAGCTCCAAGTATATGACGGGTCCGGAACAGGCCAATCATAGTGGCCAAAAGCGCAGCAGTGCTTGCCAGGGGCTGGGAAGGAGAGAGGGAGGAGAGAGATGGCCAGGGGGCCTGGGGTTTCCTTTGGGGTGATGAAGAAATTCCAGAAATAGATGGTGGTTGTATAACACGGTCAGGGTACTCAGTGCCACTGAATTGTACACTTCAACATGATTGCATGGTAAATCTTACTTTATGTGGATTTTTACTCAATTAAAAAAAAAGATAAATAAATAAATGAATCAAGCAAGCAAGCAGGTTCCTTCAGTCTTGCAACCCCTTGGGGATGAAGAGTGCCCTTAAGGAGCCCTTGGACCTCATGCTGGTCTGAGGTGCTGGCCCAGGTAGAAGGAAGAAGCTCCTGGGGGTCTTGTAGAGAGCATACCACCACCCACATCTTTCGGCTTCCCTGAGTTTTCAAAGACCCCCCACGCAGCCGTGCGGTCATCAGTCACCCCCGACCTCGAAATACCTCCAGCATGAGTGGGCTATTCCACCAGCCTCCTCCAGACGGGGCCACCGAGCAGGCCCGGCCCTTCCTGTTCTTTCACACAAACAGGAAGGGTCTGGTTGCTTTCCAAGAGCACAGACCCGGTGGGGACCGTGGGGAGGGAGCTGGTGCGGCGGTGGAAAGCATGCGGATTTGGGGATGAGACATCTCTGAGTTCGAACCTCTGTTCTCCCACATAGCAGCTCTGTGGCCTTGAGAAACTGACTCAACAGTGTTAAGCCTCCGTTTCCTCCGCCGTGAGACAGGAAAAGCAACTGCCACCTACCTCCCTCGTGGCTCCGATGAGCCAGGCACCAGCCCGTCAGCACAGCACCTGACCCACCGTGGCGACCATCCACCGACTCTTTCTTACAGGCCACTCACCAGTTTCCACAGTATCTCATGTCATCATTAGTCTAAACACATGGAGTCGACAGTATTCAGGACCAAGCATGTTCATTTGGATTTCGCTGGATCCCAGAGCACTTGGCTCACCACCACTGGGCAACGGTACCCTCCTCTTCATCAATCTCAACCTGCCTGCGCCCTTTCCTTGACCCCTTCCTTGATCCACATTCCTGCTGCATGTATTCAAATACCACCTAAAGACCACCTCTTGCTGTGTTCTTCTTGAAGTGATGTTTCTGGATAGAAGAATGAGCCCCAGACCAACACCAAGAGATCGAGCAACGTAACCTGCCCCGTTTCTCCGGGGCACAACATTCTGCTTACTAACTGCTTCCCCATGAAGCTCACAGAATGTGGAGCCTCCCATCACATACGCAGACCTAGGAATTTGAAATTTGAAGAGACTCAAGTTTGTTCATCTCTCAGACTCTCAAAGACTAGTAGACCAAACGAGGAATATGGCTGGCCCCTTTAACAGGGTAACACTCAATTCTCATGTGCGCATTTGCGCTGTGTGGACGCACACGGCAAAAAACAGTACTAAGCTGGGACCCACTCGAAACTCAGAAAAAAAAGGATGGACTCATTGTGACCAGAGCTCACCGTCACAGCTGAATCCTGAGCACAAAAGGCATTAGGAAACATAAACAGGAGTGGGAAGGAGAGATTTTAACAAAAAAATTGATGGTTTGAGTGTTTTCCTAAGAAGTGGCATAAAAGGGAAAATTGAATGTCAATTCAATGTGGATTCAAAATCAAAGACTGATTTTCAGCCTCTGAAAAGGGTTCAAAATGACTGTTTGAAAGGAGAAAACAATCAATCATGGTCCATTTGCGTTCCTGCGCAGCCCCAGGGCATCCAGTTCCGGCCACACTCAGTGCTGGCTTCGGGCCAGGACCCAGTCAGCTGCCCAGCTCTGCAGGCTCAGGCTGGTCTGTCTTCTCCAGTTGTAGCGCACAGAAGGGACCCCTTCTTCAGGGTCTCCGAAGCAAGCAATGCCCTGATACACCACCCATGGACCCAGCCCCAGAGACGTCCCCCACCCTCAGGTGGTAACCATGAGAAATCGGTGGATGGCTCTCCTTCTTGCCATTCTATACATGAGAAAATTGGGGCCGGTGGGTGGGGAGCTGGCTGGCCTCCTAGACTCGCTCAGAGAGAAAGCCGCAGAGCTTGTCCCAGCCTCAAAGGGCTCACAGTCCAAGAAGGGCTGACAGCGAAGACCAGGGAATGAACAGGGAACCAGGGGTGGATCCAGAAAAAGGGAATCCACCTGACCCAGCAAGATGGGGGCATAAGGGTCCAGAGCAAGGTGACCCCTAAGCTGTTCCTGAATGGAAGGCAACTGGGCGCAGGCCAGAGAGGTCTGGAGAGAGCATCCCATGCACAGTGGACAGTGTGCAAAGATGCAGAGGTATGAACATGGCATGCACTGAGAATGGCCAGCAGCTTGGTGCTGAAGAAATGTAACCCAAAAAGCCGAGGAGGGGATGCATGAGGCTGGGGGAGGAGGCAGGCCCGAGGGGAGGTCTGTGCTTCTTGCTCAGATGCGGAGTACCATAGAATCTGGTTTCAGAACACTTAACACCTTTACGTTCCATAGAATTCATCCTATTTCCTTATTATGCTTATTGTTTCCTGTCTGGTTGGCCCTGATAGAATGTAAGCTCTGTGAGGTCAGGAATATTTTGTCTGTTTGTTTGGTTGTTGATGTCTCCAATGGAGTTGTAGCAGAGCCTGCCATGCAATGGAACTTAACAGATATATTTGTGAAACCGAACCGAAGATGCTCCCATCATTGCTGGAAGGAAGGAAGTCAGGCAAAGAGGAAGTGGGAGAAGGAGGGAGAAAGAAGAAAGAAAGGGAGACAGAAAGAAGGGAAGGAAGGAAGAGAGGGGTAGAGGGAGGGGTGAGAGAGGAGGGACAGAAAAAACATATAAGGAGCTAAGGTTTTCTGGAGCTGATGAGAAGAATCCTTGAAGAACAGCGGAGAGATAACGTGACCAGACTTCTGTCATCTGAAAGGACCGCTCTGGCTAGACCATGAAATGACAGAGGCAAGAAGGGCAGATCAAGAGGCCACTGAAGTGATCCCAGGACAGGGAGAGACACCTGAACTTGGGGCAGTGGCGATGGGGATAAAGAAGAGGAAAGAGTCAGGGGGTGCTTAGCAGATGGCGTCCCCTGGCTCTGGGAACCCGCTGAGGGGACTGGCGGGGGTTCTGGAGGGTGAAGCAGAGGGGGATTCGGGAAGGCTGGCTGGGTGACTGGCGATGTCACTCAGAAAGGTGGAGGACAGGTGAGGTACCTTGCTTTTGTCCTCACAGTGGCACCCCTAGTCCCCTGCCTGGCACAGAGTGGCAGCTCAGTGAGTGAGTGAGCATGGGGGCCAAGCGGGAAGCGCACACGGGATGCGGCGTGGGACCAGCTGCTTGTGAGGGTTCCGTGCAGGGGCCCTGCAGGTAGCAGACATGCAGGTTAGGACCAGAGTTTGAGGTCTGGGAGTCATGCACCTGCAGGGGGTGGCTGGGAGCTGCGGATCACATCTCCTAACAGGTGTGGCATGAGAAGAGCCTCAAGAGCTTGCAGAGAACATTATGAAGGGTGAGCTGGCAGACGGACAGAGAGCGTGGAATGGAGGCCAAGGCCGAGGACAGGACAGGTACAAGGAGACAGCAGGAAAGCAGAGTGCTGGATGACAGAGGGAGGGTGGGAGGGGTCTCAAGTGTCCAGGAGTGCAGAGACAGGAAGGTATTGCTGCACAAGGCGGGGAGAGGGTCACTTCAGCATGAGTGGAGGGGACAGAAGCCAGATCTCAGTGACCCACAGGGAAGGAAGGAGACACTAGAATGGAAGGAAACCGCAGAAGAAGTCCCAGCACTCCATAACCGAACCATGCACCATGCTTCTTCTCAAACACGAACATATTCGGAGGCAGAGAAGAACCCTCTCTATGCTGGGGTCCAAACTGGGGCAAGGTGGCTGTTTTACTGCCATGGTCTCTTTTCCCATCCGCCAGTTTCCTCCATCATCCTTCCTCCTGTGCTGGGCAAAGAAACGCATGCGAAAAAACATAGGAAGTCCTGAACTAACTCCCTATGTGCTAAAGGAACTGGGTGCTTTTCTTTCTGTTGAATCCCCAAACGCATGCTTGCAATACACCTCCGATGTTGAAGAACGGCATTCCTCAGATCTTCGCTCTGCACGTCCGTCTTTCTTTGCAGATAAGGGACAGCCTCGCTGTGCTCTGTTCCCGAGAGCGTAACTGAAGTCAGGGTGGTGCATGGTCTGTGGATTGAGACCACCTCACAAACACCCTCTGGGGTCGAGACGGCGGCGTTTCTGGCTCCCACGCGCTGCGTCATCTTTCTGTGGCTGGCCCCTTGAGGGGATGTCAGCACCCTATCATCCGAACAGAGAGAACAGAACACCGAGGGGCCACTGTACACCCGGCTCATTAACAGCCCACAAAGGTGCCTCTTTCCTGAAACTCACAAGAAATGGCCATCGGGCAATAGGGACAGTAAAATCCAACTCTCTTGGACAGAAAGCAAAGCTGTGCTTAAAACAAAAAAACAAAACAAAACCAAAAAAAAAAAAAAAACCCAAAACCAAAAACCAACTCTCTTCATTTTTCTCATCCTTGGCCATGCATAACTTTCAGCCCACAAATTAGAAAAGTGGAGGCACAGCAGGCACAAAAAGAAGTTGGGATTTTAATGAGTCTTCTGCCTCTAGATGAATCTATCTTCCTGACACTCCAGTTCTCTCCACGCTCAGATGAAATGCCTCAGTGGCACAAGTCAGGCTGTGCCATGAGCCCCAACATCCAACAATGGTCCCCTCCTCCTTTCTCCAGGCCAGCATCCTGTTTGTTCATCATGTCAATGAGTGATGACTTTGGGGCACCTGGGTGGCTCAGTTGGTTAAGCGACTGCCTTCGGCTCAGGTCATGATCCCAGGGTCCTGGGATTGAGTCCCACATCAGGCTCCCTGCTCAGCAGGAGGCCTGCTTCTCCCTCTCCCGCTCCCCCTGCTTGTGTTCCCTCTCTCGCTGTCTCTCTCTCTCTCTGTGTGTCAATTAAATAAATAAAATCTTTTTTAAAAAAAAGAGTGATGACTTTGTAGGGAGTCGCAGTGGATTTACTCCACGGTCATTATGCAAATGGCGACCCTGAGGATGGGGCCTCCCTCACCTGGGATCATGAGGTCCTTATTCTGCAGGCTGTCTGGTCAGTTCTGGGGAAGGGTTTGGTTCTGATCCTATGGACACTCAAATCCCTACAGCCAGTTGCCTGAATCAGGAGAGAGTTTCACCCTTGTGACACCAGGAGTTTACTTCCACTGTGGCGCTGACCACTCAGTGTCAAATGGCTCTTGGGACAAATACCACAAACTACAGTGTGGCCTGTAGAGGTCAGCAGGGTCTGACCCCTGTTACCTTACAGGCTCATCTCAGACCACACGCTGCCTTGCTTTTTCTCCTCCCACTGCAGTGATCTCTCATCCCCTGGTGCCTGCCACAGGGCCTTTGCTCATGCTGTTCCATTTCCCTTGGAAAGCTCCCTCTGTAGGCAGATAGGGCTGGGGTTCCCAGAGAAAGAAAGAGGAGACATAGCGTTCTTACCATAAAAGAAGTCATTTTAGGCCCCCAGGCATTTTGTGATTATGCCTGACCAGGACTACTGGCCTAAGCACATTTCTTGCAGAACTTCCTGGGATACGTTGCAGAAAAACAGACCTCAATAGTTAATGATTTTAAGAGAATAAAAAATGTCAAAACAAACAGGACTACCAGGCCAGGAAATACCCTAGCCGTATCAGCAACGATAAATCAGTGATAAAACTCCCAGTGCTGTTTCAAAAGTAAAGATTGTCCTAACACAACATTTCTGAGTCATTTTTGCAGGATTTAAACCCCTTTGAGCACTCAAACACTACTGCACTAAACAGAGCCAGAGAAATGATAATGCCAACTCTTGCTGGTCCCTGGGAATTCGATCTACCAGGACCTGGACTCTATCAACTTATTGGATGACTTCTGCCCAATTCTAGATTTCCTTTACCAAGCCCGTCACGAATACGCATGCACCCTTAGATTACAACTTCCCCAATTTTGTTGTACGGGGTGGGGAGACACTGCTTTGGGAAAAATCCCCAATGGTCTCACTTGTTGCATGAAACCCTTCCTCTTCCCAGTGTTTGTTTGGCTCGGTTGTGTCTTTTGGCCCCACACCCACCAAGAGGCGATCCCAAGTTCCAGTTACACCTTCTTCTTCATCCTTCATTTCGCTGCTGAATCATCACTTTGTAAGCAATGCTTCTCCTGCCCTCCTTGATTAGGTCAACTTCCTCCCTTCTAATGCTCTGCTTTGTATTTTCATAGCACCTAATATGGCTGGTAACCGACATTTATTTATGGCCTTTCTTGAGTGTGTATGTCCCCCACTGGAACATACACTGAGTGCACAGAGGCAGGCACCACGTGTGATGTTTTGTTTGTCCTACTTGTTTTACTAATCACTGTATCGCCAGCGCGCAGAGGGGTCTGATCCAATTTTTGCTTTTGTTTTGGTTGACTGGTTTGTTTTGAACAAGGCTAGGAGCCTTGCCCAAGTGTGTCAGTGTGAATTAGGTCCTCCAGTCACGCAGCACCAAGGAAGACACTTAATTCAGGCTCTCTCTCCGCCTCCAACTTCAATAAGCCAGGAAGCTTAGCGGGCTGCACAACCTTTGGGCAGAAATGCCCAGCGGCTTCCACTCGCATCATCTTGCTGACAAATCTCAGCCGGGCGTTGGGTGCTGGTTCCTACCATCATTCCATCATTTTCCACATTGTTCCTTAAAGTTGCTTGTGTTGTTCTCAGTTTTCTTGCTCAAGCTAATGCTTGAGATACAGAACTATTCCCAGTGCTGAAATTGGCCCCTCCCCAAGCTGCTGCCCCAGGCAAGTTAAAGGCAACAGGTAGACTTTCTTCAAATGTAGCTGACCCAGAAGTAAGGAGCTCCATCAGAATCCACTGTCCTGTGTGCTTTGTTGTCTGTCTTTCCATTTTTGTTTTTGTTGTGTATGGTTTTAAACTAAATTGTTAAAACTCCTACTTTTACGATAAGAGACGTGATGCCTGTATTTAGAGCAAAGAGGAATAAAGTCTCAGATTCTCCAGGGTTCTGTACAAATTCCAGTTTATGAGGTATGCATCTTGGAAAAGTTGATTCATGTCACTGATCCCAGAGCCTCAGTTTCTTCATGGGAATGACAAATAGCACCAGCTATACCAACTGTCTAGAACTGTACAAAGGACCAGATGTCAAGTATCACTTAACTGTGTCTTTAATTAACTAATTAATCAGTTAATTCGATTTATTTATTCATCTCTGTACCAGGTACTGTGCCTCAGGCTGGGGATCCAGTGGTGGAAAAAAACAGCCATGGAATCTGTATCCATAGAACTTATGCTCTCAAATGGAGAGACAAGGATTAATCAGTCACTCAAATGTAAAATTCACGCTGACATTTGTATTTTGAAGGAAAGCTTTATGGTGCTTTAAGAACCCACGGTGAAGGAAACTGAACAATCTAGACAGAGATACCCCTGAAGGAGTAGGAGTGATATAGGCAAAGAGGAGAAGAGAGTCATGTGCAAAGGCCCTGCGGTAACAGGCAAGTGTGGGGGTCAGAAAGGAAGCCACTGGGGCAAGGGTGAGAGAGATCCATTCTCTGCTTATAAAATATATTTTTATTCCTTTCTACACAGGGTACAGGCTATTACCTTTCTCTCACTTCTCAGTTACCCAAGGATCTTTTCACAATTTCTATTTAACTTCTTTCAATAATTCCCTGGCTGCTAATCAGAAAAAAGGTACTAATTACCTTATTAGCACTCTGCTTCTCTGTGATCACAAAATGCTCTTAACTTTCTCCACCATGGGAACACCACTGGCTTGTCACTCTGGCCCTGCGTGCTCCCTGCCCTGGGCCTGTTCTCAGCTACAGTTGTCAGGACTACCTGGCACCAGACCCTAGTTTTACTCATGGGGAAGATGAGTTAAAGGACCTGCCCCAGGTCAGCTTGTGAATGGTGGATCCAGGACTGTCCTGCAAATCCAAAGCTGCTTGCGCTGCCTAATGCAGCCACCACTTGCCCCATGGGCCATCCAAGGAGGGGGAGGGCTTTTCACTTCCAAAAGCATTCCTCAGCATTTGGATCCAAGACTGTTGGAAAGAAGGAACCTTCTTTCTCATGCCTCCCCTTGTAAAACTCCAATTTACCTTGTAAGACATTATCAGGAACCAAATTGCAAGACACAGTTATACTCTGCTTACACAGGGCAACCAGCATAGCAGAAATGAGGCAAATACAAACCCCGAGGGGCAGTTCCTAGGGGAAAGGAGACTCCCAGAACAATGCAATCGCATCGTGCCCAGAGATGGGGTGAGAATTCCCAACCATAGGAAAGGCAGCAAGAGATGGGGCCATGTCAAATCTTCTTTAATGGGGCAGTGTGACAACACCAAGATGACCCATGATGACCCTGAAGGTCTAGGTGGCTCAGAGAGGTATTCCCTGGACCTCTCTGAACCTCACCTGAGGACTGTTCTATAAACCCAGGCAGGAGAACGTTGCCTGAACCTCTTCCCAGAAGTTTCCAGCAACCACACTCCTAGAGCTCCGGAGTGTGACACAGCTCACCCACATGAGTAACATTTGTCAGTGAGATCAAAGTCCTCCCCAAAGGACAGGTTGGCTTGGTTTTCACACTTATGGTACACACTTCTCTTGTCCTTTCTCTCACTTACACTAGAGGGAAGGATAGTGATAAACTGCAACAGGATTCCAACTCTGTGATCTCCAAGCTGGGTGACTTAGGACCAGTTGCTCAACCTCTCTGTGCCTTGGTTTCCTCCTCTATAAATGGGCATAAACAACTGTACATTCTGCAGAAGAGACTGTGAGGAAAACAGGTGACAATGAGGTAAAAGCACCCAGCATGCAATGAACTTCGATTACACTGACATGTGACTATAACTGCCATTATATGTCATCCAGTTCCCCCTGAGCTTCCTACTAAGTCCATCCTCCTTGAACGCTTACTGGCCACAGGATCATGGCTCCCCTTGCTGAACTGGGCAGTGTTGGGCCTCTGGAGCCATCTTCGCTGGCAAACCAGATTGTAAGCTGCTGAACTGATTATTGAGTACTCTTTACACCTACCAAGGGCCACACACACACATGCACACACACGCACGTAAGTTCAGCATGCCCTCCATAGTTTTATCCACGGTCCCCTACAGCCCTATTCCCATAGATTTTATCTGGTCTTAGTAGCCTGAGGTGTGGCACAGGAATCTTTATTATAAAAGCAGATTGTGAGTCACCTGGTCTTCATATTGGCCCTAGGACAGACTCAGGGATAGAAGCATCCTCGCCAAAATGTACAGTGAGTTGGGAAAAGAGTATTTGCTACATATGAGGTATCTGGTGCACATTTTAACTTTCATACTGCATTGCAAGCTACTTGAGGGCAGAAATTGGAACTTGAAGGGCTTCATACGTCTATCTCCCCCCAAGCCTCAGAGAGCAGGTGCTCAATAAATATCTAAAGTATTTATTTAGGCAGTTGTTCTAGGCGAGCAGACTACAAAGTCGACATAGGCATGGCCTTGCTCACAGCTTTGCTGGCTGAGTGGGCATACAGGAGGTATGCGAGACATTTTACTGAATGAATTAATTAGCAGATGAATATAGAGGAAGTGGTATGGAAAAGGCACAAAAAGAGAAGAATTGGCTCCAATTTATGTTGGTACAGAAAAATACTCAATTATGCCCCTTGGCACACATTTTTACAGCCATCAAGCCTCTAGGCAGCCTCATGAGTACCTGTTTACATTCAAATGTTTGGGCTTGAGTGTCACAAGGATGAGTAGCAATCCAGACTAGAGAAAGAGGCTGGATTTGCATTAATCTGCTGAAATGCCTAGAAATCTGTCTCAAAGGATTCACAGCCCTCTTGAAAAGTTCTTCTTCCACCCCCTAAGGGTTAAAAAGTCTAGCTTTGTTGGCCCATTCCTGGCCCACCCACCAGCTCTCATCTCTGAATGTAAAGGGAAATTATCTGACATTTGTCTCCTCCTATTTCAATTTCTCATGCCCTGCACGTTCCCCAGGAAGAGCTCATAATAGGCCTGCAGATGACACCTGATTCTGAAAATCAAGTTATGGCACTCGGGATTTGGAATCCCTTCAAACTATTTGCAGAGCAAGCCTTGTTAGTATTTAAATATGCAACCCAAGCTCCTGGGATGAGATATCTGAACTCCTCACCTGTGAGAATGTATTCCAGAGTCCCTGCTCCAATTTGTTACACAGGATTCCTGGTGAGCAAAGCAAGGAGCCCAAGGAATCTGCAGGGAATTGTTGATGGTGTTCTTGTGGTTTTCTTCTTTTGTTAAATAAAAAAGGAGCACATAGCAGCAAAACTAGGAATCCATTAAAAGCACAAAATCCAGGAATGCCAATACTCTAAGCAAGAGATGGTGTGGCTTCCTGGTTGGGACCTAGCCACACTGGCTCAGGTAGGGGACAGTAGAGCCTAATGGTAAAGAATATGAGTTTTGCATAGTACCCTGCCTATAGGAGGGCTCAACAAATAATGTCCCACAGTGAGTAATCCATAAACATCCAGTTGAATGAATACCAAATGAAATTCATCATAGCCACTGAGTTTGTAACAGCCCAGGAAAAAGTTACATAAAAAAGTAAGACAAAATAATAAAGATGAGAGCAGAAATATATGAAACAGAAACTTAAAAAAAACCCACAATAGAACAGATCAATGAAATCAGGAGATGGTACTTTGAAAAGATCAACACAATTGATAAACCTTTAGCCAAACTCCTTGGAAAAAATAAAGTACTCAAATTACCAAAATCAGAAATGAAAGAGGAGAAATAACAACCAACACCACAGAAATACAAAGGATTATAAGACAATATTATGAAAAGTTATAGGTCAACAAATTGGACAAAGTAGAAGAAATGGATAAATTCCTAGAAACATACAACCTCCCAAAACTGAATCAGAAAGAACAGGAAACATTCCATGCTCATGGATTGGAAGAATTAACGTTGTTAAAATGCCTGTGCTGCCCAGAGCAATCTACACTCTCAATGCCATCCCTATTAAAATACCACTGGCATTTTTCACAGAGCTGGAACAAACAATCCTGAAATTTGTAAGGAACCAGAAAAAACCCTGAATCACCAAGGAAATGTTGAAAAAGAAAAACAAAGCTGGGGGCATCATGTTGCCTGACTTCAATCTATATTACAAAGCTGTGATCACCAAGACAGCATGGTATTGGCACAAAAACAGACACACAGATCAGTGGAACAGTTAGAGTCTCCAGAAATGGACCCTCAACTCTACAGTCAATTAATCTTTGACAAATCAAGAAAGAACATCCAATGGACAACAGACAGTGTCCTCAATAAATGGTGCGGGGAAAATTGGACAGCTATATACAGAAGAATGAAACTCAATCATTCTCTTACACCATACACAAAGATAAACTCTAAATGGATGAAAGACTTCAATGTGGGACAAGAATCCATCAAAATCATAGAGGAGAACATAGGCAGTAACCTCTTTGACATCGGCCACAGCAACTTCTTTCATGACACGTCTCCAAAGGCAAGGGAAACAAAAGCAAAAATGAACTTTTGGGACTTCATCACGATAAAAAGCTCCTGCACAGCAAAGGAAACAGTCAACTAAGAGGCAACCCACACAATGGGAGAAGATACTTGCAAATAACATTACAGATAAACGGCTGGTATCCAAGATCTATAATGAACTTCTCAAACTGAACACACACAAAAAACAAATAATCCAGTCAGAAAATGGGCAGAAGACATGAACAGACACTTCTCCATAGAAGACACATAAATGGCTAACAGACACATGAAAAAATGTTCATCATCATTAGCCATCAGGGAAATTCAAATCAAAACCACACTGAGATACCACTTTACACCAGTTAGAATGGCAAAAATTGACAAGGCAGGAAGCAACAAACATTGGCAAGGATGTGGAGAAAGGGGAACCCTCTCACATTGTTGGTGGGAATGCAAGTTGGTACAGCCACTTTGGAACACAGTATGGAGGTTCCTCAAAAAGTTAAAAATAGAGCGACCCTATGACCCAGCAATTGCACCACTGGGTATTTACCCCAAAGACACAGATGCGGTGAAAAGAAGGGGCACATGCACCCCAATGTTCATAGCAGCAAAGTCCACAAAAACCAAACTGTAGAAGGAGCCGAGATGCCCTTCAACGGATGAATAGATAAAGAAGATGTGGTTCATATATACAATGGACTATTACTCAGCCATCAGAAAGGATGAATACCCACCATTTGCATTGACATGGATGGAACTGAAGGGAATTATGCTAACTGAAGTAAGTCAAGCAGAGAAAGACAACTATCATAAGGTGTCACTCACACATGAGGAGGAGACGAACCATGAGAAACTATGGACTCCAGGAAACAACCTGAGGATTTCAGAGGGGAGAGGGGTGAGGGGATGGGGGCTGGAGGTAGCCTGGTGATGGGCATTAAGGAGGGCATGTGTTGTGATGAGCACTGGGTGTTATACGCCAATAATGAATCATGGAGCACTACATCAAGAACTAGTGATGCACTGTATGGTGACTAACATAACATAATAAAAAAAAAAAGAAAGAAAGAAAATAGAAAATTTGAACAGACCCATAACCAGCAATGAAATTGAATCAGTCATCAAAAAACTCCCAACAAACAAAAGTCCAGGACCAGATGGCTTCCCAGATGAATTCTACCAAACATTTAAAGAATTAATGCCTATTCTTCTCAAGCTATTCCAAAAAATAGAAGAGGAAGGAAAACTTCCAAATTCATTCTGAGGCCAGCATTGCCCTGATACCAAAACCAGATAAAGACACCACCAAAAAAAAAAAAAAAAGAGAGAGAGAACTCCAGGCCAATATCTCTGATGAACATAGATGAAAAATCCTCAACAAAATATTAGCAAACCAAATTCAACAATACAATAAAAAAATCATTCACAACCATCAAGTGGTATTTATTCCTGGGATGCAATGGTGATTCAATATTCACAAATCAACCAATGTGATACATCACATCAACAACAGAAAGGATAAAAACCAGAAAAAGCATTTGACAAAGTACAACATCCATTCATGATAAAAATCCTCAACAAAGTAGGTTTAGGGGGAACACATCTCAACATAATAAAGGCCATATTAAAAACCCACAGCTAACATCATCCTCAATGGTGAAAAACTGAGAGATCTTCCTCTAAAATGAGGAACAAGACCAGGATGTCCACTCTCAACACTTTTATTCAACATAGTACTGGAAGTCCTGGCAGCAGGACAGCAATCAGACAACAAAACGAAGTAAAAAGGAATTCACATTGGTGAAGAAGAAGTAAAACTTCCACTATTTGCTGCCGACATCATACTGTATACAGAGAAAAACCTAAAGACTGCACCAAAAAACTACTATAACTGATAAATGAATTCAGTAAGATTGCAGGATACAAAAGTAATACAGAGAAATCCATTGCATTTTTATACACTATAATGAAGTAGCAGAAAGAGAAATTAAGAAAACAATTCCATATATAATTGCAGCAAAAATAATAAAATACCTAGAAATAAACTTAACCAAGGAGGTGAAAGACCTGTACTCTGAAAACTATAAAACTTTGATGAAAGAAACTGAAGATGACACAAACAAATGCAAAGATATTCCATGCTCATGGCTTGGGAGAACGAATATTGTTAAACTGTCTATACTACTCAAAGCAATCTACAGATTTAATGCAACCCCTATCAACATACCAAGAGCAGTTTTAACAGAACTAGAACTAATAATCCTAAAATTTGTACAGAATCACAAAAGACCCTGAATAGCCAAAGCAATCTTGAAAAAGAACAAAACTGGAGATATCACAATCCCAGATTTCAAGCTCTATTACAAAGCTGTACTAATCAAAACAGTATGGTACTGGCACAAAAACAGACACATAGGTCAACAGAACAGAAGAGAGAGCTCAGAAATAAACTCACAATTACATGGTCAACTAATCTTTGACAAAGGAAGCAAGAATATGCAATGGGAAAAAGACAGGCTCTTCAACAAATGATGTTGGAAAAACTGGCCAGCCACATGCAAAAGAATGAAACTGGACCGCTTTCTTACACCACACACAAAAATAAATTCAAAATGCATTAAAGACCTAAATGTGAGACCTGAAACCATAAAAATCCTGGAAGAGAGCATAGGCAGTAATTTCTCTGACATTGGCCATAGCCATATTTTTCTAGATATATCTCCTACAGTAAGGTAAACTAAAGCAAAAATAAACCATTGGGACTATATCAAATTAAAAAGTTTCTGCACAGCAAAGAAAACAATCAACATAACAAAAAGACAACTAGTGAATGGGAAAATATATTTGCAAATGACATTTCTGATAAGGGGTTAGTATCCAAAATAGATAAAGAATTTATAAAAACTCAACACCAAAAAACCAAACAATCCAATTAAAAATGGGCAGAAGACAAAAATAGACATTTCTCCAAAGAAGACATACAGACAGAACGACAGACACATGAAAATATACACAATATCACTAATCATCAAGGAAATGCAAATCAAGACTACAATGAGATATCACTTCACACCTGTCAGAATGGCTAAAATCAAAAGCACAAGAAACAACAAGTGTTTGCGAGGATGTGGAAAAAAAGGAATCCTCCTGCACAGTTGGTGGGAATGCAAACTGGTGCAGCCACTGTGGAAAACAGCATGGAGGTTCCTCAAAAAATCAGAAATAGAATTACCACATAATCCAGTATTTCAACTATGGGGTATTTACCCAAAGAATATGAAAACACTAATTCAAAATGACATATGCACCCTTATGTTTACTGCAGCGTTAGTTACAACAGTCAAAGTACTGAAGCAACCCAAGTGTCCCTCGGGAGATGAATGGATAAAGAAAATGTGGTGTATATATACAATGAATATTACTCAGCCATAAAAAAGAATGAGATCTTGCCATTTACAACATGGATGGAGCTAGAGGGTATTACGCTAAGTGAAATAAGTCACTCAGAGAAAGACAAATACCATATGATTTCACTCATTCACTGTGGAATTGAAAGGAAGGAAGGGAAGGAAGGAAGGAAGGAAGGAAGGAAGAGAGAGAGAGAGAGAGAGAGAGAGAGAGAGAGAAAGAAAGAAAGAAAGAAAGAAAGAAGAAAGAAAGAAAGAAAAGAAAGAAGAAAGAAAGAAGAAAGAGAAAGAAGAAAGAAAGAAAGAAAGAAAGAAAGAAAGAAAGAAAAAGAAAAGAAAGAAAGAAAGAAAAGAAAGAAAGAAAAAGAAAGAAAGAGAGAAAGAAAGAAAGAAAGAAGAAAGAAAGAGAGAAAGAGAGAAAGAAAGAAAAAGATGACAGCCTCTTAGCTATAGAAAACAAATGGATGGTTACCTAAGGGGAAGAGGGCTGGAGAATGAGTGAAATAGATGAAAGGGATGAAGACTATACTTATCATGATGAACACTGAGTCATATATGGAATTTCTGAATCACTATTGTACACCTGAAAATAATATAACATTGTATGTTAATTATAGTGGAATTAAAATTTAAAAAAGGAAAATACAAAAACCAACAGAAAAAAAATAAAAACCAACTTTTCAAGCTTTCAAAAAAAATAAAATTTTACAGGTGCACCATGTTCATAACTACATTAAAAAAACAAGTACTGTGCTGCACATAGAAAATAATATAAGATGTAACATACACAAAAATATTAATAGTGATTGTCCTAGCGTGGTGGCCCAGAGATGCCTTTATGTTTTCTTCCACCTGCTTTCATGTATTTCTCAAATTTCTATAATTTCCTTTACAAAGGAAAAATCAATTTACTTTAAAAATAGACAGCCCAGGGGCACCTTAGTGGCTCAGTCGGTTAAGCATCTAACTCTTTTAACTTCGGCTCAGGCTATGGTTGCAGGGTTGTGAGATCGAGCCCAGCGTCGGGCTCTGTGCTCAGCGTGGAGTCTACTTGAGATCTTCTGTCTCCCCCTCCCTCTGCCCTTCCCCCATGAGCAATAAATAAATAAATACTAAATAAATAAATAAATAAATAAATAAATAAATAAATAAATAAATAAAATATTTAGGAAAATAAAAATAAAAATAGCCCTGACAGGTGAAGGGAACATATTCTTTCTTGGTTTCAATTTCCTGACTTATATATTACAGGTAATAATGTCTACCATTCAAGTGAGTTGTTGTTTTCATTTACATGAGACAATGAACATAAAATGCTCAGCACTATAGTGCCTGGTATATAATAAACATCCAATAGATGTTAGAGCTAGCTCATGTATTCATTTATTTAATGGCCCTTCATTAAATCTCAATATGTACCAACAGCCACTTTCCCAATGAAGCTGTCACCCATGAGCAAGACATTCAGGGCCTGAATCACTAGGTACCATTCAGATGTCTAGAAGGAGCCGTAATCCAGTAAGAAGCTCATCCTCCAGACTGGGAGCTCATCTAAGAGTGTGGAGATCACTGGTAGAATGCAGAAATAAAGAGCCTTCTACATGCAATATTACGGATGAACCTCCAAAACACTACAATACATTAAAAAAAAAGCCTCCCACAAAAAGAGTGCACACTATACAAGTCATTTATAACAGAACAGGACAGAAATTTTTGATGGTAAGGGAGCAAAAGAGAACTTTCTGGGGCACTGGAAATGTTCCGTATCTTGAAATGGGTGGTGATGTCACGGTTATACACACATGTAAAAATCCATTGAGCTGTACATTTCAGATTTGTATATTATCCTATATGTAAATTATACCTCTATAAAGTATCATTGAGAAAATAAATAAAAGGCTTTTAAACAATTACCACAGGTTAACTAACTCCCATTCTCTGTATATTTATTAAGAAGGTGTTATTCACTAAGTCACCCATTCGACAGATATTTGTTGTGTACCTACTATGTGCCAAGCACTGTTCTAGGCACTGGAACACAGCAACAATACACAGGCCAGATCTAGGGCTTAGTGCTACATCCTGGTAAACAGGGGTAGTATGATCCACGAACTGGGAGAACTCGGTCTGGTGGGAAGACCCACACAGGTGATGCCATACTGTGTGGAAGGTGCGGTGATGTGGCATGTGGACTTCTTTGGTGCTACTGATGCACAGGAGGAATGGATCCTATGGCCTGACTGCAACTTTGGAGACACAACACAGCCTGAGAGTTGAGGGGTGTAGTGGAGCTTCCAGGTGGATCTTTGGAGAAGGGAGTATTCTCAATGGTGTGAATGCAAAAGCACAGCTGTAATGAAATGGTAGGGAATGGATGCTCAGGGGTCCACACGGAGTTTGATACCATGGCACCAACATGACGTCCCAGTATAAGTGTGGCTCTGGGACCAACAGTCCAATCCTGGGTCTACCACTCGATAAACATGTAACATTGGGCGATGACTCAGCCTTGGATTCCTCTTCCCCAAAATGCGACTAATGTTAGTAGTTAACTCACGGGGATCTTTCAAGGATTTAATGAGCTCAACCGTGGTGTATTAATGTCCTCTTGCGCTGTAACAAGTTGCCATGACCTTGACGGCTTAACCAGGGCAAGTTGGTTATCATAGAGTTCTGGAGGTCAGAGTCCGAAGAGGGTCTCTCTGAGCTAAAATCAAAGTGTCAGCAGGGTTGCCTTCCTTCCCAGAGGCTCTAGGAGAGAATCCACTCCCTTGCCTTCCAGCTCCAAGAGGCACCTAAATTCTTTAGCTCATGGCTCTTTCCTCCACCTTCAGAGCCAGTTGTGGACCATCTCACTGACCATTGTTCTGTCACCACATCTTTCTCGACCACAGCCTGGGAAGGTTCTCTGCTTTTAAAGATCCATGTGAATAAATGAGGACCCTCTGGATAATCCAGGATAATCCCTCCATCTCAAGGTCCTTAACCTTAGCCACAACTGTGAAGTCCCTTCTGCCATGTAAAGTAACAAATTCACAGATTCCAGAGATGAGGACATGGACAGTTTTGGGAAGCCATCATCATGCTGGCCGTACACCATACTACTGAGCACAAAGGCTGGCTTACAGTATGTACTGGAGAATGCTTAGTTGCTAGGATATTACTCTTGTTATTATGACACCAGACTCAAAGAAGTATGAGCAGAAAATGCCAGAGCCCCTAGGGCCAGCAGGCATGCAAATCTGAACCAGACTAGTTGTAAACCCTGGGAATGCTCAGGTCTTAAGAAACTGCTCCAAAAGATACGCAAATCTGGAATTTCCATTTGGACAGAGTTTTTAATAAAGTAAGGCTTTCTCACTCAGTATTCTCCAATGCATGCTCATCTGCTGGCAGAACAAACACTGATGGTGTTTCAGCATTTCCATACCAACAGCGAGGAGAGATTCCTCTCCTAACTCCCTGTGCCGGATCAACCAGCTGGTCTGGTCTGACTCAGAAATGATGATGGCCTGGTGGTGGGTGATGAGAGCTATGTAAGCCATTTGCAAAGAACCCCAGCAACTGGTGGGGTGGAACTGAGAAGGCTCCCCCAAATTGCCTCAATCTCTTTAAAAGTTGGGCAGCTAGGAAGCCAGGCAATTGAGTGCAAGCATATTGGGCTGGGCTACAGAATAGAGTCTCTTTGGATGGCTAGTAAACTCTCTCCCCTACATTATAATGACACATTGCAATAGAATTTGACACTGTTTAACTTCCCCCGCCCCATACACATATACCAGATGAGATCACAAGCTCCATTAGAGCAAAGACCTCGCCCGGAATCAGCAGTCAATCTCCCTGTGTGCCTGGTTCAGGGTCAGGCACACAGCTGGGATGCAATAAAGTGTTGAGTTAAAGAATGAATGGATGGATGGATAGAGAACGACTGAAAGATGAATGAACCAGGATCACACCCAGGGGTGATACTTAGATTCTAAAGCAGGAACTGACAATCTAGCACAAAGGCCAAATCTAGCACACAGCCTGTTGTCTATGGCCCCAAAACACAGCCGCACTTGTTCTGTAATATATTGTCTGCAGTTGTTCTCTGCTACAACAGCAGAGCATGTGGTCTCTTTGTCTGCCAAACCTAAAATATTTACTGCTGGCCCTTTACAGAACACATGTGTGGACCTCTGCTTTACAATATATTATGGCAGCTCAACAGAATAACTTCGGGACATTTTAAATATGTAGATCTGTATTTTAACTAGTTTTGGAAGTTTGAGAACCTTTGCACTAAAAGGGTACTGAGCTGATTTCACAAGGACAGGGTTCTAAATGCTTACATTGAACCAGAATCACCCAAAAGCTTGTTAAAACACAGGTCGACAGGACATGCGCCCGGAGTTTCTGATTCAGTAGGACTCATATGGGCCCAAGAAGGTGCACTTTTTAGTCCTGTCATCAGCTGCTGCTGCTGCTGCTGCTGGTCCGGGGCCCACACTTTGAGAACCACTGCACAAGGATAACCCATTACCCATCACTATTCAAGTGTCATTCATGTTCCAATGTCAGCAACAGATTCTGGGTTGAGTAGGGGTGAAATAAATTCTTCCTGGAGCTCTGTGGCAATAAAGAGTGGAAACCATGAATGCTTCAGGAGGCTGAGATAGCAAATCGTCAGTAGGGTACTTGGTAAATGTGGTTGAATTACTTTCGCACAGGGTTTCATCCCCTACAAAGTTGCTCTTCATCTATCATCTCATTTAAACCCCAGAACAACCCTGTGGGGAAGCATTATTACTACATGATCCTCCTCCCCATTTGTCAGGAGAGAAGAATGAGGTTCAAGAGGGTGGAGGGTAGAGAGGAGATCCTCTCCCCTCCACGCCACCCACCTGATCAGTGGCAATCTTTCGAGGCCTTTCTTTGTTCTTTCTTCCCGACTCACCTACCACTTCTTTTCTAATGACTCTTTTACCCTTGGCCTCAAACACACCCAAGTCTCCCTTCCCAAAAATAAACTCTATAGCACTGCCTCTTCTCCTAAGAAAAACATAATGCCAGCCACATACATAATTTTACATTGTATTGCACAAACAGGTGGAATCAATTTTAATCATGTATCTTATTCAACCCAATATATCCAAATTATCATTTCAAAGTGCAATCACCATAAAAATGATTAGTGAGCTATCTCATGTTCTTTTTTTTTTCATAGTAAATCTGAAATCCAGTGTGAATTTTATATTTATAGCACATCTCAGCTCAGTCGAGCCATGTTTCCACTGCTCCGGAGCCTCATGTGGTCAGTGGCCATCATGTTGAAGATGATCTTCTGGTAGGCATATCCCATGTCTACCAGAACCTTTTTCAGATGTGGTGCTAGTGAATCTTTCTACTGACTATTATCTCCTTGTTCTCCTTGCCCACCCTCCTCTAGTGTCTCCACTAGAAGAGAGGTCTTTTTCTGAGACACTTTTTTCTCCTTGTCTTTCTATATCCCTGATCATTCCTTCTTCCAGGCACCTCTTCCTTCACTCACCTCTTAAAGAGTTGGTGGTGTTCCCAAAGGTTGTTTTCTGCCCATTGTTCCTCTCTCAGTTCCTCATTTACTTGGAACTTTTATCCATTCTTTATGGTTTTAACTATATGCTAATGGATCGCAAATCCGTATCACTAGGCATTCATGGTACCCTAGAAGCCAACTGAACTCAATGGGCTTTAAAACTCACCTTATAATCCACTACTTAAACCTGTTCCGTGAATGATACACCAATCCATGGGCCATCCAGACCAGAAACCCCCAAGCAGTGGTTCTCAGCAGGGGGTGATTAACCAGCCCCCCAGGGGGCATTTGGCATTACCCGGAGGCATATTAAGTTGTCATAGCTTTGGGGGAGGGGGTGCTACTGGTACTAATGGATAAAGATCAGGGCTGGTGCTAAACATCCTAGAGGGCTCAAGAAAACTCCTAACAATACAGATCATCTGGTGAAATTGGGTTTTCATCTTACACCATACACAAAAATCAACTCAAGATGGATTTAAAGGCTTAAATGTAAGACCTGAAACTGTAAAATTCCTAGAAGAAAACATAAGGGAAAAGCCTCATGACATTGGTCTTGGCAGTGATTTCTTGGATATGACACCAAAAGCACAGGCAACCAAAACAAAAATAGACAAGTAGGACTACATCAACCTAAAAAGCTTCTGCACAGCAAAGGAAAAAAATCAACAGAGTGAAAAGGTGATCTCCAGAATGGGAGAAAATATTTGTAAACTATATATCTAATAAAGAGTCAATTTCCAAAGTATATAAGAAAGTTCTACAACTCAATTAGAAAAAACCAAATAACCTGTTTTTAAAATGGGCAAAGAACTTGAATAGATATTTCTCCAAAGAAGACATTTCTCCAAAGGCCAAGAGGTATATAAAAAGATGCTCAACATCACTCATCATCATGGAAATGCAAATCAAAACCACAATGAGATATTACCTCACACTTGTTAATGTGGCCATTATTGAAAAAACAAAAGATAACAAGTGTTGGTTGAAGAGGATGTGGAGAAAAGGGAACCCTTGCACACTGTTGATGGAGACATAAATTGGTACAGCACTGTGGAAAACAATATGGCTGTTTTGCAAAAAAAAAAAAAAAAAATTCAAAATAGAACTACCACATGATCCAGCAATCCCACTTCTGGGAAACGGAACAAAGCTACTGAAATCAGGATCTCAAAGAGATAACTGCACTCCCATGTTCACTGCAGCATTATTCACAATAGCAAAGATCTGAAAACAACCTAAATGTCCATCAATAGATGAACAGGTAAAGAAAATGTGGCATATACACACAGTGGAATATTACTCAGCCTTATAAAAAGGCAATTCTGCCATTTGTGACAACATGGAAGAACCTGGAATATTAGGCTGAGTGAAATAAGCTAGACACAAAAGGATGGCACTTAAATGAAGAATCTAAAGTAGTCAAAATCACAGAAGCAGAGAGTAGAATGGTGGCTGCCAGGGGCTGATGGTGGCGGGGAATGGGAAGTTCTAGAGATCTGCTGGACAACACTGTGCCTATAGTCAACAATACTGGATAGTACACTTCAAAATTTGTTAAGAGGGTTGATCTCATGTTAAGCATTCTTACCATAATAATTTTAAAAGATTATCCAGCCTAAAATGTCAAGAGTTCCACTGTTGAGCAACACTGCTTTAAAGCTTTGTCACCCAAAGAGTAGCCTAGGGACGTGCTGCTTTAGCATCACACGGGAGCCTAGCGGACATGCCTATTCTTGGGTTCCAACTCAGACCTACAGGACTAGAATCTCTGAAATGCGGCCCAGAATTAATGTTTTAACAAGCTTTCCAGGTGATGCTTATGCACACTAAAGATTGAGAGTTATTCCTTTAGGTGAGATGAACTTAATGGACAAGACATCTATTTGAGTTCTTATTCTGTGACCATCATCAGGGCAGTGATACAGAAAAAGAAGGCCAGATTCAAAATCTGAGTGAGTGCGTGACTTCAGCCTTCAGGATCCAACCTCCTGGGCCTCCAGGTGAATAATTTAACTTTTTTTCTCTTTATAGCATTATTCCAGAAGAAATCAACCTATAAGTTTAATGGTCCAAGGCAACTAGTATTCGATGCACAATCTCCTTCCTGGTCATGGAACTCAGAGCTGATTTCTTCAAGTTTGAAATCGAGAAACAGCAGTGTCTGGTGCACTGCCCATTAGAGAGACCAGTGTAGGAAAATGCCCAACCCTTTCCACCCAATTCAACTCAGTTTGTACTTTAAAATATGAAAGGATGTGTTCTTGAGAAATAGGATAAAGATGTAACCTGGATATACTAAGGAAAATGGACCTTGAGGAATGTTTAGATTTACTCAGCTGCCAGAGAACCCTAGAAGGATTTAACTTAGAGGAAAATAAATCTGGAATCTACTTCCGGTTCTGCCAATTGACTGTGAATTAAAAAAAAAAAAATCATTCTAGTTCAACAAATGTTTATTAAGCATCTCTGATGAGCCAGGCACTGGAGATAAAACCAATAAAGCACACATAGTCCCCAAACTTAGGGAGGGTGCAGGCTGGCGAACTCTCAACTGAAGAAATGTTGGACGTATCAAATATGGTCCCTTCCCCTGAGTAACTCAGACTGGTTGGTGAGGAAGGCAAATAGATCTCATATCGGCAGAACAATGTGGTAAATACTTAGGTATGTACACAATTCTAATGGTAACAGAGAGATGGAAAGTTCATTCACTCTGGGGAATAAAGAAAGGCTTTCTCAAGAAGGCAAGGAGTTGTACAGATAGACATCTGAGAGAGGCAAAGGGGAAGGGAGGGAAGGGGAGAAGTATTTCAGGGTCCTGTACAGAGACCATAAAGGCACGATCAAGGCCATGTGCTGGGGACAGGGAGGAGGAGTCAGCGTCAAGAGGAGTGAATTAAAGGTGGCCACATATTTTTGCCATCCTCCCTACTGATGGGTGTTGGTTTCTTTCTCCTCCTCTTGAGTCTGGTTGGCCCTGTGACTGTAGGACCAATCGAAAGTATCTGACATAAAGAATTGTACTGGATGTGAGGGTAAGAATGACGTAAGGAAGAATCAGAGCACATTCTGCATGGACCACTGGGTGTTATGCACAAACAATGAATCATGGAACACTACATCCAAAACTAACGATGTAATGTATGGTGATTAACATAACAATAAAAAATTTTTTAAAAAAAGAGAGAATCAGAGGACTTGAAGATGGATCAATAGGAATTACTCGACCTGAAAAAGGGATGTTTTAAAAATTAGCAGAGGGGTGGCCAGGTGGCTCAGTCAGTTAAGCGTCTGCCTTTGGCCCAGGTCATGATCCTGGGGTCCTGGGACTGAGCCCCAAGTCGGGCTCCCTGCTCAGCGGGGAGTCTCCTTCTCCCTCTCCTTCTGCCCCTGCCCCCCCCACTCCAGATCTCCCTCTCGCTCTGCTCTCTCTCTCAAATAAATAAATAAATAAATAATCTTTAAAAAAAATCAGCAGAGCAACGTCTAACATACATGTGATTAAAGTGCCTGAAAGAGCAAGAATGGGGTAGAAAGCAATATTGAAGAATAATGGCCTTCCCAATAAAGTGCCTTTCCAAATTTGGTGGAAGACAAAAATTTACAACTTCAAAAATTTCAGAGAACCCCAAACAGAATACATGTGAAGAAAACCATGCCAGGCACACTGAAGTCAAACTGATGAAAATCAAAAGAGGGGCGCCTGGGTGGCTCAGATGGTTAAGCATCTGCCTTCGGCTCAGGTCATGATCTCAGGGTCCTGGGATCGAGCCCCGCGTCGGGATCCCTGCTTGGCAGGGAGCCTGCTTCTCCCTCTCCCTCTACTGTCTCCCCTGCTTGTGGTCTCTCACTCTCTCTGCCAAATAAATAAATAAAATCTTTGAAAAAAAATGAAAATCAAAAGAAAAAGAAATTCTTGAAACTCCCAAGAGAAAAATGATACATTATATACAGAGCAAAATGTTTCAAAATTTCCACAGACTTAGCATCAGAAACTATAGAGTCCAGAGACAGTGGAATAACATCTTTAAGGTGCTGAAAGAAAACTAAATTCTGTATTTCATGGAAATGCTCTTCAAGAATGAAAGCAAACTGGGGCACCTGGGTGGCTCAGTTGGTTAAGCGGACGACTCTTGATTTTGGCTCAGGGTCATGAGATCGAGGCCCCGGTCAGGCTCCACGCTGGGGGTGGAGCCTGCTTAGGATTCTCTCTCTCCCTTTCCCAATCTCTCCCCTCAAATGAATAAAAAATCTAAAAAAAAAAAAAAAAGAAAGAATGAAAACAAATTTCACAGATAAAAGAAAATGAAGAGCATTCACTGCCAGCACACCAGCATGCCAAGAAATGCTAAAGGAAGTTCTTCTAGCTGAAGGGAAATGATGACAGAGGGAAATCCAGATTCCTCCAAGAACAAATGAAGAGCATTAAAACTGCTAAATATCTGAGTAAGTGTAAAAAAACTATTTGTCCTCAATTTAAAAAAAAATACATATGCATATGACTGTTTAAAGCAAAAATTCTTAAGTTGTTTCCCAGGGTTTTAATGTATGTAGGTCTGTTCAGGTTTTCTATTTCTTCCTGGTTCAATTTTGGTAGTTGATACATCTCTAGGAATGCACCCATTTCTTCCAGGTTATCTAATTTGCTGGCATAGAGTTGCTCATAATATGTTCTTATAATTGTTTGTATTTCTTTGGTGTTGGTTGTGATCTCTCCTCTTTCATTCATGATTTTGTTGATTTGGGTCATTTCTCTTTTCTTTTTGATAAGTCTGGCCAGGGGTTTATCAATTTTGTTAATTCTTTCAAAGAGCCAGCTCCTAGTTTCGTTGATCTGTTCTACTGTTCTTTTGGTTTCTATTTCATTGATTTCTGCTCTGATCTTTATTATTTCTCTTCTCCTGCTGGGTTTAGGCTTTATTTGTTGTTCTTTCTCCAGCTCCTTTAGGTGTAGGGTTAGGTTGTATGTAGGTGCAATGCGTATCACACTATATAGTCCAAGGGATGAGGAGGGGTGGTCATGGGCTTATACAGTTATAGATTTTTACATTTCACATTTCACATGCAGTGGCACAATATGAACCCCAGGTAGCCCAGTGAAAAGCTAAGGATATTTAACGTAATCCCCAGGGCAGTCACTTTAAAAATGTAAGACATATGACTAAAACTGACAAATAAGTTAAAATGGAACTCTTAAATGTCCTAAATTTTTTTTCTAATTTAAAGGCAGGTGTTGTGGATAGAAGGGTCCCCAAAGATGTCCCTACCCTAATCCCTAGATCCTGTGAATATGCTGTACATGGAAAAAAGACTGCAGATGTATCTAAGGACCTTAAACACAGGAAATTATCCTATTGTGCCTGATATAATCATATGTGTCCTTAAAAGCAGAGAGTTTTCTCCCTCTGGAAGCAGAGAGATGTGGCAGAGAAGCTGGAGAAATTGAGAGATTCCACGTGTGAGAGAAACATGACCCGCCATTGATGGAGGGGCCACATGGAAGGCAAGAGAAGGAAGTAGGCGGCCTCCAGAGACCAGCCCCCAGCCCCATAGACAGCAAGTAAGCACGGACCTCAGACCCACAACCTTTCGCCGTTAATTTGTTATAGCTGCAATAGAAAATACCACAGCAGGACAGGGAGAAGGGTGGAATGAAAAGACAAGCAATAAAATGGCATATCTAATCCAAACTCATCAACAGTCACATTAAAAGGCAGTGGACTAAAAAGGCAGAGATTATCATAATGGACCCAAAAAAGCAATTTGCTCTCTGCAAGAGATGCACTTTAAATATAAAGACACAAACAGATTGAAAGTAAATTAATGGAAAAAGATACGCCACACCACAAGCAAGGCTGAGGCATCAGATAAAAGAGACTTCAAGATAAAGAGTATAACCAAAGGGACATTTTGGAATGATGAAAGGAAGATACCACAATCACAAATGTGTATGCACTTAATAACAGAATCCCAAAATTTAGAGGGAGAAATAGATGACCCTACAATCAGTTTCTCTTCAACTTCCATCGCAGACATTTGCCATTACTCATTATTGTTTATAAATCAGCTCACTTTTTAAAATATAACTAAGATATTTTAATGTAAATTTTAGTTCCATGCATAAATGGGAGACCGTGTCACTTACATAAATCATCAAAGTAAAAACAAAGCATACCGTATTACTAGGTCCCAGTGTTATTGCATGATCTATACTTACTCTGTGATTTGTGTTCTTTAATCTGGGGCTACACTCCCCAAAACCACCCTGCTCAACAGATGCATCCCACATTCTGGGAAACACAGATGTAACCCAACTCCCTCACACGTGCAAAGGGAGAGGTGGGGGCGGGGGGGGGGACTAACTGGTCTCCTGTCATAAAACAAGTTACTGCCAGACCCCCACCTCCCGATCCTTTGCTGAGTGCTCCTTCCTCTGACCTGTTCAATCTCCTTTCTGTTCGTAGTAAGCGAGCCCCAAGACTCCCTCCTTGAAGCCCGTATTTAGAACCCAACAGAAATCCCAAGGTCCCGGATCCAGAACCAACTGAGAGTCAGCTATGGGTATTGCATATACTTTTAATTTTCTGTATCTTAGGATGTTTTGACATCTTAAAAAAGGTTTCTAGCTCAGAAAGGTTGGCCCCTTCTGGGGCTAACCAGTTCCTAGAGATGACCAAGGGCCCAGTGGACTGTGGCTTTGATCGGCAGTCCCGAGTTGGAGCTCCTCCATCTTGGCAGGACACCCTAGGAGACAATACTCTTCTGCCTTAATCATCCAAGGACCAGGTACCAGGCAACGGGGGACCACCCCTGTAGTTTAGAGGCCAATCCTAAACTGTTTACCCCACCCTGCTCTGCCTGTCCCCCAGAAACCCTAATAAAAGTTCTGGCCTAAATTTATCGCTTCTGCTTCCTGATCAAAACCTGGTGCTCCTCCTGCAAGTCATGTGTCTCTATAAGTAACATGAACATTTTCTTTCAATGGCACTGGCCTCTCCATGTTGGCACTCGGTCACCTTTAAAAATTAAGACCAGGGCTCAAGACAGTGTGCGGGTAGCAGTCAGCATCCAAGAGTACTCAGAGCCAAGTCTGTGCTGTCTTTCTAATATGACTGACGTCATCAGCGGAGTTACAGAAAACCGGGAGTGACCACTCCAGTTCCAGGAATGGGCTCTCAGGCACGCAACTCCCCCCACTCCCACAATCCCCCCCCCCAGGAATCTCATAACTGATGCACATCCTCCTCCGAAGCTGTTCGGCGGGCGTGACTTGTGAGTTGATCCTTGCAGGGGGAGGTCACTAATCATCAGGTGGCCAGACTGGTGACACGCAGGCTGAGGAATGGGCTCAGGGTCCAAGTCTCATCAGGCAAAGGCTGCCGCATCAGTACAGCACAAAACAGTTTATCCTGCCCAGGCTCGGCTCCCTGCAATCCATGAACTTGAGGCCTGAAACAGGAGAGCTCAAAACAAGTGTGCTTCTGTTTCCAGCAACAAAGAGGGAGTTAACTTTCCAGGTTCCCAAACTGATCCATCACGGGGATGAATCTCCGATCAGCCACTTTGTTACCTGAACCCACTCAACGTGAAGCTGGCCGGAAAGGTGCCAATTTCAAAAATTAAACAGACCCGGGTTGGAACCCTGGGTCTGTCATTTGCTCATTGTGTGGTTTGGGGAAGTTGGCTAAACCCGTCCATCTTAATTTGCTCATCTGTAAAACTGAGGAAATATTATTTACCTCTCTCTAAATGGGAAAATTATAGTAAAAATTAATCACATTCGTTGCATGCTGTCTGCCAGATGCTATGTTGGGCCTTTCATGTGTTACTGGAGTGCCTATGCAGAACGCAAAGGAGGGGCCGGCCACACGTCCGGGCGCTCACGGCATGATACACCACCCACACCGGGGCTGAGTGTTGAGGGCAGAACTCAAGCATGTTTTCAGGCAAATGTGTCACTGAATTTTAACCAGCACATGTATAAATGTGCCCACTCCCCTCCCTACCCCTCACTGTGTGCATGCGCGTGCCCACACGCACGCACATGCGCGCGCACACGCGCACACACACGCACGTGAGCGTGCGCGCGCACGCACACACACACACACACACACACACACACACACACACACACACACCCAGCTCGGCTGGTTGGCTTTCCCCAGAGTAGACCGTGGTGACTATACACCTCTCTTAGCCTCAGCCCCGCTCCAAGCCAACTGAGAATCCTTTCCAATTCACAAAGGAAGGACGTCCTTAATTAGGTTGACCCTGGAACCTGATCCCACGGGAAACGAAGAAAAGGACCTCTGGTGAGAACAAGGAGGCCACAGTTTGAGAAGGCAGTGGACGTGGGATTAGAACCTGGATCCTGGCTCGGCTGCTGATTAGCTGGGCGAGTGGGGACGAATTCTTCACCTTTCTGAGCCTCCTCTTGCGTGCAACATGAGACAGCTGGGGGGCGACGTTTCTAGAACAGCATGAGGCTATAGCATACGCAGAGCACCAACCCCTCCCTTCTCTTAAGCCCTCATGGAGAAGCTGTGGGCTACAGGGAAGGGGGGTGCAGAGGCCTGGTTCCACTTCCTCCTGCCTGTGTGAACGTGGGCAGGCCACTAACCTCACTCAGCCTCAACTTGTAGAAAGATGAGTATTAATTCCTAGCCTGACTGGGGTTTTGTACGGATTCAGGTGAGTATGGAAAGTGCTCCACAAGTGTCCTCCGCCCTCTCCTCCCGCCCCTCCTCCTCCTCCGGCTCTCCTCCAGAAAGGAAGGGTCTACTCTCAGTGATAACATCACATGTCTCCCACTCTGTGCAAGTTCACCACGGAAACGACTGCGTCCGTGGGAACATCCTCCAGAAGGCTTTCTATCGCTTTTCTCTTTGAAGAAGAGCAAGCTGGGGATCAACAGTTGGCGTCTCTCACAAGATAAAAGTTGCTCCGTATCCCGGGCTGAGGCTCCCCCGGAATCAGAGCGATGCCTTCATCTCTGTTCTGACGGCAACACGTGGCTTGGGTTCTTCATCTCAAATGGCAGGTTACTCAGCAAGACAGAGGGAGAGCGGCAGATGGATGTGACAGTAAATTCTGCTATGTACCCACAGACACTTCTAAGACATTAAAAAGTTGTGCCCACATTTCCTACTCCCACAGCGCAACCCGTGAAGAGATCCTGATGTCAGTTTGAGGGGCATGTGGGATCTTGCTTCTCTTCTCTTTGCCCTGAAAGCACCTCCGTCTGGTCACGCCACACGCAGCTTCAGCTGACCTCCCTGGTTGTGAGAAAGGGAAAGCAAGAGGAGACCAAGACTCTGAAGGGTTTATTTTATCTGCCTGGTAGGCACACCAGATCCAGAGTGTCAGGAAGAGGATTCGAGCTTTTGTTCTGTGACTTCCTAGCAATGACGCGGGAGGGAGGACAGAACAGCCCCACGTGGTTCTGCTATCTATAAAATGGGAGGAAGGACAGAACAGCCCCACCTGGTTATTCTGAAGGCCACATTAGACCTCATGCCTTGGGCCACCCTGCCTCTCACTGATTATACTCGAACCACAACAGATCTCGACTGTGATCGATGGGTTCCTGGCTCAGCGGCTTTGCACTCGCTGTTCCCTCTGCCTGGAATGCTTTTCACCCAGCTTTTCCCATCCCTAGCGGCTCCTTTCCATCCTTCGGGCTTTAGCTCAGGCGTCACCTGCTCTGAGAGGTCCTCCTTTTCTAGAGCAGGGCCTCTGCGCCCATTAGTCTTGACCACAGTTCTCTGCTTTTTTTATTTCCCATAATACTTGTCCGAATCTGTAATTAATTTACTCGCCTGTGTATCCATGTCTCCCTACACAAGAAGTAAACTAGAATCTGGTCCTTTCATACTATATCCTCATAATCTACTGCAGGGCGAGCTACCTAAGCATTTCATAAATATTCACTGCGTGAATGAATGAACGTACTAGAAAGCACTTGGGACCTATAAAATCCTGTATACGTGTAGGGGACGTGATACACACACCCCCACACATGGGACAGAAAGTGAAATGACAGATTCATGCTGCTGATTCTGGAAGACCAGAGACCATTTCACCCAGGAGTCCCTCAGCACAGGCTAACTCAGAGGGGGAAAAGAGACTGTCATGAGCTCCAGACTGAAAAGACACCAGTCTCCCCGCCTGTCAAGCACCCACCAGGAAATGCACAAATTAGCATTAGAATAAAAACTGAAATGCCATCCAGGCTGTATGTTATTAACTTCCTGACTCCACGGATTCTCCTCTATAATCTGAAGGCAGGGCTGCCATGCTGTTCAGAGTCTCCAAAGACGTTTACAAGAAATTGGGTTGGTAGATTTTCACCCATCTGCACAGCTTTGTGATAGCCCAGTTTAAGTCGTTTACAGGAACCTTTACATAAACTCGTGTCACTATATTCTTTTTAAACCTGCCATGATGAGAAACGGCAAACACAAAAAAGAGAAAGGATATTGTAATGAACTCATACATTCCCATCACCCAGCTTCACTAATTTTCAATTTCTGACAGTCTTGCTTTGTCCATACTCTCACCAATGTCCTCCTTTCCCTGGATGATTCTGAAGAGAACCCCCAGATGTTGTGTGAGTTCACGTGTCAATATTTCAGAATCTCTAAAAGCCAAGCACTGTCCTTTTCAGATATCACCACAACACCATCATCACACTAGAACATGTCTTTAAATCCTTAATATTATCAAGCATCTTTTCTGTGTTCACAGTTTCCCTGATTCTCCTATTATATTTTTAAAAAATGGATGGTGTAGTCGGTTAAGTCGGCTAAGCATCCAACTCTTGGTTTCGTCTCAGGTCACGATCTCAGGGTTGTGGGATCCTGCCCCGTGCTGGGCGTGGAGCCTGCTTGAAGTCTCTCTCTCTCTATCTCTTCCTCTGCCCCTCCCCCCACCTTTCTCTCCCCCACCAATAAATAAATAAACATTTTTAAATGTTTCTTTTAATTAGACACAAATAGGGTCCATATAGTATGATTGGCTAATATGACTCAAATCTCTTTTAATGTATAGGTTCCCCCTTCTACCTTTGTATTTTTTTTTTTAAGATTTTATTTATTTACTTGCCAGAGAGAGAGAAGGAGCGAGCACAAGCAGGGGGAGCAGGCAGAGGGAGAAGCAGACTTCCCGCTGAGCAGGGTGCCCAATGCGGGGCTCCATCCCAGGACCCGGAGATCATGACCTGAGCCCAAGGCAGACACTTAAACACTGAGCCACCCAGGCGTCCCCACCTTTGTATTTCATTGGTCGAAAAAACTAGGTCTTCTGTCTCAGTTTCTCACAGTTCGGGGATTTTGCTGATGGCATTCCCATGGTGGTGTTAAAAAGAAAACCACAAGCCCCAAATGGAGATACTCAGGCCAAATCACCAAACTGGGGCTCAACTACCTAATCTAACGGCATTTCAACCACCCCCAGGTACGTAGTCTTGACTGGTCAGTCAGGAATTTTCTGATATGCACCAAGGAGGTAATATCCCATGGGCCCTCTCCAGCCTCCAAAGGGTGAGGAGGTTATCTGCATGATAAGACCCCCTGCCGTTCCCCCTAAGGGAAGGTGACAGTTGCCTAGAGTAATCCTTTCTTTCCTTTTGCTAAAAACTTCCCTGCCCCTCCCTCCTTCTTAGAAAATCTTTCTATTTTCTATAACTCCAGAGCTCCCCTCTACTTGCTAGATGGGATGCTCCTCGATTCATGAATCACTTAATAAAGCCAATTAGATCTTCGAATTTACTCAGCTGAATTTTTGTTCTTTAACAGTGTCATTTATCAGACGTATGCCCCCTCCGGTATTTGTTAGAAATTGGTAGTTTAATTTAATCTAAAGCTTTGCTCGGATCCAGATTTCATTTATTTTTCCCAGACTATCTCATAGGTGATATGTGTGCTTGAAGAGATGAAAATTTCCTAGTCATCTCTTTCTGTAACATTAACGAGCACTGATAATCACTGCCCAGATCCATTCATTCATTAGAGTTTGCAGTGTAGTGACATTCCAATTCTACTACCTCCTTCGCTCATTACCTTGAAACAATGCCAACTGTCACCTTTGGAACAATGACAAAAAGAGAAACACTCTGAAGGGTAGTTTATCTAAGAAAAGCAGAATAGATGCTGATTCTTTCCCTTTCCATAGGTTTTTTAAAGCAAGGAGTTGGTTTCTTAGCATCCTCCAAAGGGCCTCTGTGAGTTATCTTTTAAAATATTTTATTAGAAACTCATGAATGATAATTAGAAACTCATGGATTTTCTGTGCTTCCAGCCCTTGCAGTCAATATCCGTATTGATGCCTACCCTGTTCCATCTCTGGCCAGTGGGGGGGCCTCATGTGGGCTTCAGGTTCTTTTGACCTGTAGTCCTGGCTGACTGCTGTGCTCTCTGGTATGGAAAGCTGCTCTAAGAAGGATCAGCCCCTCACCTTGAAACAGCCACTTCTCCAATGGAACAGTTTCTCTCCGGGCAAAGTAGTTATTTAAAAACCCAAATCTGAAAGCTACAGGGTGTTTATTGTTACCAGGTTGGTCACTTCTAAGGTAAATGTATTGTAAATCAACACACATCCCAAGTTCATACTCATATTTTTTATGCAAGTTCAGGGCTCAACGTCACAGATGTCTTCTTTCACGACAAAATGTTCGTTCTTAATGTTTAAGGGTAACAAAATATATCACCCCAAAATATGCCTCTTTGGCATATTGATTACATCGGGCCGGTTATTTTCCAGAAACAGTGGACACTGGAGAAGATCTGAAACCTGAGTAAAGAGTAAAAGTTTTTATAAAAGTTTTATGAAAAGACATTTGCGTTGATAAGGCGGTTTGGAGGGGTGTCTCCCTCCTGGTACCAGGAAGAGGAGGTAACTAAATCTCTAGGGAAGACAAGGACCTAAATCTGCGTGACAACCCACCCTTGTTTGCTGTGCTTTCCTGAGACCCTCCCATCACTGGCCTCCCCAGCCCACCTCCCAACATCTCTTTTGTCTTTAGCTGGAGACGGTGTTAAAGCTGGTGGCTTGAGCCACTCCAGGGAGTTACCTGGTTTTGCCATGTCTCCAGGAAGGTATACAAGCTATTAAACTCCTGTTTGTCTGTCTCCTGTCAATTTCTCTTTTATTCCAGGAGGGGTCTGAGCCAAGAACCTAGAAGGACAGAGGAATATATAGATTCCCCTCTAGCCATACAGAACTTTGTACTTCCCAAGTGTTTTTTTTTTTTTTGATTGTAGGTGTTGCTTTTATATTTTATATTGAGGTGAAATTCACAGAATGTACAATTAACCAGTTTAAAGCATACGATTGAGTGGCATTCACTCACCACATTGTGCAAACACCATCTCTCTACTTCAGAACTTTTTCATCTCAGAACACCCCACCTCCAGGAACGAATTCTCCCTCCCCCAGCCCCTCCTCCACCGCCGGAAATCGCTAATCTGCTTGTTGTCTCCGGATTGCCCAAGTGTTTTCTAATGCATTCCCTCAGTATTCTAGTCTGCATTCTTTTTTATCATAAAGCCTTTGTATGGGATTCAACTATGATCCTTTTCTTGTTGTGTTTTTTAAAGGGAAGTTCATTGTCCTATACTTTCAGGAGGGAGAGGTGGGCCAAGGGAGCTTCTTGCCTTCATGGCTCTAGAGTTCCCGGTTCTGTTTTTATCATAAAGGGATTAAAAACACGGCCTCTAGTTTTTTGAGAGCTTCCTCTCTGCTCTGTTGTTGCTTTTTGTCTGGACTTCTGTGGACTTCTATGACTCCCTACCGTCTCTGTCCTGCCTGCTCTGGTCGCTACCCTCAGCCCTTTCTCCTCGGTACAGGGCGTGGTCCTGGGAGAAGACTCACTTCCTCAGAGTTCGTAGGCCCGCGTCCTCCAGAAATCTTCCCATGCCTGCAGCCCTGCCTACCGCCCCCATGCCCTCAATCTTGATTAGAGCCTGTGAGATACCCCCTCCCTACCAACCGTCATTTCTGCTGTCATCCTAAATGGTCTGCCTAGATTTCCAGGAGGGCCTGAGGGTGATTTTGGCCTTCTGAAAGTCTCAGCATCAAGGTAAGCAACAGTCTTTCCTCTTTCTCACACACCCTTTCGAATGCCACACCTTTCCTAATACGGTTGTTAGTGGTTTTATCCACACACTCATTTGAGGCACTGGTGGGGATGTCCTATCTCATAACTTTTTTGTAGATACTACCTGTGAGTGTTGTATGTTTTATTACTTCTGTTGCTCTTTTCAGGAAGAGTGGGTTCAAAGATGTTCAAAAGTTAAGCTGCTACTCCATTCCAGATTTCCCTGGTAAGCTTATTCTTGATGGGACGCTCTTCCAGCTACAAATACACACATATCAGTATGCTCTCCTTCTCCCACCCAGACACTCATGTGCACACGTGCACACACGCACACACACCCTTCAGAGCAATGACTCTCTGTGAGGCAGAAACTGAACAATTGACCAAAGCTGCCTGATTCATCTACTCTCTGTGCCCCTCAGCCGCTCTCCTAGGAAGATCAATTCCCTTGCCATCAATATAAATCAAATGGTGTTATGACAACATCCAGCTATGGGGCCAAATAATCTATATGTTCATTTCTGTTTGATTCTCCATAGGAATGGGAAGAAATTTCAACTTATCCTTCTGGTTCCTATCTGCCTTCCTCATGAGGAAGTAATGTTTTATTACTAAAGGTTTTAAAAGGAAAATATATTGGAAGGAGGCTGTTACCTGGCCAAAACCATATGCAGTCACAGTCATCTTGCTCCTGGCAACCATTTGGCTGGGACAACATCTTTGAAAGAAAATAGATACATCATCTTCCTTTGGAAACAGAAACCATCAACAACTCCATCCCTTCTGCCTGGGTACTAAGATATGCTGATAAGAAAGGAAATCCCCCTGATAGAATATTCTACACCAATAAAAAAGGAATTCTACAACCAAGAAAGAAGTATCCATGGAAAGGTTGTAATAACATGGGAAATGCTAAGATATCAGGTGATTAAAAGCAGGTCACAAAGTATATGTACAAGACAATCTTAAAAGATGCTCAAAAGCAAAAAGAAACACTGAAAACTACACCGAAATGTTACAACAGTGATGGCATAACAAGGGATCTCTTTCTACTACATTTTATAGTACTTTCTATTTTTTTAATTTTTTTTTAAGATTTTATTTATTTATTTGAGAGAGAGAGAGCACAAGCAGGGGGCAGTCGCCCAACCGAGCCACCCGGGCACCCCTCGTACTTTCTATTATTTTTAAAAAAAGATTTTATTTATTTAGTTGAGAGACAGTGAGGGAGAGAGAGAGTGAGAAAGAGAGAGAGAACACAGAGGGAGAGGGAGAAGCAGACTCCCCACAGAGCAGGGAGCCTGACCTCGGGCTTGATCCCAGGACCTTGAGATCACAAACTGAGCCGAAGGCAGACGCTTAACTGACTAAGCCACCCAGGTGCCCCAGTTCTTTCTATTTTTAACAACATACATTTATTATAATAGACAAAAGGCTTTTTTAAAGAAATAAAATATGCCAATTTTGTCAACACTTTGTTCATTCTTCAAGATCACTCACCCTCTCCCTTAAGCCCTACAAGCCCACAATAGGGATTTTACATTCTCCAAATTTTGAGAGTGCTAAAAGCAGTAATTTGATAATTTGATGAGCATCGGAATCACCCAGATGAGCTCTTTAAAAGGCATATATAGGGGCGCCTGGGTGGCTCAGTCGTTAAGCGTCTGCCTTCGGCTCAGGTCATGATCCCAGGGTCCTGGGATCGAGCCCCACATCGGGCTCCCTGCTCAGCGGGGAGTCTGCTTCTCCCTCTCCCACTCCCCACGCTTGTGTTCCCTCTCTCGCTGTGTCTCTCCCTGTCAAAAAAATAAATAAAAATCTTTAAAAAAATAAAAATAAAAAATAAAAGGCATATCTACATCTGAGTTCCACTCCAGTCCCACTGAACCAGGATCACTGAATATGATGCCCAGGAATCTGTCTTTGGAACCAGCATATCTGGTATTATTGATGCAGGTGTTCCACGGGCCCCACTTTGAAACACTGTATTAAGGACCTGACTTTTCACTGGGCACACAATTGGATACTAGTATGGCTGTTTGTTATTGTAGAGTGTGTGCCTGCCACCAGGTTAGTAATTATGGAAAAAGAGTCACAACTTGTCCCTGAACCCTTTACAATGATTCTGGGCAACAGACCAATAAAAATGACCCAAAAATGTGGTTACCTCTTCCTTTTTTTACGGAGTTGCATATCAAAGTCTACTCACTTCCATCGGTAATTCAGAAACTAGCAGAGTGGGGGAAAACACCTAGACTAATGTGGTTTTCTTTGTATCCCTTTAGGCACATATGTGGGAATTCTACCTCTTCACTAAGAATAGTATCTGTCTGATAACGACCAGTCTATGCCCTATCCAGGTGCAGTAGAGTAAATGAGGGTATGTGAAGGTAAACAAGTATGCCCACATATATTTTAAAAGTGGCATACTAAAAATACCTAGTCACCTCTGCCTTGAGCTAAGCTGAGAAAATAAAACCAACAACCCCAAAGAGAAGCAAATTATTAGTTGTATACATTTGGCTTAAATAAAAACAAACAAACAAAAAAGACAGAGAAGCTGTCATTCACAGGAGATCTGTTTATTCTGCTGAGCCCAATTCAGAGGCAGTGGTCTTAAAAATTCTAGAGGGACTTAGATGAACTCAGGTCTAGATTGAGTATATATGCACCCACTTTAGAAGGGGAGATTTCCCAAGCATGGAGCCCAATTTAATAAACATCAAGAGGTTGTGTTATGAAAGTTGATGTCTTTACAGACTGGGCATAGGGGTTGACTCTACCCACTCTTAAATCTAAAAAGTGTAAGGCTAATATTTCAATGGCTGGCACTGTGCTAAGGGGTTTACCTGAATCATCGCTAATCCTCCAGCATCCATTCTGCAGACAAGACATCTGAGTCTTGCACAAAATGAACCCAAGATCCAAACCCCGGTTTCTCTGCCTCCAAAGTCCGCATGGCTTCCACTACCCCAACCTACCACCTAAGAGAGGCAGTGGAAGAATGCTGGGCCCAAAGAAAATAAAATATAAGCCTAAATCACATCCTTCTTCAGGGGCAGGAATCAACAGCACAGGGAAGGAGGTGCCAAGATGTTCTGGGATTGTGTCTCTCCTGGACACTGAAAGAAAGAGGTCCATAGTTATAAATATGCATGTGCGGGTGTGATGAATCTCACAGACACACATTTTTAGTAAAATTTTAGTACATGAGGATGGTGGACAAATCATTATGGTATACCACTCAATTTTTTACAATGTGAACACACCCCTATAACCACTTCCCAAAGCAAGATATAGACAGAAACTTGCCTCCAAGTCTACTCCACCCAAAGGCTCTCTGCAGCTCTCTGGTCATCCCCTGCCCTCCCCCCCCCCCCCCCGCCCCGCACCTCTCCCTCCCTTTCAATCTCACACACACACACCTTTTTTTTTTTTAAGATTTATTTATTTATTTATTTATTTGACAGAGAGAGAGAGAGAGATAGTGAGAGCAGGAACACAAGCAGGGGCAGTGGGAGAGAGAGAAGCAGGCTTCCCGCTGAGCAGGGAGCCCAACAAGGGGCTCGATCCCAGGACCCTAGGATCATAACCTGAGCCGAAGGCAGACGCTTGACAACTGAGCCACCCAGGTGCCCACACACATCTTTTATAAGGACAAAGAATATCTAAAGAGCACCTTCAGTTTACCGCATTTTGACAACAGCCCTCTGAAAATGCCATTGTTACCTCCATTATGACCAAGAGGGAATTAAGACTCAAAGATGCCAAATAATTTCCATAGGATCATACAGCTAGAAACAAGCCAAGGCATAATTTGAACTCAAGTCAGACAACCCCCAGCCCGTGGTCCTTCCACACCACAGAGCCCCCAGTATACCCCCTTTCGATGAAATGTAACCAAAGATCCCCAAGAACCAAATGTTGTCAACCAGAAAGATGAGAATGAAGAAGGGTGTCATCAACATACCTATCTAGCTAATAGTTTTCATCCTACAACCAGCCTTAATTTTCGCCGTAAGTCAGTGTTGAAAACCATATGTTGGTCCATTTTCCTGCCTTAAGAAGGAGATGAAATCTTAATGTGCGTGAGTCTTGATGTGTGATTCTAGCAGGGATTTGGTACTCTTATTTAGAACACCAATAATCTTTGCTGAAGGATCAAGAATATACGGTTATGGTAAAAAAAAAAAAGGAGCGCTGACATAGATTCTGCCTAGACACGGAGTGTTGACTACATTCATAATATTGGCATTTCTTTCACCTGGCTTTCTCATGAAGTTCAAGTGTAGGAGAAATTTTGCCGAACAGAGCTTGTAATGTAGGTGTTAGATAATACCGTTTTCTTGTTTTAACAAATAACCTGATATTTATAAGATGCCAATGTCCTCATTAAAAGGAAAAGGCAAGTGCCTGGCATTTCGTAACGGGGCTCTATACTCAGCATATCACAGATCTCAGATTTAATGTTCCCAACAATCAAAGAGCAGGTACTATTAACTCTGTTTGCAGTTTAGGAAAGACAAGAAATGACACCCCCCAAGCTGGAGAAACAAATGAACCTTGGTCGTCAGACCCCGAAATCTAGCTCTGGACTATTAAGTGGCCCAACTGGTAAAAGACATGCTGAAATTTCAAGTTGTAATCATAGTTCTCAGTATGAAGACTTCTCAGATATTAAGATAGCTTCTAGAGATTTCTGGAAGAAGTGAAGACAGGGATTTATGTGCCTACAAGCCCTCGGAACTTATGTTCCCATGTGAAGATAGAACAGGGAAGAGAGATTTTACTTGCTCAGCAGAAAGAGGGCCAGTTTCCCTCTTGGCCAGTTAACTGCAAAGTGTTTGTGGCCTATTTCTTTGTGCCATCAAAGGTAAGAAACAGGTCAATATATCTCTCAGTTCCCAAAGTGAAGGAGAAGGAGAAGGTATCTGCGGTGAAAATAACCTATTCTGTTTTAGCTCCTTCAACCGGAGGCGAAGAACAGGACCAACGAATTCACTTATTGTGAATAATGTTCTGCGTTATTTGCTGATGGGGCAGGTTATAAATTGTTCTTGATTTTGCAAAGAGGTCCGCTCCACATCAACCAAGGCTAATATATCAGGCCAAGGAGGAATCAAAGCAGCCACGCAAAATGTAGTTCATGGGGAGATGCTGGCATGGGACAAATCAGAGACCGAGAGGCGACGCTCCACTAAGTAACTGAGTGGTAACCAACAGACAACCCACACTCGGGCTCCAATTTATCTCCTTTTGGTCTTTCTTCCAGCACCACTACTTCGTGCAATAAATAATGACGATGAACTCTCACATTTTAAAAAAGGTATTGTTTTCTCTAGGAGTGGTGACTCTTCCATTTTGAATTTCTCCCATGCACGGGATGTGCCTCCATCCTATATTTCAGGTGATGACACAAAGCCACAGGGTAACTGGGTGACTTCCCCAAAGGCACCAAAAAACTCTTGTCAAAGGGAGAACTAAGGGCATAGCCTAAACCCAACCCATTGCCAACCCTCTACTCCGCTGGTAAAGACCCTGGGCTCTGGATCAGTAGAGGCAAGGGGCCTCACGTCAGTAGAGATGGCCTGTGGGAGGAAGAGAACGCAGTTCTTGTCCTTCCTACAGTCTCAGATTTCAGAAGCATCACTGTCATCATCTGGTGCTCTGCAGCACTATCATTTCTAACTCACTTGCAAAGAGTGGTTTGCTATTGTACAGGAATTGCAGGTGGACCTATCCTTGAACATTCTAGACCAAGATCAGAAGAAATCCATCACGTGGGATATCATACTGCATCCTATACCCTCACATCTTTAGCACAAGTGCCCAGCTTAGGTAAGGGTTACGCTGTGAAACACCTCCTTTCCCACTTAAAAAAAAAAAAAAAATCTCTAGATCTTCAACTACGAGGTTCATTTTCCCAATTTCCAAGGCAAACTGCTGAAGGGGGCCTTGCACTTGTCAGAATACAAAACCAATCTGTCAGCTCTTGGATAGTTTCCTTCAGTTATTTGAAGAGGTGACTTGGGTTACTCATCTCATATTGCCTGTGCCCGTGTCTTGTATCTCCTTCTCTCCAAGGCAATAAAGCAAAATGTCATTGTTCAGGGGACCGTGGAGCCCTCTACATCCCCAAGTGAGAAGTGGAATGAAAGGTTCTCAGCGCGGGGATCCAATCAATTAGGAGGAAAACATTCTCTTAACTGATTTCTGCCCCAAGGATCCACTTCCCCAAGATGCTAACCTTTGTGTGTCAATGGAGTGGGGAGACTGGAGAGTTGATCCACTTCTCTAAATGCAGGGGCAAGATAAAGGGAACTATTGATTTCTATCAACAGAGACAAAGAGCAAATAGAAGTGAAGACTATGGACAGGGATGGACTTGAATACAAATGGAAACCACTAGGTATAACACTGAGAGTTTCTGGACTGTTTCATTTCAGGCCCGGGGCACCTACGTCACCACAACATGAAAAAATACTAAGCAAAATGCCAGGCTCAACATCTCCGTGTCATCAGATTTCCTGTGTCCTGAAAGTGTTTTCCATTGTCTGCAGTTGCTATGGTAATGAAGGTGTTCTTGGTCAGGATCTTGAGGACAATAAATAAGAAAATAAACAACCTAGTTTCAGCTAGTTATAAGGGTTAAGAAGCAAATAAATCAAGCTGATGGGATGGAATGTGACAAGAAAGGGGGCACTGTTAGACTCATCTGGCAGTAGAGATGCCCAAAAGGTCCAGGGATGGGCTGCAGGGAGCTGAGAAATCCCTTGAAACTGGGGGAGATGAAAATCGATATGCGTACATGCATGTTCCTATGAAGAGAGTCCCTGGTTTTCATCAAATTCTTCAAGATGTCTCCTCTCGGCCCCCCAAGCCTCCCTCCCCAAAAGGTGAGGAAGAAGTACAAGAAAGGATCCTGCGAGAAGGCCACTCTGAGGACCCAGATGACAAGAGGAAACCAGGCAGAGTTGGGGGAAATATAAGGGAGAGTAAGGCTAAGCTGACATAGTTGATAAAGTGATGATCAAGAGAATTTGGGGAACAAACCAGAGATGAGAGACTTTTAAGCAGGTTCACGGATGGGCCAGAGGAGGTAAGAGGATTTCAAAAAGACTTTCTAGGTGTTCACCCCCTTGGGGGGGGTTCAATAAAGACAAGAATTTTGTTGTGGTCATTTTGGCTAAGATACCATGAGGAAGTCCCACTTTTTCCAGCGACGCTGGCCAGATTCAAGAGAAAAGGCTGCAGCATGTGTGAGCAAATCGAGGAAAGGGTCAGGCCAGTCTGACCCATGGCCAGAGTGAAGCCTCTTCAAATAGTCAAATATACCCAAGGTCCTGGCCATCTAATAACAACACCTACCATGTCCTTGACGCCCTCCCCTCAGCCCAGCAACACAATGAATAACACTGTGCTTAAAATGTTACTGGTTCTTGCAATCCACATTCCCCAGTGTTCTCCCTTTTCTTTGAATATATCCTGAGAATGCTTTTCCCAAGTAAGGGCTAAGTGGTCCCTAGAACCCTCACTTCCACCCAAGTAATAATGCTTGCAGGGTCCACGTGGGACCTTCAGTGAGTCTAGGATATGGGGGTGGGGGGGAAGGGCTTGGAGGGAGGGAGAGAAATTAAAGGAACGAAGAAGGATGGTTGGAAGAACACGGAAGAAGAGTGAGAGAGGAGGTAAAATAGTAGACCAAGGAGCAAATGGGACGGGAGGGTCAATGAGAGAGCAAGGACGAAGAGGGAAGAGAGAAGGAAGGAGAAAACGAACAGAAGGAAAGAGAAAGAAGGGTTGGAAGGGAAAGAAAGGGAAAGGGAAACAAATATGAAAATAAGGGAATAAAAGCATGGAAGACGAGGATGCCAGGAAGGCAAGAAGCAAAACAACCGAGAAACCCAGAGTTAGGCAAGGTAGAAGGTCATCTCCAACAATTACGTCCGACCGGGCCATTATGTGCTGCTTTCTGCCTCAGTGAGTCGGCTGCAGACGGGGGACACCTGAGTCTCTCCCACGGTACTGCGCCGTGTCAGACCACTGCTTCCGACGCATGCTCCCTGTGCTCCCCCAAACAGCGATTCTCTCCGACTCCGGTGTGCACAGAAACTGAGCTCTAATAAATGCACCCTGGGCTCTGGAAGACCGGCTCCTGCCGTTACTGTAGTCATCCGGAGAGAAAACTGTCTGAGGCCAGAGGGTGGAAATCCAGTAGACGTTGCCTCCCAAGTGATCTGTCCCTGAGTGGATGCTGGTTGGCACACCTGTACGTCATATTCCAAACTCTTTTGTCTACACAGAATTTCCCTTAAGATTTATAATCACCTATACATAATTGTGGTGGTTGTTGAACATCTGTCTTCCCCAATACGCTATAAGCTCTATTCATGGGGATGAGCCATGGCTAATTTTTTAATCCCCCAGCATTTGGGGCCTGCTAACCACTCGTTAAATAATCCTGAAGAATGGACAAACGAATAGGAGTGGAGATCCCAACCCAGAACTCACAGTTCTTAACAAGGAAAACAGGGTAAAAGTATACTGCTTGTTTTTCTGGTTTGATTCATCTAATAGGTTTTGTTTTGTTTTGTTTTGTTTTGTTTTTAAACTCTTAAAATTATCGGGGACGCCTGGGTGGCTCAGTTGGTTGAGCATCTGGCTCTTGATTTCACTTTCAGCTCAGGGCATGATCTCAGGGTCATGAGATCGAACCCCTTGACGGGCTCGGTGCTGGGTGTCAAGTCTGCTTAGGATTCTCTCTCTTCTTCTCCGTCTGTCCCCACCCCATCCCCCACCCAGGGCTTGCTCATGTTCTCCCTCTCTCCAAAAAAAAAAAAAATCTGAAAATTATTTCTCACATATTGAATAGTTAATTGCTGTAAAGTCGCAAACAAAAGGTGCCCATCTTTGGACAATTCCTAAAGCTCTGCTCTTTCAATTCTTTAAAGCAAACCGCAATTTTTTTTTATCCCCACCCTCCCCCCAAATTTATCATCCTGACAACACAGAAAGAACAACTCGATTAAACTTGGAAAACTCTCCCGAAAATCGAAACACTGATTGTTGAGTCAGACTCGAAACAGGAGATCTGCCCTGAACCGGCCTCTAGACTTTCTAACACGGGAATAAACCGACAGTCACCAGTGCTGGAGATGCGGTGATTAAAGTCGGTTTGTACCGTGGGGAGAAGGCGGAACCTAAAACCTCTCACTGTTCGACACTCCCCCACTCATGCTGTTCCGCTCCAATGGGTAGAGTAACGATGTGATGGATGGTTTCACCCAAATTCCACCCCAGGGCATTTCTGCCTCTGTGGGCTTCCCTCTGTGCCTCTTTGTTGATTTCTTTCTGTTTCTCCTTCACTCGGTTACTTTTTTTTTCTTTCAATCTGATTCATTTATATGTACGCATTCTCCTTCAGCAAATCCAGACATTGAGAGACAAAGCTGACATCCCTTGACCGCCATCCCTCATCCCAGGTCATCCCCCACAGCAACCCCTGTTGTGTTTTGTATTTATCGTATATCCGTCCAAACCTCGGCCTGTGCGTTTATGTTCCTCTAGTCATAGAGACAGTCATATCACCCCATTTCATAACTTTTTACGTAAATAATAGGATATGCATTTTGTTCTATAACTTACCGTTTTCACCCAAAACGGTGTCTTAGAGACCTCTCTACATCAGTACAAGACTCTACTTCATTCTACCAAGTTTTTCTTCTCCCCACGGTGCAGTGTGTCATAGGTCAGCCAGGGCCCTACAATTAATATTAGTCCACATCTAGTTGTTTCTATTGCCCTCGAACACATTTTGCTAAGTGAAAGCTGCCAGGCACAATGCTGTATGATTCCATTTATAGGAAATGCCCAGAATAGGTAAACGCACACAGCTAGATAGCAGATTGGCGGTTGCTAGGGGCCCCGGGGGCGGGGGGGAAATGGGGTGTGACTACTTAATAGGCATGGGGTTTCCATGTGGGATGAGGCAAAGGTTCTGGAACTAGAGAGGGGCGACGGTGGCACAGTACCGTGAATGTACTTAATGCCACTGAATTGTGCACTTTAAAAAATGGTTATAGTAGTAAACTTTCTACTATGGGTATTTTAGTAAAACACAACCTGCTGGATCTGTTTTTAATTTTAGATCTGTTCCTTTAATTTTAATAAAATTGGTAAATGGCCTGCAAAATCTTACTCCTTTTCTCTGGTGTTTGTATTACCGTGTATCCCTTTCTATGTATCTTTCTCAGTTTACTTCAGCGTCTGTCACTACCTCTCCCTTTCTGCCTGCCCCCTCTCTGCCTCCCTCCCTGTCCCTTTAATGCTCTGGTCAGGAAACCCCCCTCTGACCTTCCTCTCTGACTCTACAAATAGTTCCAACCCTAGTCACATAGTCACAGATGCTCCCTCTGCCCCACAAAAAATCCAGATGACGTAGCGGTTGGAATGACACGGGTGGCCTCCCCCTTCCTGTGGCTCCCAGCTGACTCCCTGGAAGGCTGGATGAAGAACATAAACACACTGAGTGTGAGGACGCATGGAAACCTTATCCCCGTAGCCAGGTCAGAACCAGCAGAAACACTACGTCAGTAGAACAAGCAAAGTTAAGTCAGAAGCCCCGGTGGGCCACAATTTCTATTATACAAGCGAAGGGTCTCCCTAAGAATAGCACAAAACTTTGTGCGTAAGGCAATCTCCCAGATCGGCCCAGCAAGGATATTTCGATGTCTAAGACTTGCCAACTACATGAGGGAGTACAGTGGAGTGGTTAAGAATCCAGGTCCTGGTATCAGACTGCCTGGGTTCAAATCCTGACTCAGGCACCTAACTAATGAAGTGACTCTAGGTAGATTAACTTACCTCTCTGAGCAGTATTTTGTAATCTTTATACAATGAAGGATGGATGAAAAGGTAAGCAAGAATGAATACAAAACATTGAGCTCAGGCCTTGTCACGTGGTGTATCTGCTCTAACAAACCAGCATAAGCTTAGCGGCTTAAACACGTACATCATCCCACAATTCTGGAAGTCTTAGATTATAAATTAACTTCACTGGGCTAAATCAAAGTGTCCACAGGACTGTGTTCCTCTGGATGTTCTAGGGCAGAATCCATTTCCTTGATTTTTTTTTTTCTCCCAGTTTTTAGGATTTGCCGCATTTTTTGGGTCCTGCCCCACAGCCCCCCAGCGGTCTCATTACTCGGACCTCGGCTGCTTCTGCTTCTGTCTTCATGTGTCCTCCTCTGCCCCTGAGCCTCCAGTCCCCTTCTTTCACTTAGAAGGACCCTGTGATCACATGCGGCCCACCCAAATCATCCAGGATTGTCTCCCCACCTCAAGATCCTTTACTTAATCACATCTTCAAAGACCTTTTCGCCATGTGAAGTAACATATCCACCAGCTCTGAGGACTAGAACGTGGACCTCTTTGGGACCCATTATGGTGCCTACCATATATGGTGAGACTCATGTATTAGCAGCGGCTGTTTCCATGTTCCTCCTACTACTAGAGAGAAAGAGAATTTTTCTTGGCCTCCTAAAAGGATAAGGAGAAGCAATCATGGCCCAGCTATCGAGAGACAATATCCTCCTCTCTTACCCTCTCAAGTTACTTAAAAAAAACACCTCCTTCCCTCTTTGCCAATGGGCCACCTGTTTGAAGTATGAAGCACTGAGTTATGTTCTAGAGCACTCTTGAGTGGCCCTAAAGTATCTGAAGGTACTTTGGCATAAAATATGCAAGGAAAAAGAGAAGACAGAAGAAGCGTTCTGGGTATCTCAGCCTAGCTGAACCATGCTGACTTCATTATGTTAAAGAGAAGAAAGGCAAAGATTCTTCTCCTTTGTTCCTCACGCTTCTTTTGTCTTAGATAGCACCTCATGAGCACCTATTTCTTCTTTCTCTGACCTTTCCTTTTCCCTTCCTACTGTCTTCACTCACTCCCTTCTCTTTCACTTTCCAGAAACTGCTGCAAAGCTGGGTAGCTCCAGCTTCCCATCCCCGTTGCTTTGGTCCTAGTCTTGGTGGCGATACAAAGGAAAGACTCCACAAACTCCTGACTACTGCTGTAGAAAGTTTGTCCCATCACCCACTGTATCCAGGGTCTGCAGGCAAAGGGCTCTAGATCAATGAGAAAAAAACCAAAACAATACATTTAACTAGTATGATAAACAGAAAAGGGACTAAAGGTGCTGTGATGTAAAAAAGAGCAGTGCAATGGGGTCCAGCCCACTTTCGCCTTGAACCCCAATTGACTTGGACAAGTTACTTTTCCTTTCTTGGCCTCAAGTTCTTTGTCTGTCAATATCACGGGCTGGACAGTACAATCTCATTGGTCTCTTTTAGTTCTGAAACTCTATGATTCTACGAAAAGAACGTCTATCCAACCAAGCAAAGAAGAGCAGAAATGGCATTGATTTGCGAACTAGATGGTTCTGGGTTTGAATCGTGGCCCCACTAACTAGCTAAGTGTATCCATCAGTCAGGATTCATCTGGTTGCAAATGATAGAAAATTCAAACCATCTTAAACAATAAAGGAGATCACCAGCTCATGCGACTATCAGCTCATATGAATGAATGACCAGTGACAAAGAAGGCTTCAGGATTATTCTGAGTTGGCAGACCAATGAGGCCATCAAGATTTTGTTTTTTCCAACTCTTGTTCTGCATTCTTTATGCTAAAACCACACTATGGACCCAAGATGGGAACATGCCAACCATTCCAGGAGCCACGTGCATGCTCCTCCATGTCCTGGCTAATTAACAAGAGGGTCGCGTCAGAAGGTTCTCAGGATCCCCCTGACCAAATCTTCTCCAACGTCATTGTTTTAACTGTGACTCATACTAAGCAACGAACCAATTGCCGTAGCCAGTGAATGGGAACTGCACTGCTTGGTTTGAGCCTGAGTCACGTGCTCTGCCTTCCCCAAAGGATATGAACTGCATGGGGAGGGGGTGGATATCCAAAGGAAAATTATGGCAGTCACCAGAAGGCAGAGGAATCCGTTTTGGAAAGACAAACACAATGCCTATCACAATGACCTCTGAGAATATATTTAACTGCTCTGAGCCTCAGTTTGCTCATCTATAAACTAAGACAATATCTACCTTTAATTACCGTTAGACACAATGATGTTTGTTAATCACTTATCCTGGCATACGGTTTACCCTGGCTGCAGTTTTCCAACAAAAGGTAGCTACTAATAACGTTATCATTATCAACACCATTATCACTATAGAAACTAACACATCTTCCTTTGGGTCCTGCCAAGTGAGCCTTGAGAAATCTTTCAGATGGCCACACACATCAGACTGGAGCTCTCAAAGGGCAGAAAACAACTAGATGAAGAATGTTCATTCCCTGGTGTTTTATAATTAACACAGTGCAAATGTTGAATTACAGCCCTTAGTGGGCCTGTGCCCTTGGCAATGCAGTGGACATCAAGTTTGGGAGAGGTACAATAATCCACATCAATGCCCCATGAGTCTACCTCCAACCAAAGGGTGGAGGACTTAAGAGATGAAAATGTTACTTCAATATGTGGAAGAACTTTCTTCCAGGGAGAGCTGATTATTAGGAGGAATAGCTAGGTGGGAAGGTGATGAGCACATCTCTGGTGGCTCCGTGACCAGATGCAGGGCATAGAAAAGGGAGATTGATGAATCAGGTGGGTAAGGGAGGGGGGTCAGTGTCGACATCTATATGGTGCCTTCCTCCTTTGAGCCCAGAATTCCACGGGAGAAGCTGCAAACTCAGATGCCAACATCAGGCAGGTAACAGAATTGAGCAAAGTAGGGTGGATAAATATCAGATCGAGATGAAAAAAAGATTGCTGCCTTATCCCCAGTGGGCAGCCACTGCTCAGTTCCAGCTGTCTATAGTCATACAAGAATACAAGCTTCATGTTGCCAGATCTTCCAGTATTTTAAGATAATCCAGAAATTAGGGTTTTGTGTGAACTATTCCTATTTTAAAAGCTGGCAACTCACTCACATTTAAGATCTTGTGTAGGTCAAAGAGAACCCACTGGTGAACCAGAATCATCCCATGGACCCCCCATCTTGTGGCCTCTGTGAGAAAGATAATTTCCATATATGCCACCATGAGGTTTTTTATTCGTGTCAAAATTCATCAACATTTTATAAAATGTAATAAACTTTTAAGCATTAACTACTAAAAATGCCTGGCATCTTGCTGCTGAGTGAGCATGTAGCTACAGGGACTGACACTTATGGACATTAAGGCCCAAACTAGCTCTTGAGGCCTTTTTTTTTTTGTTAAAGATTTTATTTATTTATTTGACAGAGAGAGAGACAGTGAGAGAGGGAACACAAGCAGGGGGAGCGGGAGAGGGAGAAGCAAGCTCCCCGCTGAGCAGGGAGCCTGATGCGGGGCTCGATCCCAGGACCCTGGGATCATAACCCGAGCTGAAGGCAGACGCTCAACTACTGAACCACCCAGGCACCCCAAGGCATGTTTAAAGAGAAATAAAATATACAGCAGTCAATGTAAAATTGACTGATCCATTTCTTGGGAGGCCTCCATGTGTCTGTATATGGGGAATACAGAGTCCCTGATCCCCCATCCATTTCAACTGGTCCAGTCTGGATGTAGGGAAGCAGAAACAGAAATCTCGGATGCTGATTCCAATGGCAGAGGCACGTAGTGATCAAGAGAGGAAGAAAGAGAAAAAAGCCCATGCTGAAGATGGTGAAGGTAATTATCACAGAAGGACTTCAAGTAGCCAATCTATTACACAGGAAAAGGAAAAGACAGGATTAGCCAGGAGGAATTAAAGAACTAAGTTAGTCGATTCAGGAAAAACTGTATAGGACCTGCTAAAACATTAATTTAAAAAGAGAAAAAAATGAATGGGCTTGACCATGGAATGGTTTGCACTATTTTGGCTTGAGGAGACAGGAAAACCAGGAACACAGTGGGAGCATAACAAGTAGATCTGAGTTCTTGGACAAGACTGGAATTGTGCATGCTTGCACTTCTGGTTGCCTTGGCAACGAGATGCCTACTTTATACTAATGACATTAGAATGAGTAAAACCCCACGCAAGTGAAGAACACCGTGATCAGAGACATTGCCACATGCAGTCTCGATAACACCGTGTCAGAGGAAAGTTTAGAATACGGTTTGGCGGGGCCTGTCCAGCAAAGAGTCAGGTCATAAAAGCAAAGAAACTGAGTTATGAATAAAAGAGGAAAATGCTTGAGAAAGACAGTTTTACTGACTGGTTGGTTCTCCCATTGATTTTGGTCATTATGGATTTCGTATAGTCATGTGTCCACATTGCCTCATCTGTTCTATTTTTCTGGGTCCCCCCTGGGAAGGAACCATGGAACGGGGAAAGATGGTGGTTTACTGTCCCGGTTCCCTCTGTGTGTGCCGTCTCACTGGTACCCATAAAAGAGAGTCAAAAGGAACATGGAAAAGTTTCACGGAGTGGCTTATGAACACATAAAGAGGCTGGTCATGGAATGTAATAGTTTCTTACAGCTGCTATAACAAATTGCCATAAATTTGATGGCTTAAAACAACACATGTTTATTCTCTTATAGTTCTAAATGTCAGAAGTCCTAAATCAAGGTGCCTGTACTCTCTCCGGGGGCTCTCAAGGAAAAGTCATTCCCTTGCCTTTTCCAGCTCCTAGAGCTGTAGTCCTTACATTCCTTAGCTTGAAGCCCCTCCCTCCATCTCCAAAGCAAGGATAGCATTTTACTTCAGCCATCAAATGCCTTTATCAGTTCCTGTAGTAGAGTCACCCTCTGCCTGCCCCTTGTTAGAATATTTGTGATTATATTATTAATGCACCTGCATAGTCCAGGATAATCTCCCATCTCAAGATCCTTAATTCAAACACATCTGCAAAATCCCTTTTTGCCATATAAGGTAACAGGTTCACATATTCACAGAGCCCAGGGATTATGACATGGACATTTTAGGGGGTTATTATCCAGCCTACAACATGGGGCAAGAGAGAACAGAAGTGGAGGAAAGTGATTTTTATGAATCGTTACTTGAAGCACCTTATAAATTAGATCCCCATTAATGTTGTTGGAAAGATACAAGTAAAGACGGGGATTTCTTTTTTATAACTGTTAACTATATTTCTCTGAATTTGACACAGTTCTGATACTGGACCACAAGGGGCACTGGCCTATATGTAGGTTACCCACATTCATCAATTTTAATAATCATTTGGGGAAAAAATGACAATCAGCCACATGCATCACTTAAAGTAATCATTTCAAGTAATGACTTGTTTGACAGCACTTATTTTAAATAAGTATTGATATGCAAAGTAGTAAGAGAAGGTTTAGATATCAAAAAAGCTATTTATATGCTGAGCCAGTGTAATCTTAAATGGTGCTCCCTCACCTGCTCTCTATCCCAGGTCTGCTATGTGTACTGGTAAGCGTGGGCAATTATATCAACGAACAAACATGGATATCTTGTTTTTTTTATTACTCGCATTATAGCTATGTCCCATTCTGAAGGACAATGGATGAGAAATTTCAAAACAAAGGTCACAAAACCAAATGCTCTTGGAGCCAAGCAAGTGACGTAAGTCCCAGAAGCGGTGCAGGTGGGAAAAGGGGCAAACGGGGGAGGGGAGGAATGGGGGAGAAGGGGAGGACACGTGCCCTACCTAGAGAAAGGAGCCAGCACTCACCTCCATCTTGCTATTGCCATTTCAAAAGGCAGTTATCACCAGCTTTTAAATATTTGAGGGACATTAATAACCCAGAATTTCATGCAATATTTCCCGATGGTTAAATGTTGGAGACTGATTCAAAACACCATGCAGGCCAAATAAAGCTCATGTAACCTGTGGCTTGACACTTTGTAAACTCCATTATGAATTCCATTAAGTATTTTTTACTTTTTGACCTGAGGATACAAAGGTTTCACCTAGTGGCAAGATATGGCCATATTTGTGTTGACTTTGTTATTTCTAATGCAGCCACCTGCATGCACACGCACACACACATCCCTACATAAGCCTAGGACTGTGTAACTGAATGACTTTTGAAACCATAAATTCTTGCGGCACCTGGGTGGCTCAGTCATTGAGCATCCGCCTTCAGTTCAGGTCATGATCCCAGGGTCCTGGGATTGAGCCCCGCATTGGGCTCCCTGCTCGGCAGGGGGCCTGCTTCTCCCTCTCCCGCTCCCCCTGCTTGTGTTCCCTCTCTCGCTGTGTCTCTCTGTGTCAAAAAATAAATAAAAATCTTTAATAAAAAAAAAAGAAACCATAAATTCTTAAAGGATAGGTTTTATCCTCATCTTACAGGTTTGGCCAGCACTGCCAAATTGGGGTTTGCCTACAGTGAAGATCTATCTAGGGCTATTGGTTGTTGTAATAATAACCTATTTCATGTGACAGAAAACAATCCTCCCAAATGCCCAGCCTCAGAGGTCAATCTAGGCAAAACAGTTCCAGAAACCTGCAGCCAGAGAGGTCGTTGGCTATGTCCTCCTGGCCTATGGTTAGGTCTTAAATGGAACTATCCCAGACATATAAGCATTCACCCAGATTTCAAAACACGGGTTTTTTTTTTTTTAAGTGACTCCAAGGTCCACACCAACAAATAAAATACGTGACCAATGAAAGTAAGTTTTTCAGATAGCTCTGTGCAAGACAAAACAAGGCAATGAGATAGAGTGTGATCAGAGGGGGAGGTCAAGAAAGATGTGTCACTCCTGAGGAGGTGACATTCATGCTGTGGAAGAAACCAACCCTGTAAAACTTAGGGGGCTAAACATTCTTGGCAGAGGGGAGTCGAAATGCAAAGGCCCTGTGGTAGGAACGAGCTTGCAGATTCCGCAGAAAGAAGGCTATGGGACCTGGAGAGAGGTGGGAGAGGAAGTGAGTGGGATTAAGATGAAATTAAGGCCACTGGCAGAGACCAGGTAAGAACAGGGGAGCGCCTTCAACTGGAAGGTCTTCAGCAGGAAGTGATTTTCGTCTTCCCTAAAGTTTTGGAAAACTCACTGTGGCAAATCATTCTACTTCTTTGAGCCTCTGCTACACCCTAAGATACGGCGAATACCCTTATTTTACAGGACCTCTTTAGACGGTTAAAGTGGATCTTGGGCAGAAGGCATCCGGCATACAGTAGGCACGCTAGGAAAGTGAGCTGAAACTGAACAAGTTGAGGGGGGAGGGGCTGCAGGTAATGAAGGAAAACGGCTCTCCTGATCCCTGACAGCCCCAGCTCCCAAGAGACACTGTGATGGTGTGGCAGTGCCTCCCCTTGACTTGACATCTCATGCCTAGGCTGCAGCCGTACCCCAGCAAGCATCCTATGGTGGCTTCCAACCGGCAAACTACTTTGGTTGTATCATGCTGAGAAATCCATCTTCTAATACAAATGTAACAGGTTAGCAGGCAAAGAATGGCCTGCTGGTGACCACAGGGGCTAGCGGGACAGACTTGGAAAGGCTGAACAGTGCGCAACCACTCTCCCCCATCACTGCTGCTCAACAGAGAGGAGAAAGTGGGTGGACTGTTTGTAACAGTAACCACCGGCATACAATGAAACAGTGAGGCAGTATCCACTCAAATCACACCACTCACCATGTGCAACACAACCCAGCTGTGCCTTTTGCAGGAAGCATCCTGGGGATGCTGAAACCTATATAAGGAGGTGTGTGCAAAGATGTTCAGGGCATTTTGTCTGCAGTGGCAAAAGATGGGGGACAACCTAGGTGGCCATCAAAAGGGGACCGGTCATAGTGGTTAGGGGACATCCTCATCATGGATGCACATTCTCTGCAGCTGATTAGAAAGCAAAGCTGATTCACATGTGCTCAGAAAGAAAAATGTGAGGAACATAGGACTAAATGAGGAAGGCAAAGTCCAGACCAGCGTCACCAGACAGCTCCCATTCATGAGAAGAGTGAGTGGTCTATTCATCCACTGACTGAGAGCCTTTTTTGGTGCCAGGCACTGGGGGGACAGCAGTGAGCAAAACAGGTCGTGGCTCCATGAAGTTGACAATCTGATGGAGAGAGACAGACAATACACATGAAAATACATTCTGTATCAGGTGGTGAGAAAGTACAGGTACCATATTTCTGCTCGAATTCAACTGAACTACAGGAAATTGCCAGTGTGCGACAACTCTGACCTAGAAGGTAATTTCGGAAGGTCTAACCTCACGCAGACATGGACAAAATGATACAAAAACAAACGGCGGGTCCTCCAGGTGAGGAGAGTTAAGGAGGAGAAAAGCTTGCTCTTCACGTGGTGGGCTGATTATTTTATTAATTGTTATGTTTAACAAAACACAATAGTTTATTAATTAATTTTATTAATTATTAATAATTTAATTATTAATGTCAACAGGCATTGCCTATTCAAAACAAATAAATACTTGAAAATATGTAATCATAGGAGCAGAACAGAGGTGGCACACCAAGAGGGAGAAGGTAGGTATGGATGGAGTGAGGATTAAGAACTAAGAAGAGGCAGAATTTTTTTAATGCAAAAGTCAGCAGGTACTGTGACATAGTATACAAGGGTGTGCTCAGTTTGAAACTAAGAGTGGCCTTTTATCTGTGATTCAGCTCGGTCCCCAAGGCCAGCACAATCCCTAGACACAGATCAGGAGAGACCAGTGGTAACTGGGGAGAGACCTGGACAGGATGGGGCGCGGTGGGCTCTGTGCCTCAGCTCACCAGTGCACCTGCTCCTGATGATCCTCGTTGTGGGTCTGTCTGACCTGCCCTGGGTTCGCTGATACCAGCAGGGATTGCAAAAGGTCACTTCCCATTGTCACCCTCCATGTCCTCAGTGCCTCCCTCAAATGAGCAACTCTGCTAACCGACCTTTCCTGCAGGAAATGAAAACCAACATATATTATTCCAGTGCAGACCAGAGAGGCGTTCAGGCAGCAAGGTCTTGTGGCCAGAGGCAAACTCAGCAGGGAGGGGTTCTTATGGGACAGAGATGAGCAAGAGACAGAAATAAAACGGGATGACAGCCAGACATACACAGAGACCGGACGCGAGGTTCCTGAAGATGCGGCCTGGCATGGGGCAGCCATTTATCCTGGGCCAGACGCAAACCTAGTCCACTCTGCTCTATGCGTGGGTGGCGAGGCCTGACGAGACATGTGTTAATGTTGAACTCTGTCCACATTCCTGCTCTCTACTTCCTAGCTTTGTGCCCTGGGGCACACCAACGAACATCTCAGCCTCCTAGCTCCAGTCTAAAAGGCAGATAAACACAAGACCTATCTGATTAGCATCCTCATTTTATTATTTAATTACCTAGCTATTCATTTCGGCCTGTATGTCTAGCTCCTTATGTTACTCTATATGCTTATGCAAGAATAATCCCCCCCAGGCGAATTCCTACATCCTTATGTTTCTGAGCCCCCCAGGACGTTCGAGGTAGGAGCTTATTCTTTAGTCTTGGGAGGATTAACAATTGTACCTACCTCTGAAAATTATTATAAAATTATAATACAGTTTCTAGCACTTAGCAGATTATCAACAAAGTCTTCCCATCATTATTGCCCATCCATGAATGCCATGGGCATACAGCATTAATAACTGGGGCACCTGGGTGGCTCAGTTGGTTAAGCATCTGCCTCGTTTCAGCTCAGGTCATGATCTCAGGGTGGTGGGATCCAGCCCCACCTTGGGCTCTGCACCATGCATGGAGCCAGCTTGTGATTCTCTCCCTCTGCCTCTGCCCACTCACGATCTAAGTGAATAAATAAAATCTTAAAAAAAACAACAACAACAAGGGATAACTAACTGAAAGAGCAAACTTGAACCCTGGACACCCTTCCCTTGCCCATCTAGGGCTCTTACCCTGGAACCCAGGGAAACCCAGGCCAGGATTACCACTGTGCACAACTGTAGGGGGCAGCATTCAGACTATATTCCATGAGCACACTCTCCCACTGGCATCCAGGCTCGTGCAACATGGCAGCCCTCCCATACTCAAGTTTCAGGTTTGTTGGGTTATCACCAAAGCATGTTCTTCCATTGGACCTCACCCTGACTCTTCGTGGCCACCCATCAATGCCACACCCCTTCCTTAGCAACGTCGTCACCCACCAGCACCTGGGCAGATACACACCTACTTCTCTCCCTACTTTTCTGATACATGAATCAATTTGAAATTACCGGGAATATTTGTGCTTTTCCTGTGAAGATGGCTCTTAACATTAACTGGAGAAAAATATTAAATTAACTTTTTGAATGGCACAATGATTTGCCCAGGGCTTTATGCCAGATGGAGTTCTAGGCCGGGAGGTGAGAGGGGTCTTAAAGATGCTCCATGCTGCACTCCCTGCTTTAAGGGGAGAAACTGAAGCCTAGGAAGGAAAATGGACTGGACCAAGTCCACTGAGCTCACCGCAACTTTCCACACTATTCCACATCACCAGCTCACCCTTCCATACTTAGATGCTAAGGGACCTCCGGAATCACCTGGGCCTCAACCTAAAAACTATTTCAAGTAAAAAGCTGACATCAGTATCCAACTCTCTGTACTAGTAGCAACATCCTATTTCCCTTTGGGGGTCACCTCCCCCAGTCACACTGGTAAAGGCATCAGTCAAGGCACCTGCTCTCCCCAGGTCAAGATGGGACCAACCAATCAGATTCATCCCCCCAAGAATTCACATCTCAAAGGAAAGACACAAGTTCAGAGCTGATTCACCCTGGCTGCTGAGTGCGAAAGTAACTGCCCATCAGATCCTGCTTCGTTGGTCTCCAGAGAGGCCCTCCTTCCTGTTTTCTTTTTTAAGATTTTATTTATTTCAGAGAGAGAGAGAGAGAGAGAGAGAACACTAGCGGCAGGCAGAGGGAGAGCGAGAGGCAGACTCCCCGCTGAGCAGCGAGCCCGACACAGGGCTCCATCCCAG